>NC_138778.1:211932519-212535019 GCF_965119305.1 Pelophylax lessonae
GGGTCCAGCAGCCTATAGGCGATGACGTCATTCGGCGATTCACAAGGGCTGCTGGGATGTATCCTAGCAGCCCCTTGCGTGTCGCCTAGTGAAGAAATCTCGCATTATTACAGCGGCACCAGCTGTACTTGGATGTATTGCATCGAGTCTGCGCTTCGCCCCGCCTCCTCTCAGTGAGCGCGGACTGAAAGAATTACATCCCGTAGAGCGCACTGAGAGGAGGCGGGGCGGAGTACTCAATGCAATACATCGAGTACAGCTGGTGCTGCTGTAATAATGCGAGATTTCGTCACTAGGCGATTCGCAAGGGCTGCTGGGCTACAAGCAGCCCTTGCGAATCGCCGAATGACTTAATCGCCTATAGGCGGCCGGACCCGGAAGTGAGGATCAATAAAGAAGAAAAACAGGTATTTCCTTGCAGAAGAAAAAAAATAGTTTCCATTGATAAAAGTATTTTTTAAGGGGATTACATACATCTAAACCTATTAAAATGGGTGGAACTCCACTTTAAATAATAAAAAACCTAACTTCTGCACAGTATGTGTACTGAATCAGCTGCTTCTCCTCTGCCTACGATCATTCATTACCACACCTAACACCTTTCCTCTCCACCTCTTTTATTTATAGCCTGTGAAGAAGAAGAAAATTAAGCGTGAAATCAAGATTCTGGAGAATTTGCGAGGCGGGCCCAACATCATCACACTGGCTGATATAGTGAAAGATCCTGTGGTGAGCTGACTTTATCTCCTCCTCCCAACATGTATGATCATGAACATTGGCTACAGATTCCACTTAGGCCTGCTCATGTTTGTAACTCCCTGTTTGTATTTCTTACAGTCCAGAACGCCGGCGCTGGTATTTGAACATGTCAACAACACAGATTTTAAGGTGAGACTTGAGCTCCATGCTGTAGTCTGTTTTCAGTCCACATCTTGAGGTACTGTAAAATTTACCTGAAATTTAAAGAGGAAGTAAACCCTCCTCTGCAAGTTGTACCTATAGGTGCGCCTATGATAAGGCTTACCTATAGGTTCTGTAAATATCTCCTAAACGTGTACCATTTAGGAGAGATTTCCCCTAAATTCAGCCAGTGACATCACTGGCGCATGCGCTCTGAAGGAACGGCTGCTGGTGCCGTTCCTTTAGAGCCCTGTGCCGTGACCGTTGGCTCCCGCGCATGCGCGGTAGTGACGTAATTGCGGGTCCAGCCAATCAGATGGCCAGATGCTGCGAACCCGGAAGAAGGGTGACTGAACATGTCACCCATGGGAGAGGTGAGCGGTTGGGGCTTCGTTCTAAGGTAAGTATATTATAATGAGCTAGTATGCGATTTATACTAGCTCATTATGTGTTTGTCTTTTCAGGTGTACTTTTAAAAAAAAAAAAAAAAATTCTGAGGTTTACAACCTCTTTAAAGCTGAACTAGAACAGCCACTTGAGATCATCTCAAGCCATTCCAGTAGACTGGTTGTACCCAATCTGATCAAACGATTAACTTGGTACATTCAGCCTGCCCATTAATGGTTCCAATCTCAGCTGGTTCCTGCTGAACCGGTTGAGATTCGAACCGCATATGGCCGACTTTAGTTTGAGCAAACTTGACCTCCCCTTAGGAGAGGAGCAGAAAAATACAAGTCCTACAAAACAAGGCATCTAAGCAAATATATATTATTGTAATTACCAGCTATGCACAGAAACAAGGTTTCACATGCGATGTCTGAGATCGCACCAGTGTGAACCCGGCCTAAACGGGCACAAAGTAATCCTTATACCTCAAGGGTGAGTGTGGCCTGTGATAGGTCATATAGACCAGAAAGTAGTTGACGTGAGTTTCTTTGGGGGGGGGGGGGGGGTGTTTTTGACCTGCAGGCAGAACCGAATTCTTTGTTTTGGGCTTATTAGTATTATTTGCTGTTTTTGCCCACCCTTCATTTGGGCTACCTCTGGATGTTCCTCAGGTGAAAGTCTGTGTCCATCAATGGTCTATTGAGGGACACGGGTCCATCCCCCTGTTTACGATCATGATCTTGGTACTTCTTACAAAACTGGGGCACGCTGGGAAGGAGGTGGTAGTAGAATCCAGAGGCAAAAGACTGGTCTAACGAATTCCATAAAACAGCAGTTAACCACTTTACCACCGGAGGATTTTGCTGTCTTACGTCTGGGCCACTTTTTGCGATTTCGGCACTGTGTGACTTTAACTGACAATTGTGCGGTCATGCAACGCTGTACCCAAACAAAACAGTCCTTTTTTCCCACAAACAGAGCTTTCTTTTGGTGGTATTTGATAACCTGTGCGATTTTTACTTTTTGCGCTATAAACAAAAAGAGCGACAATTTTGAAAAAATAACAATTTTTCACATTTTTTATATGAAATTCCCCCCCAAAAATATTTAAAAATCAAATTTTTTTATCATTTTAGGCCAATTTGTTTTCTGCTACACATTTTGTTAAAAAAAAATAGCAATAAGCCTATTTTGATTGGTTTGCGCAAAAGTTATTGCGTTTACTAACTAAGGGAAAGATTTCTGTCATTTTTGTTGCGTTTTTTTTTTTTTTTTTTTTTTTTTAACGAGTAATGGCGGCGATCTGCAATTTTTTTTTTTTTTTTTTTTTTTTTTTTTGCGACATTGCGGCAGACAGATCGGACCCTTGACTGACATTTTTGACACTTTTGGGGTTACCAGTGACATTTCTACAGTAATCAGTGCTATAAATATGCTCTGTTACTGTAAAAATGACACTGGCAGGGAAGGGGTTAATTTTATTGGAGAGGGAGGGGTTAATGTATGCCTTGTGCTTACTGACGTGTGGGGGGAGGTGACTGAGTGACACAGGGACAGATCGCAGGTTCTGCTATGCTGAACCCTGCAATCTGTCCCTGCCTGTCACTTAGATCTGCCCGCTTGTGTTTACACAAGCAGGCGGATCTCCAGACTCGATTCCCCGGCGATCGCCGCTGCTCTTCCCCCTGGCCCGACTCCCGCTGTGACTAAATACAGCGGGAGCGAGCCTCCGGCGGTGCCGCCTACAAGGGGGAGTGTCTGCCGACATAGGTCTACGTCGTCAGACCTACAAGAGCCACTTTGCCGCAGTACAGCTCTAGTGAGCAGACGGCAAGTGGTTAAAAAAACCTGACTGCTACTAACTACCCCCCCCCCAATCAGTAACAAAGAAAAATGTTTTGGCTGGGCATACTTTTTAAAGCGACGCTCGTCATTTATACATGTACTTTTAACTATTTTGCAATTTCCTCAAGATGTACTAACCAGCCTTTTATTTCTTTTACATCCACAGCAGTTATATCAAACTCTAACAGATTACGACATTAGGTTCTATATGTATGAAATATTAAAGGTATGTTCAGCACTTTACTTTCAGTCCTTGAATTTCATTTCAGTACAATAGAGAAACACAAACTGGGAAAATATACACTGTATTCATGCCTAGTATAAATGTCATCCAACCTTATCTGCAGGTGTGTGCTGTTGTATGTGAGATAGAGCCTGCTTTTTTTTTTTTTTTTTTTTTTTTTTTTTTTTTTTTTACTTCAAGTGTGTTTAATGCTGAATTAATTGGGTATTCTGTTTTCAAAGAGCATTGTAAACTAAGTAGCCTTTTCATGACAGTGTAGAATGCTTTGATCTATAAACTATTTATATCTTTTGGAAGTTAAAACCTGTTGTACATTCCTTCAATTTGCTTTGTCCCCTTCAGGCTCTGGATTATTGTCACAGTATGGGTATCATGCACAGGGACGTGAAACCGCATAACGTTATGATTGATCACGAGCACAGAAAGGTATGCCACGACCGCTTAATGTTCTAGGAACTTTCCCAGGAACTTTCCCCATCAAAGAAAAAAATTGCAACCTTTTTTTTTTTTTTTTTTTTCTCTCCTCCAAGCTCCGACTAATAGATTGGGGTCTCGCAGAGTTCTATCACCCGGGCCAGGAATACAATGTGAGAGTCGCTTCCAGATACTTCAAAGGGCCAGAGCTGCTTGTCGATTATCAGGTAATGTTTTGGTGTTTGTGTTCCTGAGTGTGGGGTGACAATTGTTTGCCAGACCTTCATTTTGATGTAATCTTCTCTCATTGTAATAACTTTTGTGTTGCAGATGTATGATTACAGTCTAGATATGTGGAGCTTGGGCTGTATGTTAGCCAGCATGATCTTCAGAAAGGAGCCATTTTTCCACGGACACGATAATTATGATCAGGTGAGTCCTTTCAGTCAGTCATTTGCCTAAGTGAACAAAGATATATTGAACCCAGGTGTGGCATACCTATGCAACATGGATTTACTTCACTTCTATGCTTACCTGTAGCTACTGTTTAGATAAATGTAATATGGCAAATCTATATAAAACATCAGTTCAAAACCATTAGTAATAGGTCATTACCATGTTTTTTTTAATTGAGGGCTAGACAAATCCCAGGAGCAAGCAATTGTGCCCTAAAAATTAAAGTGTTCTAAAATTCCGTGACTCCATTTTTTTTTCATTTATTTTTTATTCTACATTAACCTCCTTGACGACCACCCACCGTAGTATTACTGCGGCAGGGCGGCTCGGCTGTGCAAAATCATGTAGTACTACGTGATTTTGTGCACGAGGTCTCTGTGGTGCGCGCCGCTGTGCTTAGACACAGCGGGAGGCGGGCCGCTGGAGGAGTCAGAAAAACTGACAGAAGACCCGTCTGCTTATGTAAACAAAGCAGGCGAGTCTTCTGTCGGACAGGCAGGGAGAGAGATCAGGAGTTTCAGCTAAGCCGAAACTTCCATCTTTCTGTGCCTGTCACTGTTCTCCCACACAGTAAGCATATTTAGGTACACATTAACCCCTTTGATCACACCCAGTGTTAACCCCTTTCCCTGCCAGTGTCATTTATACAGTAACAGTGCATATTATTTAGCACTAATTACTGTATTAATGTCACTGGTCCCCAAAAAGTGTCATATGTCAGTTGGAGGCCCAATCTGTCCGCCTCAATGTCACAGTCCCGCTGAACATTGATCACCGCCATTACTAATCAAAACAAAAAAATAAAAATTCCAAAAATCTAGCCCGTAGTTTGTAAACATTTATAACTTTTGTGCACACCAATTAAAATACACTTTTTGGGTATTTTTTAACTAAAAATATGTAGCAGAATACAAATTGGCCTAAACTGATAAAAAAAATTCGATTTTTAACACATTTTTTATTGGGAATGTTTTATAGCAGAAAGTAAAATATGGCTTTTTTTTTTTTTTTTCAAAATTGTTGCTTTTTTTTTTTTTGTAGCGACAAATCTAAAAACAGCAGAGGTGATCAAATACCACCAAAAGAAAGCTCTATTTGTTGGGGGGAAAAAAAGGACATCAATTGTGTGTGGGTACAGCGTCGCAAGACCGCGCAATTTTTCGTTAAAGTAACGCAGTGCCGAATCGCAAAAAATGGCCTGGTCATTAAGGGGGGTAAAACCTTCCGGGGCTGAAGTGGTTAATAGATGGACAGCAGGGGGCCCTTCAACTCTATAGGCCATGTTCAAACCTTTGTTAAAAGCACATTATGCATTTTTTTAAATTTGGTGTGTTATTGCAACACGAGCCATTTTGCATGTGTTTTACATGTTAATCTACCTTTTTATTTGTTGTTGGCTTATTTTCTCCCTTGAAATCAGTCACGTGACTAAAGGCACACCAATTAAAGAAGTGCACATTGCAATTTTTTTGCGTAGTACTATTTACTATAACATAACAAGCATTTTTACAAAAGATGCGGCACATTGGACATGCGTGGTTCTGTAACATAGTGCATTAATGTGAAGCGCTATAATGGACGCGTTTTTTTTTTTTTTTTTTTTTTTTTTTTTGGAGCTGTGAACTTCTGGTTTAGGCCAGTAAGTGACAATCTAATGTAAATGGGCCCTTGTATTTGAAGCAGCTCTTTGCTCCCTGACTAACAATTTTTATTTTCTTTCTCAGCTGGTGAGAATAGCCAAAGTCCTGGGAACAGAAGATCTTTATGATTACATTGATAAGTACAATATTGAACTGGATCCTCGCTTCAATGACATTTTGGGCAGGTAAGAGCTTTTTTTTTTTTTTTTTTTTTTTTTGTATCTAGTGACATTGTGTCATAGCAGAGCATATTTTACTCTGTAGTTGTCCATTTTTCTGCTGCACCCTATTTGGCAGTTATGCTTCCACATGCTGGTTAAAGGGAACCTATCCTTAATAAAATATAGCTAGTCTAGAGTGGCATGCCAGTATGTTGGTATAATTTAAAGTTTTACTAAACCCACAACAGTAAAATCAGTGTGTGTATATGCAGTAAAGCATGCTTGTTATACTCGGGGTTAATCCTCTGCATTGTGTAAAAGGGCTTTTTGATCCTGTATGCACAGATCCTCCTCTTCCACTCACTCCAAAACCTGTCCGGATGAGACAGTCTTTGGAGTCAGGCTGCACATGCTCAGTTTGGTGTGTATTGCTTGAGGTTTTTTTTTTTTCTTCTTGGGAGGGTGCACATGTGATCAACACAGGGCCAACCTGTCCAGACAGAAGGTCGGGGGTCCTGCAGCCTCATTGGACAGCTCAGTGCAGTATGAAAACTCCTCCTCCTCCTACAACCTTCACAAGGAACAGATGGAAGTCACAAGACGGCTATATACTGCTGATAAGAAAACTTTTTTAGCAGTTTATATTTTACTAAAATAATTACATTTCTATGTTCTTTGTCCTGTGGGTGACCAGATAGTGACGGCAGGCTCCTGGGTTTAGTAACACTTTGTTTTAGAAACATATTCAAATATTATGGACTGAGTTCAAGATGTGTCCTAGGCCATCAACATAAACCCAATTTGCAATACCTTGCCTTTTCTTTTTTCTTTGATTTTCATTTTTTGAGACTATATTGTCTCATGATTTTCCTCTTGCTGTAAAATTTGAAAACCTTTTTTCTTTCGTTCGGTGGACACAGCGCTCCGTAAATCATAACTACTGGGTTATATTGCCTCCTCCAGGAGTAGGACAAGGCAGAACAAAAAACACCTGGCTACGCCCATGGGCCATCCTCAGCTGGTATATAACCACCATTGCTGCTCTATGTAATTAGTTTTAATCTGTCTAGTCAGGACCTAGGCTCCCAGCTGGAATTTCTGGTCCTAGCAATTTTTACTCCTTTTTTACATCTTTTTTGTTTTTTCTCTCGGGAGATTTACAATAAACTGCTGGGCTGGGCGTCGGGCCTGATGATCTAGATCTAGTGATCTGCCCAGCCAGTGAGCGCATG
This sequence comes from Pelophylax lessonae, assembly GCF_965119305.1. NCBI lineage: Eukaryota > Metazoa > Chordata > Amphibia > Anura > Ranidae > Pelophylax > Pelophylax lessonae. Next base: position 211,939,799 of record NC_138778.1, read on the forward strand.
CAGACCGCAGCTACGCACTAGGTCGGACGCAACATAGCCTCATGGACAGGGGCTGGCCCGCAAGTTAAACATCTCGCAGGGTCGCATACCACTGGGCTTGGGTCTGAGTCACAGCGGTCCCTTGGCTGACAGCTCCCCTACTTCGTTGGCAAGGATTCTGTCTGGAGCGTTACCCGCACCATGAGAGGGTAAGTACTGTCCCCCCTCTCCCCTTTTGGCAGTATTTTGGGTGGACGTGAGTAACCTCCAGGGACGGTCGGACATGCCTGCAGGTTCCCTCCTCCCATCCTAAATCCCTCAGTGAGCTGGGCTTTTTTTCCCCACCCTTCATTTTACTTTTGGCACTGCTTTTGGACATCCCAGTAGTTATGATTTATGGAGCTCTGTGTCCGTGGATGAACGAAAGCGAAAATGGGATTTTTGTACTTGCCATAAAATTCATTTTGCTAAATTCATCGACAGACACAGCACCCACTCCTCTATGGCGTTCTGATACTTCTAATACTGCTTGCTACTAAACGTATTACCTAGAGCAGAGAGGGGGATTATATACCAGCTAAGGACGGTCCATGAGTGTAGCCAGGTGTTCTGCCTAGTCCTACTCCTGGAGGAGACAATGTAACCCAGTAGTTATGATTTAGCGAGTGTTGCGTCCGTCAAACTCAGATAAGTGGATTTTGCGATAAGTACAAAAATCCAATTTTTCAATTAATACAGAAATAAAAAAATTAAAAAAAAAAAAAGTTTTTAGTAAAGTCTGGTTGCACAGAGCAGGTAAGTGGTGTTTTTTTATGAAAAAAGAATAGCGCACACATGCAAAAGAAATTACCAAATTTGAAGACAATCCATAAATAAAAATGGTTCATAGCTGCACCAGCTTTAGAAATACATGGGTATGCTCCCCCAAATTTTTTGCTGGTTTATTATGTATTCGGTCTGACCAGACTACCGAGGTTGAGCAACCCACCCCACCCCCCACACACACCTGTACTCTATCAGTGTCCACCATCAAGTGGATATAGGAGGAGTCCCCTGTAGTGCATTTGCACATCTTTCCCAGCAAGGAGTATTATCTCCAAGGGTTAGAAAGGCTGGATTCATCTCTTTTTCATGGATAGTGTAGGACCCACTGATAATGGGGTACTTTGATGCAGTGGTGGGCTTGAGCACTATATGGCCGTATGGTGGGACCAAATCCCCATTTTTATTTATGGATTGTCTTCAAAAGTGGTGTTTCTCTTACGTCCTCCGACAGTCCCCGCCCTTCATATTCGTCACATATGGGGTATTAGACTTTGCTCCGAAGGAGTAGCTAGGCAACAGAATATGTTAACAATAAAGCTTTTAACATATCCCACCCTCAAGGGGTGGTCCCCTCAGTCAATACCCTCCTACTTCCTGCAACCATATCTCAGTTTTAATGTCTAGCTTGTCAGGAGTGGCTGGCTTTTTCTGCGCTGGGGCTTTCTGCCCCAGACTCTTTCTTCTTTTTAACATTTTGTTTGAGTTTTCTCTCTACCTTTACTTAGCTGTTATTTTTGTCAGCATTAGTTAGTTCTTCGGATGAAGAGGATCATGCAGACTGGGTCTCGGGCTGATCCCCCTGATCGCAGGTCGTGGGTCAGTGGCTTCCCAGTCTGCCTTCGAGCGTTCAGCCAGGTAACGCTCCTGGCACAGTGAACGACCCATCCCTGTTCGGTGCAGGGATGATTGGTGAGGTGGCTACCTCACTGGACGCTGTGCGGTTTCTTAACCCCCATTTTGTGCGTCTTGAATGCGACTCTCCCTGCCTCATGTGCAGCGGCTTGTTCGCCTGTGCGGGTCCCCCACGCCATGTGAGGTAAGTGTATTTATGTGGGGACCTGTCTGTCTGGGGGGGTGTCAGTCTGGGACTGTGTAACCTGCCTTTAATCACACTGCTTGTCTCCCTATCTCTCGGCTGTGGGCTGCAAGGGGGGGGGGGGGGGGGGGATGTGTGACACTGTCTGTGTCAGGCTGATCAGTGTGTGAAGCTGTGTGCTGTGGGGCATGTTTTTTGGCATGTTTGGGCACTATACAGCGATCGCTGCGGCGATCTGACATGTATTCTGATACTGGAATGTAATGTGTGTTTTTTACTGCACTGTGGAGCGGCGGTTTCGGCGCCATTTTGCCTACACCCGCTCCGGCCGCATGTTTTACATGCATGGCGGCCATTTTCTTGTAGCCTCCATAGGCTTACATAGAGCGCCCTGGCAGCATCACTTCCTCTTTCCAGGAACACCGATCGAGGCAGCGGCGAGGGTCTCCTCAGGTTTTACCCTTCTGTTCTTGCTATCCATTGCCTGTGTTCAGTTTGCATATTCCCTGTGGGGGTCTTATTGTGCTTGAGTGTGGTGCGGTGGGCTGCGCTTGCCGCGCTTGCTTAAAAGGGGCAGTTAACCCTTTGTTGTCTGGCATTACAGGGGCAATGGATTCTCAGGAGGGAAAATTTCCTACAGCCTTGGTGGAAAGCCAGGGGACCGCTGTCTCCCCCCCAGGGGGGGATTTGGCCACTATTGTGGCTGGCCTTGCTGCTCAGGTGCAGATGCTGGTGGCTGCTCAATCTACTAAAAGGCCCAGAGTTGCTCTTTCCTCTGATTCTGAGGGTGAAGGTGATAGGGCTGTTATGGTGGGGGCCTCCTTATCGGGGTCCCGCTCCTCTCTTGATCTAATAGGGTCTGAGGTGGAGGCTGAAGTTGAGGGGGTTGATAATTCTCCCCCTGGCTCGCCTGAAGAGCTTGCAATCATGGATGAGTTGATTGCTTCCATAAAGCAAACGCTGCTTTTGCAGGATGAGGTGTGTCCCCCCGCCGCCTTGGCGGCTTATGGGACGCAGAGAAAACGCAGGACGCCGCAGGTTTTTCCCTGCAATGATGATTTTCAGCGCGCTGTTAAGGAACAATGGCGCAATCTACGCAAACCTTTTGCTGTACCAAGTAGATTCAAGCTGCGTTATCCTTTTTCACCTTCCACTGATGAAAGGTGGTGTGTGCCACCTCCAGTGGATCACGCAATTGCGGTTTTAAACAAAGCCACTGCGATTCCTGCAGAGGATTCCCCTGTGTTCCGTGACGCCACGGATAGGAGACTGGAGTCTCTTACCCGTCATACTTATTCTGTTACGGGTTCTATGCTTAAGGCTCTGTTTGCTTCTCTCATGGCGGCCCAGGCGATCGCAAGTTGGACGCAGATGCTTAGGCGCGTCCTAGTGGCCGATTCGGCCTCACCGGCGACCCTGGATATGGTGGATCAAATCCACCAGGGTGTCATGTATCTGTGTGATGCGGACCTGGACCTGGTTCCGTTGGCTGCACGTGTGCACAGTGTGGCGGTGTTGTCTCGCCGCCTGATTTGGTTAAAATGTTGGTCGGTGGACCAGTCTTCACGTAAGACCTTAGCCAATCTACCTTATGATGGGTCTCGCCTTTTTGGGGAGTCCCTGGATGTGTTGATTAAGGGAATCACCGGGGGTAAGAGCACTCTCTTGCCCCATTTCCCCAAAGCTGAGAGGGGGCTTCTGGGAAGAAGCATGCTAATTTTCGGCCCCCTCAGGGGTCCTTTCGTGCCTTTCGGCCGCACTACAAGGGCAAGCCGTTCAAAGGTCAAGGCTCTCAGAAGAAGCCCTGGTCTGGTAAACAGAAGTCCGGCCAATCCGGATCTGCAGCCCAAAACAGTGCGGTCTGAAGGGGCGCCCTCACCCAGTTTTGGGGTGGGGGGACGCTTGCTCGGTTTTCTTCAGCCCTGGCTGGCCCGTGTGCGGGACAAATGGGTTCAGGAAATCGTTCGATCTGGTTACAAGATCGAGTTTCTCTCTCGGCCGGAGAGCAGATTTTTTCCCTCAAATCTTCAACTGTCTCCAGAGCGTTTGCGGGACCTGCACCTGGCGGTGCGGGACCTGAGGGCTCAGGGAGTGGTGGTTCCGGTGCCTCATCGGGACAGATTTCGGGGGTTTTATTCCAATCTGTTCACCGTGCCCAGGAAGGAGGGCAAGGTTCGTCCAATTCTGGACTTGAAGGCTCTGAACCGCTCTGTGCGGGTTCGCAAGTTCCGCATGGAATCCCTGCGGTCGGTGGTGGCTGCCCTGGTTCCGGGGGAATTCATGGCCTCCATCGATTTGAAGGATGCGTACCTTCACATCCCCATTTTCGAAGGTCACCAGAGGTACCTTCGATTTGCCATTACGGAGGATCACTACCAGTTCGTGGCGTTGCCTTTTGGTCTCGCCTCGGCTCCGCGGGTCTTCACCAAGGTGCTTGCACCGGTTCTGGCATTGTTGAGGGCCCAGGGCATTTCTGTCCTGGGGTATCTAGACGACATCCTGGTTCGGTCTGCGACCAGCCAGGGTCTGGAGGAGGACCTGTCTGTCACGATGCAAACTCTACAGGAGTTTGGTTGGACGATAAATTTTCCAAAGTCGACGCGGAGTCCGTCGGTTCGTCTTCCCTACCTGGGAATGATTTTGGACTCGGTACAAGTGAAGGTCTTCCTGCCGGAAGACAAACTCAGAACTCTTCAGGAGGAAGTCAGGTCCCTCAGGGACGTTCCGCACTCGTCTTTAAGGACGTGCATGAGATGTCTGGGATTGATGGTCTCGGCCTTCGAGGCGATTCCCTTCGCCCAGTTTCACACGCGGGGTCTCCAAGCGGAGATCCTGTCCAAGTGGGACGGGCGACCTCAATCTCTGGATCTTCAGATCTCCTTGAGTCATCGCACCAGAAGAGACCTTCTGTGGTGGCTCCAGTCCCCGATGGTGTCCGGGGGCAAGTCGTTTCGTCCTATCTCGTGGACGGTGATCACCACGGATGCCAGCCTGTCGGGCTGGGGTGGTGTTCTGGGCGTTCTGTCTGCCCAGGGGACTTGGTCGGAGGGAGAGTCTTCCCTTCCGATCAACATTCTGGAATTACGTGCGATAAATCTGTCTTCATCGCTGGACGGACCGGCTGCAGGGCTGCCCGGTTCGGGTGCAGACGGACAATGCCACGGCGGTGGCCTACATCAACCACCAAGGGGCACCAGGAGTGCCCGGGCGGCTCGAGAAGTGGCCGACATTCTGTCTTGGGCCGAGACTCATGTCCCGGCGATAACGGCAGTTCACATTCCGGGGTTGGGGAACTGGCAGGCGGACTATCTGAGTCGCCAGACCCTGGATCAGGGGGAATGGTCTCTTCACCCGGCTGTCTTCCAGATGTTGTGCGCGAAGTGGGGTCTTCCAGATGTGGACCTGTTCGCGTCTCGTCTCAACAAGGTGAGAAGGTTCGTGGCAAGGACGCGCGACCCTCGGGCAGACGCGTCGGACGCGTTAGTGGCCCCGTGGCATCAGTACAGGCTGATGTACGCGTTCCCACCGATTCAGTTGCTGTCCAGGTTCCTTCGCAGGTTACTCTCGGAACGCAGCACGGTGATTCTTGTGGCACCGGACTGGCCTCGCCGGTCCTGGTATGCAGACCTCGTGAATCTGGCGGTCGACGCCCCTTGGCGTCTACCTCTTCGAGACGATCTACTGTCTCAGGGACCGATTTACCATCCTGCTTTACAGTCGCTGGCTTTGACGGCCTGGCTGTTGAGACAGAGGTCCTGAAGGAGAAGGGTCTCTCTCCAGAGGTCGTTCAAACTTTGATCAACGCGAGGAAGTCTTCCTCGGGGAAGGTTTATTACCGTACTTGGAAGGCCTATTTTGCCTGGTGTGAGTCCAGGGGGTTTTCACCCCGCACGTACTCGGTTTCCCGTGTGCTGTCTTTTCTTCAGACGGGTGTTGATCAGCGTTTGGCGCTGGCTACGATAAAGGGTCAGGTGTCTGCGCTGGCCGTTCTGTTTCAACGTCCCGTGGCTTCCAACTCCTTGGTTGGCACTTTTATTCAGGGTGTGCGGCATCTGGTTCCTCCTAGGAGGGATCCTTTGCCCCCTTGGGACTTGAATCTCGTTCTATCTGTATTACAACGTGCTCCTTTTGAACAGATCAGGGAGATCTCGTTGTCTATGTTGTCCAAAAAGGTCGCCTTTTTGGTGGCGATCACTTCGGCTCGCAGAGTGTCGGAGCTGGCGGCTTTGTCCTGCAAGTCTCCGTACCTGGTTATTCATTTGGATAAGGTGGTCTTGCGACCTAATCCTTCTTTTCTTCCGAAACGAGTTTCGGAATTCCATCTTAATGAGGATATTGTCTTGCCTTCGCTGTGCGCGAAGCCTAAACATCCAAAGGAGGTGAGATTGCATTCTCTGGATGTTGTTCGGGCGATAAGGGTTTACCTTAAATCGACTGAGTCTTTTCGTAAGACTGACTCCTTGTTTGTTCTTCCAGAGGGTCCTCGGAAGGGCATGGCGGCTTCGGCCTCTACCATCGCCAAATGGATCAGGCAGACCATTGAACAGGCCTATGCTTTGCAGGGTAAGGCTCCTCCTGTCCCTGTGAAGGCGCACTCTACTAGATCTTTGAGTACGTCTTGGGCCTGTCGTCATGGGGCTTCTGTAGCCCAGGTGTGTAAGGCGGCGACCTGGTCGACCGTGCACACTTTCACAAAATTCTACAAAGTAGATGTTCAGGCATCGGCGGATGCTTCCTTTGGCCGCAAGGTTCTTAGTGCGGCTGTTCCATAGGGTCCCTTGTTGGGGACTCCTGGCTGTTGGGATAGTTTTTTGTATCCCCTGGTTTTTTGTCTTTTCCTGGGTTGTTGCTCCTGTTGAGCACTTGTTTTATACTGTTGCCCAGCTGGTTTCCTTCCTTTGGTAAGGTTCCTTTCTTTGATGCGGAGACTGCGTTGCCTTTTCGGCGCGGATGCGTTTCCCACCCCTCATGTTTGCACTGCTTTGGGACGTCCCCATATGTGACGAATATGAAGAGGCGGCGACTGTCGGAGGACGTAAGAGAAAACGGAATTTTTGTAAAATCTTACCTGTAAAATTCCTTTCTCTGAGTCCTCCGACAGTCGCCGCCCCCGCCCCTCTTTTGGGGTTTGGTTGTATACTCTACTGCTATTCCACTAAAACTGAGATATGGTTGCAGGAAGTAGGAGGGTATTGACTGAGGGGACCACCCCTTGAGGGTGGGATATGTTAAAAGCTTTATTGTTAACATATTCTGTTGCCTAGCTACTCCTTCGGAGCAAAGTCTAATACCCCATATGTGACATATGAAGAGGCGGCGACTGTCGGAGGACTCAGAGAAAGGAATTTTACAGGTAAGATTTTACAAAAATTCCGTTTTTTTTGCCTTGAAAAAAACATGGAGCCATTTAACATCCTTTTAAGTCACGGGGTTTGTCTTGTTCTCCAAAGTGATCCAGAGTCTTGCCTGTTTTAAAATCTGATACGTCTTCAGCTGGTATCCTTGGGTTGCTGGTCTAAGAAAGCGGAGATATCGGTTTTGGTTGTACCCGCACCCAACCTTTCAGATGAAGAGGTGTTGGGAATTTTTAGTGCAGTTTTCCCTGTGGATATAATCAGGAAGGCCAATGTAGTGCTGGCACCTCAGTGACTTCTGGAAAGGAAATGTTGCATGTTGGTATTGAATGGGATGTGTCGTGAGTGCCAATTATTGTCAATATTTGCATGCTGGCAGCCGTGTCTATTTTTGCCAGTTTTCCTATGGACTGGTTCCCTTTTCACAGCCATGGATTTGATTACATCCCCCCTTTAAAATTCTTCTGTTCTTTCATCCTCCAGACATTCCCGTAAGCGGTGGGAGCGCTTTGTGCACAGTGAGAATCAGCACCTGGTCAGTCCAGAGGCTCTGGATTTCCTGGACAAACTGCTGCGATATGATCACCAGACACGACTGACTGCTCGTGAAGCCATGGACCACCCATACTTCTGTGAGTTTCAATGCCACCTCGCCTCAGCCTGCCATTACTAAACAGGTTAAGGGTGACTTCTCATGCTGTCTTTCTTTGCAGACCCCATTGTGAAGGACCAGTCTCGGATGGGCACCTCTAACATGCCCAGCGGCAGCACCCCAGTCAGTAGCGCCAGTATGATGTCAGGTCAGTCCCAGCCCAAGTCCAGTGTCCGTGACAAGTCAGGTCAGTCCTTGGCAGGTGTAGCATGGCTCCCTCTGGTGGTGGTTCCTTGTATACGGGTGATCACACTGTCAATGTGCACTTTAATTATGCACCTGTAATTGGGCTCCTTTAGAAATCTATTGGTTTTAAATCTTGCAGCAGGAAAACTGCACAGTTGGGTGTATTCCTTTTAAAAAAACATTTGATCCACATTGTATTTTTTTTTATTTCGCACATACCACAAAAACGGATCTTATAACTTCTTGATCGTCAGTCTTTATTGCAATCAATGTTTGACAAATCTTTATGTAACAGGTCCACTTCTGTGAAGCACTTCCCTCAGTATGAGATGTCCAGTAAGCACATTTCTTGTATTTATAGCCTTAAATGCTTCTTGAACAAGGTTATTTATCCTGAGGTGCGGCTATAACCGCTGTATTTAGTCTAAGAAACTACCGCCAGAAACCATTTCACATAGAACTGTATGTTCTCCGGGGTTCGTTATTTATTCAGGGTTCTTTGGAAGCTTTCCAGTTTTCTGTAATTTGTAAACTATACATTTTTAAAGGGACACTAATCAAACCATATCACTATTGGGTAATTGTGGTCTGTCTGCCATGTTTCATTACAACAGTGTGCAAGAATTGTAACGTACAGATCTGATCAGGAAATACTCAGGAAAATTCATAAAGGATGTGGTACACCTTTTAGAATTCTGTCGGGGCACAATACTAAGTGTTGGTTGCGCCCAATTGGACAGGTACATGACTTTGTTTGCACTGAGGAAGGAATGTCCTTACTGCAAACTTCTTCCCCAGTGCATTCCTGTCCTCCCTCCCCCCAACCACTGCAACCATCACACTGACAGGAGCTTGGCTGGGGAGTTTATACTGGAGGTGGACAGAGCCACTGAGCCACTAGTTCCCTATCAGGTCACCTCCACCTTGCATGGCAGTCGAAGGATCCATAGCCACTAGTCATTGCAGTAGTGACTTTCTAATTTGCCCTCTGTGTGCTGTCACTCAAAAGTGGAGCGACCCTGATGGGCAACTTGTCTCCTTTCCCTGAGGCACAGGTAGTTCCTAAGAGAAATACCACCAGAACATTGGTGTTAGAACCATTTTGATTTCCCCCCTGACCAAGTTTCTGCATGCTTAGATCTGTTTTTGTGTCAAGGTAGGTGTGGGATTTTTTTTTCTCCACCTATATATATATATATATATATATATATATATATATATATATATATATAATGTGTATGTAGTTTGGTAAAGTTGAATGTTCCTAAACAATAAAACCGATACAGATTATCCATCACTGTTAGGTACACGCTAGTGATTAGAAATAGTGGATGAAACTGTATCAGTTACCTTTGTTTTGTTGTTCAACATGTTAAAAGCACATTTGAATTCGTTTACTGGTTTTCATTGCTTTTTTATTTTCTTGCGTTTTGGGATGCAATGGAGGGCTTAATGGCAAGAAAAATGCATGAGAGATAGGAATCAAACAGGCTGAACACATTAAAGGATAATTTCACCTTTGCATTATTTTTTTTTTTATTTCTTTTGTAGTGTAATGGACCTGTAAAGCATTGCACCCACATTCAGCAGATCTATGCCACAGTCCTGCAGACAGCCGCAAAGGCTGTCAGACTGTAGTTTTCCCATTCACACATTCTCCTCCTCCCCCTCCTCGCCTTCACTTCCTGTCCCATAGCCTAGCAGGAAGTGAGAGGAAATCCCTTGAAATTAAGGCAAACCCCTCGAGTCCCCCAGGTCCCCAGAACTAGTGTCTTCGTTGGACGATTTCACCCCTATTTCCTGGGGACAACACAAAATTTGGGGTTTTCTTTTACTTTTGCTTTCAATGATCATGGTTAACTGGACAAATAGAGGTGAATCTGCTTAATGGAGGTGTTCTATCAGAATGCCTCTACCCATCAGATTGTGCACATTCGGACCAAAAACACGGGAGTGTTATTTTATAGTTTATGCCTGAAAAGGAAAGCTCCACAGAAATGTTAATGAGAAGTTGAAGTACACCTAAAGTTAAGTGGTTTTTTTTTTTGGGGGGGGGTTTACATACTGTCCTTATAGGTTGCAGCCCTTTGTGCTTTACTACTTGATATTAACCCTTTTCCACCACCTCCCAGTCCTTTAAGTGGATCTAAATGCTGGAAGGCGGGTTTTCCGATCATGTGATTGCTTTGATTGGCAGCCACATGATTGGAAATTACCAGATCGCAAGTTTGCATCAGGAGCTTTCCGGTACCCCTTTGTTACTATGCTCGGCGCGCGCACTCAGCACAGTAAAATGTTTACCTACATCCCATATATATATATATATATATATATATTATAATTTGTGGCTGCTTGGCGTTCAAGCCCACCTGCAGAGAGGTTTTTATATGCACCAGATCAACAGAAAATGTTTAATCAAATACACACTAACTGCAAATTTAAAAAATTTACACTTCTGCATAATGTCAATTTTAGATTTGATCTGTCTTTGCAAAACAAAACCAGGGCCTCATCGGGTCACTGACATTTCACAACCCGCTGCTTTTTTTTTTTTTTTTTTCTTTCTACACGAACTTGTATGTGTGTAATTATCCATGGGATTTCTGACAGGCTTGCTTTTGTTTTTTGTTTTTTTCCTTCTACCAGGGATTTCCACGGTGCCAACTCCCTCAGCTCTGGGTTCTCTAGCTGGATCACCAGTCATCTCTGCAACCAACACCCTCGGGACGCCCGTCGCAGCCACTGCCGGAGCCCCTCAGTAGGGTTTTTCTGTCCTGGCGCTGTCAGGAAGAGGGCAAACAGATCCGGAAGAAGAAGAAAAAAAATAAAAATTCCCCCCACACCTCAGCCCCTCTACCTGACTACAACTCCCACCTTTCCGTGGAGGGAGGGGGCTGCCCAAAGAACAACCATGCCCCCTGGACGCGCCGTGTCTGAGCAGTTGCTTGTGGATCTATAGTAGTTCTGTCATTATATATAAAAAAAAAAATATTATAGGCTGAATAATTTTTTTTTTTTTTTTCCTTTTTGTTTTTTTTTTTTTACTTTTGTTATGGCACCTGTTCACAGGTGGTACTTATGTCTCTGGGCCGTGGATCCTGGACTTGGCCCCCCTCCAATATTTCCCTGGATGTTTCATGGTCTATCTTTTTGGCTTCATTGTTTAATTTCTGTTCTGTTTCTACTCCTCATTACCTTGTCTCTGTCTTCTGCTGCAGAGGGAGGGATGAGGGACCCATTTTGCCATGAACCTTAATCCTCCTGGCTGGACTTTGCTGTGACTCGGCAGTCATTTGGCATCTGCATGGTTTCCATTCATTTTCCTTTTTCTTTTTTTTCTCTCCCATACCGGGCTGCAATGTCCTCCTGTGTTGGTATTGCACCTTAGTTTTTGATATATACCCAAACATATTAGTATTGCCACCACATGTAAATGGTTGAGACTGCCATCCGCTGGACTAATGTCGCTAGTTCCTGTTCATAGGCGATACCGGAAAAGCCACAGTATGGCAGTCTTCACTATATATGATGTGAAAAGTACTATTTCTTTATTAAAAAAGAGGCTCTAGATTCTATTTCTTTTCTGTAGACGACTGTAAAATAGAGCAACAGGAGCCACGTCTTGTTAAGGTTTTTTTTAAAAATGAAATTATTAATCCATCAGCCAGCAGAATACAGTAACGGGGAAATAAGGCGATTTCCTGTTTAGATCATTCTATATAAATGGCTGGCGTGCCGTGAGACGCTTGTTGGCTCTTCCTGTGCTCTTTCCAAAGAGAAAGTTGTCCGTTTGGAAAAAGAATGCTGCCTGGGGAGGCTTGTAATACATTTTTTGATATTTATAATTCATAATGACATTTTTGGCCTTATATGAGTTTGCTTTAAGCCCCCTATAGGCCCTGTATCACAGGCCTCCCAGAAACCACCTTACTAAAAAGTATTTTGCCCCATTAAGCCAAACTGCTACCACCCCCCCTTTTTTTTTTCTTTTCTCTTAGTGGCACTTTGTTCCGTCACTTGCCATGCTTCCTCCCCAACCTTTTACCTACATGGAGCTGTAAGAATGATGCCCACGCTCCTCCTTCCCATTCACCGTGGGGTTTTTTGTCCCGTTTGGAGACGCCTCACATCCACCACAACCATTTTTATTTCTCTTGTTCCCACCAGAAAGATTTTTGTTCCAGTCAACACAATTTCTCCCTACACCTATTTTCCCTGTTTCCCTGATGTCCAGCAAAGAGCGGTCCCAGTGACAGACGATGCTTTTTTTCCTTCACATGTGACAGATCTAATGTTGGAACTATTTGGTGTAAATAAACATGGTTTTATTTATCAAGGTTAGATTCAGTCTTGTGGCTCAGCACCTTTATTGGGTTCATGTGTAATGTTTCTTTTCTCTCACGGTACTCTAGGGCAGTGGTCCTCAACCCTGGCCAACAGGGCCCACTAACAGGCCAGATTTGCAAGATAATTGAAATACGTCACAGGTGATCTCATTTGCTGCTCAGTGATTGCAGTACTCTAGTCTGCATCTCCTCAAGGTAATACTTAAAATCTGGCCTGTTAGTGGGCCCTGAGGACTTGAGTTGGGGACCACTGCTCTAGGGCAATTTATGATACTAGCTTGTAAATAGTCATGGCCAAAAATATTGGTACCCCTGCATTTGTCAGATAATGCACCACTTCACCCAAAAATTATTACAAATGTTTAGGCATTCTCATGTTTGTTTCTTTCTTGTATTGGTATGACACATAAAGCTGAATCTGACACATTCCACGCAAAACTCCAAAAATGGAGTGGAAAAAAAATATTTAGTAGCATACCCCTTGGAAAAAACTGAAATCGCCTCCTGTAACCAATGAGTTTCTTATACCTCTCTACTGGAATTTAGGACCACTCTTCTTTTGCCAACTGCTCCAGGTCTCTCAGCAGTTGGGGGAAAGTATCCTTCCAATCTGTTTTGAGATCTCTCCACAGGTGCTGTATGGGATTTAGATCTGGATTCATTGCTGGCCAGTTCAGTACTCTTCAGGGCTTTGTCTTCAATCATTCCTGGGTGCTTTTTTAAGTGTGCTTTGGGTCATTGTCCTGCTGTGAGACCCATGACTGACGCCCAACTTGACACTGGGCACTACATTGCACCCCAGAATTCTTTGGTAGTCTTCAGATTTCATAATGCAATGCACACAGTCAAGGCATCCAGTGCCTGAAGCAGCAAAGCAACCCCAAAACATCAGTGAACCTCCACCTTGTTTGACTGTAGTGACTGTACTCTTTTCTTTAACCACTTGCTGCAAAATCGCATACCTGTACGTCATTTTGCTCAAGTGGTTGTACCAGGGTGCAGGCATCACCCTGGTAATTTTTTATTTATTTTTTTTGAGCCGGTGGTCAGCTTTCTTGTAATAAACGACCGATGCAGCTAAGCAGCCACCTCCTTCACTGCTCGGCCCGGATCTCCCATCCCACCGGGATACCCGAACAAAGCCGGAATCTGCTTTTAAACGGGTCTCCGATGTAACCCAGAAGCGAGGTCACAACGCCACTTCCGGTTTACTTGGCAGCCAACGGCCCCAGTTTAAAAAAATCCAAAGTATTCACAAACGCCAATATTGGCTTTGGAATGCTTTTAAGTGCAAAGAAGGGGTTTGGGGGTCTTGGACCACAGATCCCTCCATAACGAGTACCTGTCACTGCCTATTACTGTCCCAACGGATGTTTACATTCCTTGTGACAACAATAAAACTGATCAGAAAAAATGTTTTTAAAGGGAAAGTGTAAAAAAGAAACCTTTTTTGCCCCATATCCCTCCGTACTTGCATACCTAAGTCGGGCCTGTAAATGTAAACCATATTCAAACCACACATGTGAGATATCAACAAGATCGTTAGAGCAATAATTCTAGCACAATACCTCTAACTTTAAACTGGTAACTCTTAAATTTTTTTTAAAGCTTCCCCTAGTTCCGCATGTTTGTCACCATTCCACGAGTGTGCTCAATTTTAAAGTGTTCTATGTTGGGTATCTACTTGGCGCAACATCTTTCACATTATACAAAAGACTTTGGCTAATTTTACTGTTTAGTTTTTTGATAAAGTTATTAAAGTGTATTTTTGAGTTTGAAACACTGCTGCACAAATAGTGCGACATAAAAATATTGCAACTAATGTCATTTTATTCTCTAGGGTCTCTGCTAAAAAAAAATGTTTGGGGGTTCTAAGTAATTTTCTAGCAAAAAAATACTGATTTTTAACTTGTAAGCAACGAATGTCAGACATAGGCCTGGTCTTGAAGTGGTAAAGTTCTTATTTCTTCTTAAAATCATAAAATGATGGGCTTTACCAAGTAGCTGTAATTTGTTTCATCTGTCCACAACACATTCTCCCAAAAAGATTTTGGCTTCCTCAGGTAAGTTTTGGCCAACACTTTGATTAATTTTCCTCTTTTTCCATGTTCAGGAAGATTAGCTACAGTGCCATGGGCTGTAAACCTCTTGACAATGTTGTGCACAGTGGACACATGAACATTATGATCTCTAGAGATGGACTTGTAACCTTGAGAGAGTGTCCATGCTTTTTCACAATTTATTATTCTCAAATCCTCAGACAATTCTTTGCTGCTCTCTTCTCCATAGTTTGTGTGGCACACAGAGACCCACAACAGGAAGGTTGAGTCAGTTGTTCACCCATTTTAACTGGTTGGTGGTGTGATTTGTACATTGTCAGCACCTGTTAATTGCTACAGGTGAGTTTTTAAATTGCAAATGACAGGAGCATCACAAACTTGGAATGCAGTGATGTCTTAGTTGTGAGAAGGTGGCAATAATTTTGTCCAGTCCATTTTCGGAGTTTTGCATGGAATGTGTCAGATTTGACTTTTTCTCCTCTGTTTATTCCATAGCAATACAAACAAAACTAATAAGCATGAGAATGCCTAAATATTTGTAATTGTAACAATATTCTGGGCGAAGTATTGCATCTGACAGATGCAGGGGTGCCAATATTTTTGGCCATAACTGTAGTTTGTAGCATTTACAAAATTACAGGTTTCGAGTTGTTTAGTTGAAGTAGCCTTCACCTTTTTTTTTATGTTGAATTTAGATATTTTCATTGTTGGTTGTAGCATTAACCACTTCAGCCTCGGAGGGTTTACCCCCCTTATGACCAGGCCATTTTTTGCAATACAGGACTGAGCTACTTAAACTGACAATTGCGTGGTTGCGTGACACTGTACCCAAATAAAATTGATGTCTCTCCCCCACAAATAATGCTTTCTTTTGGTGGTATTTGATCACCCCCTGCGGTCTTTATCTTTTGCGCTATAAACAAGACAATTGTGAAAAAAAAAAAAATTCTCTTTACTTCCTTGATGGACACAGCTCCTGATTCTTCTTAACCATTGGGTTATACTGCCCCCTACAGGAGTTAGATACTAGGCAGGAAAAAGCTTGAGTACCTCTATGGGCAGTCCCAGGTGGTATACAACTTTCGGCTATAGGCAAAGGTTTTTTTTCTGCCTAAGTCAGGAGTAGGGATCCTTGCTGGGATCTCCAGGGTTCGTACGGTCTTGAAAAACCTGGAAAAGTCATGGAATTTTAAAATGGCAATTTCCAGGCCTGGAAAAGTCTTGTAAAATTTAACCCACAAAGTTTTGGAAAAGTCATGGAAATTTGTTTCACAATCACTGTATATTCGAATATGCAGAAAAGAGAGAGAGAGGCGCTACTCAGTGGCCAGCAGCTGGGGGAGAACCAATCCGGGAACTCAGCCAGCGGTGAAGCACATACCTCACTGGAGGGCCGCACGAACGTGATAACGTGCGGGCATTAACCTGTTTCGGAGCATGTGTGAACCGCTCCTTGTTCAGACCCCCTGAAAGAGCGGTTCGCGCATGCTCAGATACCGGTTACTGCCTCCCCGCTGCCTCGATCTGACTGAGTCCCCTGATTGGTTCTCCCCTGGTGTCCTCTCCCGGCTGCTGGCCAGCCTCAGGGACGAAAACACAGCGGACCCGGAAGGACGCTGAGCTATGAAGATAGACGTTTACCTCCGTGTAAAAGTTTTTAATATATGTCAATAAAATTATTTACATCTGCTACACTGAGTGGCGCCTTTCTCTCTTTCTGCCTGTTCGTGGGACTGTTGCTTCGGCCTAACAAAGAGCTGCCCTCGATGTAAGCACCACATTTGTGCATCTGTGCCATCCATACCAGTCCGGCTGCACTTTATCCATCATGACTGCCTGAACTGAAGCTTTATCCCCAAGCAGGAGCGCCCATCAAATCTTTTTCTTTCTCCAGTATATTAGAATATAGTTGATGATTGTTAAATTACAATAGTTACATAGACATTTAATGAAACATTAGGTCATGAATATTTACTTGAAATCGTGGAAAAGTAATGGAATTTTATTAGTAAAAATGTGTACGAACCTTGGATCTCGGGCCTAGCGTTTTTTTTTTCTTCTTCTTCCTCCTATCTTTGTTTTTGTTCCTGGAAAAATCTACAATCAATTGCCGGACTGGGCGATCCAGAGCGTCCCTCCAGTCTGGGCCAGCAGGAGCGTGCAGACTGCAGCTCTACGCTAGGTCGGCCGCGACAAAGCCCCATTTAACGGGGGCTGGCCTACAAGTTAAACGTCTCGCGAGGGTGCAAACAACCTGGCCTCAGCCTGAGTCGCAGCTTTTCTCCTGGCCGACAGCACCCACATTACGATGGAGCGGTTGTCTGTTTGGAGTGGTGCCCACCCTGTTCCTTGTATGGTAAGTAGCTGTCCCCCCTCTACTCCTGGAGGGTTTTGGGGTGGACGTGGGCACCCTCCCTCGGACGGTGGCTTCCCCCCCCAGCCCCTCTAAAATTTCAGTGATCACTCTGGGTTTTTCAGGTGCCCCCCCACCCCCGGGTGAGGTTATGAGCTGGCTGTTGCCACATGTTTTTAAGAAGGGCTGGTTGGAGATGCTACTGACCGGGTTTTTCCTGGTGTGAAAAGGGGGGTTAAGCAGGGTTCTCTGTCACCCTTGGGGTTGGTGACTGGGGCAGTGATGTCCTCTGGTCTCCCAGCGGCAGTTGTTGGGCTGGTGGAGCGGATAGTTTAGCATCCGCGGGTATGTGCCTGATGGGGCTGGATCCTGCCAAAAATTCAGGCTGTGGCTTTGCGGCCTACTAGTCGGAAACTACGTGAGGCAGACTCTGTGGGGGTGGTTGAAGCCACTGCCCCCTATTTGGGCATGTGCCTTCCCTCTCCGCTGGCCCTGGGTGGTCAGTTCCGCTGGGGCTCGCGTCCAAGCGGCTGGGCACCCACAAAAATGCAGGCTTCGGCCAACTAGGTCATACGGCTAAGTTGGGAGCCTTCGTTTGGGGGGGGGGGGCAGTGCGTTTAGCTGAGCTGATGCCCCCACTCTTCCTTTGGGCATCTGCCAGGCTTGGATCCGTACACTTGCGGTTGGGCATCCTCAAAAATTTAGGCAGCGGTTTTCGCCCTGCTAGGCTTGATGCCTCCCTTGGAAGGGGTGGTGCTGTGGGGGTGCTTCATTTTTTTATGACAGCCTTGTCGCCATTGTGTGAGGCACCTGTCCCTTTTAGTGCTGCAACACCCTCAGGGTACTCTGCCTGCATGTCCGCATTATGGCAGGCGTCCCCCTTTCTCTAGGGGCTATTTCCTATGGAGGGCTAGATAGTCCATTTATGGGCCCTTGGTCGGCGTACCCTTTGCTGGAATCGCAGTTGGCGTCCTCCCCTGATTCTTTTCTGGGTGAGCCTAATGTATAGTGACCCTACTGGGTCTGCGTCCACGCACCCTGAGTCGTTGACTGACATTAAGTCTCACCGGGGGGGGGGGGGGGGGGGAGGAGAGAGAGAGAGAATACTCCTCTTCCGCAGGCTACCAAGGGCAAGAAGCCCTGATTTAGACGTGGGCCATTCTCCTCAGCTCATAAGAGGTTTTTTCGTCCCTCAGGGTCTCTAGACAAGGCGTCAAGTCAGGGCCTCCACCAGAGGTTCCAAGAGGCAAACCACGAGCAGGCTCTTCCAGACCTGTGAACAAGGCTGCCTTTGCATGAAGGGGCGCCCTCACCCGCATCTGATGTGGGGGGACGTCTTCACTGGTTTCCGGATCCATGGACCTCCCTGGTATAGGACACTTGGGTCCACAAAGTTATTCGGTTAGGCTACGAGATCAAGTGCGGCCTTATCCTCTTGAACAGGAATTGGCCTTGAGTACCATCAAGGGCCAGGTATCGGTTTTGACGGTCTTTTTCCATTCCAGCGACCATTGACCTCCCACTCACTGGTGCGTATTTTTCTTTAGGGTGGTACAACGTTTGGTTCATTCTGTGCGGGCTCCATTGTTGCCCTGGGATCTTAATGTAGTGCTTTCCGCCCTACTGAATCTTCCCTTTGAAAATATTTGGGAGGTTTCTCTGCTTGCGCTACCCCAGAAGGTGGCCTTTTTGGTTGCCATCACCTCTGCGCTCAGGGTGTCCTGGCGGCATTATCCTGCCGTTCACCTTATTGGTGATTCACAAGGATAAGGTGGTGCTTCACCCTGTCCGTCATTCCTTCCTAAGGTGTTCTCTGACCGTCATGTGAATAAAGACATTGTGTTCCCTGTGTCCCAGGCCAAACATCTGATGGAAATTGCCTTGGATGTGGTCCAGCAATTAGGGCGTGTACCTGGCACCTACAGAGTCTTTTAGGAAGTCGCTCTCTATTTGTGCTCACAGGCGGACCTCACAAAGGGTTGTCTGCTTCACTGCGACCATTTCCAGATGAATCAGACAGTGGTTCCAAGCCTGTTGCATCAGGGGTCAGTCATGTACCTCATTTCTCTTGTCAAGGAACACTCCACTAGGGTGCTTAGTGTCTCCTGGGCTTCTGTCCTCAAGTGTCAGTGGTGCAAGTTAGCCAGCTGGTTATGGAAGCACACTTTTACAACAATTTTATGAAGTGGATGTGTTGGCATCTGCTGATGCTTCTTTTGGCCACAAGGTTTTGCTGGCTGTTGTTTAAAACAGTGGTTCTCAAATCCGGTCCTCGGGACCCACCAACAGGCCAGGTTTGCAAGATAACTAAATTACATCACAGGTGATCTCATTTGCTTCTCAGTGATTGCAGTATTCTAGTCTGCATCCCCCAAGGTAATACTTAAAATCTGGCCTGTTAGTGGGTCCCCCGAGGACCGGATTTGAGAACCACTGGTTTAAAAGACCCGATCCTTTTTTGAAGGGTGTATTTTTTTATTTTTTTTTTTTTTTTTTTATGGTTGAGCCCCATGTTACGCTTTGCAAATTTAGTTTTTTCTGCTTCCCCCCCCCCCCCCTCATGTTTAACACTGCTTTGGGTTGTCTTAATGCTTAAGAAGTTACCTTAAAAGCCATTTCTCTTATGTTCATTGATGGACACAGCACCTGCCCCTCTGTGGAGTTGGCTTTCTTCTGCCACTGCTTGTAACAAAACTGAGTACCTATAGCTGAGAGTGGGTGTATACCCCCTGGGACTGCTCATAGGCATAGTCAAGCTTTTTCCCTAGTGCCCTACTCCTGTAGGGAGCAGTATAACCCAATGGTTAAGAAGAATTGGAAATTTTTTTTTTAGTTGGACTGTGACATTGTGGTGGACAAATCTGACACTTTTTGGGAACCAGTGCTAAAAAAAATGTACTGACACTGTCTGGGAAGGGGTTAACATCAGGGGTGATCAAAGGGTAAGCTGTGTTCCCTGGGAGTGCTTTCTATGTGGGGGATGCTTTGACTTTGAGAAGACAGAGCTCTGTCTCCCTACTTATTGGAAACACAGGATCTTCACCCCCCCCCCCCCCCCCCCTCCAAAGGTGATCTGCAATTTTTACATAGGCAAACCATTGTTCTGCCCCTCTCGGGAACGATAACCAGGTGCTGGCAAACATCGGGTCTGCTGAACCTGCTGATTGCTTCTGCTATGTACAATCACAGCGGTGGTGGGTCGCTGCCAGAACAAAGATGTACAGGTATGTGATTTCACACTGAAGGGCTGCCCTGCAGCAGTATATGTATGTGGGGCAGTCTGGAAGCTGTTAAACACGATCTCAGCTAGCTTTAAATGGCCCCTATTAAAATATATGCAGGTGTGCAAACCTGGGGACTTCCAAGTCCAGAGGGTTCACAGTCTACAGCAGGGATCCTCAAACTATGGCCCTCCAGCTGTTGCTGAACTACACATCCCATGAGGCATTGTAAAACTGTCATTCATAGATATGACAAGGCATGATGGGAATTGTAGTTCCTGAACAACTGGAGGGCCATAGTTTGAAGACTCCCTGGTCTACAGTGATGCAAGGTTGTGATATAACTCTTCACCATCTCAAAAAAAGTAAATGTTTTGAGTTGGCTGCTATTTTATATTACCTCCTCCATTGTTACTGTTCTGTCTGTTCTTGAGCAGCTGCGGTATGTTGTGAAAATTGAGGTTTGCCCTACTAAGAATTATCCCTAGGGGCCCTTTCTATTGCACATCAACTTCTAAAATAGTGATTACGTTTTTTTGTCAAACTCAGAAATTGTCTTTTTTGTTTTTTCTCCAAGTTCTGCATGCTACCCCTCCTGACAAACTTGAGAGAGATGCAGCTCTGCATTGAAACAAGCTTTGAAGATGATTAGCTACTATGCGCGTCTGCACTGGGTTCTGTGTGCTCCTGTTTTAGTAAATTTACTCCTGAGTTTTTTTTTTTAAATGCAGCCTAAACTGAAATTCACCAGATTGGATGTGTCGGAGCAATTTGGTACCACTGAAAAACATATTTTTGGTGAGGGGCTCTAATGGGAAGAATCCCACCAATCAGAAATAGAGGCCTATAGAAAGGGATTTTGGCAGGTTGGCTGCTCCTGGTCATAGTATTGGGGGGGTTCTCTTGGCCTATATACGCAGAGGTGGTACAATGAGGCATGAGTGGCCATGCAATGCTTTGCTTCTGCAGGATTGCACCTTTGCTAGCTCAAACACTTCAGGGTTTTGTAGCAAACTAAACTAAGCTAGGCCTTGAGGGTTCAGCCTGAGCTCTGCCTTGAGAGAGCAACATCAAAGATGTTGAGTGCTATTATTGACCTTTTAGTACTGATTATGGTGAGCAAGTACCCCTTAAAGTGGTATCCTAAATAAGATTTCTCTATCGCTCATTGACAGACGTAGTCCTCGGTGATACAGCACCTTCGGGTTATGTTGCCTCCACAGGAGTAGGACTAGACAGGAAATGAAAAATGCTCTGGCCACAACCCAGGGGCAGTCCCCGAGGGTATATCCTCTCTCTCTCTGCCACAGCAAATCAGTTTTTTTCTGTCTAGTCAGGAGTAAGGACCTAGATACCTTGCTGGGATCTTCGGTCCTGGCAGGATTTTTTTCTTAGAAAAGAATTTTTTAAGACAGCTTTTTTTCTCCAGTGTTCCTGTGAGATCTTCAAGCAAGAAAGCTGAACTGGGCGACGGGCGGGATGTTGAGATCCAGTGGTCACCCCAGTTCAGCCTACGAGCGCGTGCAGGCCATAGCTCCGCGCTGGGTCGGCCGCGACATAGTCCCACTGGACGGGGACTGACCCTGCGAGTTAAACGTCTCGCTGAAACGCCAAAGACCATGAGTCACGGCGCCCGTATTGGTCGACAGCCCTCCTACCTCGGTGGAGAGGGGTACTGTCAGGAGTTGGCGCCCGCCTGGTTCCGGTATGGTGAGTAGTATGTTCCCCCTTTCCCCCTGACGGGTCTTGTGGTGAACGCGGGCCCCTCTCTGTAATGGTAAGGATGGGTTCCCCTCTATCCTACAACATGTCACAGATCCCCCTAATTGAGTGTGATTTTTGTGTACAAAAAGCCAGGAGGCTTGGTTTGGGAGCTGACAATCTAATTGTAAAAATGTGTAAATGATTGTAGTCAGTGGCAGTACTAGAACTTTACTGTGATAGTATAAGGTATCCTACCTGTCAGTAGCCACAGGGCGATGTCTATACATGTATACTGCATTCCAGATCATTCCTCCAGCTAAGCAGATGCCTCCCGACGGCCACGGACCGCATACGGCCCGCTAGGGTCCGGTACCTCCGACCACGCTGACCACCATGAGGGTGAAGGGTTGTGAGGCCGAGATCCTTCTGCAGACATGTAGATCGCACGAGGCCGCCATTTTGGTGTAGCCTTGTGTCTCCAGCATGGGGGCGGCCATGTTTGAGGTGACTCAAACACCTCATGGAGCCAGGGGGAGGAGCCGGCAGGCGTGTTAAGGGGCGGAGCCGCCTCTTTTACCCAGGAAATAGGGCCAAAGACTTCCTGTCTGTAACAAGACAAGCACTGAGCAAGCTGATGAAAACTTCTGTGCATCAGGGATGAGCCTTGGGGTCTGTCTCTCTCTCTGTGGGGTCCAAAAAGGCAGGTAACACTGAGGGGCGCTGTTGCGACTGGGGGACACAAAAAAAAAAAAACGTTTTTTTTTACTTTGTCATTTTTTGTCGCTGGCAAGTGTCTTGTATAATCATTGACCCTGCCGCATAGGTATCCCCACCTGATCCCCTCAAGGTGGCCGCAGGACCCTTCAGTACCCCACTTGTTTTTAATGCATTATCGGCAGTTTTGGAGTCTTTGGTATCCCGGGTGGAGGTGGCCTGTCAGGGACGGGGATCAAGAAGCGACCCCCGCCTACCCCTATTGTTTATCAGATACTTCAGATACGGATTCGGAACTGGTCAATGCAGTTGCAGGTCCCTCTTAGGGGGCTGTTGTCTCAGGTAATATCTCCTCAGCAGTGAGGAGCACGTTTCTGCCTCCGCCATAACACAAGAGTGGTGGATGCACTAGTTGTGTCCGTCCGGGAAACCTTTTAGTCTTGAGGTTACACCGGCAGAGGTAGCTGAAACTGAGATTCCTTTTTTGGTACTTGTTAGCCTACCAAAAGGGCGAAGGATTTTCCTTTACCCAAATGGGGTCGTTTAGAAACGAACCCCTGTTATTTCCAAACGCATGGCTAGGTGCTATCCGTTTGAGGAATTCCTCTTTATAGGATAGACGGTACCACCTGCTGTCTTGCCACAGACTGTTAGGATAAAAAGACCTCGTAACTAACGAGGACCTTTCTTTTCTGCTCATATAGAGTTGTTCGTTCCGCGAGGGCGGGCGATAAGGCGAAACCCTCCAAAGCCCCTTTAGAGGGGTTTCAAAGGGCGCTGGTTGGGTAAACAAAGAGTCCGGCTCAGCCAAGCCTGAAGAATATAGCCTGATGCGCCCCTACCCATCTCTGGGGTGGGGGGGATGTCTTCACCAGTTTCTGGAGGACACAGGATCGAGTTTCGATCACTTCCACCGGTGCGATTCTTCCCTTCTAACATTGAACGGTTTCAGGGGTTCTATTCGAACCTATTCACAATGCCCAGGAAAGAGGGCAAGGTGCGTCCAAATCTGGACTTGGGAAGAAATAGAGTCCATCCGTACAGTGGTGGCCTCCCTGCATCAAAGAGATTTCCTGGTGTCCATAGACATATAGGATGCCTATCTTTATATCCCCATCATCGCAGGACATCAGCGTTTTTTCGCTTTCCCAAAGATCATCCCTGGTTCCCACCAGGAGACTGAACTATCTGGGCCTAAGGTTGGATACATCCTGGGCAAGAGAGTTTCTCCTTGCTGGGAAACTCCAGAAGGTTCAGTCAACGATTCGGATGTTGCTGTCCGTCAATTGGCTGGGACTGATGGTGGCCTTCTTAGAGGCAGTACCGTATACCCAGTCTCATACCCGAATTCTCCTGAAGGAGATTCTTTTTTAATGGAATCAGAATTCCGATTCCCTGGACAATCGGATCCGGTTGAGCGAGCGGACCAGGAAGTCTCCGATGCTCAACCAGGGGAAGTCATTTCTTCCGATAGTATCCAGATTACCAATAAGGGTATCGGAACTGAGAGCGATCAGATTTTGTCTGATTTACTGGATCGAGCAGCTCTAGAGCAGCCCGATTCGGATCCAATCGCATATGGCCTCTTCATCCAGAGGTTTTTCCCTAGCTGTCCCTTCATTGGGACATCCCGGATGTGGATCTGTTGGCACCTTGGCCTAACAGGAAGGTGCGGAGGTTTGTAGCTCGCGCCACAATCCTCTAGCGGACGCAGCAGAAACGCTGATCGCCCCGTGGGGGCAGTATCAGCTACGGCATGCCTTCCATCCTCTCAAGTTGCTGCGGGAACTTCTTCGCAGGATAGAGGTGGAGGGAATTCCAGTTATTCTGGAAATTCCGGATTGACCTCGTCGAGCCTGGTACGCCGACTTGGCGAGGCGAGGCTAGTCGCGGACGCTCCTTGGAGACTTCCTCTCAGGGAGGATTTGCGGTCTCAGGGACCGATCTTCCATCTTGCTTTACAGTCGCTGGCTTAATGGCCTGGCCATTGAGACCCAGGTACTGAAGGACAAGGGAGTGTCAGCTTCAGTTATTCCTACCTCCAGTTAAAGCAAGGAAAGCGACTTCCAGCACATGGAAGTCTTCTATTGCATGGTGTGAATCTATTGGATTTCCCCCACAGACCTATTCGGTGACCCGAATTTTGGTCTGTCTGCAACAAGGGGTTGAGCAGAAACTATCCTTGAGCACGATCAAGGGTCAGGTTTTCGGCGTTAGCAATCTTCTTTCAAGAAACCTTTGGCTAATCATTCCTTGGTGCGGAATTTCATCCAGGGGGTGCGACATCTGGCTCCGCCAGTGTGCGCACCCTTACCGCCTGGTATCTTAATTTAGTGTGGTCGGTTCTTCAGAAACTTCTCTTTGAAGATATTAGGGAGATTCCCTTGCCTACATTCCCAGAAGGTGGCCTTCTTGGTGGCCATTACTTCTGTACGCAGGGTGTCAGAACTGGCCGCATTATCCTGTCGTTCCCTAGATCTGGTGGTTCATAGGGATAAGGTGGTTCTTCTTCCGAATCCATCCTTCCTTCCTAAAGTGGTTTTCGTAAGACGGACTCACTTTTTGTGATCACGGATAGCCCTTGAAGGGGATTGCCTGTGTCTGCCGCGACCATATCTACATAGATCAGTCAGACGGTGGTACAGGCTTATTCTATTAAGGGTCGGAATCCTCCGTTCCCTGTTAGGGCGCACTTCACTCGAGCGCTCAGTACTTCCTGGGCCTTTCGCCATCAGGCGTCAGTGGTCCAGGTATGTAAAGCGGCCACCTGGTCGTCGGTACATACCTTTACAAAATTTTATAAAATTGATGTGATGGCATCGGCGGATGCCTCATTTGGCCGCAAGGTTTTGCAGGCCGCAATTTGAGGAGACCGGTGGTCTACCTCGAGGGTTTTTTTCTGTTTGAAAATTTTTTTGTTGAGTCTCATCATTAAGGATGAGCATTGTAAACTTCTAGTTGGCACCGGTTGGCCCTTCTAGATTTGGATTTGATTTCCATTTTCCCACCCCTCATTTGTGATACTGCTCTGGGACTTCCCGAAGGTGCTGTATCACCGAGGACTACGTCTGTCAATGAGCGATAGAGAAAAATGGATTTTTGTAAAATCTTACCGTAAAATCCTTTTCTCTTAGCTCATTGACAGACGTAGTACCCGCCCCTCTGTTTTTGAGTTGAGTTGGGTTAAATTCTCTAAGCACTGCTTTTGTGACATAACTGATTTGCTGTGGCAGAGAGAGAGAGGATATACCCTCGGGGACTGCCCCTGGGTTGTGGCCAGAGCATTTTTCATTTCCTGTCTAGTCCTACTCCTGTGGAGGCAACATAACCCGAAGGTGCTGTATCACCGAGGACTACGTCTGTCAATGAGCTAAGAGAAAAGGATTTTACGGTAAGATTTTACAAAAATCCATTTATTGCGGTTTCACTAGCATTAATACAGCACCCTCACTTCCTCGGTTGCTATTTTGACACAAACTGCAATTTCAACTCCGACCTGGTCTAAACCTTCTGTACTCTTAGAATCTGCATGACTTGTGATCCAATGTAGATTTTACCTGATTAGGTTTTGAGATCTATTTTAAATTTGCTAAAAGATGCTAAAACTTGCATTTCTCTTGGTTTTTTACATCTAGGTTGTATTGCCACCTCCTGGAGGATGGGCTACTTGCCAACATTCACTCTAGGCCAGCCTGTAGCGTATACCCAGCATATGTCAGTTTGTTGCTAGTGTCCTAGGAGCATTAATGTCTCTTAATTCAGTACATGATACAGACCTCATTCAAACATGATGGGTTATAGGCGTGTACCTTGAGGCGGACACTGGCAAGCTTTTGAGCACATGCCTCCCTTATAACTATGGATAGACCGGTTATCGGTGGCCGATATGCACTTTCCCCGATATATCGATATCTGCCCTGGAACTGGCTGATATTGCTGATATTTTTGTGCGGTCATTCTGCCTTCTTACGCTGCCTCCCTCACTTTGGACAGCCTTATCTGGAGTCCGGACTAGTCTCGCAGGAGTGTATCACAGCCATACACCCACACAGCAGCCTGTACCAGCCAGCCACCCACAGGCCCTGTGCAAGCCACCCACCCACCATAGGGTGCCAGCCAGCCATTAAGCATTAAACAAAAATTAACATGTTCAGTACCAGATTTGTGTCAAAAATTGTCTTTATTTTTCAAAACTTTAAATGTACAAAATATCGGCCGATACTTTGTGACCAAAATATCAGTATCGGTATCCTGCCCTGAAAAAAAAACATATTGGTCTATCCCTACTAATAACCCTACCCCACTCTTAGTGCTCATTTTGATACTAGTGTCTCCAGGTGCTGGACTTCTCCATTGAAGAGAAATTGGTGTCACTAGTTTGTTTTCTTAATTTCTTCAATCAACACTGCATACAGAAGCAGAGTACCTGGATCAGTGCAATTGTAGTTAAAAAAAAAAAAAAAAAAACACCCTTGGAGCTGTAACTGGATTCCTCGCTGTTGGGGGCAGCCTGTAATGTTGCTTGGGTGCTGGATCTTGTATGACTGCTCATCTTGGCACTTGGTGCAACTTGTTCAGTAAGCTATAGGGTCCTATACACCTCCGGGCCATGGAACCCAGTCCCTAAAGACCCCTTGGGAGGTATTCCCACTTTGATGGGCAAAGCCTGAATGTAATATACAGTACAGCTTCATGAACAGGGTTCCC
Source organism: Pelophylax lessonae (assembly GCF_965119305.1). Lineage (NCBI taxonomy): Eukaryota > Metazoa > Chordata > Amphibia > Anura > Ranidae > Pelophylax > Pelophylax lessonae. Next base: position 211,966,936 of record NC_138778.1, read on the forward strand.
CTGTATTTCTAACAGTTACTGTATAACCAGGGCTATGTTTGTAATCCCCTCACCGTGCAAACTATTCAAACACAAAAAAACACCCAGAGTTTAGGTTTAATTGGATGACCAGGTGCTGCATCTGCAAAAAATGCACTAATGAGGAGCTTATTCCTGGCCTTTTGTTGCAGGGTGCTATAAATAGGCTGTGTCCGGTAGTACGTGGTTACTCCATAGCTCCCATATTCTGTTCCATGAGTGCTCAACCTTTGGCCCTCCAGCTGTTGTGGAATTACAAGTCCCATCATGCCGCTGCCCTTGAGAGTCATGCTTGTAACTGTCAGCCTTGCAATGCCTCTTAGAACTTGTAGTTCCTCAAAAGCTGGAGGGCCACAGGTTGAGCACCCATGCGTTTACCCCATGAGTACCCCATGGGGGTATACCTTCACTTGTAGTTATGGCAGAGACCAGACAAAAGGGAGCCAATTCAATATTGCAGATGAACATTCCCTTCTTCTGAAGACCTACACATCAGTCCAGAGACCAGAGTCCGATCCGGATTTCCTGGTCCTATAAAGCCCCGTATACACGTACTGATCGTCGGCCGAACGATCGGCCGTCTTTTGTCCAGGGCTGTCGTGTCTGTTGAAAACTGCAAAAGACTGCACACGAATTTTGTCGGCCAACAACAGCCGACTGCAGAAGTGATGTCATGTGATGGTTAACTTTCCTTGTCTTTTTTCTTTTCTGAGCATGCCCAGTCTTGCTAATCTGCTGTCTGTCGGCCGAAATCAGTACTGACTGGCGAACAATCGGCCGTTCTGGTGACGGCCAACAAATATTTTAAAGTCTGCACGACAGATTCTGTTCGGCCGAAAATGTGCTGTCGGCTGTCGGAAGCATCATGCTAACAAGCCTACAATTGGCCGATCGGTCGGTGGCAGAATATTTACGGCCGACAATCGGTACGTGTGTACGGGGCTTAAGATGCTAAGTCAGACGGGAGGTAAGAGGACATGGAGGCAGTGTTAATATATTGAAGAGGAAGCTTCGCCCAAAAATCTCATTCATTGCCTCACAAATCTTGTAAAACATTCTATTTAACGGATAGTATGGGCAATCCTTTGACGATTGGGTCACTCTGAAAGAATTTTCAGCACTGAAGAATCCTTGCTGAACTCCATACAGTGGAAATAGTTTACAAAGAAGTGGGCTATTCATGTGGTTAATCTGCCATGTCTGTCCTAAGCATCCTTTTGAAGATGTTAGCTTCGGCAGACAAATTTTGAGATGCGCCTAAAAGCATCTTAAACCTAGCAGGCCCAACCTTGCAACCAGCTCTTGCTGCAATCTTAGTATGTCAATGTGTGGCTAATGTACTAGCACAATAAATAACAAATATGACCCTGTATTTCCTGATCATGTTATTTTAGAGCAATTACACCAATTGCCTCCTGGTCTGCTTTTGTGTAGATGACCTAGAACATGTCATGAGACAAATCTCCAGAATGGCTCTAATCTCTATTCACATGCACTGAATCTTATGGCTTAAAGCATGGGTGCGCAACCTGTGCCCCTCAAGCTGTTTTGGAACTGCAAGTCTCATGGGGCATTGGAAGCTGATGACAGTTACAAGCATGACTCCCAAAGGCAGAGGCATGATGGGATTTGTAGTTTCACAACAGCTGGAGGGCCACAGTTTGAGCACCCATGGCTTAAAGCTTTGACAGGTGGAGCTACCTGCAAAAGGCGTTTCACATGTATGCCCTTTCAAGGTAGATGTCTGGTGAGACACGGAACAAACTCATTAGAGGTTGGGCACTGGTGCAAAGGTTTTATTGCTACAGCAGATTTGAACACCAACCTCCTTCGTTAAGCTAGCCATACACTATACAATTTTCTTGTTCAACTTTACTTTGATTTACCAAAATCTTGTAATATAGGGTCAAACCTAAACACTTTCAATTTGTATGCAATCAGGCAGGCCCTTGCACTACATAGGTTAAGGAAAAGGAAATTTAATAAGAAAATTGTATAGTGTATGGCCAGCCTTACTCCTAGCTCTTTCAAAAGAAAAGCACCTGTCTGCTTTACCAGGCCTCACCTTCAAAACCCTCCTTCCTTTAAGCACAAGGCCATTAAGCATTCCCCAAAGTCCTCTGCACAATGAAAGAGTGACCCCCCCCTCCTCCCTAAGAGTGGAAGGATATCTGTTAGCCTCTCTGGGTTAGAGACTTCCCAAATTCCTTTTTTTTTCCCATTTCGCCCTAAGTCTTAAAAATACTGCCCAAGAACATTTAGATCTGCAGAATGCCTCGAGCCACCTCTTATCCCAGGGAGTTGTCACATGTACCACCTCAGAACAGGTTTAAGGATTCTACTCAAACCTTTTTGTGGTACCAAAACCCAACAAAGGTATTTGTGTTATCTTGGATTTAAAATCTCACAACAGATACTATCATATTCTAAAATTTTGTAGGGAATCAGCAAGGGCCAGTAATTGCCTCTCTGAGAGAGGGGGGAACACATGGCATAGTGAAAATCCAAGATGCCTATCTGCATATTCCGATTAACCCACCTCATCAGTGATTTCTATGCTTTGTAGTGGTAGACTACCACTTCCAGTTTGTTGCTCTGCCTTTTGGTCTGTCTTGTATTTCCAGAATGTGCAGAAAGATCTTCGCACCCTTGTATGTCCATTTCAAACAGGTGACAGACTATATCTGGATGGCCTTTGCTGGAAGGATGCACCCTTCTAACAATTCTCCATGACTGTCCTAAAGACAATTCAACTGCTTTAGGCTGGGTGATCACTCTTTAAAATCTGCTTTCCAGCCTTCTAGGTCCCTAGAGTATCTGTCTTTATGCTAGAATACATAGAACTTGGGAATTCCAGAAAAGAAAGTTATTTAAGAGCACATGCTTAACAACTGATATCTACAGTATCTCACAAAAGTGAGTACACCCCTCACACATTTTTGTAAATATTTTAAAATATATTTTCATGTGACGACACTGAAGATATGACACTTTGCTACAATGTAAAGTAGTGAGTGGTACAGCTTGTATAACTGTAAATTTGATGTTGCCTCAAAATAGCTCAACACACAGCCATTAATGTTTAAGCCGCTGGCAACAAAAGTCCGTACACCCCACTTGGGCCCAATTAGCCATTTTCCCTCCCTGGTGTCATGTGACTCGTTAATATTACAAGGTTGCAGGTGTGTTAAATTTGGTGTTATCGCTCTCTTTCTCTCGTACTGGTCAATGGAAGTTCAACATGGCACTTCATGGCAAAAAACTCTCTGAGGATTAAAAAAAAAAAAAAAAATGATTCTACATAAAGATGGCCTACACTATAAGAAGATTGCCAAGACCCTGAAACTGAGCTGCAGTACCGTGGCCAAGACCATACAGCAGTTTAACAGGACAGGTTCCACTCAGAACAGGCTTCGCCATGGTCGACCAAAGAAGTTGAGTGCATGTGCTCAGCGTCCTATCCAGAGGTTGTCTTTGGGAAATAGAAGTGTGAGTGCTGTTAGCATTGCTGCTGAGGTTGAAGTGGTGGGTCAGCCTCTAAGAGCTCAGACCATACGCCGCATACTGCATAAAAGTGGTCCTCGTGGCTGTCCCAGAAGGAAGCCTCTTCTAAAGATGATGCACAAGAAAGCCTGCAAACAGTTTGCTGAAGACAAGCAGACTAAGGACAGGGATTACTAGAACCATGTCCTGTGCTCTGAGACCAAGATAAACTTATTTGCTTCAGATGGTGTCAAGCGTGTGTGGCGGCAACCAGATGAGGAATACAAAGACAAGTGTGTCTTGGCTACAGTCAAGCATGGTGCTGCTGACACTGCGGGAGCTACAGTTCATTGAGAGAACCATGAATGCCAACATGTACTGTGATATACTGAAGCAGAGCATAATCCCCTCCCTTCAGAGACTGGGCCGCAGGACAGTATTCCAACATAACAACCCCAAACACACTTCCAAGAAGACCACTGCCTTGCTAAAGAAGCTGAGGGTAAAGGTGATGGACTGGCCAATCTTGTCTCCAGCCCTAAACCCTATTGAGCATCTGTGGGGCATCCTCAAATAGAAGGTGGAGGAGCGCAAAGTCTCTAACACCCACCAGGTGACCGTGATGTCGTCATGGAGGAGGAGGACACCAGTGGCAACCTGTGAAGCTCTGGTGAACTCCATGCCCAAGAGATTTAAGGCAGTGCTGGAAAATAATGGTGGCCACAGAAAATATTGACACTTTGGGCCCAATTTGGATATTTCCACTTAGAGGTGTACTCACTTTTGTTGCCAGTGCAGTGGTTCAGACGTTAATGGCTGTGTGTTAAGTTATTTTGAGGGGGACAGCAAATTTACACTGTTATACAAGCTGTACACTCACTACTTTACATTGTAGAAAAGTGTAATTTCTTCAGTGTTGTCACATGAAGAGATAAAATCTTTACAAAAATGTGGTTGGTGACTCCCAGGGAAGACTTCACCCCTTCTTGCATTCGAAAAAGGGAGCTAGACTTACAGCTGACGCTCACACCGGCCCAAAAGCTGAACTTGTGTACAATTGCATTGAAAACGCCAACCTGCACGAAACTTCAGGAGTCTAATTACAAAGTCTTCACTAGGTGGTATAGGATGCCTTCTCTCTTGCGCAAGATCTACCCGGGCACTTCAAGGGCATGTTGGTGTTGTCAGGGGGAGGAGGGCACCTTACTGCACATTTTTTGGCCGTGTCATAGGATTCTTGGGTTCTGGGCTGTGGTTAAGGATCTTTTGGGAGACCTCACTGACTATACCATCCCGGATACCCCAGCCTTCTTTCTTTTACAATTATCGGACATTCCGATGCGGAAATATAAAAAATCGATGCTCCCTCACGTTTCTGGTTCTTCCTCCTTTTCTCTCTGCTCCTTCTCCTCTTTCTATGCTTCAGTTAAACTCCTTAGACGGGAACGGTTGGAGTAACGATGTGGCCTTACTTGCCCTTATCTACCACTTTTTGTGCCTTCCCATGTTCCACATGACTGGATCCGGTCAGTTCCCGGTATTCCTAGTATGGTAGGGGATCATGGTATTACTACACTTGACTGTGTAAAATTTATGATGTTTACACTCCTTACTGACATGAGATGTTGGCATTTTCTGATTGCTGTAATTTTCTATGTATGTTAGATTTTTCGCTTGCATTCTGCTGTTGCTGCCTTTCTAAATAAAATATTTGAAAAAAATAAATATTTACAAAAATGTGAGGGGTGTACTCACGTTTGTGAGATACTGTAAAAGAGATCCCATGGTGAGATTCACCATGAGTGTGCTAGGCCCCATGGTTGCCACTTTTGAGGCAGTATCTTTTTCCCAATTCCAATCAAAAACTCTACAATTAAACATTCTTTTAGCATGTGAAAAATAAATAAAAAAATCAGGCTTCCTCCTGGGTCCTACCACATGATTATATCCCCTACAAACAAGAAATTGCTTGTCCTTGTGCTTTACCACTTATATTCTGACAGTGGGAAAATCTTCTCCCACCCCTAACAATTAGGCCTCGTACACACGCAACGAATTTCCACCGACCGGTCGTCTGTCTTTTGTCCAGAGTGCTGTCTGTTGGTTGGAATGTGCTCTAGACTGCACGCAAATTTTCCCGTACGACAGAATTCTACTTCAGAAGTGATGTCATTTGTTGGATTGGATTGCTTTTTATGTGTTCTTTCATCTCTGAGCGTGCCTAGTATTGCTCATAAGATTTTTCCCCATCGAAATCTGTATTAATGAGACGAAAATCGGACGTGTTTTGATGGTCGACAAAAATTATATAGCCTGCACACCAGGATGTGTTCGGCCGAAAAGTCGGAGTCGGTTGTCGGAAGCACCATACTAACAAGCCGAAAATCGTCAGATCGGTCGTCGGACTAAATTTCCCGGCCAAATTTCTTCTCGTGTGTACGGGGCTTTAGAAGGCTTTTACAGCAGATGAAAGTCTGTCAGGTTTGCAGTTCAGGGAAGATGATTGAGAGGAAACCAAACTCCCCATTTGCATCCTGGAGCGCAGAGCTGTCTGGTTATCCCTGCAGAACTGGACCATATTCTAAAAAAACACCCAATTTGGACGCAGACAGACAATGCTACTGCAGAGGCATATATCAACCATCAAGGAGGCAAGAGAAGCTTGGCTGCCTTGAACTAAGCAAACCAGATTCTCTTATGTGTCCGGGGCTTTCTGCAATCCTTATGAGTGTACAATTGGCTAGCAGAGCATCCCACCTGCCACTGCCTGGACTGAGGGGAATGGTCTTTTTATCCAGATGTTTAATCTGATATCCCAAAAATGGTGGACTCCGGATCTGGAGATCGTGGCCTCCATCCTAGTGGACCCTCTCGTTCTGGCTTCTGATCAGCTACTATATGCTTTCCCTCCAATGAGAACTTACCTTGCCTTCTCTACAAAGTGAAGTGGAAGCCAGGGATGCTACTGGCACCAAACACTGGCGCCAGACTGGCCCAGAAGAATCTGGTACACAGACATTCTTGGACTTCTTGCAGAAGACCCTTGGCCTCTTCGCAACAGGCCAGATCTGCTAGCTCACGGCCTTATGGTAATGGCTGTTAGCCCAGGTTTCTGAGACAATGGGAAAACATGGCACCCGTGGACATCCAAGATGCCTATTTCCATGTTCCCATTTACTCAACTCATCTCCACATTGGCAGACAACCACTTCCACTTTGTTGCACTGCCTTTCATCCTATCATCTGTCCCAGTGTTTAAAAGGTCTTTGCACCCTTGCTTGCCCTTCTCAGACCTCAGGGCATCCAAGTTACAAGTTAGCTAGATGACTTGTCTGAAGGACTCCTGTCTTACCCAGCTGTCAGAAAATGTCCACAGGCCAATTCAGATGCTTCAGCCCTTTGTCTGGGTGATTAATTACAACAAATGTTGTTAGCCCATGGTTTTGTAGTTGCTCCCTTTGGCCTTGTCTCTGCCATACTTGCAGAGTAGGGTGAAGAATTTAGGGTAAGTGTGTCCCTAAGGAGTACACAGTAAACTACAAGTCCCATCATGCATCTGTAAGTCATGCTTGTAGCTGTCAGTCTTGCAATGTTTCATGGGACTTGTAGTTCCCAAATAGCTGGAGTATCCCTGCAAAGAGGGCCTCTGTGGACAGAGACAGACCCTATTACACGGTGAGGGGCAATGATGTCTGATCCTGAAGCTTACCCAGAATGGACACTCGCAGCAGGGAGGTGGCGAGGGAGTACAGAAAGAGTATAAATTGCTAGGAGTTGTCGTAGATGCATTATCACATAACATTGAATAGGCAAGTGACTGTGGAGTAGATTTACTAAAACTAGAGAGTGCAGAATCTAGTGCAGCTGTGCATGGTAGCCAATCAGCTTGTTCACTTGAGCTTTGACAATAAAACCTGGATGCTAATTGGTTTCTATGCAGTAGTGCACCAGATTTTGCACTCTGCTGCTGCTTTAGTAAATAATCCCCACTGTCAGTTTACATAAAACAGAAAGTAACAAAATACAGGAGTATACTCGTACCTGTAGTTTTTATTTTTTTTTTTTTAATGTGTATGCTCCTAGGCTATACTGCCTTTACTGCTAAACAACTATATTATACAGTAATAGTGATCCTTAAAGTGACATGGTTCAGAGATGTATGATAGGCTATCGCTGACCTAAAAATGCTAGTTTCCTGGCTATATCTGATTTAACACTGCCTTCTGGGCTCATCATTCTGCCCACCCCCCCCCCCCCTTATTCCCCCAAACCACCCCACCACAATGTCCTGCACACTGTAGAGTTGACATTTTTTACATTTTTTTTTTTTTAAGCTTTCGTACTTTTTTTTTGATGTCTTTAAGTCAGTCACATGAATCTCTGGGTTCTCTTTGGCTCTGCTCTGCCAGGGGGTGGTCCTCGTCCTAGAGAGTTATGTGTGGTTGTAAGGCTGTCTAATGATGCACCCTTATAGGAAAGGGCCACGGTACATTGCTTTTATAGGATGTCCTCATTCATCATGGTTAAATGACACAGGGCAGAACGGAATTTTTTTGGGAGTTGCTGGATTTTATTTTTAACCTTCTGAAGTACAAATGGAAAAAAAATGGAAAATTGCCCAGAATAATTATAAATCACAGACCTTAAACACGCAAGCTGTAAATAAGCATCAGATATCCTTATCTGTAGTCTTGTCCTGGGTCAGTGATAGTATTAATGCAGAGTTCCACCCAAAAGTGGAACTTCCGCTCATTTGCTTCCTCCCCCCCCCCCCCTCCGGTGCCACATTTGGCACCTTTTAAGGGGGGAACGGGTACCTTGTTTTGACCGGTACCCTTCCCCACTTCCGGGATACGGTGCTGTCCTTCGGAAGTTTGGCCCCCACCGCCGAGCCAACAGGAATGCACAGCGCACTTTGCGCATGCACAGTAGGGACCCGCCCGTGAAGCCGCAAGGCTTCACTGCCGGGTGTCCTTACTGGCAATGGCGGCAGCAGCACCCAACAGCCGAAGGAAACACCATCTACGCTGCCGACATCGCTGGACTCCAGGACAGGTAAGTGTCCTAATATTAAAAGTCAGCAGCTATAGTATGTGTACAGTATGTGTAGCTGCTGACTTTTCATTTTTGGAGGGGGGGAGTAGAACTCCACTTAAAAAACAGATCATCAGCATGACCAGCAGGGAACTAAGGATTTTATAGGAGAGTTTAGAAATGGTAGATTTAATATGACAGATTCCTTTTAAAATTTTGTATTTACAGGTTTACATGGAAAAAGAAAACACATTGCTTCTAATGATGATATACGGTGACCTTTAATTCCTGAAACAGAACAAAGGTGAAATATTGAGCAGATGCGCGTTTTGGCCCAGGATGCTGTAGACCCCAAGCGCCAATCAATGACAGCACTTTAGACTGCGCAAATCCAAAAAAGTGCTGTAGACCCCCCCCCCCCCCCCCAGTGTGAATTCCTGCGTGAAAGTCTGGAGGCCATGTACAACCCACCAGTCTGCTTTATTCCCAGGCCTGTAACGTGTGTGCATCACATTAGGTTGTGGACACTCCCCTCCCCCCCTCTTCGGTCCACAGTCTGTGACATCATTGCAACATATATACAGTGCCTTGTGAAAGTATTCAGCCCCCTTGAACTTTGCGACCTTTTGCCACATTTCAGGCTTCAAACATAAAGATATAAAACTTTAATTTTTTGTGAAGAATCAACAACAAGTGGGACACAATCATGAAGTGGAACGCAAATTTATTGGATATTTCAAATTTTGTTAACAAATAAAAAACTGAAAAATTGGGCGTGCAAAATTATTCAGCCCCTTTACTTTCAGTGCAGCAAACTCTCTCCAGAAGTTCAGTGAGGATCTCTGAATGATCCAATGTTGACCTAAATGACTAATGATGATAAATAGAATCCACCTGTGTGTAATCAAGTCTCCGTATAAATGCACCTGCACTGTGATAGTCTCAGAGGTCCGTTTAAAGCGCAGAGAGCATCATGAAGAACAAGGAACACACCAGGCAGGTCCGAGATACTGTTGTGGAGAAGTTTAAAGCCGGATTTGGATACAAAAAGATTTCCCAAGCTTTAAACATCCCAAGGAGCACTGTGCAAGCGATAATATTGAAATGGAAGGAGTATCAGACCACTGCAAATCTACGAAGACCTGGGTCTAAAACATTTCCCTGTTCCACCAACACAGGTACTGCACAGCACTTGGGACCATGAGGCAGGCTTTTCTAAGTGCCACTTCTTACTAGCCTGCTTAAGGCAGCTTATATTGTATGAATATTTAAATTTGTGGAAATCAGGGATCACATTTTAATTATTAATATGTAATCTAATAAATCTTGATGTTTAATGGGCTGGCTGCTGGGCTCCAAACCGGTGCTGTGCTCTAAAACAGGGGGTTTAGCAGCCAACCAGTAACTAAACAATGATTTTTGGAGTTGCAGGTTTGAATCTAGGGTCATCTGTTTGAATTTGTAGGAGTCACTGATCACTTTTCACTTACTACAGGCCCGTACACACAATAAGAAAATCGGAAAAGTAAAATTTAATCTCACTAACGATCTGCCGATTTTCGGATCGTTGGTATAGTAGTGCTTTCGACAGCCGATTGCGAATTTTCGTACGTGGATGTGCAGGCTATAAAAATTTTTATCGTACGTGAACACAATGTCCGATTTTCATTTAATTAGTACAGTTTTGTTCCAAAAAAATTATAAGAGCAAGACTAGGCATGCCCAGAAACTAAAGAATACATACAAAACAATTCAACACATGAGATCACTTCTGAAATTAGTACGAGAATTTTCGTATGAAAGTAACCTCTTCACTTTCCATGTATAAAAAACTAAAGAAAATTTGTCTCAAAATCTGATCGTGTATACGAGGCTTAACTCTTGGTTTACTTAAGTGATGTGCAGAGGACTGGCTGGCTCTGGGGTTTAGCGAATGGCTCCCTAGCCAAAAGATTTTTGCATCTGCAGGTTCGAATCCTGATTCAGCTATTGGAATTTGTGATGATATAAAACTTCTGAAGTAGGAGAATTATCACACTAGTGGCTGAGCGGAGGCTAATAGCTCAGTGGATAAGAGTGTTGACTCAGGGCAACGTAGACTCAAGTTCAAATCTACAAAAGCACTGCAGGCCTTGAGTGCAAATTTGTAAAGCACTGTAGACAGACTCCAATGGTGGTTCCAAGAAGGCGCTGCAGACTGTGAATGCAAAGTGCTGTAGATTTGAGCTCAAATCCCCAAGTGAAAGCTTGGAGGCCATGGACAACCTACCAGTCTGTTCCAGTCCCAGGCCCCCACAGGCCTGTAACATGTGTGGGTATCACATTAGGGTGTGGACACCCCCCTCTTTGGTCCACAGTCTGTGACATCATTGCAACATATATAATTAGAATGGGCTGTCTTACTGGGGCAGCTCATTCTAAAAGTAGGGACTTTTTTCTTGGCTTTGATATTTTTTCTGACATGACAATTGAACCCCCTGCTGCTGGGACATGGTAGTGCGTCTAAAACATTTCCCACTACCCTGTTCCACCAACACAGGGGTTCAGGTACTGCACAGCACTTGGGACCATGAGACAGGCTATTCTAAGTGCCACTTCTTACTAGCCTGCTTAAGGCAGCTTATATTGTATAAATATATAAATTTGTGGAAATCAGGGATCAAATTTTAATTATTAAGATGTAATCTACTAAATCTTGATGTTTAAGGGGCTGGCTGGGCTCCAAACCTGAGCTGTACTCTAAAACAGGGGGTTTAGCAGCCAGCCAGTAACTAAACAATGATTTTGGAGTTGCAGGTTTGAATCTAGGGTCATCTGTTTGAATTTGTAGGAGTCAAGGCCCGTACACACGTACCATTTGTCGGCCGTAAATATTCGGCTGACGACCGATCGGCCGATTGTAGGCTTGTTAGTATGATGCTTCCGACAGCCGACAGCGCACTTTCGGCCGAAAAGAATCTGATGTGCATGCTTTAAAATTTTTGTAGGCCACCACCAGAACGGCCGATTGTTCGCCAGTCAGTACAGAATTCGGCCGACAAACAGCAGATTTGCAAGACTGGGCATGCTCAGAAAAGAAAAAACACACGGAAAGTTAACCATCACATGACATCACTTCTGCAGTCGGCTGCTGTTGGCCGACAAAATTCATGTGCAGTCTTTTGCAGTTTTCAACAGACACGACAGCCCTGGACAAAAGACGGCCGATCGTTCGGCCGACGATCGGTACGTGTGTACGGGGCTTTACTAATCACTTTTCACTTACTAAACACACAATAAGAAAATCGGAAAAGTAAAATTTCGTCTGACTAACGATCTGCCGATTTTCGGATCGTTAGTATAGTAGTGCTTTCGACAGCCGATTACAAATTTTCGTTTGTGGATGTGCAGGCTATAAAATTTTTATCGTATGTAACCACAACGTCCGATTTTCATTAAATTAGTAAAGTTTTGGTCCGAAAAAAATCATAAGAGCAAGACTAGGCATGCTCAGAAATTAAAGAATACATACAAAACAATTCAACACATGACATCACTTCTGAAGTTGTATTCTGTCGTACGAGAATTTTCGTATGAAAGTAACCTCTTCACTTTCCATATGAGACCAACATGCAACAAAAAACTAAAGAAAATTCGTCTGATAATCTGATCGTGTGTGCCAGGCTTAAGTCTTGGTTTACTCAAGTGATATGCAGAGGACTGGCTGGCTCTGGGGATTAGTGAACAGCTCTCTAGCCAAAAGATTTTTGCAACTGCAGGTTCGAATCCTGATTCAGCTTTTGGAATGCGTGATGATATTTTACTTCTAGACATATGCCGGTTTTCGGTTATGCGATATACCGCGGTATCGCATATCCACGGTATTGATATTGCCAACTTTTTTAAATACCGTGTGTCTGGCTGTCTGCCGGGCTGTGTCAGGCTCCCCGCTGTGTCGCCGTGTCATGCCGTATGTGTGTCTGCCCTGTCTCCCGGGCTGTCAGGCTCCCCTCTGCATAATATCCCTTCTGTGTCACGCGGCTCTGCTCTCCTACTAGAACAGAGCCGCTTCTTCCTCTATAGTTCCGGGCGGCTCACAGGCGGAGTGATATCAGATGCACTCCGCCTGTGAATAGAGGGAGCCGTACACAGGAAGCATGCAGCTGTGCTCTACACTCCAGCCACATTCTTCCCGGGCTCAGCCAGACACAGTGCTCCTGCCTAGTGAGTGACTCGTGCGTGATGATTATATAACTACTGCAAGTACCTATCTACCCCCAATATATACTGTCACTGTGTAGATATATATATATATATTATTTTCTTATATAATTGAATACCGTGATAATACCGTATACCGTGGCAAAACCTTAATCAGTTAATCGCAGCATGGAAAACTGATACCGTCACATGCCTATTTACTTCTGAAGTAGGAGAATTAGCACACAAGTTGCTGAGCGGAGGCTAATAGCTTAGTGGATAAGAGTGTTGACCCTGGGTGCTGTAGACCCAAGTTCAAATCTACAAAAGCACTGCAGGCCTTGAGTGCAAGTTTATAAAGCACTGTAGACTCCAATGGTGGTTCCAAGAAAGCACTGCAGACCATGAATGCAAAGTGCTGTAGATTTGAGCTGAAAGCTTGGAGGCCATGGACAACCCACCAGTCTGCTCCAGTCCCAGGCCCCCACTGGCCTGTAACATGTGTGGGCATCACATTAGGTTGTGGACCCGCCTCTTCAGTCCACAGTCTGTGACATCACTGCAATATATATAATTAGAATGGGCTGTCTTACCAGATGAGCCAATCCTAAAAGTAGGGACTCAAAGTTGCCTCACCCCAGGCACTGTGTGGTACCTGTACCCCTTGCTGGTGGGAGGTGCAGTGAATCTTTCTCACTACCCTGTTCCATCAGCAGGGGGGTTCAGGTTCAGGTACTGCACAGTACCTGGGACTGAGAGACAGGCTGACTCAAGGATTTGAACTCAGGTCTCCAGCAGATTAATCACAGCTTCTACCCTCTGAGCCACCACTGGTTCACACCAACCTAAGTACTCGTCCTCCTATTTATGGACTACACTCAATAAATCTAATAATAATAGAGAAAATACATTTCAAGTCTCACTTTCAAAAATTGACGAAAAATACTCTGGGCAAGAGAGAAAAATAAAAAAATGTATGCCACACCGGGCAACATTGATTAATTTAGATTGAGTATTTTTCCTCTTAGTTTCACTAGTTGAAATAAAGTATAACCAGCTATAATAGAGGGGAAATATTTTAGGTCCCACCAGCAAAAATAGATGAAAAATATTTTAAGTCACAATTTTGGATGGAACGGTCTCCCACTCTCATGTAGTCGTTATATTTATATCGCAGGAAGTCTCCCATTTCAGCTTTTGAAGTAGGGAAGATAAGTTATAGATGCTCAGAGAATGTTGTATAGCTGTTTATCAGCCAGCAGAGAGCGCTGTTGTACCATCATCATAGACACATCTAGTGTACTAGTCTCCTGGCACAAAGTATTGTGACATAAATGATGCCTTTTTTTGGGGTTAATCTTGGGAAGGGGAGAGAGGAGAGTCTTCTACCCACAAAGTTGTACAAAGAAAGAATATTTGCTGGAAGCGACACACAGCTGTCCTCTCTGACCCCCTTCTACGCATGCTATTTACTTGGCAGCCTAGGTTTCCGGATCCTGAACAACAGGTGCATCTCATAAAATAAGAATATAATCAAAAAGTTAATTTATTTCAGTAATTCTATTCAAAAAGTGAAACTCATATATTATTTATAGATACGTCACACACATATATTTCAAGCATTTCTTTCTTTTAATTTTGATGATTATGGCTTCCAGCTAGTGACACCCCAAAATCCAGTATCTCAGAAAATGATGAATATTACATAGCACCAATTAGAAAAAATGATTTTTAATACAGAAATGTTGGCTTAGTGAAAAGTATGTCCATGTACAGTATAGTATTCACTAAATACTTGGTCGGGGCTCCTTTTGCATAAATTACTACATCAATGCGGCTTGGCATGGAGGCGATCAGCCTGTGGCACTGCTGAGGTGTTATGGAAGCCCAGGTTCCTTTGATAGCGGTCTTTAGCTCATCTGCATTGTTGGGTCTCTCATCTTCCTCTTGACAATACCCCACAGATTGGTTTAGGCCAGGCGAGTTTGCTGTCCAATCAAGCACAGCGATACCATGATCATGTGACCAAATATTGGTAGTTTTGGCAGTGTGGGCGGTGCCAAGTCCTGCTGGAAAATGAAATCAGCATCTCCATAAAGTTGGTCAGCAGAGGGAAGCATGAAGTGCTCTAGAATTTCCTGCTGGAGGGCTGCGCTGACTTTGGACTTGATAAAAAAAACAGTGGGCTAACACCAGCAGATGACATGAATCCCCAAATCATCACTGACTGTAGAAACTTCACACCAGACCTCATGCAACTTGGATTCTTGGGTCGTGATGTGCAGACGTCACCGTGTACAAGTGTCCCAGAGGGCGTGTTTTTTGAACTGCCAGCCAGCATCTATGGGATTTTAAGGCGCATTTCTTCTTATCTGATGTAAGTGCAATCTTTTACTCCTTTTAATAAAGTAAAACGGTTTTATACTATGGCGGCTTTTATTATCTTTCCATGGGGAACGGTATTCATATAAGTGTGGGGGAACGGACGCGCAGACACCGATCCTAGGATTGCCTTGTGTCCCCTCAATCCATTCAGGCCCTGGTGGGGTTACACCACAGGTGCTGTTGACCTTCATAGGTCTTTCTGTTCTGGTAAGAGGCTAATCTTACTTGGTGGATGGAATCTCACTTTGGGTGATATAAATTTGTGGAAGGATCACATTTGAAGATATAGTTTCACTTCACCGGTGTTTCCTATTAAAAATTATAGACTATTTTCTTCACTATAATTATTGAATTTATAAATTTAATATTGTATGCACCTAACGCAACGTTTTCCTCTTTTTATTGTTTATTTTGTGTTGTCACACATATTGTTGCTGCTTATCTTTTGTAAGCGCAGGTATTTTTTTTTCCATTCAACTTGGATTCTGTGCCTCTCCACTCCTCCAGACTCTAGGACATTGATTTCCAAAAGAAATGCAAAATTTTCCACAGTCAGTGATGATTTGGGGAGACATGTCATCTGCAAAAGGAGCCCCGACCAAGTATTGAATGCATACTATACTGTACATGGACATACTCTTCAGTAAGCCAACATTTCTGTATTCCAATTTTTTTTTTTTTTTATTGGTATGTAATATTCTAATTTATAAGATACTGAATTTTGGGATGTCACAAGCTGTAATCCACGTAGAAAATGTATACCGCGCCAACACTAATAATCAGCAGCCAGCAAAAACAAATGACAAGTTGTAAAAAGCAAGACATAAATAATGCAGCGCTGATGATGTAATTTAAACACATATAGTGCAAAATTATATGTGTAAATCAATACTTGCCCTTTCAAGTGCAAATATATGTGCAAAACTAAGCAAAGGCTGTGCAAACACATAAGAATTTAAACGTATGTAGTGCAAAATATATAGAACAATACACGCACTTTCCAGGAAGGTGACTGAAAGTGCAAATGTATGTGCAAAACTAAGCAAAAAAGTGCAAATACATAAAGTGCATAAGTGACCATAAAGTCCATAAATGCTATGCAGTTAAGTAAAAATAGTTCATCAAAAAAATAATAAAATCCGTGACATGTCCACCAAAAAAGTGAAAAGTGCAGATAAATCCTCTTGAGTGTATGACCACCACCGATGAAACGTGTAAACCAAGCTAGCTGTAATCCATAATCATCAAAATTAAAAGAAAGAAATGCTTGAAGTACCGTATTTTCCGGCGTATAAGACGACCCCCCCTAATTTTCAAGTTAAAACATAGGTTTTGGGCTATACTCGCCGTATAAGACTACCCCTCTTCCGAAGCAAGGCAGCACCATTGAAAAACATCAGATTTCTCATAGATCTCCAAGATACTCCAAGTACTGTAATAGATGTAATCCAGTGGCGTACCAATAGGGGGGGCGGGGACGGTCCGCCCCGGGTGCCACACATCAGGGGGGTGTCAGCAAGCACCAGGGTGACACCCGAGGCCGGCCGCCGGACTGCCTCCGCCGCTCACTGACACAGGAGCGCAGAGGAGGAGAAACAATAGCAGAGAATGGGAGAGAGACTCACAAGCCCTGCATACACAGCGCCGGTAAATGCCGAAGTTAACTCTGCTAGATAATTAGAAGGTGATTGGTTGCTAGGACTAGCACTATAAACTTCGGCATTTCCCGGCGCTGACCGCTGTGTATGCAGGGCTCGTGAGCCTCTCTCCCATTCTCTGCTTCAGTTCCTCCCTCTCTGCTCTCCTAATAAGGTAGGGGGGCGGGGGACAATTGTATTGTAAAGACAGTCGTTCTATTGGGGGGTCTGCATTGTAGAGGGGTTTTATGGGGGGGGGGTGTCTGCATTGTAGAGGGGTTTTATGGGGGGGTCTGCATTGTAGAGGGGTTTTATTGGGGGGGGTCTGCATTGTAGAGGGGTTTTATTGAGGGGGTCTGCATTGTAGAGGGGTTTTATTGGGGGGGGGGGGGTTGTCTGCATTGTAAAGGGGTTTTATTGGGGGGCTTGTATTGTAAAGTGGTTCTATTGGGGGGGGTCTGCATTTTAGAGGGGTTCTATGGGGGGGTTTGTATTGTAAAGGGTTCTATTGGGGGGGTTTGTATTGTAAAGGGGTACTATTGGGGGGGGGGTCTGCATTGTAAAGGGGTACTATTGGGGGGGTTTGTATTGTAAAGGGGTTCTATTGGCGGGGGCTTTGTATTGTTAAGGGGTTCTATTGGGGGGCTGTATAATGTAAAGGGTTCTGTTGAGGGGGGGGCGAGGGCTATGTCATGTAAAGGGTTCTATTGGGGGGGGTGCGGAAACTGTGTAATGTAAAGGGTTCTATGGGGGGGGTGGGGGCTGTGTAATGTAAGGGGTTCTTTTGGGGGGCAGGGGCTGTGTAATGTGAAGGGTTCCATGGAGGATGGGGGCTGTGTAATGTAAGGGGTTCTATTGGGGGACGGGGGCTGTATAATGGAAAAGGTTCTATGGGGGGCGGGAGCTGTGTAACATAAAGGTTTCCATGAGGGGGGTGTGGGCTGTGTAATGTAAAGGGTTCCAATGGGGGGGGCTGTGTAATGTAAAGGGTTCCAATGGGGGGGCTGTCTAATGTAAAGGGTTCCAATGGGGGGCTGTGTAATGTAAAGGGGTACGGGGGCTGTGTAATGTAAAGGGTTCCAATGGGGGGGCTGTGTAATGTAAAGGGGTCCAGGGGTACGGGGGCTGTGTAATGTAAAGGGTTCCAATGGGGGGGGCTGTGTAATGTAAAGGGGTCCAGGGGTACGGGGGCTGTGTAATGTAAAGGGGGTCTTCCTACATTTTACTTGCAGTTATTACTGCAGTCCTATAGATTTTTTTTCTGCATTTTCTGAAAGCGCACGAAAAGTCTTGCATGCTGCATCTTTGGCGCGCTTTCAGAAAACAGGAAAATCATTTTTTGGGGGGGGAGCGACACCATGGTTTACTGCACCAGGTGACACCAACCCTAGTGACACCACTGGCAGTAGCACACAGTAAGTATGCCACTGCCAGTTACATGTATTTCTGTCTGGCGCCTCAAGTCAATCGGCGCCGTTTTTGCAGAGGAGGAGGGGCCTGGTCGCCGGGTCAATGTGTGGTTCGTCGCCTGCACGCCGGGGGGGGGGGGGGTGCCAGATATAGGATCCGCCCCGGGGTGCCAAATGCTCTAGGTACGCCCTTGATGTAATCTCTCATAATATCTCCAAGGTACCCTGAGTATAAGTATAAGTATTACCGGAAGATGTAATCTCTCAAGACGCTGGCTGTGTGGGAATCCTGTACCGGTATACCGTATGTACCGTAGCTTCGGCTACATACAGTGTATCGCGCTGAGCCAATCACAGTGAGTGATGTATTCTATTATTGAATGCAAAGCCTGCTCGGATTGGCAGAGTCAGAGAGGCGGGCTGATGTTACTCCGCCAATCCGAGCAGGCTTTGCATTCAATAATAGAATACATCGCTCTCCCCGATTGGCTCAGCGCGATACACTGTATGTAGCCGAAGCTATGGTACATACGGTATACCGGTACAGGATTTCCACACAGCCAGCGTCTTGAGAGATTACATCTACCGGAAATACTTATACTTAGGTTACCTTGGAGATATTCTACTCGGCGTATAAGACGACCCCCCATTTTTGGGGGATTTTTTTGAGGTTCAAAAGTAGTCTTATATGCCAGAAAATACAGTATATCACTCTAAACAAAATATGAGTTTCACTTTTTTAATTGAATTACTGAAATAAATTAACTTTTTGATGATATTCTAATTTTATGAGATGCACCTGTAGGTTAGAAAGTCAGCCTAAAATCAGAACCTAACCTAACCCAGACAACATTGGATCAAAGGGCAAAGCTTACTTTTCCATCCATCTGGAGGATCAGATCAGATGAAAATGGACAGGTGGTCCGTTCTCATATGATCTCCCCATGGATGGGGGAGGGGGACACCTGTTCCTGTGGCAACTAGGAAAGGATATCCCCTCATAGCAACAGAGACATCTTTTACTTCCTGTTGGGTGTCTAGGATAAGAAGTAAAAGGAAATCACTCTAAAAAAGAAAGTCCTAACAGGATTTTCAACTATTCTATACTCTGTTAACCACTTGCCGACCGCCGCACGCCGATCTACGTCGGCGGTCAGCCCCTCACAGGCAAAGTGACGTAGGGCTACGTCACTAGCTTGTGAGGGTCTAGGGAGCGAGCGCGCGCCGCCGGAGGCGCGCTCCCGCGTGGTCACGGACCCCCCCCCCCCGCGCGTGTGACCGGCGGACCCGATGTCCCCCGGCCACTCTGCGATCGGCGGGGGAGAGGGAGAAAGTCAGGCAGCTTGTGTAAACAAGCTGCCTGTCATTCTCCCCTCTGTATGAGAGCTGATCATATGGATCTACTATGTAGATCCGTTGATCACTCTGCATACAGCTGAAGCCACAGCCAATCACAGTTAGAATCACGCCCCTAGGGACACACACAGCCCCTCCCTCTCAAATAAAGTTAACCCCTTCACTACCAGTGTATTTTTACAGTAACAGTGCATATATATAGCACTGATTACTGTAGAAATGTCACTGGTAACCCCAAAAGTGTCAAAAATGTCAGTCAAGGGTCCGATCTGTCCGCCGCAATGTCGCAGTACCGCAAAAAAAATCGCAGATCGCCGCCATTACGCGTTAAAAAAAAAAAAACAACAAAAATGACAAAAATCTTTCCCTTAGTCAGTAAACGCAATAACTTTTGCGCAAACCAATCAAAATACGCTTTTTGCGATTTTTTTTACCAAACGTAGGTAGCATAAAACAAATTGGCCGAAAATGGTAAAAAATTTTGATTTTTAAATTTTTTTTTGGGGGAATTTCATATAAAAAAAAGGGAAAAATATTGCTATTTTTGCAAAATTGACGCTCTTTTTTTGTTTATAGCGCGTGATCAAAAAATCGCACAGGTGATCAAATACCGCCAAAAGAAAGCTCTGTTTGTGGGAAAAAAAGGAAGCCAAATTCGTTTAGGTACAGCGTCGCACGACCGCGCAATTGTCCGTTAAAGTCACGCAGTGCCGAATCGCAAAATAACCCCTGGTCGTTTAGCAGCCAAATCCTCCGGGGCTTAAGTGGTTAAAGAAAAAAAAAAAGTTTGCTTTAGATATATTTTAACATCTAGATGTAAAATAAAACTCTTGGGTGTGTTATCTGCATTCCCTCTATCATCATACAGTATTAAAGTGATTGTAAAGCTTTGCATTTTATTTATTTTTTTTAAACAAACATTTCATACTCACCTGCTCTGTGCAGTTGGTTTTGCACAGAGCAGCCTGATCCTCCGCTTCTCAGGTCTGCCCCTCCCCCTTGCCAAGTTTCCCCATAACAAGCTGCGTGCTATAGTATAGGGGCACTCCTGTGTGCTTGCTCCCGAGCTGAATCTGTGTCTTTTGACTGAGAGCGTGGCTCAGCTCTCACAGCCTGTGCTTGACAGCACTAAAAAGGAAAGAAGACAGACGGCACACCATCCTAGCGCATCACCTTTTGCAACAATTAAAAAAGAAAAGTATATACATCATACAACCAAAATATAGCCAAATGTAGCTGACAGATATTTGAGGGTGTCCCCTCCTCTTCAGAGCTCTGAGGGGACACCCCCGAAATGCGTCAGCTACATTTGGAGGTTTACATTCCACCACTGTTTGTACTAACAGACTATGCTGACTGGAGACTGTTGCCATTTGTATGTTTTATATTTTAAATATCTATAATAAACGTTACATTTTATATATATATTGGTGCCGTTAAAGTCTATGTTTGCTTTTTCAAATTACAATCTAATGTGCTAGGCCGGTGCGCCCTCTGTATTCTTTCCCTTTTAGGGCTTTATCTGGGTTCTTCTGACCTGTTGGGAGTGGCAGCACAGCCAAAATGGCGGCTAAACCAGCGGAGTCGCGTTTCTAAAAGATCAAGCCGCTCAGCAACCCCTCAAGTGCAGGAGCATTCATTTCCTTTTTCCTGTGCTTGACAGCAGCAGGAGCCAATGGCTGCCTCTCTGTCCAATGAGGAGAGAGAGAGCTGAGAGAGCCACTGCTCTTGTACACAGCGCTGGATCAAGATTGGGTACAGGTAAGTATAGGGGGGGGGGGCAGGGTATATCAGAGTATACCTTTTATGTTCTGTAACTGCAGACCTGAATCACCGAGCTGTTGACTCCCAACAACCCATCAGATCATCACTCTATGATTGTCATGTGACCATCAATACAAAACTCAGACGCTTTTATAAGAACAAAACTTTTATTTATTTTTTTCGTTTTATTTTTTATATAAAAGTTACAGAACACACAACTGACCACCATTTCTCAGTGTTTGGCTGCTACAGAAAAACGGAGGCACTTGATAAAACGACTTCCTGTCTTGTCTGGAAATGGCTCACATTGCCCAGACACAGAGATCACAAGAAATCATCATCGACATCATCATCGTCATCATCATCATCCCTTGCCAAAGCTTCGATATTGTGAGTGATGTCTGTGATCATGCGGTTGAAGGAGTGGGAGGGCGAGCTCGGCGAGCAGCTGTCATAATTCCGCACCGCCGAGGCTGACGTGTTGCTCATGCTGCGCTTAATCCTCCCGAAACTGTCTGTCAGGATCCCTCCATCCCTTATCCCGATGCTCTCCAGGAAACCTTCGAAGTAGCCGATGTCCATGTCAGGGATAAAAGGTCTGAGGCCTGGGAAGACACAACCACTAATGTGAGATAATTATAATACCTGCTCTTACCTGGAGGAGATGAATGAAACGAGCAAGTCCACAAATCATAGGCTGGCCATACATTACACAACTTTGTTTCTCGTTTAATTTTCTTTAGATTTACCTTAAACTATGTAGTGTTATGTCCCGTACACACGTACCGATCGTCGGCCGAACAATCGGCCGTCTTTTGTCCCCGGGCTGTCGTGTCCGCTGAAAAGTGCAAAAGACTGCACACGAATTTTGTCGGCCAACAACAGCCAACTGCAGAAGTGATGTCATGTGATGGTTAACTTTCCCTGTGTTTTGTCTTTTCTGAAGCATGCCCAGTCTTGCAAATCTGCTGTCTGTCGGCCGAATTCTGTACTGACTGGCGAACAATCGGCCGTTCTGGTGTCGGCATACAAAAATTTTAATGCTTGCACGACAGATTCTTTTCGGCCGAAAGTGCGCTGTCGGCTGTCTGAAGCATCATACTAACAAGCCTACGATCGGTCGTCGGCCGAATCTTTTCGGCCGACAATCGGTACGTGTGTACGGGCCTTTAGGGTCCGTCTGACTGCACACAAATTGAAAGTGTTTAGGTTTGACCTTATTTTATATGGATTTGGTAAATCTAAAGGAAATATATATATGAGCTGTGAGCTAGATAGGGGCAGACCAGTGGATGTGGTGTACCTGGATTTCACTAAGGCGTTTGATACAGTTCCCCACAAGCGCTTAATTTATAAAATAAGGTCTGCAGGCATCGACCACAAGGTTCGCTTTTGAATACGGAACTGGCTAAAAGGGCGTGTCCAAAGGGTGGTAATAAAAAGCGCATACTCAGACTGGTCTGAGGTGGTAAGCGGGGTCCCCCAAGGCTCAGTCCTGGGACCAACCTTGTTCAATTTATTCATAAACAGCATTGAGGATGGGATCAGTAGTTCGTTATCAGTTTTTGCAGATGACACAAAATTGGGCAGGGCAATGACTGCACAGCATGAAGCAGATATCCTACAGGATGACCTGGGCAAAATAACAGAGTGGGCAACGACATGGCAAATGAGGTTTAATGTGGAGAAGTGTAAGGTTTTGCACTTGGGGACTAAAAACATAAAAGCACAATACACTTTAGGGGGTGAATCAAATATGGAGAAAGATCTGGGAGTCTTGGTAGAGGATAGACCAGGCAATAGCATGCAATGTCAAGCGGCAGCTGCCAAAGCCAGCAGAATATTAGCATGCATAAAGACAGGGATGTATTCCAGAGATAAAACTATAATCCTTCCACTTTATAAAACTCTGGTCCGACCGCATCTGGAGTATTCTGTCCAGTTCTGGTCGCCAGTCCTCAGGAGGGATGTGTTGGAGCTGGAGAGAGTCCAGAGAAGGGCAACTAAACTAATTAGGGGATTGGAGGACCTTAATTATGAAGAGCGTCTGCAATCGCTTAATTTATTCTCCCTGGAGAAGAGGAGAGGACTGAGAGGGGACATGATAGAAATTTATAAATACCTCAATGGTGATCTCAGCATAGAAAAAAAGCTATTCAGTCACAAAGATTGCATGAGGACACGAGGGCATACAATGCGATTAGAGGAGAAGCGGTTTAACCTCAGGCAACACAGGGGGTTCTTTACTGTTAGGGCAACAAGATGGTGGAATTCTCTACCACAAGAGGTGGTTTCTGCGGGAAGTATGGTGGCTTTCAAAAGACTCTTAGACGTACATCTCAAGGATCAGAACATTCAGGGCTATGTGAGATGATTACAGCCACACACACCTACACAGGTTGAACTGGATGGACTATTGTCTTTATTCAACCTCAACTACTATGTAACTATATATATTATATATATATATATATATATATATATATATATATATATACATACTGTATTATATAATATAATATATATATATATATATATATATATATTATATGCACACATATATATATAACGAAATGTATGGCTAGCCTTTTTTTTGGACGAGACTTTTTGTAGAACATTTGTACGAAAATTCTTTGAACATTCGATGAATGGACAAATGTCATTTTAAAATTGTCTGTTGCTTTCAACATTCTTTTTTAAAATTAATGTAATTTCTGAACGATAACCACATACACTCCTGAAAATTCATTGACCGAGAAAAATTTTCCTTCCTGCCCCTTCAAATTTTTTCCGTTACTGCAGTCGAAAACAGACATCGATTTGACCCCACTAGTAGAAAATCAAACTAATTTTCTTAAAATGAAAATTTCCAAACAAAAATCTATACGTGTATGGCGGACAATTCTGAAAAAAAAAAAAAAAAACAATATTTTTCACTTTCTGCTATGTAACATTCCCAATAGAAAAAATGTAAAAATCAAATTTTTTCATCATTTTAGGCCAATTTGTATTCTGTCACATATTTTTGGTAGAAAAAAAAAAAAATCCCAATAAATGTATATTGATTGGTTTGCGCAAAAGTTATCACGTCTACAAACTAGGGGAAAGATTTCTCTCTTTTTTTTTTCTAGTAATGGTGGCGTTTTTTGTGGGACTGCGAAATTGCGGCGGACGGATCGGACACCTAACTGGCATTTTTTACACTTTTGGGGGGGACCAGTGACATTACTACAGTAATCAGTGCTAAAAATCCCTTCACTAATGACACTGGCAGGGAAGGGGTTAACACCAAGGGCGATCAAAGGGTTATGTCCCTAGGGCGTTGTGTCCCTAGGGCGTCCTTTCTAACTGTGTGGGGGATGGGCTTTCTGGATGAACGCAGAGACCTGCGTTCCTAAATAGGAGGAACACAGGATTCCTGTGTTCATTGCTGACAGAACAGCGGTCTTCCATGTTGACAACAGCAGACCGGCATTCTGTCTCCACAGGGAGTGATCATGGGAGCCCAGCAGACATCGTGTCCGCCCGACCCACTGATTGACTCGCCTCCGCTAGCTGTCCTACGTACAGGTACCTCGTTTTGTGGGACAGAGCTGACCTGCCGCAGTATAAATCGTCAAGTGGTTAAAGATTAAGTTCGCCTTTGGGAACATGTTCCGTTTTTAGGGTGGAACACATAAAGTTCCCACTGCTGCAGCCGCTCGCCGCTCCCTCCTCTCCCTGTGACAGCAGTACGGAGAGAAGTTCCCCTTATTAGCTGTCACTTTTTAAAAACTGTGCCGCTCCCCCCCACATGGCCTTGTCATTCATACACACAGCTCTGTGTGTGAATAAACTCCAAGCCCTGACATCCTTTGCGGCTGTCAGCTTGAAGATCTGAACTACTACGGCACTGGTGAGCACTGTGGCAGTTCATTGATTGTTCCTGCCAGTGTGAAACTGCCTCTAGGTATGATGTAAAGGCAGACAGATCACACTGACAGTCTGAAGGAGACCTTGATGGCACCAGCTGATTGCAGGTGCAATGCTTTACAGGCTCCTAAAACAAAAAATAGTAAATGCACATTTCTTTTACCTGCAAAAAAATGTGCATTTATTTATTTAACCTGTTCCCGCCTGGGGTATTGTAAAAGGACGCCTGCGGGAACCTCTAATCCCTCGGGGTGGATGTTGTATGAGGTCAGCCCGTTCTCACCACTCCTGCGTGCCCCCGGGGCCGCGCAGCGTAGGGATCAGGGATGAGGCGTGTCCCTCTGTGTTAAATCACAGCCAGTCACATGTGTTGTCTTCTTTCTCAACAAGCAGTGCGGCGATCATAGGGGAGTTGTGTCTCTCAGACACAGCCCATCCCTGATCACATGACCGGCTGTGTCCAATCACAGCCAGTCACAAAGGGCTGTAACTAATGTCAACAAAGGGCTGTAACTCGCCGTTATCGAGTTCTTCTCAGAGTGTGAGGAGATCTGGAAACATTGAAACAGCGAGTTACAGTACTGTGCCCTGATTGCCCCCAAAATAAAGAGGACCTGTCTAAAAGCCCATCAGAGCACCCGAGTACCTGTCACCAGCCCATCAGAGTAACCGAGTACCTGTCACCAGCCCATCAGAGCACCCGAGTACCTATCACCAGCCCATCAGAGTACCCGAGTACCTATCACCAGCCCATCAGAGCACCCGAGTACCTGTCATCAGCCTATCAGAATACCATAGTACCCGAGTACCTATCTTCTGCCCAGAGTATCCAAGTGCCTATCTGCAGCCCATCAGAGTACCCGAGTACCTGCCAGCAGGCCATCAGAGTAGCCAGCGATTTAGACATTATTGGCTGTGTGTTGAGTTATTCTGAGGGGACAGCAAATTTACACTGTTTTACAAGCTGTACACTCACTACTTTACATTGTAGCAAAGTGTAATTTCTTCAGTGTTGTCACATGAAAAGATAGAATAAAATATTTACACAAATGTGAGGGGTGTACTCACTTTTGTGAGATACTATATATCTGCATCACATCAGAGTACCCGAGTACCTGTCTCCAGCCCATCAGAGTACCCGAGTACCTATCTCCAGGCCATTAGAGTGCCCAAGTACTGTCTCAAGCCCATCAGAGTAACTGAGTACCTGTCTCTTGGAGGTCATTTTGTGGGCGTTTCCCTTGTCATGGTGCTCCAGGGCCTTCACAGGTGTGATAGGTAGTCAGGAAATTAGATGTGTAATTTATGTCCCTAGAATGCCTGATGGTGCTCTCTGCTTGTTGGGCCTCTGTATGTGGCAGTATTTTGGGGTGTCATTTTTTCTATGTACATGCTATGTGTTAGAAATAGCTTATAAATTAAGAACTTGGTGTAAAAAAAAAAAAAAAATTGGTTTTCATTTTTTTCCCACATTTTCCAAAAACTTGTGGAAAACAAAATGACATGTTCAAAAGACTCATTATAATTCATAGATTATGTGTTTGGGTGTTTGCTTTCCAAAATTGGGTCATTTTGTGGGCGTTTACATTGTCCTGGTGCTCCATAGCCCTCAAAAATGTGATAGGTCGTCAGGAAATGAAATGTGTTATTTATGTTTCTAGAACGCCTGAAGGTGCTACTTGGATGTTGGGCCTCTGTATGTGGCCAGTTTCACAAATTTGGTATCGCCATACTCAGGAGGAGTAAAAGAATGTGTTTTGGGGTATAATTGCAAGTATGCCTATACAGCATGTGAGAAATAACTTGTTAATATGACAATTTTGTGTAAAAAATAAATAAATAAACGAATGTCCTAATTTTGGGAAAAATTGACAACTTCAAAAAACTCACCATGCCTCTTACTGAATACCTTGTACTGTCTAATTTCCAGAAATGGGTAATTTGGGGGGTATTTGTACTGTCCTTACATTTCAGGGCCTCAAGAAATTAGATCGGCCATCAGTACATCAAGTGTGATCAATTTTCAATGATTGGCACCATAGATTTACTCTACTTAGACTAAATAATATACACTGATTTGGGTTCTTTTTACCAAGGATATGTAGTAGTATAAATGTTGGCCCAAATTTATGAACCAAAATGACTTAATTGCAAAATTTCATAACAGAAACGAAAAAAAAAAAAGTTTTTTTTTCAAAATGTTCACTCTTTTTTCACTTAGATCACAAAAAATAAAAAACCCAGTGGTGTTTAAAAACCACTAAAAGAAAGTTCGATTTGTGTGAAAAAAATGATAAAAATTAACATTATATGTGTTATTTATGCTCCTAGAACGCCTGAAGGTGCTACTTGGTTGTTGGGCCTCCCTGTATGTGGCCAGTTTCACACATGTGGTATGGGTGCAGTGTTTCATGACCGAGTAATTGTCATTTAAAGCGTGAGAACACTGAAAGCTGAAAATTGGTCTGGGCAGGAAGGGGGTCAAAGTGCTCAATACTGAAGTGGTTAAAAAGTGAACTTATCCTTTAAGGCAGGCATGTCCAACCTGCGGTACGGGGGCCGCATGTGGCCCGGAACAGCAGGCAATGCGGCCTACTGCCCCCTGACAATTTTTTTTTTTTTTGCTGGGGAGGAAAGAAGTTGAGTCGCGGGCATGGTCAACTAACTGTAGGCAGAGGCTGCCAATTAGGATCATCCACTAATTGTAATAAATTAGTGCTGGGGGGGCGCAGCAGCACGCGAAGGGCGCGGCAGCGTTTTTTTACTTATATACCTTAACTAAAAGTATATATATATATTTTTTTTTTTTTTTAGAAAAGGTGAATTTTTTATTAGAGAAAACAATACATTAGCAGGACATGCTTGGAATTATTGGAAAAAATGTGTTTCTGTACACACAGTTTTGTCCTTCCTCACAGCATAACATATGAGGCAATACCATTTGATATGAGCATAAATAAACCAATGACTGTATATTGAACTTGCTGAACAAATGTGAGAAATCAAGACCTACAGACCAGTTCTTTGATAAGGAATACAGCTACAGTACAGACATTAAACAAAACATTAACTTTTTGGGGCTGAAAGGAATCCATTAACTGCTTTTATTCAACATCTGAATATATTCTTGCAGGTGTTTAAATTACAGGCAAATATACTGTTAAGCACAGTAATGCCATTTTATAGCCATGTATAAAAACATGGAAAGCCATTTACAGACCCATTAATGGACCAGCACCTCAATGTACAAACTACATTTCTCACAGTTCTTCTGCATCAGTGCAATCGCTTGAAGGTCCCTCTAGTGGCAGATAAATTAACTACTGTTTAACAGCAAAAAAAATAAAAATTAGTTGTTTGCTTGATAGAACTGAAAGTTAGCTGCACAAGACCAGGGTTTCTTCTGCTCCAGGGGCAAAATTCTTGGCCTCCCCATTCTCTTGGGTAGTAATTAGATCAATAATAGCTGTGAGAAAAGCACAGTCTCTTGATTCTGTTTCACTCCAGTCTACAGGCTGAGGATTTTCTAACTTCTCT
Organism: Pelophylax lessonae; assembly: GCF_965119305.1. Taxonomy (NCBI): domain Eukaryota; kingdom Metazoa; phylum Chordata; class Amphibia; order Anura; family Ranidae; genus Pelophylax; species Pelophylax lessonae. Next base: position 211,995,650 of record NC_138778.1, read on the forward strand.
TGCAAAAGGGAATCGAGCTCGGTCTTCAAATCCTTGACCAGGTTTGCAATCCAAGCAGGCGACTGAAAAACAATCCATTCATCGACAGCAATATTGTCCTGCCCTTGGTCCTTCTGGATGGAAATATCTCCTCCAAAGAAAAGTAGTGAATATGGAGAGACCTCTGTGCAGTCATACAGGTGAATACTACTGGTTTTCATCTTCAGGTGGTAGACCAGCCAGGAGTATTGAAACTCTGTCTCTCTACCACGTTGACGGATTTGGGATGAATGCAGACCTTACCATCTGGTTTTGTGTAAACTTTTACCATTTGTCTTTTTTTACCGAAGGCGGGGCGAATCTTAGCCACTTTTGGATACGACCCAGCACAGATAACCGCCTTGATGAGCTTTTCATTATCTGAATTGATATTAGCTTTAGAATGCTTTGGATTACTGCTGCTGACAAAGCCTGCTCCAAGCAGGTGCTCAGCAAACTGCCCTTTCATGTCAGTTAGCATCTTGAGTGAATTAGAAGACAGGAAGTTATCCCAGCAGTAGTCCTTCTCTGCTTGTAGTCCATATCGCTTTGATTCCTCCCAACCCAAGAATGCATTCAGAACAGTCAAGTGGTCACTCTTCGTATTTTTGGACAATTCCTTCCTTCTTGCATCTGCAAATTTTTCCTTGCCCTGGTAACTCTTTTGGACATCCACAGAACTTTTTCCAGGGGGGGCATCATTTTAAGGTCAGCCATGTTCCACCCCTTTTCAACAATGTCATGAAGGGGAGGGGCTTAGTCATTATCACATAAATCAGGCATTCAAAGGTTTGAGAAACCTGATGCAAATGCAAAAGCAAAGCTGACCCTCTCTGTGTTGGGTTCGTGCAGGCGGCACATGCATGCATGTGAGGTCAGTACGTGCTGTGACGTCACATGCCGTGCCTCTGTGCACGGGGCCACAGATCTCCTTAATTTCCTTTCCCTGGGCTCCCCTCTCCTGGAATGATAGCACTGGGGCTGCGGACAGTGGTCCACGTGGCTGCTGATGTCAGTAACCGCGTAAGCTGCGACTCGCGAATATTTATATTTAAAGGGAAAAAATAAGCCGCTCTTCACCAGTTTTCAGAGCACCACCTCTCTCCTCCTCTCGGCCTCTCCTCCTCCCCTCCTGACTAACGTCAACGGGGAATCCCCAGTCCCGCCCACTGCAGGCAGCTGTCAGACAGGGAGAGGAGAGAGCTGGCGGGTCGCGTGAGCGGCAATCAGCCCTCTGAAAACTGGTAAAGAACGGCTTATTTTTTTTAAAACACATACACAGACACACAGGCACACAGGATTATTAAACAGACCAGACAGGATAGTATAAAGTGGCTTAGCAACCACTTTAAAGGGAGAGTTGAGATTCCGGGGGGGGGGGGGGGGGGCACTTGCCCCCTCATGCGGACGTCCATAGATGACAGGTCCCCTCATTTTATGCAGACAGAGCCTGCTCAGCTCTATGGGCAGCCAGGTGTAAACGGACCGGCTGTCCATTTACAAGCGACTTCCCTCCTATCTGCCTAGATGGAATTGGACAGATCCCCTTCCATTTTTTTTTAATAGACCACATCAGATTGGAGGTAGGCAGGTGTAAACAGACTTTGTTCACCCTTGTTTGTGAACTGTAGCAGCGGACAAAATTTATAAACTACTTGTAGGTAATTTATGTAAATAAAATATTATGTAAACATGGTTTATTTTAAATGGTAAATACTGTTTGTTCTAAATTCTTTATTATGTATTGTTACAGTACATAACGGGATCTGTGGCCCTGATGAAGTGGGTCAGCCCAAGAAACGTGTTGGATATTGAGCTCAAGAGAGCAGCTATCTGGAAAACCAGTTTATCTTATTTTTAAAAGAATACACCTCCTTTCTTAAGGGCTTTTGAAGAGTTTGTATAATACTTTAAATAAAGATATGTGAAAATGATTTTATCACTTTCAGGTGATTATTAAAGCCTGGGAGGTACATGTAAAGCCCCAAACCTACCTTTACTCTACTCGTATAATTCTCCTTATAAGGATGGTGCCCCCTTAAAGGTTAATTATTAAATAACATTCTACCCCCACACACACAATATTGTTTACTTACCCATTTTAGGTGTAAACAGGCACAAGTCTGGTTACACCTGCCAGTCCATAGGGATGCATGGACCATCCAATTGGGTCTGCCTGAATAGCTGACATCCTGATTGGATCACCCGTGCCAATAGGGCCTTAATCACTACGTTTTGCCACTGTCAGAGTGCTGACTTGTTTTAACTAGTGATTGACCTATATTGGATTTTCGTTGCCGATACTGATATTTTGGCCATTGAATATCAGTATCGGCTGATATTTTTGTACATTTAAAAATTTTTATTTTTACACTTGACATTTTTGCACTTAAAAGCATTCAAAACAGCCAAGTTTGGCTGTTTTGAACGCTGTCATTTTTTTTGAATCTGGGGCCAGTACCCGGAAGTGATGTCATCACATCCCTTCCGGGTTTTTTACATGGAGACCCAATCAGAGCCGAATGCGGCTTTGATCGGGTTTTCTCTTCGGCGGCTGTGCAGGTAGGATGCCCGGGTCTCCCGGTGGGATGGCTTCTCAGCCACATCGGTTGTCATTACAAGACAGCTGACCGTCGGCTATGGATGCCGGTACCGGGGTGATGCCTCTAGCTGCAGGATCACTCCGGTACAGCACTTTCCTGAAATATCGGCAATATCGGTAGCCTCAGGGGCCGATTCCCATATATCGGGGAAAGTGCATTTCGGCCCTGGATATATCGGCTTTGCCGATAATCGGTCGATCCCTAGTTTTAACTGGTTCAGGCTCCAAGACCATAATCAGGTTTCTTGTTCATTATAATCCCAGGAACATGCAATCCTCAACTGCGTATTTCTTTTCTCGCAGGCTCATTTTAACCACTTGCTGACCAACCGCTGTAGGTTTTCAGTGGCAGGTCGGCTCTATTACACGAAACAACGTACCTGAAAATGGCTTTGTGTAATAAATTGTAGGGGGCGCGCACGCGCCATCAAAGGCGCGCACACGCACCGATTGGCCAGAGAGGAAGCCAATCAGCGGGTCTGGCGTGAATGTCTGCCAGCCACCCCCGATCGCTCCCCATGGAGACAGAACGGCGGTAATCAAGGCAGACTGCAGTTCTATCAGAGATGAACACAGGGATCCTGTGTTCATTCAGTAAATCGATCCCCCATACAGTTAGAAAGAACTCCCTAGGGATACACTTAACCCTTTGCTCGCCCCTGAGTTAAACCCTTCCCTGCCAGTGTCATTAGTACAGTAAAAGTGCATAGTTTTAGCACTGATTACTGTAGTAATGTCACCGGTCCCCTCAAAAATGTCAGTTAGGTGTCTGATCTGTCCGCCACAATGTTGCAGTCCCGCTAAAAACCGCTGATCACTGCCATTACTATTAAAAAATAAATAAAATAACTGAAAATGACAAATCTATCCCCTGGTTTGTAGATGCGATAATTTTCGCAAACCAATCAATATACGCTTATTGGGTTTTTTTTTAACCAAAAATATGTGGCAGAATACAAATTGGCCTAAATTGATGAAAACTATTTTTTTTATTGGGAATGTTTTATAGCAAAAAGTAAAAAAAAAAAAAAAAAAAAAAATATATATATATATATATATATATATTTATTTATTTCTTTTTTTCAGAATTGTCACTCTTTTTTGTTTATAGCGCAAAAAAATAAAAACTGCAGAGGTGATCAAATACCACCAAAAGAAAACTCTGTTTGTGGGGAAAAAAAGGACATTTTTTTTTTAGGTACAGCGTCGCACGACCGCACAATTTTCAGTTAAAGTAACGCAGTGCCATATCGCAAAAAATGGCCTGGTCATTAACCGCTTGCCGACCGCTGCATGACTATTTACGTCGGCAGTCAGCCCCTCACAGGCAAAGCGACGTAGGTCTACGTCGCTAGCCTGTGAGGCTCTAGGGAGCGAGCGCACGCCGCCGGAGGCGCGCTCCCGCTCCCGTGCGGTCACGGACCCCCCGCGCGGCGCGTGTGCCTGGCGGACCCGATGTCCGCCGGGCACTCGCGATCTTCCGTTACACCGGAAGAAAGGCAGGCGGCTAATGTAAACAAAGCCGCCTGTCATTCTTCCCTGTGTAAGAATGGAGATCATACGGTTCTACTATGTAGGACCGTTGATCTCTGTTCTTACACTAGTAGCCACAGCCAATCACAGTTAGAAACACGCCCCTAGGGACACACTTAACCCCTCCTTCTCCAATAAAATTAACCCCTTCCCTGCCAGTGTCATTTTTACAGTAACAGTGCATATGTATAGCACTGATTACTGCAGTAATGTTACTGGTAACCCCAAAAGTGTCAAAAATGTCAATCAAGGGTTCGATCTATCCGCCGCAAAGTCGCAGTCCCGCAAAAAAAAAAATCGCAGATCGCTGCCATTACTTGTTAAAAAAAAAAACAACAAAAATGACAAAAATCTTTCCCTTAGTTAGTAAACGCAATAACTTTTGTGCAAACCAATCAAAATACGCTTTTTGCGATATTTTTTACCAAACATATGTAGCATAAAACAAATTGGCCTAAAATGTTAAAAAATTTAGATTTTTACATTTTTTTGGGGGGAATTTCATATAAAAAATGTGAAAAATTTTATTTTTGAAAAATTGACGCTCTTTTTTGTTTATAGCGCAAAAAGTAAAAATCGCACAGGTGATCAAATACCACCAAAAGAAAGCTCTGTTTGTGGGAAAAAAAGGATGTCAAATTTGTTTAGGTACAGTGTTGCACGACCGCGCAATTGTCCGTTAAAGTCACACCCTGCCGAATCGCAAAATAGGCCCTGGTCAGGAAGGGGGTAAAATCTTCCGGGGCTTAAGTGGTTAAGGGGGTACAACCTTCTGGTCCTTATGTGGTTAAAGCAGAACTCCAGTGAAAAAAAAAACAAAACATACAAATCAAAATCTTATTGTGTTATCTTAGATCAGGGATCCTCAAACTACGACCCCCCAGCTGTTGCGGAACTACACATCCCATGAGGCTTTGTAAAACTCTGACATTCACATACATGAATGGGATGATGGGGGGAATTGTAGTTCCTGAACAACAGGAGGGCCGTAGTTTGAAGACCCCTGCCTTAGATATTCCAATTTGTCTATAAATCTTGTTGTCTTGTCAGGCAGCAACATTTTAAAACCCTTTGCTGCCAGGTCCCAGAACAGCAAAGGCATCGCTAGTTCGATATTACAGCTGTGATTCATACCAAGCAGAAGAAATTTTCTGTTTTCTCCGTACAGATGCAGCAGCTCCCGGCAGTAGTCCTTCACATCCATCCCAAGGCGATATTCGCGCAGGAGACACGCAAAGCGATAGATCTCCACAGGGGCCAACTTGTTTCTCAACTAGAAAGATAAAAGTTAAGAAATTACTTTACAGCAATGGACAGAACCACTCTTAGCTTGGCTTGGCTGGTATTGTAGCTCTGATGTGACAGTTGGCAAGCTAGATCAGAAGCTGGCAGCATGTCAGGTCGCGATCCACCTGTCAGATAGCTGTGATCGACAGGTGGATCACGATGGACAGATTGCCGACCCCCCAGGCTAGACTCTTCCCCTTCCCCCCTGTACTTAAAATATAAAGGATTGTTTTCTCACAGTGGTCATGTAATCCTGCAGCTGCTCCAGGGGCACTCCGCTCTGATCTCCATCACTGGCGCCTGATGCCAAACTCTGCTCAGACATTGCGAACGAAGGAGACGACTCACCGCTGTAATGTGCTTCAAATGTGTCGTGAGAGCCATTACTGAGAGGAAGGAGAAGAGATTTGTAATTGTCAGAATAAATGAGTTCCTCTTACATAAAGGCTGAGTGTGCTTCTACATTATTAAGTACTAATCACAGCACTAGTGCCAGGCTTTGTAAAAAGAATGGATTACCTTTACCATGCAGACAGATTTGTTCTCACTACCTGAGCAGGCGCAACGTTCACTCCAAATACTTGTATATAGACATAAGGGGAAAGTATCAAAGCTGAGCTAAGGATGGGGGGGGGGGGGGGGGTTGTCTCTGCTCTTTAAACCATTCTTCTACGGATCCCACTTCCCTTATATACATTACACTATTGTATGTCCCCTATGTGGTATTATGTGAGGGATGGCATAGGGCTTTGCTAATGTAGTGTCCGGGACTAGGCAGCTATAATGCTTTATACATCCGTGTTCACCACTAGATGGCACACTTGCAATACGACCTGTATATGGGCAGACAGGTTGATACAGCTCTGGGGTTTTTCTCACTTTTCTTCTGTACTACTGCCTTGGATTTTTACAAATTATGGGGTTATATCTCTGTTGGAGCATATAGATCACCAGGATTGCATCTCCTTAGCCCAGCAGAAGTGGAGAAAAACCCCAGAGCTGTATCAACCTGTCTGCCCATATACAGGTCGTATTGCAAGTGTGCCATCTAGTGGTGAACACGGATGTACACACGTCTTTTTCTTCCTTTTTGTTTTTTCACTCCTTCACTTTTTGTTTATAAATTATGGATTTGTTCCTTGATGACATTTTCTGACACTTATTTGAGTTTGTGATAAAAGAAGCGCACCATTTTATCACCACAAAGTGATTTATTTTTCACACACTATCTTGGAGGAAATATTTATAACCCTTTTGGGAATTGCCCTTTGGTTTTTGTTTTGTGTTTATGTACACTTACCTTAACTTCTTTATTAAAATCATTTGAGCACTTTTTATTATTGATCATTGCACTTTCATTGACTCACAACATCACACCCGCATATACTGAGTATCAGTTGGGTGGCACCGTGAGATATACCTACCTCTTTCACTATTAATTATAGGCACTATATATCACTCTATATGATGACTCTGGGATTTTGAGTCATATTTATAGGTAGCGCCTGTACCAGCCTTTACGCACATTTTATTCACATATACAGTATAGCTGTGCTGGGTGAAGGGGCACATATACAGTATAGCTGTGCTGGGTGAAGGGGCACATATACAGTATAGCTGTGCTGGGTGGAGGGGCACATATACAGTATAGCTGTGCTGGGTGGAGGGGCACATATACAGTATAGCTGTGCTGGGGTAGGTACACATATACAGTATAGCTGTGCTGGGGGAGGTACATATATACCGTATAGCTGTGCTGGGGGAGGTACATATACAGTATAGCTGTGCTGGGGGAGGTACACATATACAGTATAGCTGTGCTGGGGGAGGTACACATATACAGTATAGCTGTGCTGGGTGAAGGGGCACATATACAGTATAGCTGTGCTGGGTCAAGGGGCACATATACAGTATAGCTGTGCTGGGGGAGGTACACATATACAGTATAGCTGTGCTGGGTGAAGGGGCACATATACAGTATAGCTGTGCTGGGTGAAGGGGCACATATACAGTATAGCTGTGCTGGGGGAGGTACACATATACAGTATAGCTGTGCTGGGTAGAGGGGCACATATACAGTATAGCTGTGCTGGGTGGAGGGGCACATATACAGTATAGAGTGCGACTTTAAGTGCAGCTTTGATCCAACTTTACACTCTCTGGATCAAAGTCGCATCAAAGTAGTACAGGCACCTTTTCAAAGTAGTGCAGTCACTGATTTTCAAAGTCGCATAGATGGGAACAGATGCCATTGAAATCAATGGGCTGTGACTTGTCAAGCGACTGTGTCCAAAGTTGCATGACAAGTCACACTATTGGAAACGGAGCCTAAAACTCATTACTCACATGTAATGAGCAATAGAAATGGATCTGTATCCTTCTAAACTTTCAGAAATGTCACTTTTCACCTTATTTCTTTCATACATTGTGCCGGTCTCCTCAATGAGGCTATGAAGACAGGAGGAGATCATTGTGAAGGATAGGAGGGATGGGGGTGGGGCTGGGCAGGTCTAAGCATGCCTGTCTATGAAAGCCTTATCAGGAAGTGAAAGACAGCTTACCAAATTCAGATAACAGGAAATAGCGTTGTTGGTGAAGAACAGGAGGAAGCGGATTGTCCAGCTTAGATAAGACTTTCTAAGCTACACAAGCAGCTAGCCAGAAAATGAATAATGTCAAAAGATAAAGATATTAAACATACTATTAATATTAATAAATGTCATTTTTGACTGGAGTTTCCCTTTAAGTAGTGTTATCTTTTAAATAGACTAATTTATAAATAAATAAACAAGGGCTTTTGCTTATATTATTATTATTAAAGTGCCTAAAATATGGGTTGCTCTCACTCCCAGTCACACTCAGGTTTCCATTACAAGTTGCACTTGGTCCAGCTCCCTCCCAGATCTTCCTATATACCAACGTAACATTAAGGCTCCATTCACACTTGTGCGATTTGTCATGCGGCTTTGGTCATCAAAGTCACATGACAAATCTCACCCTATTCTTTTCAATGGCACCTGTTCAAGTCGCAGCAACTTTGAAAAGGTGCTTGCAGTATTTTAGTACGACTTTTGATGTGACTTTAATCCACAGAACGTAAAGCCGGATCAAAATTGCACCAAAACCCGCATCAAAGTCGCACTGGAAATCGTGCGACTTTGGAGACGTGCTAATGTGAATGGAGCCTGAAGGATAAAAAAAAATTCTTAACACAAATTTCTAGATCATCTGGCAGATGGGGAGTTGCCCATCTCACAATAACAACCACTCATCCCAATGGCTTCTTCAGCCTAACAGAGAGGTAATTATTACCCGGCATGAAACACGAATGATTGACCCAGTCATCATAGTTCAACTATTAGAGGGGCCTTGAATTATGGTGGCTGCAAACCCTCACCGTTCTACTGTCTACAGCTGACTACCAACAGCATTCCACCTTAAGCACAGTTCCCCCATACCAGAAATAGTAAGTCAGTACTTCAAGAGCCTGCACTGGCATATACAGATGATAGGACAGAAAATTAACAATGCTTACAAATGCAATATTATCACCCTTGTAAGAAAGCTGGGGAAGCTCTTCTTCCCTGGCCTCCATACCCAGCTCCCTAACAGTGACAAGTATATCAAAAATAGAGACGATTCTGTATGTCATAACCGGAAGTGATCTTACAAAGAGCTGCAGCAGCTGTAGTCTGCATCATAGGAGAACGTCCCATCTGTGTGTGAGCTGTCACCTGAAATAAAGTAGAGTGTGAAAGCAAATGAATATAAAAACATAGGTGTAAAGCCTAGAATATATCCTGAATACTCTATATCACATGTGTCAAACACAAGGCCCATGGGCTGAATCCAGCCCACCAGGCCATTTCCTGTGGTCCTTTGCACCTCTGCTGCAACTGCGGTACGCTCCTCGTCTCTGCTTCTACCTTGTCTCAGCAGTCGGTAGTAGAGAGGAGGACAGAACTTCTCAGCCAGATCCTGAGCTTCTCCGTGCAGATGCTTCGCTCCATCTCTTCCCCTCCCTGTTTCAGCAGTCGGTAGTAGAGAGGAGGACAGAACTCCTCAGCCAGATCCTGAGCTTCTCCGTGCAGATGCTTCGCTCCATCTCTTCCCCTCCCTGTTTCAGCAGTCGGTAGTAGAGAGGAGGACAGAACTCCTCAGCCAGATCCTGAGCTTCTCCGTGCTGATGCTTCGCTCCATTTCTTCCCCTCCCTGTCTCAGCAGTCGGTAGTAGAGAGGAGGACAGAACTCCTCAGTCAGATCCTGCACTTCCGCTTTGCTCCGTCTCTTCCCCTCCCTGTCTCAGCAGTCGGTAGTGGAGAGGAGGACAGAACTCCTCAGCCAGATCCTGCGCTTTTCCGTGCAGATGCTGCGCTCCATCTCTTCCCCTCTGTCTCAGCAGTTGGCAGCAGAATGGAGGGCACAACTCCTGCTCTCTGTGCAGCAGCAGCACCACCTTGTCTCCACCTCCCCTCGTCTCAGTGTTTAGCGAGCTCCAGGATCTGACGTCAGGTCCTCCTCCAGACCCTGCACTTTTTGCTTCCCAGCCCCGCCCCCAGCTTCTCAACGGCAGCACAAGGCAAGGGAGTGTGCACTGTAATATAAGAGAGAGTGGAGGTCTCTTGACTTACTTCTAATGGTGGGGGGGGGTGCTCTGGACATCAGCCTATAATATAAGAATAATACAATTCTATTCCAGTTGAAAAGAAGGGTCGCACACCGCTGGTGTCATCCACAAGAAACTTTATTGGACACTGTTCAGACAGAACACCATGGCAGACCCACGTTCAGTCTCCGTTAAGTTTCTTGTGGATGATACCAGCGGTGTGCGACCCTTCTTTTCAGATTTGCATCATCTGCTACAGGAGTGTGAGTGGGCTCCGTGCCTGTCTGCACCCCCCCCCCCCCCTCACACATTAAAGTCTGAAGTTATTACTAAAACGAATATTAATTTAATGCAGAGGCAATCATTTTATATGACAAAGAGTAGATACATATTCTGTATATAGTCCATAGATATAACCGACCCTTTAAGCACTTCTGGACCGGAAAAGATTTCCCCCCCTTAATGACCAGGCCATTTTTTGCAATTCTGCACTGCGTTACTTTAACTGACAATTGCACGGTCGTGCGACGCTGTACCTAAATAAAAATGATGTCCTTTTTTCCCACAAATAGAGCTTTCTTTTGTTGGTTATTTGATCACCTGGGCGATTTTTATTTTTTGCGTTATAAACAAATAAAGAGCAACGATTCTGAAAAAAAAAAAAAAACGTATATATATATATATACACACATATATATATATATATATATATATATTTCACATTCTGCTATATAACACCTATTTTGGGGGGGACCAGTGACATTACTACAGTTATCAGTGATAAAAATATGCACTGTTACTGTAATAATGACATTGGCAGGGAAGGGGTTAACACCAGGGGCGATCAAAGGGTTAAATGTGAGCCTAGGGGATGCTTTCTAAATGTGGGCGTGCTGCATGAACACAGAGACCTGTGTTCCAAAATAAGAGGATCACAGGATCCCTGTGTCCATTACTGACAGAACAGCGGTCTGCCGTGTTTACAACAGCAGACCACTGTTCTGTCTCCACAGGGAGCGATCATAGCCACCAGTCCCAGTGATTGGCTCCCCCTGTGGCCAATGGGTGCACGCGCCCCCGCTAGCAGTCCCGCACTTCGAGTCCGCCGGGCACACGCGCGGGGGGGGAGGTCTGTGACCGCGCGGGAGCGCGCCTCCGGCAGCGCGCGCTTGCTCCCTAGAGCTTCACAGGCTAGCGACGTAGCCCTAAGTCGCTTTGCCTGTGAGGGGCTGACTGCCGACGTAAATAGTCGTGCGGCGGTTAATAATAATTTTTGCACTTGTGCACTAATATTGGGGTAGAGGATATTGTGTGGTTTACATTTTTTACATACGGTATACAGCAAATCATAAAAACAGCCCCCCCCCACCCCCACACTTTTACACACACAATCTTACAGCGTGACAGCCAAGGTCTTTCTGGCGGTGATGTATAGTGGTATCCAGCTCGGTCTACACATTCTATGCTCTGGTCTCCGTAGATGATTTGGAAAACTTGGCAGATGAGAGCGCAGGATTCTTCCGCAGCGTCCTGAGAAGATATAGAAAATGCATTTTTACCTTTATAAACACTGACAGGTTCATTCAATATGTGATTCTGTGTGCAGAGGCCTGCAGGGCACTCACTTTATGTTGACAAGTCGTTGGCTGGCTGTTTTTCACCACTCTTTGACACACTGAAAAATGTCTTTGCTCGGTTCACAAAAGTCCGGTCGCGGCTTCAGTGCAATTTTTAAAAGGAGTCCGGTGCGGTTTTGTTCACTGGTTTAGGCAAAAATTTTTACTTTAAATCACACCTGAACCAGACTAAAAAAACACACAGGACTCCTTTTAAAAATGGACTGTGGCCGCCCCCGGCATGTGAACCGGCTACATAGAAATCCAGTGCGGTTCACATGTAATGCGAATCAGATGCGGTTCAAAACACATCTAATTCACATGACATGTGAATACGCGTTATCGTATGTATTCCTCTTCCTAAAACCTTCAACTCTTTCAGATCAGTCATCAGGGGCCCACAGATTGTAGATGACTGTCCTGCAACCTACCTAACTTAAAGTGGTTGTTCATGGAATCTGGGGAAAGCACATAAATCTGTAGCATTTACTTGCCTCTCTCCAAAGTTTGAAGTGTGGTTCCTCTGTTATCAGCAGGAGTCACTTCTGAGAAGTTTTCCGACACATGAGATCAATTTGTGTCCGGAGGGAGGGGGGGAGAGCTCAGAACTGAGCTGGTATATTCACAACACAGTTCTTCTGCTGTGTGGAGGGGGTGGTGCCTTTCCTCCAATCAGCTCTCACACACTGTTACTGCAGCCTCTCCACCCTCTCTGCTGTGTGGAGGGGGGTGTGTGCCTTTCCTCCAATCAGCTCTCACACACTGTTGCTGCAGCCTCTCCACCCTCTCTGCTGTGTGGAGGGGGGTGTGTGCCTTTCCTCCAATCAGCTCTCACACAGTGTTACTGCAGCCTCTCCACCCTCTCTGCTGTGTGGAGGGGGGTGTGTGCCTTTCCTCCAATCAGCTCTCACACAGTGTTACTGCAGCCTCTCCACCCTCTCTGCTGTGTGGAGGGGGTGTGTGCCTTTCCTCCAATCAGCTCTCACACAGTGTTACTGCAGCCTCTCCACCCTCTCTGCTGTGTGGAGGGGGGTGTGTGCCTTTCCTCCAATCAGCTCTCACACAGTGTTACTGCAGCCTCTCCACCCTCTCTGCTGTGTGGAGGGGGGTGTGTGCCTTTCCTCCAATCAGCTCTCACACAGTGTTACTGCAGCCACTCCACCCTCTCTGCTGTGTGGAGGGGGGGTGTGTGCCTTTCCTCCAATCAGCTCTCACACACTGTTGCTGCAGCCTCTCCACCCTCTCTGCTGTGTGGAGAGGGGTGTGTGCCTTTCCTCCAATCAGCTCTCACAGTGTTACTGCAGCCTCTCCACCCCCTCCTCTCTGCTCCTGACAGATTAAAGAGGAAGTAAACTTCCTTCTCTTGCTTTTACCTATGGGTAACCCTATAAGGCTTACCTATAGGTATTGTAAATATCTCCTAAACGGGCACCGTTTAGGAGATATTTACATTGCATGCAGCCAGTGACATCACTGGCGCATGCGCTCTGAAGGCCGCCCGTGCCGTTCCATAAGAGCCCTATGCCATGAACGGCGGCTGCCGCACGCATGCTCGGGAGTGATGTCACCGCTGCTCTGGACAGCCACAAAGCCGGAGTCTGGAAGCAAGACTGGTGAAGATGGAGGTGCCTGCATCGCTGACATGTTGGCGTGGGAAGGCGTCGTATTCAGGTAAGTTTAACATAGTGTGCTAGTATGCGATGTCTACTAGCACATTATGGTTTTCCCCCACAGTTCCCCCCACCTAAAAAAAAAAAAAAAAAACTGCTTTAGCATTTTTCTGTCCTTCTCAAGGTGTGTAGGGAAGAGAAGACTGCAGATGAACAAGTAAAACTTATGTAGAAGTCTCTGCCTAAGAGAAACACCCCCATAACAGGATATTACCTCCCCCTAAACCAGGATATTACCACCCCCCATACCAGGATATTTTCATCCCCCATTCCAGGATATTACCACCCCCTACACTAGGATATTACCACCGTCCATAACAGGATAATACTCCCTCCATGCTTTACTGTAGGAATGGTGTAATTTGAATGGTGAGCTGTTTTGGATTTCCTCCAGACATATAATTTGCTGTTGAGGCCAAATCATTCCATTTTAGTCTCATCTGACCACCTTAAACACACCTTGAAGATTCTGAGGCCACATGGAAAAAGGTGATATGGTCAGATGAGACTAAAATGGAATGATTTGGCCTCAACACCAAATGATATGCCTGGCGGAAATCCAAAACAGCTCACCATCCAAATAACACCATTCCTACAGTAAAGCATGGGGGTGGCAATATTTTGTTATGGGGGGTGGTAATACCCTGTTATGGAGGTGTTTCTCTGCAGAAGACTCTGTCAGGATAGAAGCAAAATGGATGGGGCAAAATACCATCAAATTATTGAGGAAAATCTGCTGCCCTCTGCCAGAAGGTTGTCGATGGGAAGAAGGTTGACCTTCCAACATGACAATGACCCAAAGCACACAGCAACAATGAACACACAGTGGTTGAAGGAGAAAAAGGTGAATGTCCTTGCATGGCCTAGTCAGAGCCCAGACTTAAACCCCATTGAACATCTGTGGAATGACTTGAAGACTGCAGTCCACAGTCACCAAAAAATTTAACTGAACTTGAGCAGTTCTGCAAAGAAGAGCGAGCAAATATTGCAAAGTCTAGATGTACAAAGTTAGTAGAGACAAATCCCAACAGACTAAAGGCTGGAATTAAAGCAAAAGGTTTAATAAATAATCTGCGAGCTACTATGTATAACAAAGAAAATAATGCTGCTTGCACTAATCACTCCCCTTATGGTAAGTGTAAATACAGCACAATATATATATTATAAAGCAAAAGGTGGCTCAAACATATACTGACATAAGGGGGGTGATCCTTTTTCCAACTCAGTGATTTGGTTTTTGAATTTGTTTTTATTTTTCCTGACATGTTGGTGTTCTATCTTTTACTGGAATGTTACAAGTTGCACTAGTAAATACAGCTGGATAAAACAAAAACAGTGTCTGTCTTCATTTCAGGCTGCAAAGCAACAAAATTTAATTATTTCAAGGGGGTGATTATTTTCTATACCCGCTGTATATGTGTTTTTTTTTTGTTTTTACATCCGTGTGAATGAAGCCATATAATAGAGGTGAAGAGATAATTTCATTGTGGATAGAATCTAAAGATCGACCGATTATCGGCAACACCGATATATCGAGGGCCGATATGCACTTTCCCTGATAAATTGGAATCGGCCCCGGAGGTTACCGATATTGCCAAAATTTCGGGAAAGTGCTGTACCGGAGTGATGCCTGCAGCTAGAGGCATCACCCTGGTACCGGCGTCCATAGCCGATGGTCGGCTGACTTGTAATGACAACCGATGCGGCTGAGAAGTCACTCGGCTGTCATTACAAGGAGCGTCCCCCCCCCCTCCCGCGGCTCGCCCGGGTCTCCCGTCCCACCGGGAGACCCGGGCATCCTACTTCCATCTCCGCCGCGCCGAAGAGAAGACCCGGGTCTCCATGTGCGAAACCCGGAAGTGATTTCATGACTTCACTTCTGGGTACTCAGCGCTGAATGAAAAAAACTGACAGCATTCAAAACAGCCAAACTTGGCGTTTTGAATGCTTTTCCGTGCCGAGGAGGATTTGGGGTCTTTTAGACCCCCAGATCCCGCCACAAGGAGTACCTAAAAAAAAAAAAAAAAAAAAAAATTTAATGTCCGAAAATATCGGCCGATACCCATATCCGATGACCAAAATATCTGTATCGGCATTAAAAAAAACTATATCGGTCGATCACTAATAGAGACTGCCTGTATTCTGCCAGAAATTACGCAGGCAAGGGACTACTAAAGCTCTACTAGGAATTATTGATGTAAGTAATAAAAAAGGGAGTTCTACTTTCAAGTAGTTCAAGGTCGTTTGCACGCTGCCCTCCAAATTCATCTCAATACCTTTTGAGACTCTAGAGCACAGGTGTCAAACACAAGGCCCGCGGGCCGAATGCGGCCCCACAGGCCATTTTATGTGGCCCTCGCACCTCTCCTGCAGCTGTGGCATCCCCCTTGTCTCTGTAGTTTGGCAGCAAAGAGGACAGGACTCCTTTGCCAGATCCTGCACTCCTCTGTGCAGCTGCAGAAAGGCTCATCTTTGCCCACCCGCGCCCCCTCAGCAGTCTACAGCAAAGAGGAGGGCAGAACTCCTCCTTCAGATCCTGCACCTCTCTGTGCAGCCACAACCACCCCTTGCCTTTTGCCTCCCCTGGTCTCAGCATTCAGCAGACTCTGGAAGCTGACGCCAGCTCTCCTCTGTCCTCGGTCTCCTCCAGACCCTGCACTTCTTCCCAGATCCACCTGCATCTTCTTCCTGGCAGCAGCACAAGGTAAGGGGGTGCATTGTGATGTAAGGCAGGGTGGGTGACTCTTGACTGCTGATGGTGGGGGGTTCTTGACATCCCATGTAAGGGTGTAAGGGGGCGTGGGGTGTTCTGGACATCTAATCCTACAGACATAACCGGCCCTTTGAGGGCAACCATAATGCTAATGCGGCCCGCTTTGAAATTTAGTTTGACACCCCTGCTCTAGAGCATACACCCTTAAAAAGTCCAGGAAGAGAGAAAGAAATAAAAAGAGTGAGAGAGACAGACACAGAGAAAAAGACTCTTTCTCATCCCAAAAGTTGAGATTCTGTACTTAAAAAAAAAAAAGATTTCAGGGAGTGAGAGAGGAAGAGAGAAAGAAGATGGGATTTTTTATATAGTACTATAGGATAAAATGCTGCCTTAATGGAATTTTAGGTAAAAGTGCCTCTGTCACTTCCTCTTCCACCGCTGATCTCTGCTATGTCAAGCACTACCCTGTTTAAAAACTATTTAGTATCCAGGAGTGTTGGATGCCCGATTCCCCCCCTCTGCGCTCTATGATTCCTCCCACTGATCTCTATGTCTCTAGGGTTCCTCCTGAGGTTGCTAGGGGTTCCTTGAGCAATGGGCAATTTCTGCCTCTCAGATGAGTTCCCAATGACACCATTGTTCCTTTTAGCCATCTGTAAGGGGGTAATTCTTCCCAATGATGACAAGAGTAAGGAGCATTCTTCCCACTGACGGTCACACTAATGTGTCATGAGTTGTAGATTTTTCATTTTTAGCAGGGGTTCCCCCGGGACCAGAAATTAACTTCAAGGGTTCCTCTGTATTGAAAAGGTTGAGAAAGGGCACTCTAGTGGGTCCTGTAGTGATGTCGGGACAAACAGGACTCACAGAGCACAGAGGGGGAACCAGGAATCCAACATATCTGGAAGTATCTGATGGAGAAGGGCCTATGTATACCACGTGTGGTCTAATGCACAAGGATGGCATTTCTACATCTCCATAAATACCAAGAAACAACCAAAAAATGTATGCCCAAGGGACTTTGCTAAGAAATGCCAAAACAATCATAAAAAAAAATATTTAAAAAAATCAAGTTAAAACATATACACTATATAGTATTGTGACACCTGTCTTTACATGCACATGAAATTTTAATGGCATCCCAGTCTTAGTCTGTAGGGTTCAATATTGAGTTGGCCCACCCTTTGCAGCTATAACAGCTTCAACTCTTCTGGGAAGGCTGTCCACAAGGTTTAGGAGTGTGTCTATGGGAATGTTTGACCATTCTTGCATTTAGTGGAGGGGGGATTATGGTGCGGGGTTATTTTTCAGGGGTTGGGCTTGGCTCCTTAGTTCCAGTAAAGGGAACCCTTAAGGTGTCAGCATATCAAGACATTTTGGACAATTTCATGCTCCCAACTTTGTGGGAACAGATTGGGGATGGCCCCTTCACTGGTGCGCAGCCATGTTGGAACAGGAAGGGACCATTCCCAAACTGTTCCCGGAAAAGTTGGGAGCATGAAAATGTCCAATATGTCTTGGTATGCTGACACCTTAAGGGTTTCCTTTACTGGAACTACGGGGCCAAGCCCAACCCCTGAAAAATAACCCCACACCATAATCCCCCCCCCCCCCACCAAATGTTTTGGACCAGTGCACAAAGCAAGGTCCATAAAGACATGGATGAGCAAGTTTGGGGTGGAGGAACTTGACTGGCCTGCACAGAGTCCTGACCTCAACTCCACAGAACATCTTTTGTGATGAATTAGTGCGGAGACTGTGAGCCAGGCCTTCTCGTCCAACATCTGTGTCTGACCTCACAAATGCGCTTCTGGAAGAATGGTCAAACATTCCCATAGACACACTCCTAAACCTTGTGGACAGCCTTCTCAGAAGAGTTGAAGCTGTTATAGCTGCAAAGGATGGGCCAACTCAATATTGAACCCTACAGACTAAAACTGGGATGCCATTAAAGTTAATGTGCGTCCCAATACTTTTGACAATATAGTGTATGTGAATTATAGATTATGGTTATAATATATTGACCCACTTGGAAGAATCGAAGGTATATGTCCTTTTGTTGTACTTATTTGTTTTTTGCTTTTTTTGTTTTTCGCAGTCTGAATTTTTACATTATCTTTCCTGAAGAAGTGAACTTAGTTTGGCAAAAAGCGTTGAAAATGTTTGCTACAAATACACCAATGATATAGCCCAGCCAAATTACAGCTTGTGACTATCTGACAGGTTACTGTGAATATTTTATTATAGCTACCTGTCAATTCACATCCTGTACAGGTCTTTACCTTGATTCTTTATAATTTTCTTGTAATAAAAAATGTACATTTTATGATTGATTGTTTTGACGTTTCTTAGCAAAGTCCCTTGGGCATCAATTGTTTGGTTGTTTCTCATGGAGAAAGAACCACAGCACGCAGGGGGGAGCTAGATTTGGGCAATCCTGGAAGTGTATCCGATGCAGCAACCAACGTATAGCTCGAAGATAGTAGATAGATAGATACAACTTTATTGTCATTGCATAGTACAGGTACACAGCAACGAGATGCAGTTTGGCATCTACCAGAAGTAGTAGAAACCATTGGTGGGAGAAGCGGAAAGCGAAAAGGGTAGGTACAAACCCTTTTCTTTGCAGGGAAACATTTTTTTTTTAATAGTGACAGCAGCTTCTTGGATTGGCCACAGATCGAAAAAGACTGTACTAGGTGTAACAAGTAAAATTTTCGAATGTAACAGGCCACCACTCACTCTGTTCTCCACTGCCAGGATGATTAGGTTGCAGTAGGCATCTGGACAAGGCTCCTTGGGATCTAAAGGGTTCTGCCCTGTGTTCCTCCTCTCCCAGCTGCCACCGCAGGTCTGGCGCCTCTCCCAGCTGCCACCGCAGGGTTGCCGCCTCTCCCAGCTGCCACCGCAAGGCTGTCGCTTTTCCCAGCTGCCTCCGCACGGCTGCCTCCTTTCCCAGCTGCCTCCACAGGGTTGCCTCCTTTCCCAGCTGCCACCGCAAGGCTGTTGTCTTTTCTCCCAGCTTCCCCCACATGGCTGTCTCCTCTCCCAGCTGCCGCTGAAGGTCATTCTCCTCTCCCAGTTGGGGCAGGCCTTCCCTCCCTGTCTCTTCTCCCAGCTTCCACTCTCTTGTTTTCCTCCTCGCCTCTCCAAACTACCTCCCCCTTTGGGTCGCCCATCTGAAGTCCTATGAGCCATTTTCCAGTCCAAGCTGCATATAGTGTGACGCCGCTCCATGGCGCCTCCCACAGGCTTGGAGCCAGCTCTGTCAGCCTTGCCAGCTGGTGGCTTTCTCTCCAGACTACCTGCTGCCGGCACCGGGTCCAATCCGAGACCTGAAAAAAAAGAATAGGCAAATCGATAAGACATCTACTACAAAAAAAAACTGGCACTGAAGCCCCATCGTTTTAATACTTCATTAAGAAAGCTTCAGGTTCATCCTTTATCCAATGAAGGCACAAATATATAATTTCAAAAGAAATCAGTCCAATCAAAAAGCCAGCAGGCACTGAGAAGCCAGGAAATGGGTGAGTTGGTGGTTGGTGATATAAAGAATGAAAGATTTTACTAGGTCTTTGGCCTTTGTAATATTTAGTTATCACCGGTTTGACAGACCTGACCATGTCTGCTTTTATGAAATTCTGCTTCCGAGCATCACCCACCCATCCCAAACTTTGCATGAAGTCCTCACTGTCCCTGTATTTTTTTAAAATTTTATTTAAAGTGTTCGATAACCTTTATAGAAAAAATGAAAAGGTCAACGAACAATATACATCCCCCTCCCCCACAGCCCCCGCTGTACTAATCTCGTGGGTGATGATTTGTCAGTGCCTATACAGCCAGTCCAGGGATTTAAAATCCAGGCTCCTCTCCCTCTTCCCTGTGCAGAACTTCCAGAATGGACCAGAGCGATGATGATTGGTCAGAGAATCACTCATACCAGAAGAGCTGCACCGAGAAGAGCCATGGTTTTTAACTCATACATTCAAGTATCATACGAGAAACATTTTCCTGCTTGTCCCATCGGATATCATTGGATAAACTGTCATGATCATATGAGTTTTGTTTAATCAGTACAGTTGTTGTTCGAAAATAAAATACAAATACTCTACATTACATAATTTCTGAATTTTTATTCTGTTGTACGAGAATTTTCGTAACTTTAGCAATCTCTTATTTTTGATTTGAGACTAGAATGCAAAAAAAAAAAATGGACGATCATTCTTCCGAATTCAGATAATATCAAATTCAAATTTTTCATGTTTGTCCCTTTTGGATAATATCGGATGAACTGTCATGATCGTCTCTCGAAAGCTGTGTACTAACGATCAGATTTTCGTACGATCGACTCGAAAGCGATATTTTTCGTACGATTTTCTGATCCCGTGTACGGGCCACTGGCTGGAATTCTACTTTAACAAGAAAAATAGTATTTAGATCCACTTTGTTGTTTTCAGAATCTCCTGCCTTGTTTTTCCTGCCTATCTCAGAAGCTTCTATGTTTGCTATACAATGCTTGTCAAATACAAAGCAGGCAAAACGCAATGTGCCAAAATGTAAGAATATCCACCCGAAACAAATCCACCGGGGAAAAGCGAACTCTATCCCAGACACCGGTGGGTGCAAGCGCTGAAGTTGTTACATCCCTCATTAAAAAGCAAACAGCCTCAGCTTTAGTTTACATGACAGCGGCTGGGTCAGCCCGGGTAAATCGGAGATTCAGAGCGAGAGTAATAACAAGACAGGTTAACGGAATAAAACATTCAGGATAAAAAAAAAAAAAAGTTCTGAAGGAACTAGTCTGAGAAAAGATTGAAGGACACAGGAGAATAACGCAGCGAGACGCCATCAGGACACGGAGGACATCTAAGGATCCGTGCAGGCAGCCGTTAATGAAGGACATTTTTGACGGCTGAATAAAGTCGGTTTTGTTCATGTGGGTAACACAGAGAAGACCAGGAGAGGATAAATTGAGCAACTTCTGCATTCTCCTTCCCCTCACTGCAGGAGGACAGCTCAGGCCGGTGACAACAATGAGTTGGCTGAAATGCCAAGCTCAGCCTGTCCATTGGGCTTGGGGCAGAGCTTTTCTCTTTTATGGACAACTGTGACCTTAAGTGTGTGCCTGGGCACACCCTAATTACCACGTGCGGTGCAGATTTCCCCTCCTGGCCAGGCTTCCCCACGTGTTGTGCCTCCCCCCTGCTGTTCTGCTGGCTGCCCCCCTCTCCTCTCCCCCCGCAGTGCTGCTGGCTGTCCTCCTCTCCTCTCCCCCCGCAGTGCTGCTGGATTTCTTCCTCTCCTCTCCCCCCGCTGCGCTGCTGGCTTTCTTCCTCTCCTCTCGCAGTGCTGCTGGCTTTCTTCCTCTCCTCTCCCCCCGCCACGCTGCTGGCTTTCTTCCTCTCCTCTCCCCCCGCCGCGCTGCTGGCTTTCTTCCTCTCCTCTCCCCCCGCAGTGCTGCTGGCTTTCTTCCTCTCCTCCCCCCCCCCCCGCAGTGCTGCTGGCTTTCTTATTCTCCTCTCCCCCCGCAGTGCTGCTGGATTTCTTCCTCTCCTCTCCCCCCGCAGTGCTGCTGGGTTTCTTCCTCTCCTCTCCCCTCCCCCCGCAGTGCTGCTGGCTTTCTTCCTCTCCTCTCCCCCCACAGTGCTGCTGGCTTTCCTCCTCTCCCCCCGCAGTGCTGCTGGCTTTCTTCTTCTCCTCTCCCCCCGCAGTGCTGCTGGCTTTCCTCCTCTCCCCCCGCAGTGCTGCTGGCTTTCCTCCTCTCCTCTCCCCCCGCAGTGCTGCTGGCTTTCTTCCTCTCCTCTCCCCCCGCAGTGCTGCTGGCTTTCCTCCTCTCCTCTCCCCCCGCAGTGCTGCTGGCTTTCCTCCTCTCCTTTACCCCCACAGTGCTGCTGGCTTTATTCCTCTCCTCTCCCCCCCGCAATGCTGCTGGCTTTCCTCCTCTCCTCTCTCCCCACAGTGCTGCTGGCTTTCCTCCTCTCCTCTACCCCCGCAGTGCTGCTGGCTTTCCTCCTCTCCTCTCCTCCTGCAATGCTGCTGGCTTTCCTCCTCTCCTTTACCCCCACAGTGCTGCTGGCTTTATTCCTCTCCTCTCCCCCCTGCAGTGCTGCTGGCTTTCCTCCTCTCCTCTCTCCCCACAGTGCTGCTGGCTTTCCTCCTCTCCTCTCTCCCTGCAGTGCTGCTGGCTTTCCTCCTCTCCTCTCCCACCGCAGTGCTGCTGGCTTTCTTCCTCTCCTCTCCCCCCGCAGTGCTGCTGCCTTTCCTCCTCTCCTCTCCCCCTGCAGTGCTGCTGGCTTTCCTCCTCTCCTCCCGCATTGCTGCTGGCTTTCCTCCTCTCCTCTCCCCCCGCAGTGCTGCTGGCTTTCCTCCTCTCCTCTCCTCCCGCAATGCTCCTCTCCTTTACCCCCACAGTGCTGCTGGCTTTATTCCTCTCCTCTCCCCCCGCAGTGCTTCTGGCTTTCCTCCTCTCCTCTCTCCCCACAGTGCTGCTGGCTTTCCTCCTCTCCTCTCTCCCCACAGCGCTGCTGGCTTTCCTCCTCTCCTCTCTCCCCACAGCGCTGCTGGCTTTCCTCCTCTCCTCTCTCCCCACAGCGCTGCTGGCTTTCCTCCTCTCCTCTCTCCCCACATCGCTGCTGGCTTTCCTCCTCTCCTCTCTCCCCGCAGTGCTGCTGCCTTTCTTCCTCTCCTCTCCTCCCCCCCCCCCCCAGTGCTACTGGCTTTCTTCCTCTCCTCTCCGTCCTGGCTGCTGCGGGGGATGTTTCAGGATGGAAAGCAGGAAAGGGGCTAGTAAATATGTAGATTATAGGCCCCTTCCTTTTCTTTGTTCATTCATAACTGAAGCATAGTAAACTGTTTTTACCATGAACAGGAAGCCCCCGGCACACCCTAATCCCCACGTGCGGTGCTGATTTCCCCTCCTGGGCAGGCTTCCTCACGTGTTGCACCCCCCCCCCCCCCCCCCACTGTGCTGCTGACTTTCCTCCTCTCCCCCTGGCTGCTGCAGGGGATGTTTCAGTGCCGGTTCACATATATGTGATGCGGGAACCCTGCAAATCCACTACGGGTTCACACATTGCATTCAAATCGCAGGCAGTTCACACTGCCACATGCGAATCGCTGGGGGTGTCAATACAAAGTTAATGACACCCCCAGATCAGTTTGCATAACGCAGTGCGAACTGTCAATTCGGACATGAATCGGATCGCATAGGTGTGAAGACCCATGCGATCCAATTTTGGTGCGCATCCAAAAAAGGGTCCTGTGCAAGTTGTGTCCGAATCCGATGCAAATTCAGCCATACAATCACATGCGGTGTCTGACATCGCTATAGTGTGAACCGGGACTCAGGATGGAGAGCAGGAAAGGGGCTAGTAAATAACGGAATTTTTGTAAAATCTTACCGTAAAATTCCTTTCTCTGAGTCCTCCGACAGTCGCCGCCCCCTCACAAGTCTTCACCAATGGGTATTGACCTTTGCTCCGCAGGAGTAGCTAGGCACAAGATTTGTTAATAACAAAAGCTTTTAGCATAGACACACCCCTAGGGGTTGTCCCATTAGTCAATACCTCCCTGCACCAGCATTCCCAACTCAGTTTGGTAGCATAGCAGTAAGAGTACACAAAAAAACCCAAAAAGAGGGTTTTTTCTTACATCCTCCGACAGTCGCCGCCCCCTCACAAGTCTTCACCAATAGGATGTCCCAAAGCAGTGTAAACATGAGGGGTGGGAGACGTAGCCGCAGAAAAAGCAACGCAGTACCCACATCAGAGAAAGGAACCTTACGCACAGTAAGAGAACCAGCTGGGCAACAGGAAATGTGCTCAACAGAAGCAACAACCCAGTAACACAGGAAACCCAGGGGTGAAAACACCCCAACAGCCAAAGACCCATAAACAAGGGTTCCTATGGCACTGCCGCACTGAGAACTCGCGGCCAAAGGAGGCATCGGCTGATGCCCAAGCATACACCTTATAAAAAGTGGAGAAAGTGTGCACGGACGACCAAGGCGCGGCCGCGCACACCTGGGCCACCGAGGCCTGAAGCCAGGAGGCCCAAGACGAACTCAGAGATTAGGTAGAGTGCGCCTCAACAGGGAAGGGTGGAACCCGTTCCTGCAAGTATAGGCCAGCATAGTGGCCTGTCAGAACCATTCGGTGAGGTCCCTCAGGAAGGACAAAGAGGGAATCCGACTCGCGAAAGAAAACAGTGGACGACCGGTGAACCCTGATCGCCCAGACAACATCCCAGGAATGCAAAGCAACCCCCTCAGGATGCTCAGGCTTCGCACAGAGCAAAAGCACGACAACGTCCTTAACAAGGTGAAAGTCCGAGACCACCTTAGGGAGGAAGGACGGGTGAGGTCGCAAGAGCACCCTACCCATGTGAACCACCGGCTAGGGAGAGCGGCAGGACAATGCCGCCAATACTGACACCCAGCGAGCCGAAGTGATCGCCACCAAAAAAGGGCAATCTGACCCGACAGCAGAGGCAACGACATCTCCTTGACGTAGTCAAAGGGGACACGCTGCAACGCGGACAGAACCAAGTTCAAGTCCCATGGAGGCAAGGGGGCCAAAAGACGCACACCTCGAACAAGGGTGCGAATGAGGAATGAGACGCCATAGGGCGCCGAAAAAAGAACAGCCAGTGCCGAAACCTGGCCTGGTATCGTGGCCAGCGCCAAACGCTGGTCCACACCAGTCTGAAAGAAAGCCAACACTCTTGACACCGAGCATGAGCGAGGGGAGAACCCCCTGGACACACACCAGGTAAAGTATGCTTTCCAAGCACGGTAACAAATATTACCCGACAAGGCTTTTCCAGCCTTGAGTAGAGTAGGAATGACCTCAGGGGAGAGGCCCCAGTCCACAGGATCCGGCCTCCAACAGCCAGGACGTTACAGTCAGCAACTGTAAAGCAGGAAGGAAGATCGGCCTTCGAGACAGAAGGGCTTCCCGCAGTGGCAGGTGCCACAGAGGCCCGACTGCTATATGAACGATGTCCGTGTGCCAGGACCGGTGAGGCCAGTCCGGAGCCACCGGAAATACCGCGTGCGGTTTTAGGCCAACCTGTGAAGGAACCTTGACCGCAACTGAAGTGAAGGAACGGCATACCGCAGACGAAGCTGATGCCAACGTGCCACCAACGCGTCCGAGGCAGCCGCCCGAGGATCGCGCGTGCTTGCCACGACCCTTTCCACCAGGTTGTCCAGCCGAGACGCGAAACAGATCCACATTAGGGGATCCCCACCTCGCACACAGCATCAGGAAGAATTCCGGGCGTAGGGACCATTCTCCCTGGTCCAGGGTCTGGCGGCTCAGATAATCGACCTGCCAGTTCCCCACACACGGAATGTGAACTGCCGTGAACGCCAGGACGTGAGTCGCGGCCCAAGACAGAACGTCGGTCACTTCCCAGGCCGCTCGGGCACACCCGGAGCCCTCTTGGAGGTTGATGTCAGCCACCGCGGTGACATTGCCCGTCTGTATCCGAACCAGACGGCCCCGAAGTCGTTCCGACCACTGGAGAAGGCAAAGCTGTATCGCTCACCATTCCAGAATGTCGATCGGAAGGGAGGATCCCTCTCCCGACCAAGTTCCCTGGGCAAACAGGACGCCCAGAACACCACCCCAGCCCCGACGGACTGGCAGCCGTGGTGATCACCGAACATAGCAATCTGACGAAAAGACCTACCCCCCGACACAGCCGGGGACTGGAGCCACCACAGAAGATCCCTTCTGGTTTAGCGCTCAAGGAAACCCTCAGAGCCAAGACTGAGGATGCTTCTTCCCACGTGGAGAGACCACCTGGGAAAACTGAGTAAAAAGAATCGCCTCGAAGGTCGAGACCACTAACCCCAGGCACCGCATACAGGTCCTGAGAGAGTAGGAACGGGTGTCCCTGAGGGACCCGACCCCTTCCTGAAGAGTCCGGAGCTCTTCCTCCGGCAGGAATACTCTAGCATGAGCAGAGTCCAGAACCATTCCCCGATAGGGAAAGCTAACAAAGGAGACAGCGTCGACTTCGGAACGTTGATGGACCAACCGAACTCCTGAAGCGCCCGTACCGTGGTGGACAAGGCGTTCAGCAGGTCCTGACTGACCCTCGAGCTTAACAGGAGATCATCCAGATATCCCAAGACCGCAACGCCCTGGGCTCTCAACAGGCCCAGAACAGGTGCCAGCACTTTGGTAAGAACCCGTGGGGCCGAAACGAGACTGAAAGGTAACGCCACGGACTGGCAACGGTCCACCGTAATGGCGAACCGAAGGAACCTCTGGTGACCTACGAAAATGGGGATGCGAAAGCACGCATCCTTCAGGTCGACAGAGGCCAGGAATCCTCCCAGGCTCAGGGCAACCCCACTGAGTGCAGGGACGCCATGCAAAACTCCCGAACACGCATGAAGCGGTTCAGAGCATACAAGTCCAGGATCGGACGTACTTCGCCCTCCCCACTGGGCACAGTGAGCAAATCGGAGTAAAAACCTCTGAAAACCTGTCCCGGTGAAGCACCGGGACCACCACCCCCTGGGCCAGGAGATCCTGCATGCGCCCAGGAGACAGCCGAAGAATTGTATCTCGTTCGAATGAGTTCCTGAACCCACCTGTCCCGAAGCGGAACAGCCAAGGCTGGAGGAAAAAACGCACAAAAACGTCCCCCCACCCCAGAAGCGGGTGAGGGCGTCCCTTCAGGCAGAAGCGGAACAGGGCGCAGAGCCGGCGTAGCCGGACCCGCCCAGGGCTTCTTCTGGCCACCTTGGCCTTTCGAAGGGTCTGCCTTGGACTGCGACTTAAAGGCACGAAAAGGACCCCTGAGAGGGTCCAAATGCGGGGCCCCGCTCGCCATGAAAGGACCGTTCTTCGGATTCTAGGGCAACAGAGTGCTCTAGCCCCCAGTGACTCCATTCACCAGAGTATCCAAAGCCTCGCCAAAAAGGCGAGACCCAGCACAGGGAAAAGCATCCACCGTTTTCCGTGACCATTGGTCAGTCGACCAACACTTCAGCCAGATCAGTCGACGGCAGGCACCGCGACACTAGACAGGCGTGCAGCGAAAAGGGCCTCACGCAAGGCTGCACGGCAAAAGTACATGACCCCCTGATGGAGTAGGTCTACCATAGCCAGCGCAGCTGGCGGTGCAGCAGCGGACACAAGGGTGCGCCAGAGCCCCTCAGTCCAGGCGGTCCCCGCCTGGGCCACCATGACAGAAGCGAAATAGGTTCGAGCATAGAGCCCGCCACTATACAAGCAAGGCGGGTAAGAGACTCCAACTTTCCGTCCTTAGGATCCCGGAAAACTGGGGTATCCTCAGTGGAAACCAGGGTAACCTAGGTCAACACGGCCCCAGCGCGATCCGCGATCCACCTGGGGTGGCACGCACTAGCGCTCCTCCGTGGAGGGCGCAACTGGGTAAAAGCAGTGTAAACGGACCAGGCACCGTAAAGGGCTTCTATTCTTTTTTTTTTTTTTTTTTTAAACACCATCGTTCAATCACAGTGTGATGAAATGCAGTAGGGCAGGGGAAAAAACCTGCGCCGACTAGCGGGGTCTATGTATCCCAAAGGATGATCTCTTATGGGAGGGAGCAGCTCATCAATGAGCGCAAGCTCTTCAGGCGAGTTCGGAGGAGACGTAGCAACCCCTTCAACCTCTGCCTCCCCTGTAGACCCCAAAAGGTCCAGAGATGAGCGAGACCCGGAAAGGGGCAAGCCAGGCACAGCAGCCTCATCACCATCCGAAACAGAGGAGATAGATAACCTTGCCCGCTACTATGCAAAACGTTCAGCCATCCGCACCTCCATCCATGACATCAAAAATGTCACTACAGCGGCCAATTAGGCACAGCGGGGGTTCAGCAGACCCAGGGTCCCCCACCAGGCTGGGGGGAACCAGCTATCCTGATATTTGAACAAAAGGTACTGGCCCTTTAAGCGCCGCGGCGAGCGCAGCCCACCGCAAAGCTCACATATGAATTAGGAAGGATAGCCCAGTAAGGAATGGAGAGATCACCTGCAGAGCTCGCAGAGCGTTGCTACTGATCGCCGCTCCATAGAAAGAGGAAGCGAGGTCACTAAGGCTGAACTATACCTGCAGCAGGCTCAGGGAAAATGGCTGCCCATAGAAACCAATGGGGGCTTCTAGAAAATGGCCGCCGACATGTGCTCTGATCGAGCGGCCCGCCACACACAAAAAAATGGCGGCGATCGGCGCCAAAAGCACCGCACTGCAACCCTGTGCGAGGCCCAGGGTGAAACCAGCATATCACACACAGTGAAAATGGCGGACCGCGCGGACCGACAGGGAGTGCCGCAGCCAGGACGCAGTGGACCGCAGCACGAGACCGCAGAATGGCGTCCAGTGAGGTAGCCACCTCACAGGCAGCATCCCTGCAGCGAACAGGGATGGGTCATTCATGGCGCCAGGGCGAACCATAGCTGAACGCTCGATGGCAGGCTGGGGATCCATCTGGCCCTCAGCCCTGGGATCCAGGGCGGCCAGTCCGAGACCCAGCTCCGCATGAACATCTTCATCCGAAGATCCCTAACTAAGAGCTGACAAAAAAACAGCTAGTAAAGTAAAGAGAAAATACTTGAAATAAAATCAAAAAAGGGTAGAAGGCTGAGACTGAAGCCCCAGCACAGGAAAGCCAGCTACTCCTAAGCTAGGCAAAATCAAACTGAGTTGGGAATGCTGGTGCAGGGAGGTATTGACTAAGGGGACAGCCCCTAGGGGTGTGTCTATGCTAAAAGCTTTTGTTATTAACAAATCTTGTGCCTAGCTACTCCTGCGGAGCAAAGGTCAATACCCATTGGTGAAGACTTGTGAGGGGGCGGCGACTGTCGGAGGACGTAAGAGAAATGTAGCTTACTGACCCCTTCCTTTTCTAAATGAACACAGTGAATACACTCACTAACTGTGTTCATTCATAACTGAAGCCTAGTAATGAATGTGTTTACTATGCTTCAGTTTGTGAATGAACAGGAAGCCACTCAGCACACCCTAATCACCACGTGCAGTGTCGATTTCCCCTCCTGGCCAGGCTTTCCCATATGTTGCGCCTCCCCTTGCAGTGCTGCTGGCTTTCCTCCTCCCTCTCCCCCCCCCCCCCCCCCGGCTGCTGCAGGGGATATTTCAAGATGGAGAGCAGGAAAGGGGATAGTAAATACAGTATGTCTTTTACTGTCCACTTCCTTTTCTGTGTTCATGACTGAAGCATAGTAAACTGTGTTTTCAATGCTTCAGTTTGTGAATGAACAGGAAGCCACTCAGCACACCCTAATCACCACGTGCAGTGCCGATTTCCCCTCCTGGCCAGACTTCCCCACGTGTTGCGTTCCCCCCCCCCCCCCCCCCCCCGCAGTGCTGTTGGCTTTCCTCTTCTCCTCTCCTCCCTGGAGAGCAGGAAAGAGGCTAGTAAATATGTAGTTTACTGGCCCCTTCCTTTTCTAAATGAATACACTCACTCACTGTGTTCATTCATAACTGAAGAATAGTAAACAGAGCACTTCCCATTCATTCACTGCCCCGTGCAGCTGAGGCTGCAGAGAAAGTAATGCGTGTTTTAGCACGCCCTGATGCAGTAGGCTGCACACACCAATGACTGGGACTACCATTGTGCAGAAAGCAACCCCTGCACCATTCCACTGATAAAAAAAACACTTTCCTTCAAGTTGATCTCCGGCCTTCCCTTCATGCCCCATACACACGTGCAGATTATCTGCAGACTTTTGTCTGCAGACTTACCTTTTCTATGTAGTGCAAGGGCCTGCCGGATTGCATACAAATTGAAAGTGTTTAGGTTTGACCTCATATTATATGGTTTTGGTAAGTCTGCAGACAAAAGTCTGCAGATAATCTGCATGTGTGTATGGGGCATTAGTCTTGCACAGTTGTAGCGTCTCCTCTCTGGAACTGATATGGCTTACTCTAAATTTAATTCCACACTGTGAGCTTCTCATATGTACAGCCCCCTGCCGGCCCCTCCCACCAGCCATGATCTGCCTGCAAAGCATAGAGAAGCACAGAGACAGAGGGTCAAAAAAAACTTATGTCATGAAAATAGAAGAGCTTTATTTAAAAAAAATGTGAGGTGGGTACAGGAGAAACCAGGGAATGCAAAGTATAAGCAGATTAAAATGGTTGTAAACCCTTACATATATCCAGTGAAGTGACTGGGCTCAGGTGATACAAAGGGATGAAACAAATTCCCCAACATAAGTTGTACATGTTTATCTGCAGTCCTCTCTTCTCTACAGTCATTCAAAGTTTACAATTTACCAAGCTTCCATGAGCTGTCCGAAAAAAAAGGGGGTGGAGAGCTGAAAGGAGTTGTAATGTCAGGAGGGTTTTTATCTTAATACATTTGATGCATTAATATAAAAAGCCTTCTGTGTGTAGCAGCCTCCCCCCCCCCCCCAGCACCCCCTAATACTTACCTGAGCTCCCCTATCTGTCCAGCGATGTCCATGATTCCCTCGGCCGTCCTGGGACTCTCCCTCCTGATTGGCTGAGATACAGCCGCGGCACCATTGGCTCCCACGGCTGTCAAAGTCAGTGAGCCAATCAGAAGAGAGAGGGGGCACCTACAGCCACACCACCCTAAATGCGCCTGATCTCATCTGATCTCGGAAGCTAAGCAGGGTCGGGCCTGGTTAGTACTTGGATGGGAGAGAGAGGGGGCAGGGCCGAATGGCAGCTCTGTGTCTAAAAGGACACAGGGAGCTGCAGCTCAGCTCGGGTGCCCCCATAGCAAGCCGCTTGCATTTGGGGGCACTGAACAGGAGGGAGGGGCCAGGAGCTCCAGCCAGGGACCCGAGAAGAGGAGGATAAGGACTGCTCTGTGCAAAACCAACTGCACAGAGGAGGGAAGTATAACATGTTTGTTATTTAACAGCTTGCCGAACGCCCACCGCAGATATACTGCGGCAGGGCGGCTCAGCTGCACAAAATCACGTAGCTTTACGTGGTTTTGTGCATGCGGTCTCGGCGGCGCACGCGTGCCGCTGGAGCTGCGCTGCCACTGTGTTTAGACACAGTGGGAGGCGGGCTGCGGGAGGAGCGGCGTTGATTGCCCCCGGAATCCCGCAATCATCATAGAAACTGACAGAAGACCCGCCTGCTTATGTAAACAAAGCAGGCGAGTCTTCTGTCACACAGACAGAGAGAGATCAGGAATTTCAGCTAAGCTACAACCCCGATCTCTCTGTGCCTGTAACAAAACCTTCCAGCCCCCCCCCTGCACAGTGAGTAAGTACCAACAGGAATACATTAACCCCTTTGATCACCCCCAGTGTTAACCCCTTCCCTGCCAGTGTCATTTATACAGTAACAGTGCATATTATTTAGCACTGATTACTGTAGTAATGTCACTGGTCTCCAAAAAGTGTCAAAAATATCAGGGGGTCCGATCTGTCCGCCGCAATGTCGCAGTCCCACTAAAAATCGCTGATCGCCGCCATTACTAATAAAAATTAAAAAAAAACTCCAAAACTCTATCCCGTAGTTTGTAAACGCTGTAACTTTTGTGCAAACCAATTAAAATATGCTTTTTGGGATTTTTTTTTAACAAAAATATGTAGCAGAATACAAATTAGCCTTTTCTTATTGTGAATGTTTTATAGCAGAAAGTAAAAAATATGGTGTTTTTTTCAAAATTGTCGCTCTTTTTTTGTTTATAGCGCAAAATCTAAAAACTGCAGTGGTGATCAAATACCACAAAAGAAATCTCTATTTGTGGGAAAAAAAGGACATCAATTGTATTTGAGTACAACGTCGCACGACCGCGCAATTTTTCGTTAAAGTAACGCAGCGTCGAAAATGGCCTGGTCATTAAGGGGGTAAAACCTTCCGGAGCTGAAGTGGTTAAAAAAAACGAGGCTTTACAATCACAAAGTTACACTCTGCAGAGCTCAGTGAGGAGAGCTCTGAGAGCTGATTGGAGGGTGGGGACATACCCCCATTCTCACAGCACACAGGAACAGAGCTGAGGGGGGCAATTACAGGTTTCTTCCCCTGTCACCTTTTTTTCTTGGTGTCAGAAAAAATTGTCAGAAGTTACTCATGATGATAGTAGAGGAAGGACGCAGCAGACGGAAATGACACTTAGTGCTCTGGAATGAGACAAGTACACACTATACAGGGATATGCTTTGTTCACATTTCATGTC
Source organism: Pelophylax lessonae (assembly GCF_965119305.1). NCBI lineage: Eukaryota > Metazoa > Chordata > Amphibia > Anura > Ranidae > Pelophylax > Pelophylax lessonae. The sequence goes on from NC_138778.1 coordinate 212,027,862, forward strand.
TGAGGTTTACAACCACTTTAAACTTTAGCTTGAAAAGGCATGACTAACTGCTATGTACATTATCTCCCTTTTTTTTTTTGTTATGGGTAAAAAATACCTAAATCTATCAAATTCATCCCAGTGGCTAATGAAGATGGATGCTGCGTCTGTCAATGAACGATAGAGAAAATATACATTTCCATGGTTAGAGACTCTTGCTGATCTTGTGGTTTGGGTAGGTGACTGGTTCTAAAGACAAGTAAATGTCTCCTGCGTTTAAATGTGGCGAGAAATCCAAAAAGGTATTGGCTAAATAGTTGGCATCAAAGGTCTTGCTGCCCTCTCAGGATCATGGGTATCCACACAAACTGAAAACATAAAAAAGAGCCATGAAATGACCAGTATGACCAGACAGGTACATGTGAATGCCACTAGAGGGGCAGGGCCTACCCTTGTGGGAGGTCCTGTCCATCCTGTTAAGTAGAGTATATATAGGTCTAGCTGGTCATTTGCAATCATGGCTCTGAGGAAGAGGGTCCTCCCTTGAAACGCGTTAGCCCTATCTATATGGACAGTTTCAAGTTTGCTTAACACTATTAAGGAATATGGTCCTGAGGTCTCTGTATAGCCAAAGGAATTCTTTGGTTCTATGCTTATACACAGCATACTTTGGTGAGTATAATAATGTATGTTGTGACTTTTAACCATTTCCAATAAACGTTTTATGGTATTGCACTAGGTCGGTGCGCCCTTCTCTTGTTTATGATTTCAGGTGACAGATTCTGTTAAAGATGGATGACCTGAACACAAAATCAGCATTCTATCACACAAAGGAAATGAGACCTCCAGTTTCTGGCACCTGTTTTGAGGACGAGAAGGTGGAGTGCATCGTCTCTGACATAGGAAGCAGCGGCGATCTCATGAGTTGGAATCCGCAGGATGAGTTCCTCATTGTCCCTCCAGGTCAGTAGGAGGCTGCGGGCGGACATGCTAAGAATACTGTCCTGCTCCGGGGTGGAGTGCAGGGGAAGCTCCTTCAACTGCTGTGGGGACAAGAACAGTGACAGTCATTTGGCATGCCTCTCTTATGTAGCTGCCTCCAGAGTCACAAAAATTCAGCCAGAGGGTTAAAGAAAACTGCACATTCCCGTCCAAACAACATAACCTAGAAAGACGTCATCCCTTCTGCTGGAATACATGGTTTCGGATTAGGATTTTATTTTGCCTAGATGCAGGGGAGGACTGGGCCAGGGGGCAGGGGGGCAATTGCCCCCCAGGGCTGTTTTGACGTCCTGTAAAAAGGCTGCACTGCTTCTGCCCCAGACATGCCTAAAGGGTTCCTGGTGAAAGGAAGTAAAAAGTCCCTGCCACTGACCTACTGAGTGCGGGTTGAAGACAAGGACAGAGCGCAGGCCTCCCTCCCCAGCATGGATGGGGTAAACTGTGTCTGAGCAGAGGCCGGTTCCATGCCCCACTGGAGACTCTTCTCCCCTGGCCAGCCCCAACCAAGCTGTCCCAGCTCCCCCCAACTGCCCCTGCTGGCCAGGTTGGGAACCTGGATTCAGCCGGTGAGTAGAGAGTACCTGAAGCAGGGCTTCTGCCTGGAATGGGGGTCAGGAGAAGGACGGGAAGAGGGAGAGTGGGGGCCGAGTCGCTGCACCATGGGCCTCTAGTTCGTACTTGCCCCCTGGGCCGAACGTTGCCAGTCTGCCCCTGCCTAGATGGGATGTGCCCCTTGTGTGCCCTATGATGTCAACATTCCCATCGCATACCTTCCTGGATAAGGGCTTATCAGTAGTGGGTGCTGCAGCGATCACCAGCAGGAAACTGGACTCATCACAGGTACATATCTGCCAGCCCACCACGGGTCGTCAGATGTCCTCCAAAACTTTCTGTCTACATTCACTCGCTACAGCAATCTCTAAATGGCATTGTTCTGAACCATCATTCACCTATGCCTCATTTCCACTAAACAGATCGGTTTGGGTCGGTACAGTACGCTATTTTGAGTGTTTCCATTATGAAAGTGGTCCATACAACCGAACCAAACCGCACCATTCCTGGTCCTTCTTCAGATGTCGGGCCATAGGAAATGGTACGGTACAGGTAGGGCGGAGCTACTGGCATCGCATTATATATTCCACTGATTGGCAGACAGAAAAACATCAATGCTCACATCAACAATGCTTTGGTGTGAACCCCGCCTGGCCCCTGGCGGTCAGACTTTCAGTGGAAACGCTCACCTGAATAGGCTGGACCATTCTAACCCTTCCAAATTGTACCGACCCAGAACCGTTCCGCTCAGTGGAAACAAGGCACTAGTGACAGCGGTGGACCATGCCTGTACAGTGTGGACTGGCACAGTATTATATTATTATAATAAAAGCTGCACATTAACCACTTGACGACCAGTTTTACAGCGGCAGGTCGGTTCTGTTCCGCGAAACTACGTACCTGTACGTCGATTAGTGAGACCACTCGTGTGCCGATTGGCCCCAGCGAGAGCTAATCAGAGGGTCCGGCGGCCGCGATTGCCTCCGGGCACCTGCGATCGCTCCCGTGGAGACAGAACCGTGGTCTGTTTTTTTTTTTTCTTTTACTGTTTATTTTTAGATTTTGACACTTTATCTTTACATGTTTTGTTTCTGATCACTTTTATTCCTATTACAGGGAATGTAAAAATCCCTTTTAATAAGAATAGGGCATGACAGGTCCTCTTTCTGGAGAGATGTGGGGTCTATAAGTCCCCAGATCTCACCTCTAGGCTGGAAAGCCTGAGAGGAAAAAAAAAATGATCTCGGCTTCCCAGCTGAAGAAACGGCAGCGTTTAGATCTGCTGAGGTGGGACGTGACGTCATAACGCCGCTCCCAGCCTCTAAAGGTCATAGAGATTACCGGGGACCTTCTGGTCCTCAGTCAGCTCTAGGGTAAATGGCTACTGCCGACCGATTCATTCTCCGGCTCGCCAATCACACGGTAGAAGCAAGGCAGGAGGGCCTGTAAAAACAATCAAGCGGCTGATTTGCTGCTATGATTGTTTTTAGAAGACAGGGAATCGCTGGCTGAAAAAGATGATATCTGAGTAATGCCTGCAGCTGCACCCATCGTTCAAATATCCACACTTAAAATCTACGACGTCATATAATGTCGTTGGGCAGGAAGTGGTTAACCACTTCCCGCGAATCTACATACCTAGATGCTGGCTTTGAGTAGTGGTTGTAGCGGGATGATCTGCAGCTGCAGGCATCACCCCGGTAACGTTCTTTAGAGCCGGCGGACGGCTTTCGGAAGATAACAGCCAATGCGGCTCGGGAGCTGCTGGGCCTTTATCCCAGCGAGCGGGAGCTGACGCCCCCCACCACCTTTCGCAGCTCTGCCCCAGTCTCCCGTTCACAGCAGGAGACCCGAGCACCCAGTCAGCACGTCCGCTGTCTGGTTGGAGTCCCAAACAAAACCGCATTCGGCTTTGATCAGGTCTCCGATGTAGTAACCTGGAAGCGGCGTCATGACGTCACTTCCAGTTTATTTGGCGGCGAACGGTGCCAAATTTAAAAAAGCTGTCAGTGTTGAAAAATGCAGATTTAGGGAATTTTGAATACTTTGAAGTGCAGTGGAGGGGTTGGGGGTCTTTAATAACCTCCATAAAAGAGTACTTGCCACTGCCTATTACTGTCACAAGGGATGTTTACATTGCTTCTGACAGCAATACAAGTGATCAGATTTTTTTTTTTTTTTTTTAAACAGTGCTAAAAATAAAAAAATTAACTTAAATAAATAGGAATAAAAATAATAATTGTAAAGCGCCCCCCATCGCCGTAAAAGAAAATGCATAGGTAATTTGCGTCTGCAAATGAAAAATGGTGTTCAAACCACACGTTTGAGGTATCGCCGATCGCCAGAGCATTAATTCTTAAAAAAAAAAAAAAAAGACCTCCTCTGTAACTCTAAACTGGTAACCGTTAAAATTTTCTAAAGGGTCGCCTATGGAGATTTTTAGGTACTGTAGTTTGTCGCCATTCCATAAGTGTGACGTAACGTAACATGTTAGGTATTTATTTACTCGTCGTGACATCATCTTTCACAATATATTTAAAAATTAGGCTAACTTTACGGTTTCGTCTTTTTTAAATGCAGTGAAATTTATTTTTTATTTTTTTAATTGCGTTTGAAAGACCTCTGCGTGAATACGGCGTGAAAAAAAATATTGCAACAACCGCCAATTAATTCTCCAGAGTCTTTGCTAAAAAAAAAAATATACAATGTTTGTGGGTTCTAAGTCATTTTCTAGCTAAAAATACTGATTTTTATCTTGTAAACAACATGTGTCAGAAATAGGCCTGCGCCTTAAGTGGGGTAATGTGAAGCTTTCATTATAATACTGTGCCAGTCATTCCAGTACACACTGTACATGCATGGTCCACCGCTGTCACTAGGTGAATGATAGTTCAGAACAACTCCATACAGAGAATGCTGGAGCGAGTGAACGTAGACAGAAAGTAGCTGAAAGAGGTAGGACACTACAATGACATCCAATTGGAGTTTACATCTACTTGAAATTTTATGGCTGCCCCCCCCCCCCCCCCCCAAATCCCCACTGCAAGAGTTAAATGTTTGTTAGCCCTACAGCAGGGGTCTCAAACTGGCGGCCCTCCAGCTGTTGCAAAACTACAAGCCCCATCATGCCTCTGCCTATGAAAGTCATGCGTGTAACTGTCAGCCTTGCAGTGCCTCATGGGAATTGTAGTTCTGCAACAGCTGGAGGGCTGCCACTTTGAGACCCCAACCCTAGAGGGCAGAGGAAGAGGCTCTATTATTTAAAGTGTAACTCCACCTTCGTGGTGAAAAATATATGTATACAATTGCGACACATAGCATATTGTAATTGAACGTTATTAAAAATGTACTTTCCTTTTCAATCTGCAACTCTGTAATTTTCTATAAGATGCAATTTGGTGACCTGGAGGTGTTCTGTGCACAAAATGTGTACAGAGCGCCCCCCAGAAACATTTCCTGCTTCTGTGATTGGCTCACTGATTTTCCCAGAAGTCTGCACTAAGATACAAGTCAGATTTATGGCATCCCCTGCAACAAAAAAAATTAATTTTTGGGGAGATACTTCCAATAGGAAATAACGTCTAAAGGGATGCAGACTCTGCCTATTCCCTCATTAGAGCCCTCCAGGTGCAGCAGCTGATTGATAATTATGAAACCACACCCATCATACCCACTTTCCCACATGGACACAGACAGACACACAAGGGTTTCCTCAGAATAACAAAAGGTAGGAATCTGAAACAAAAGTTTGTTAAAATCCCTGAAATGTACAGAGATCACCCAGAGGGGAATGTTTTTGTGGAGTTACTCTTTAGGTTGGCCAAAATCCCTTCTGCGGGTGGCCCTGTTGACACCAGCCAGCATGACAAGTCGATTTTTCAATTGAAGGTCATCAAAGGAGCTAGGCGGAAATTCCTTGACCAAAGAGCGCCTGCATCCAGTCAGATGCAGGCAATGCTCAGGTATTCAGCCAGGCGCAGGTGGCGGCTGTCAGAATACAATCGCCAGTGCTGGAGGAGCGTCCATCTGTGCTGTTGCATGGGCAGGAGAATTGAGTGATTTGTTTTGTTTAGCTTGCGGGGGGGCGCCTTTACCATATTCCTCACTCAAAGGCGTAACTAGAACCTTCAGGACCCCCATGAAGGGCCCCCCCCCCGACCCCCAGCCGGGGCCTTCCCACCAATCTGGGGCCCTTTAATACTGTCCTGCAGCAAGATCCTTTCACATGTTCTGCAGCTGGTGGCGGAAAGCCAGGGCCCAGTCGCAAGTGCAACCTTTGCAACCCTGATAGTTCCGCCAGTGGTGTCGGCAGTTTTTCTGTTTTCATTTTATTATTTTTTTACAATTTTATTTTTTATAGTTTTTTTAGGATCCCCATTAAGGGGGTTAGGTGAGACATCAGGGGTCTAAACAGACCTCTGATGTTCCACATTAGAGACAGAGAAAGGAGATTGGTGACACAGTCCTTAATCTCTATCTCGGCAGTCTCATCTGCACTGAATGAATGGACAGGAATAGCTCTGGACAGAGCTTCATGTTCGTTCTCAAACTGAAGCATAGTAAACACAAGTTTACTATGCCTCAGTTATAAATGGACAGAGCCAGTGATCGGTAGCGGTCAGTGATCAGTGTCCATTCAGAAAAGGAAGGGGTTGGTAAATGGCATTTTATGGCCCCTTCCCCAGCTCTCCATCCTTGCATATTTCCCGCAGCAGATGGTGGGAGAGGGGAGGTTGAAAACCCGGCAGCGGTAGAGTGGAGGCATACAGAAGAACTGATCCCCTCCATTTTCCTCCTGCAGCTGCTGCATGCCTACGAGAGGGAGAGGAGGAGCGGGCTTTCAGTGTCCAGGTGTACAAGGGGAGCTGCATGGGCCCTGTGGAGCATGGGGCCAGGTCACAATTGCGACCCCTGTAGGTAAACCCCCGTCCTCACTCATGCAGATTCTCCTCTTCTCCCAAACTCTCTGGGCTGTGGGCAGTCTCTCGGCCTTGTCACGTACTGCATGGAATGTGAAGAGGTAGGCATGTGACCACAACAAGCAGAAATGTTGCTACTACACCTTATTACTCTTGCGGGGGGCGCATGGCAAATTTTATCTCTTGTTACTTTAAACAGTGATGGTGAACCTTGGCACCCCAGATGTTTTGGAACTACATTTCCCATGATGCTCAGGCACTCTGCAGTGTAGTTGAGCATCATGGGAAATGTAGTTCCAAAACATCTGGGGTGCCAAGGTTCATCATCACTGCTTTAGGATTTACCTGCCGGCAGCTTTGAATTAGAAGTCACCCTACAAACGTTTTCAATAGAGAGCCTTACCCGAGCTGTATCCAGGAGCTGCAAGATTTCATCACGGCTAGATGGATTTAAAGAGGCGACTACCCACGTCAGGTGACCTAAGAACTGGAGGAGAGGATTTAATGGGGAAGCATTAAAAACTGTGTAAATGCAGAAACCTATTGTAACTCCTTAGGCTTTTCCCTATCAAGTGTCAGTATTGGGACAAGTTTGACAGCACCTAGGGCAAGCATGCTGAACTGTACCCCCTGTCACTGTTAACCACTTGCCGACCGCCGCCAGTACATACAGTATACGGCGGCAGTCAGCCTCTCCTGGGCAAAGTGACTTACCGGTACGTCACTCGCCCGCGAGCCAATAGGGGGCAAGCGCGTGCCCCCGCTCGTTCACAGGGATCCCCGTGCGAGTGACCGGCGGCTCCGATGTCCGCCGGCCACTCGCGATCTCCCACTGGAGAGGGAAAAAGGCAGGCGGCTGATGTAAACACAGCTGTCTGTCATTCTCCCTGAAGTAACTGCAGAGATCATACGATCCTGCTATGTAGGATCGTATGTCTCTGTGGTTACATCAAAAGCCACACCCCTTGACAGTTATAAGCACGCCCCTAGGGACACACTTAACCCCTTGATCACCAATAAAGTTAACCCCTTCCGTGCCAGTGTCATTTTTACAGTAACAGTACATATGTATAGCACTGATTACTGTAGTAATGTCACTGGTATCCCCAAAATTGTCAAAAATGTCAGTCAGGGGTCCGATCTGAAAGCCGCAATGTCGTAGTCCCGCAAAAAAGATTGCAGATCGCCGCCATTACTAGTTAAAAAAAAAAAAAAAAACAATAAAAATGACATAAATCTTTTCCTTAGTTAGTAAACACAATAACTTTTGCGCAAACCAATCAAAATACCCTTATTGCGATTTTTTTTACCAAAAATATGTAGCAGAAAACAAATTGGCCTAAAATGTTAAAAAATTTTGATTCTTACATTTTTTGGGGGGGAATTTCATATAAAAAAAATGTGAAAAATATTGTTATTTTTTCAAAATTGACGCTATTTTTTTGTTTATAGCGCAAAAAATAAAAAACGCACAGGTGATCAAATACCACCAAAAGAAAGCTCTGTTTTTGGGAAAAAAAGGACGTCAATTTAATTTGGGTACAGCGTCGCACGACCTTGCAATTGTCCGTTAAAATAGGCCCTGGTCTTTGAGCAGCCAAATCCTCCGGGGCTTAAGTGGTTAATGCATGCCATAGACATGTGCCCATTTTCTGTCCCTCTTGTTCCACTGTGCCCAGGGCAACTGCCCCCCCTTGCTCACCCTTATAGTAACGGTGCTGGGCAGTGGTATTTTGATGTCAAACTTCAATTTAGTTTTAGTCATGGTCTTTTTGACTAAAATGCTATTTTTGTTTTAGTCATATTTTAGTCATCTGAATTGTTTTAGTTTTAGTCGTAATTTAGTAGACAAAAATATTTTAGTCGTCAAAATTAACACTGGTGCTGGGGCACAGGGACTAAAAAAAATAGGAAAGAGAGAGGGTCATTTAAAGGTATAGAGGAGAAGGGTCAAGGTGAAGAATTTTGTCAACGAAGTTCATGTTTTATTCATTAAAAAAACAGGACAATTTTAATAAAACAGTACACATACACTATATTACCAAAAGTATTGGGACGCCTGCCTTTACACACACATGAAGTTTAATGGCATCCTAGTCTTATTCTGTAGGGTTCAATATTGAGTTGGCCCACCCTTTGCAGCTATAACAGCTTCAACTCTTCTGGGAAGGCTGTCCACAAGGTTTAGGAGTGTCTATGGGAATGTTTGACCATTCTTCCAGAAGCACATTTGTGAGGTCAGGCACTGATGTTGGAGAGAAGGCCTGGCTCACAGTCTCCGCTCTAATTCATCCCAAAGGTGTTCTATCGGGTTGGGGTCAGGACTCTGTGCAGGCCAGTCAAGTTCCTCCACCCCAAACTCGCTCATCCATGTCTTTATGGACCTTGCTTTGTGCACTGGTGAGCAGTCATGTTGGAAAAGGAAGGAGCCATCCCCAAACTGTTCCCACAAAGTTGGGAGCATGAAATGGTATACTGAAGACCCTAAGGGTTCACTTCACTGGAACTAAAGGGCAAGGCATAATCCCTGAAAAACAACCCCACATGATAATACCCCCTCCACCAAACGATTTGGACCAGTGCACAAAGCAAGGTCCATTAAAGTTCATGTGCGTGTAAGCTTTTCCAGCTCTTTGTGCTCTTCTAGATCGCTGAGATTTAAAGAATCTCTACTGCACACTTGGATTCTGTCACATAAGCACAAGATTTCTCATCTCTACCAACCACTCAATGCGGACAGTCTCCAATCGGTTGCCCTACAAATAGCCGCTCCGTGGAACAAAGTACTCAACTCTCCTCATGCCCAACGCTACGCTCTACAAGGGGATCACTATACATGTCTATATAAATGAATTTTGGAGGGAGCAGCAATTTAAGATCCTGCACAGAGCCTATTTCCCTCACCTTCACTCCTCACAGGATCTCCACCACCACTACTGCACATTATGCCACTCCCTGCACCCCACTTTGCTTCACAAATTTTGGGAATGCCCCCCTATTTCAGCCTTCTGGGATAGACTTCTTTTTGCCTCCCGCCTTGTGAACTCGCCTTTACCCAAGGATGTGTATGCACTACTATTCGGCTACTTGGACACACAACTTGCTTCTGTATCCTCCAACCTCAGATCTTCTCTGCAGCGCTATAAACCTTGGATATCCACTTGCTATATGTTGGCCCGCAGAGCCATACTTAAAGCGGTTGTAAACTCAATAAAAAAAAAAAAAAACTGCAAGACAAAGGCATAATGAGCTAGTATGCAACGCATACTAGCCCATTATGTGTAACTTACCTGAAAACGAAGCCCCGACACGGACCCCCGGACATCGCTGCGGGCGCTGCCATGGTCCCTCGTCGTCTCTCCCGGGTTCGGCGGCTCCGGCACGCTGATTGGCCGGAAGAGACGGCTCCGGCACGATGATTGGCCGGAGCCGCGATGACGTCACTGATTTTTCCGGCAAGCTCCCGGCAACTTAATTGAAGGTCCCCCGGACCTTCAGAGTGCATGCGCCGCTCGCATGAGCGGCTGCATGCACTGTAAATATCTCCTAAACCGTGCCGGTTTAGGAGATATTATTTGTACCTACAGGTAAGCCTTATTATAGGCTTACCTGTAGGTAAAAGTGTCAAAAAGCGGGATACTACCGCTTTAAACACTGGATGGACACTTCCCCTCCGACAATCACTGAACTGAGAACAGATCTTATTGCACTTTGGAAAATAGAACATATGCATCTCACCCTGCGGCCTCAATCGAGCCCATCCAACTTTTGGAAGAAGTGGGAAGTCTTCACCCCTGATCCTTGCCCTACCCCGCCACAGGGGATCTGAGACGATATCTGGTCCTTTCCTTGCTCAATGATAGCCCTGATACATTCCTTATAATATGCTGTGATATTTGACAGGATAATTGTTACTACTTTTTTGACGCACTACTACCATACCTATGACTCCGTTTGCCACACCTTTTTACTCCTTAGACATAGATATGCTTGCATCGTCATATATTTTCTCCCCCCCCCCTCCCCATCCCTCCCCTCCTCTTTCCTCACTTCCCACCCCCCCCCCCTCCCCCCATTCTTCCTCTCCTTAGTCTGCAGGTCCCTTCGGGGACGGGTTATATGCACTAACTAGTTTCTTTAAGAAAATATACTTGGGACTTGTTGGTCAGTTGATGTATATTTGCAAGTGCCCTATCCATCTTCTTTGGACCAGTTTATATTGTGTTTGCACTACCTGTTTTGTTGTACACTTTGACAAGTTTCAATAAAAGTCTTGTTAAAAAAAAAAAGTTCATGTGCGTGTAAAGGCAGGTGTCCCAATACTTTTGATATTACAGTGTATCATTACAACATGTTACAGTCACACTTTGGTTATAGCTTTTACAGGTATTTTATAAATCTGGATCTGCTTGTATTTGGAAAGCAGAACGATGTGGTAGGATGATGGTAATAAGCCCCCCGGGACAACAAAGGAAACATTGTACATCCAATCACAAAGATGGTGGAGGGGGGTAGAAATTCTGTGTAATAAAGGAGGTCACCTGTTGAGTTATGACCTGCATTCAGTGGGCTCTCTCACTCCTACAGCTATTGATAGATAGTACAGCATGTTCTACTGTAAAATGAGATCTGAGATTGTGAGAACTGCAAGTTCAAATTTTTTTTAGAACGAAGCCAACTCAACCATATTTTAGAATACAGTCGGTGTAAAAGAAAGAATCACCCCCTTTAAAATAATCACAGTTTTCTGCATGAAATGAAGACAGACACAGTTTTTGTTTTATCTAGCTGTATTTACCTATGTACAACTTATAACATCCAAATGAAAGATATAACACCAACATGTCAGAAAAAAAAACAGTATCAATGAGTTGGAAAAGGGATCACCCCCCCCCCCCCCTAAAAACAACTTGTAAACTCATTCAGGTGTAGCTAATCACCTTCTCAGTGACACACAAAGCCATTTGACTTTCAACTGTGATCAGATCTGGTCATTTTGATTAGTTCTGCATGAAAAGAGCTTTCCTGGAGCATCTCAGTCCCTGGTAGTGCAACTGAAGCAAGCAATCAACTATGGGTGGTAAGGCACTGTCAAAAGATCTCCGAGATAAGGTTGTGGACAGGCAATGGATACAAAAAATTTCAAATACTTTATCAATGTCTAGAAGCTGAGTGCAGCTTATTTTTAAGAAGTGGAAGGTATTTGGTGCAACACGGACTCTCCCTGGATCAGGACATCGCTCCAAATTGGATGAAAGAGCCAGGAGGAAACTGGCCAGAGAGGCTACCAAGAGGCCTACAGCAACTCTCAAGCAGTTGCAGGAAAGTATGACAAAGAGTGGTCATTGTGTGCATGGGAAAACAATATCACAAATTTCCACAAATGTGGCTTCTATGGGAGGGTTGCAAGAAAAAAGCCACCCGCCAAGAAAGACCACATGCAGTCACCACTACTGAGCTTTGCCAAAACGCATCTTGAAAATTCTGAGGCCACGTGGAAAAAAGTATTCTGGTCAGATAACAGCATGGAGGTAGTAATATCCTGGTATGGGGGGTGGTAATATCCTGTTATGGGGGGGGGGGGGGTGGCAATATCCTGGTATGGGGGTGTTCCTATGCAGCAGGAACTGGAGCACTTGTCAGGATAGAAGGAAAAATAGATGGGGCAAAATTACTGCCAAATTCTTGAGGAAAATCTGCTGCCCTCTGCCAGAAAGTTGTCAGCGGTTTACCTTCCAACATGACAATGACCCAAAGCACACAGCAACAATGAGCACACAGTGGTTGAAGGAGAAAAAGGTAAATGCCCTTGCATTGGCCTAGTCAGAGCCCAGACTTAAACCCCATTGAAAATCGGTGGAATGACTTGAAGACTGCAGTCCACAAACGGTCACCATCAAATGTAACTGAACTTCAGCAGTTCTGCAAACAAAAATGGGCAAATATTGCAAAGTCTAGATGTGCAAAGTTAGCAGAGACATATCCCAACAGACTAAATGCTGTGATAAAAGCAAAAGGTGGTCCAACAAAATACTGACATGAGGGTGGTGATCCTTTTCCAACTCAGTGATTCCGATTTTTTTTTTCACTTTTTCCTGACATGTTGGTGTTATACCTTTCACTTGGATGTTATAAGTTGCACAAGTAAATACAGCTGGATAAAACAAAAACTGTGTCTGTCTTCCTCCCAGGCTGCAAAGAAACACAATGTGATTATTTTAAAGGAGGGGTGATTCTTTTCTTTACCCGCTGTCATAGTCTAACCTTTTTAAGTATAGTAATCTCTTTTCTATCAAATGTAAATGACCAACTCGCAATATCTAAATCTGGTATGGATGGTGGTCTGGAGGTTTTCCAAAACTTGGGGATCAGGCTGTTTGGGATGGCACATTGTAGTACTTTGTAAAAAATAACACCGCTTAACACTAAGGAAAAAATTTCCTTCTCAACTGCTTGTTCTGTCTAGGGGTGAGCAGAAAGATTATACTCACCTGATCCTTTGATCCCTCAGAAAACTGCACTCCCCCATTGTCCAGCAATGGACCTTTCCTGGTCTATGAAGCCTACTCTGGGCGTGATGACGTCAGCAACAGTCCACTATTCACAGTCCAGGAGTGCGGGGGTGCCGGACTGGATTTGGGCTGGGAGCATCGGATGATTAGGTAAGTATTAATCTGCTCACCCCTCCCCTAGAGAAAAATTAGCATTTAAAACGTGCATTGCGGGCACAGCCCCATTTGCATTGGACAAACATTTCTTTTTCAGTTGAGTTCAGCTTTAATAAATTGAGGTGTTACCCAGGAGCCTGCAGTCACTATATCTGGTCTCCCCAGGAACCAGCATTCACTATATCTGGTCTCCCCAGGAGCCTGCAGTCACTATATCTGGTCTCCCCAGGAACCAGCATTCACTATATCTGGTCTCCCCAGGAGCCTGCAGTCACTATATCTGGTCTCCCCAGGAACCAGCATTCACTATATCTGGTCTCCCCAGGAGCCTGCAGTCACTATATCTGGTCTCCCCTGGAACCAGCATTCACTATATCTGGTCTCCCCAGGAGCCTGCATTCACTATATCTGGTCTCCCCAGGAGCCTGCAGTCACTATATCTGGTCTCCCCAGGAACCAGCATTCACTATATCTGGTCTCCCCAGGAGCCTGCAGTCACTATATTTGGTCTCCCCTGGAACCAGCATTCACTATATCTTGTTTTCCCAGGAGCCTGCAGTCACTATATCTGGTCTCCCCAGGAGCCTGCATTCACTATATCTGGTCTCCTCAGGAGCCTGCAGTCACTATATCTGGTCTCCCCAGGACTCTGCAGTCACTATATCTGGTCTCCCCAGGAGCCTGCAGTCGCTATACCTGGTCTCCCCAGGAGCCTGCAGTCACTATATCTGGTCTCCCCAGGAACCAGCATTCACTATATCTGGTCTCCCCAGGAGCCTGCAGTCACTATATCTGGTCTCCCCAGGAACCAGCATTCACTATATCTGGTCTCCCCAGGAGCCTGCAGTCACTATATCTGGTCTCCCCTGGAACCAGCATTCACTATATCTGGTCTCCCCAGGAGCCTGCTTTCACTATATCTGGTCTCCCCAGGAGCCTGCAGTCACTATATCTGGTCTCCCCAGGAGCCTGCAGTCACTATATCTGGTCTCCCCAGGAGCCTGCAGTCACTATATCTGGTCTCCCCAGGAGCCTGCATTCACTATATCTGGTCTCCCCAGGAACCAGCATTCACTATATCTGGTCTCCCCAGGAGCCTGCAGTCACTATATTTGGTCTCCCCTGGAACCAGCATTCACTATATCTTGTTTTCCCAGGAGCCTGCAGTCACTATATCTGGTCTCCCCAGGAGCCTGCATTCACTATATCTGGTCTCCTCAGGAGCCTGCAGTCACTATATCTGGTCTCCCCAGGACTCTGCAGTCACTATATCTGGTCTCCCCAGGAGCCTGCAGTCGCTATACCTGGTCTCCCCAGGAGCCTGCAGTCACTATATCTGGTCTCCCCAGGAACCAGCATTCACTATATCTGGTCTCCCCAGGAGCCTGCAGTCACTATATCTGGTCTCCCCAGGAACCAGCATTCACTATATCTGGTCTCCCCAGGAGCCTGCAGTCACTATATCTGGTCTCCCCTGGAACCAGCATTCACTATATCTGGTCTCCCCAGGAGCCTGCTTTCACTATATCTGGTCTCCCCAGGAGCCTGCAGTCACTATATCTGGTCTCCCCAGGAGCCTGCAGTCACTATATCTGGTCTCCCCAGGAGCCTGCAGTCACTATATCTGGTCTCCCCAGGAGCCTGCAGTCACTATATCTGGTCTCCCCAGGAGCCTGCATTCACTATATCTGGTCTCCCCAGGAGCCTGCAGTCACTATATCAGGTCTCCCCAGAAACCAGCATTCACTATATCTGGTCTCCCCAGGAGCCTGCAGTCACTATATTTGGTCTCCCCTGGAACCAGCATTCACTATATCTTGTTTTCCCAGGAGCCTGCAGTCACTATATCTGGTCTCCCCAGGAGCCTGCATTCACTATATCTGGTCTCCTAAGGAGCCTGCAGTCACTATATCTGGTCTCCCCAGGACTCTGCAGTCACTATATCTGGTCTCCCCAGGAGCCTGCAGTCGCTATACCTGGTCTCCCCAGGAGCCTGCAGTCACTATATCTGGTCTCCCCAGGAGCCTGCAGTCACTATATCTGGTCTCCCCAGGAGCCTGCAGTCACTATATCTGGTCTCCCCAGGAGCCTGCAGTCACTATATCTGGTCACCCCAGGAGCCTGCAGTCACTATATCTGGTCTCCCCAGGACTCTGCAGTCACTATATCTGGTCTCCCCAGGACTCTGCAGTCACTATATCTGGTCTCCCCAGGACTCTGCAGTCACTATATCTGGTCTCCCTAGGACTCTGCAGTCACTATATCTGGTCTCCCCAGGACTCTGCATTCACTATATCTGGTCTCCCCAGGAGAGGGGGGGGGGGCTAGAGCAAACTTTCTCCGGTTTTTGCTGCTGTCTTTGCCAGTAGGTGAAATATCCCCATGTGCTGTGGTGTCATAAAGATATGAAGTAAGGTGAAATCTCTACAGACAACAGATGAAACCCGACAAGAGGTTCTAAGTTCTAACACTTCAATGCACCATCCAAAGCTACATAAAGGTGTGTGAATTTTCACTTTAAGCTCCTCACCTTCACTTCTTTCTCCACATAGTCATGCAGCAGGATCTGAGGGTCCAGTAGGTAGTCTGGGGGCATCACTGGCACAGAATGGAGTGGGCGTCGGTAAGTGCTGTTCTTTGCGGCAGAGCGCCGGGCAGATTTAAGCGACACCAGCCGTTTGAGGGGGGAGACCAGAGCCTGCCAGTGATAGGTTATAGTACATGGAAAAACAACTTGGATCATAGAAACAGTAAATGGCAGCACATCAAGTCACATTTCAATCCTATTTTCTACAATCAACAATGGGGCACTAGTTCTCCCACTGCCACCAATGGAGGGACACTATTCCTCCAACTGACACCAATGATGGGACACTATTCCCCCCACTGACAACAATGGTGGGACACTATTCCTCCCACTGACACCAATGATGGGGCACTAGTCCTCCCACTGAAATCAATGATGGGACACTATTCCTCCCACTGACACCAATGGTGGGACACTATTCCTCCCACTGACACCAATGGTGGGACACTATTCCTCCCCCTGACACCAATGGTGTGACACTTTTCCCCCCACTGACTCCAATGCTGGCACACTATTCCTCCCACTGACACCAATAACGGGACACTATTCCTCCCACTGATACCAGTGATGGGGCACTATTCCTCCCACCGACACCAATGATGGGACACTATTCCTCCCACTGACACCAGTGATGGGACACTATTCCTCTTTCTGACACCATTGATAGGGCACTAATTCTCCCACTGACACTAACAATGGGACATTATTCCCCCGACTGACACCAATGATGGAACACTATTCCTCCCACTGACACCAATGATGGAACACTATCCCTCCCACTGACACCAATGATGTGGCACTATTCCTCTTTCTGACACCAATGATGGGGCACTATTCCTCCCACTGAGACCAATGATGGGGTACTATTCCTCCCACTGACACCAGTGATGGGGCACTATTCCTCCCACTGACACCAATCTTGGGGCACTATTTCTCCCACAGACACCAAACTTGGGGCACTATTCCTCACACTCACACCAATGATGGGGCATTGTTTACTCCCACTTATGCCAGGGCACTTTCTTCTCCCACTGCACAGTGTGGAACCCCTAAAGGTTGGAATGATAGTAAAGTGGCCCTTTGTTTAGAAAGATCGGAGTTCCCTGGTATAGACCAACATCTGTCTTTTGACAGCTCGGTCTCTGTGCTAGAGGTGTTGGCGTTTAAGCCCACCTTCTTTGCCACTCCGCATATGCATTAAGTGGGCACAAGAGGTTAAACACTATGAGAGGCTGAGAGCTGCTGTGGCTGGACAATGCATCAAGTGGTACTAATGTATAAGGCTGTATGCACCCAGAGACAAATGCCTGGAACACAGACTGCTTGCACTCTGGGCATTCATCCCTGGGCGCATACTGCCCTAAACATAAGTACCTCTTGGTGCACTATCCAGCTCTGTCCAGCTGCAGCAGCTTTCAGCCTATCAGAGGCTGTTGGCAGCAGGGTTGGATGGTGCGCCTGTGCCTTCCACCTGCACCTGATCATCTCCATCTCATGCACCAGGGCTAAACACCAAGTGTTCCTGAGGCCTATGTAACAGTTGCAGACAAGAAAGGAAAAGCATGGAAGCATGGTGACATGGTTCACACACCACAGAGACTAAAGTGGGGTACACACTATAAGAAAATAACGGCGAATGATCGTTTCACAGCAAATCGGAACAAATAAACAAAAATGCATACGAAAATTCTCATATGACAAAGGCTTTTTTTTTTTTGTTGTTTGTTTCTGATCATACGCAGTCTTTCTTTTCTGATTTTTTTTTGTACAAAAATCGTATGAAAACGGTACACATTAAACTTAAATCGTTCATTTTTTCCCGTACGAGAAAAATGTTGGAATTTGTGTCTTAAGAATTTTCATACGAAAATTCGGAATCAGAGGTCGAAAGTTGTGTACACACTATACGCAAATTGTACGAAAATTCTTTGAACAAAAATGTTCGCCCGATTTTCTTATAGTGTGCACGAGCCTTAATAATGGTGTTTAAAAAAATCTGGGAAGTTATTTATTAAAATGAAATACACACAACAGAAGACGAAATCCCAACTGAAAATAAAAATTTGCTTTTATGGGTAAAAGGAGACACTCTTGGGAACTGATTTAACAATGTACGAAATTAAAAAAATATCATTATTGGTAAAAAAAAAAAAAAATTGTAGAATATTTATATATATAAAAAAAAAAAAGTGGAAAAGTATAGTTCTAAATATTCGGGAATTGGAAAAAAATATTAAAATCTAAAATTTTAAAAAAAGTTGGGGAATTGTAAAGATTATACTCCTCTCAGTCAATATTCTGTTGTATTTGAGATTTTTTATTTTTTTTGCAATACAGCAAATAATGTAATTATAGAGAGAGAGAGAGAGATAGCGAGAGAGAGAGAGAGAGAGAGAGAGAGAGATAGAGAGATAGAGAGAGAGAGAGAGAGAGAGAGAGAGAGAGAGAGAGAGAGAGAGAGAGAGATAGATAGAGAGAGAGAGAGAGAGAGAGAGAGAGAGAGAGAGAGAGAGAGAGAGAGAGAGAGAGAGAGAGAGAGAGACAGACAGATAGTTTTCACAGGTAAATGAGAGCATTATTTGTTACAATGTTTCTTTCAAACAAAATATTTTCTTTGGGATTGTTTGCTGTGAAAATTGTCACTTTGGTTATTCTTGATACCTATATCCCATATATCTCATCAAATTGAAGTTTGTTTTTTATTTAATAAAAGACCTTTTCATACCTTCTTTCCTTTCTTTGCCTGTTGTTCCATGCTGCCCCCCGGCCTCTACAAGGGTCGGCTCCCTCCAGATCTTTGTCCACCCTTCTTTCGGACTCTAGTTGCGGCTCTGGCTTCAGTCCTTGCTCCGTCCCAATCTCCTTTCTCTGAATGGCTTGGCCTCCTCTTCCTTTTCATACTTTATATCCTTTGTTATTTTCCGAGAGAGGAAACTCCACCAGGTCAGGACTCAGTTCCTGCCTCTGTCCGGAGTGATAAGAACAGATTGCAGTCACTGAGCAGAGGGGAGATCAGGAATGACTTAGCAGGTTATGAGAGACCAAGCATAAGCCTGGTGGGGGTTTGCAAGGTATGTAGTTGGGGTATAGCAGTATGAGAGCTTGGCAACCTACAGCCCTCTAGCTAGTTATCAGAATGTAATTTCAACATTTTCTATGTAAAAGAAGCTTCATTAAACATCATTAACATCTTTGGAAGATCCTCAGGAAATAGCCATGGCATCCTTACTTTATATTTATTACAAGTTAAGCCATTCCCAGCATACTAACCGACCCACCATGGGGCATTGAGAAACCCCATCTTATATAATCCATGATTAAGCCCCTCCATGAAAAAGCCCAGAGGGTGGGGCGAAACATGTTGGAGTTGTGGTCTGGCTTCTTTTACCTGCTAACCACTCTGGCCAGGTAAGCTGTATAGCAGCCGGGCTATTTCTGCCCATCTTCTCTAATGTTACCATAACACCAGTCTTCATGTGCCTCAGCTACTACTGTCTTTTTAGCTATTGATGGAGTGTGAAAGTTTTAGAACCCACATCAGGTTTGTGTGGCTGCCTGTGCTGCTGGAAATATGCTTTTAGTTCTATTCACTATTTTTATCAAAACACGGGGGCGAGAAAAGGTAACATTTTAGAGTTGTCACCACAACAGGAAGTGAGGGGTAATGTCCCAACTGGGCACCAGTGTGTGTTACAGCTGTCCAAAGAGGAATTTCCTCAAATTTTAGAAATGTTTCCTCTTACTTCCTGTTGTGTCTTCCTCATATAAGGGATATTTTGGTTCTCTTTTAACCACTTTAGCCCCGGAGGATTTGGCTGCTCAATGACCAGGCCCTATTTTGCGATTCGGCACTGCGTGAATTTAACAGACAATTGCACGGTCGTGCGGCGCTGTACCCAAATTAAATTGACGTCCTTTTTTTCCCACAAACAGAGCTTTCTTTTGGTGGTATTTGATCACCTGTGCGATTTTTATTTGTTGCTCTATAAACAAAAAAAGAACGACAATTTTGAAAAAACAACAATAATTTTATAATTTTTTTTTATATGAAAAAAAAAAATGTAAAAATCAAAAATGTAACATTTTAGGCCAATTTGTTTTCTGCTACATATTTTTGGTAAAAACAAAAAGAATTGCAATAGGCGTATTTTGATTGGTTTGCGCAAAAGTGATTGAGTTTACGAACTACAGGAAAGATTTAGGTCATCTTTATTGTTTTTTTTTTTTTTTTTAACTAGTAATGGCGCCAATCTGCGATTTTTTTTGCGGGACTGCGACATTGCGGCGGACAGATCGGACCCTTGACTGACATTTTTGACACTTTTGGGGGTACCAGCGACAATACTACAGTAATCAGTCCTATAAATATGCACTGTTACTGTAAAAATGACACTGACAGGGAAGGGGTTAACTTTATTGGTGATCAAGGGGTTAAGTGTGTCCCTAGGGGAGTGATTCTAACTGTTAGGGGTGTGGCTAGTGAAGTAATCACAGAGACATGCGATCCTATATAGCAGGATTGCATAGCCTCTGTCATTACTTCAGGGAGAATGACAGACGGATGTGTTTACATCAGCCGTCTGTCCTTCTCCCTCTCCTGAGGGAGATCGCGAGTGGCCAGCGGACATCGGAGCCGCCGGCCACACGCGCTGGCTAGGCAGGGAACGAGCGGGGGCGGGAGCGCTTGCCCCCTACAGGCTCTACGCTGTAGGTCTACGTCGCTTTGCCTGTAGGTGGCTGACTGCCGCAGTAAATAGTCGTGCGGTGGTCGGCAAGTGGTTAAAGGTTACCACCTGTCCCTCTCTATCAAAACTGCTTTGGCTGGAACCATGACCAGGCCATTTTTTTCTATTCGGCACTGCGTTACTTTAAATGACAATTGTGCAGTCATGCAACGCTGTACACAAATAAATTGTATATGGCCTTTTTTCCCCATACAAATAGAGCTTTCTTCTGGTGGTCCTTTTCAATCATTTGATTTAATTTCTTTTAATTTTGGAGGCTCAGCATCACATGTAGGCATTGCCTAGGGTGGTCTGCATGCAAATACAGCCTGCCTAAAGACCAGTCATAGACAGTGTGATTTTCTTTCCTGCAACCACAGGAAAATCGCTTGAATCCTCCCACTGAGCCATTGTGTTTTCCCAAGGAGAAGGCGGGGGGAGCCGTCCCGGCTGGGAGAACACACAATGATTATTGCTAGTAGCTATAGCTGGTGGCAATAATTGCATGCAAAACCCAACAGGCTGGTTTTACCCAAGCTGATCAATCGATCAACTTGGGTGCAATCAGCCTGCCCCTACATGGCTAGAATCGCCGACACCCGCATGGACACAGTATGGCGGTCTGCTGATGTAAACATGGCAGACTGCTGTCCTGTCAGTAATGAACACAGGGATCCTGTGTTCCTCCTATTTAGGAACATGGGTCTCTGGGTTCATCCTGTGAGCCCATCCCCCACACAGTTAGAAAGCATCCCCTAGGCACACATTTAACCCTTTGATCGCCCCTGGCCTTCCCTGCCAGTGTCATTAGTACAGTGACAGTGAATATTTTTAGCACTGATTACTGTAGTAATGTCACTGGTCCCCCCCAAAAGTGTCATTTAGGGGTCCGATCTGTGCGCCGCAATGTCGCAGTCCCACTAAGAATCGCTGATCGCCGCCATTACTAGTAAAAAAAAAAAAAAAAAAAAAATGACAAATCTTTCCCCTAGTTTGTAGATGTGATAACTTTTGCGCAAACCAATCAATATACACTATTGGGATTTTTTTTTTTACCACAAAGATGTAGCAGAATACATATTGGCCCAAAATTATGAAAACATTTTATTTTTTATTTTTATTGGGAATGTTATATAGCAGAAAGTAAAAAATATATTTTCTTTTCAGAATTGTCGCTCTTTTTTTGTTTATATCGCAATAAATAAAAAACAAAATCGCAGAGGTGATCAAATACCACCAAAAGAAAACTCTATTTGTGGGAAAAAAAAGGACATCAATTTTATTTGGGTACAGCGTTGCACGACCGCGCAATTGTCAGGTAAATTAACGCAGTGTCGTATCATAAAAAATGGCCTGGTCATTAAGGGGGTAAAACCTTCCTGTCCTTAAGTGATCAAGCAAAAAAAAAACGGATTTTTGTAAGATCTTACCTTAAAATCCTTTTCTCTTAGCTCATTGACAGACGTAGTCCTCTTTGATTCACATCAATTGGGTTATGTTGCCTCCGCAGGAGTAGGACTAGGCAGAAAAGAAAAAACGTTCTGGCTCCACCCTAGGGGCAGTCCCAGAGGGTATATCCTCCCTCTCTCTGCTACAGGGAATCAGTCCTGTTATAAAGCAGTAACAGAGAATTTAACCCAACCCAACTCAATGATAGAGGGGCGGGTACTACGTCTGTCAATGAGCTAAGAGAAAAGGATTTTACGGTAAGATCTTACAAAAATCCGATTTTCTCTGTCGCTCATTGACAGACGTAGTCCTCTTTGATTCACATCAATTGGGACATCCAGAAGCAGTGCCACAAATGAGGGGTGGGATTGACAGAAATAAAATCCAATCTAGAAGGCCCAACCGGTGCCCACTAGAAGTTTTAAAGGCTCATTATAAACAAAGAATGAGACTCAAATAAAAAAATTCCAACGGAAAAAAACCCTCGAGGTAGACCACTGGTCTCCTCAAATTGCGGCCTGCAAAACCTTGCGGCCAAACGAGCCATCAGACGATGCCATTACATCAACTTTATAATGTTTTGTAAAGGTATGCACCGACGACCAGGTAGCCGCCTTGCACACCTGGAACCACTGACGCCTGATGGCGAAAGGCCCATGACGCACTAAGTGCCCGAGTGGAGTGCGCCTTAACAGGGAACGGGGGCTCCCGACCCTTATTAGAATAAGCCTGTACCACCGTCTGTCTGATCCATTTGGAAATAGTCACGGCAGATGCAGGCAACCCCTTTTTGGGTCCATCCGGGACCACAAAAAGTGAATCCGTCTTGCGAAACGAGTCTGTCGTTTTCAAGTATACCCTGATCGCCCGGACCACATCCAAGGAGTGTAAAGCAAACTCCCGAGGATGACTGGGCTTAGGACACAGGGAAGATAAATGGATTTTTGTAAAATCTTACCGTAAAATCCTTTTCTCTTAGCTCATCGACAGACGTAGTCCTCGGTGATACACCACCTTCGGGTTATGTTACCTCCGCAGGAGCAGGACTAGACAGGAAATTAAAAAGCTCTGGCCACACCCTAGGGGCAGTCCCAGAGGGTATATCCTCTCTCTCTCTGCCTCAGCAAATCAGTTATGTGAAAAAGCAGTGCTTAGAGAATTTAACCCAACCCAACTCCAAAACAGAGGGGCGGGGACTACGTCTGTCGATGAGCTAAGAGAAAAGGATTTTACGGTAAGATTTTACAAAAATCCATTTTTCTCTAGCGCTCATCGACAGACGTAGTCCTCGGTGATACACCACCTTCGGGACGTCCCAGAGCAGTATCACCACTGAGGGGTGGGAAAATGGAAATCAAATCCCAATCTAGAAGGCCCAACCGGTGCCAACTAGAAGTTTACAATGCTCATCCTTAATGATGAGACTCAACAAAAAAATTTTTCAAACAGAAAAAAACCCTCGAGGTAGACCACCGGTCTCCTCAAATTGCGGCCTGCAAAACTTTGCGGCCAAATGAGGCATCCGCCGATGCCATCACATCAATTTTATAGAATTTAGTAAAGGTATGTACCGACGACCAAGTGGCCGCCTTACATACCTGGACCACTGACGCCTGATGGCGAAAGGCCCAGGAAGTACTGAGCGCTCGAGTGGAGTGCGCCCTAACAGGGAACGGAGGACTCTGACCCTTAATAGAATAAGCCTGTACCACCGTTTGTCTAATCCATTTGGCAATGGTCGCGGCAGATGCAGGCAAACCCTTTCTGGGGCCATCCGTGATCACAAAAAGTGAATCCGTCTTACGGAATGATTCCGTAGCTTTCAGGTATACCCTGATTGCCCAAACCACATCCAAGGAATGCAACGCATGTTCCCGATGATGCTTGGGCTGAGGACACAAGGAAGGTAGTACAATATCTTCATTCAGATGAAAATCTGAAACCACCTTAGGAAGAAAAGATGGCTTAGGATGAAGTACTACCTTATCCCTATGAATCACTAGGTATGGGGACTGGCATGATAATGCAGCCAGTTCTGACACCCTGCGAGCAGAAGTAATAGCCACCAAGAAGACCACCTTCTGGGATAAAGTAAGCAAGGGAATCTCCCTGATGTTTTCAAAGGGAGGTTTCTGTAGAACCGACAAAACCAAATTAAGATCCCAGGGCGGTAAGGGCGCGCGGACTGGAGGAGCCAGGTGCCGCACCCCCTGGATGAAATTCCGCACCAAGGATTTGGTAGCTAAAGGTTTCTGAAAGAAGATTGCTAATGCTGAAACTTGACCCTTGATGGTGCTCAAGGCTAGCTTCTGCTCAACCCCTTGTTGCAAAAAGGCCAATATTCGAGACACCGAATAGGTACGTGGAGGAAATCCTAAAGATTCGCACCACGCAATATAAGTCTTCCATGTGTGATAATAGACTTTGCTGGAAGTCGCTTTCCTAGCTTTAATAAGGGTAGGAATGACAGAAGTAGACAAACCTCTGTCCTTCAGTACTTGGGTCTCAATGGCCAGGCCATTAAAACCAGCGACTGTAAAGCACGAAGGTAAATAGGTCCTTGAGACTACAGACACTCCCTGAGACGAAGTTCCCACGGAACGTCTGCGACTAACCTGTCCAAGTCGGCCAGGCCGGCTTGAAGAGGCCAGCCTAGAATTTCTAGGACCACTGGCGCTGATTGGATCTGAACCAGGCGTCCCTAGAGGTACCTGGCCCCGACCATCCGAGAAAGTCTGGTCGTTTTCTGTTCCCACACATTTATCAGATACCTGATAGTTATCAGGCAAGGTGATCTTTTCTGGTTGAACCTCAGGGACCGAAGTCACCCGACTAGAGGCTACTTGGCCTATCTGGTCAATCAGATCCGATTCCTGTGAGGTATCGGGACTAATCTTAGGAAAAGGTAAAAGAAAAGATCTATACAGGGAACGGTAGCTACCGCTTCCTGTACTAAAATGTTGGAAGGGAAGAATCGCACCGGTAGTAGTGGTTGATGCTCGATCTAATGTCCTGAATACCGGTGAAAACGTCCCCCCACCCTGAAATTGGGTGGGGGCGCACCTTCAGGCTGTGTACTCCTTTACTTCGGGTTTGGCTGGGTTGGTCCTCTGCTTGTCCGACCAGCCCTTCTTGAACCCTCCTGGAGGAGTCTTGCCTTTCCCGGAAGTACCAGCCGGGCGTCCTTTATGGGCGGTAAAGAAAGGTCCTCGCTTGTTGCGAGGTTCCTTAGCTTTTGCAGCCTGTGGCAAAAAAGTACTCTTGCCCCCGGTGGCATCCTTAATGATTTCATCTAGGTTGGCTCCAAATAGACGATTCCCCTGGAAAGGGAGATTGGTCAAAGTCTTTTTGGAACCTAGGTCAGCTGACCAGCATTTTAACCACAGCACACGTCTGAGGATCACTGCTAACTTAGATGCATGCCCTAACAAGGGAGTAGTGTCCAAGGCTGCGTCACAGATAAACCGTAGCCCTTGTATGATCTGTTCTATCAAATCAGATGTCTCCTGGGGAATATCTTTTCCCCTAAGATCTTGGCGTACCATCTTCGCCCATTCTGTAAGTGTCTGGGAAACTAGACCAATAACAATTACTGGTCTAAATGCTGACCCTATCAGAGAAAAGATAGTGCGGGACTCCGCTTCTATCTTTCGATCCACCGGATCCTTAAAGGACGAAGTGTCCTCCACTGGAATAACCGTGGCTTTATTCAGCCTGGAAATAGGCGGATCCACGACTGGTGGTACCGTCCATTTCTTAATGATGGATTCCTCAAACGGATAGCGTCTAGCAATACGCTTGGAAATAGTAAAGGTACGTTTAGAATGTTCCCATTCTCCTTTAATCTGATTTCCAAAACATTTAGGTACAGGAAAAGCCTTCGCCGTCTTGATGGGCTTATTAGTCCCAAAAGGCCTCTCTGTTTCAGTTACCTCTGCCGGTAAAGCCTCAAGTTTTAAGGTTTCTTGCACTGCCACAACTAGTGCGTCCACCAATGCTTCTTCCTGAATTATAGCAGGAGAAGAAGCGTCCTCCTCACTGTCTGAGGGGGCTTTACCTGGGATAGCAGCCCTTGCAGAGGAACCTGCAACTGCAGTGACCATCTCTGAATCAGAGTCAGAGGTGTCAGATAGTATAGGGGTAGGCGGGGGTCGCTTCCTTGACCCCCGTCCCTGACAGGCCGCCTCCACCCGAGCCACCATAGACTCCAAAATTGCTGTAAATGACTCTATACTCTGTACACCGGCGGGTCCCGAGGCCCCCTCGAGGGAAACAGGTGGGGGAATCTGTGTGGCAGGGTCCATAATAACTCCAGTTACTTCCTGGATGATATAATTCAAAGTAAAGAAAAACCTTTTTTTTTTTTTTTTTTTTTGACCCTCAGCGCCACAAAAAACCCCTTAGTGTTACCTGCTAGGGATCCCTATCGATCGAGAGAGAGAGAGATAGACCCCCAGGCTCACCACTTGATGTTCAGAGTTGAACTGCAACAGCTTACAGCGCTGTCTTAGACAAACAGGAAGTCTTTTGGCTGGCTGCCCAGGAAGAAAGGAGGCGGCTCCGCCCCTCTGTACGCCTTCCGGCGCCTCCCCCAAGCTCCACGAGGTGTAGAATCACCTAAAACATGGCCGCCCCCATGCTGGAGACACGAGGCTACGCCAAAATGGCGGCTCGTGCGATCCAGCAAAAAAAATGGCGGCGGCCTGTGCTGACTAGCGGTATGCTACAGGCACACAACACTCTCTCTGCATGGGGATATGGCGTGTTTGGCGGTACCGGCCCTGGCGGACCGCATGGCCGTTCGGGAGGCCTGCTATTAGCTGGAGATCTGACTTGGAAGGCAGTCTACATGTCCATGGCTTCTGACTGGTAGGTAGCTTATACTTAACCCATAAGATTCCCAGAATGCCACAGATTACATCTTTAAAACATGTATACAATAGATAGTTAGCTCCCAAACCAAGCCTCCTGGCTTTTGCACACATAAAATCACACTCAAAGTAGGAGGATTTGTGACATGTTATAGGATAGAAAGAAACTCTTTCTTACCATACAGAGAGGGGCCCGCGTTCACCACAAAACCCGTCAGGGAAAACAGGGGGAACATACTACTCACCATACCGGAACCAGGCGGGCACCAACTCCTGACAGTACCCCTCTCCACCGGGGCGGGAGGGCTGTCGACCGATACAGACGCCGTGACTCATGGTCTTTGGCGTTTCAGCGAGACGTTTAACTCGCGGGTTCAGTCCTTTAATGGGACTTTGTCGCGGCCGACTCAGCGCGGAGCTATGGCCTGCACGCGCTCGTAGGCTGAACTGGGGTGACCACCGGATCTCAACATCCAGCCCGTCGCCCAGTTCAGCTTTCTTGCTTGAAGATCTCACAGGAACACTGGAGAAAAAAAGCTGTCCAAAAATCCTTTTAGAAAAAAATTTCTTGCCAGGACCTAAGATCCCAGCAAGGTATCTAGGTCCTTACTCCTAACTAGACAGAAAATAACTGATTTGCTGAGGCAGAGAGAGAGAGGATATACCCTCTGGGACTGCCCCTAGGTTGTGGCCAGAGCTTTTTAATTTCCTGTCTAGTCCTGCTCCTGCGGAGGTAACATAACCCGAAGGTGGTGTATCACCGAGGACTACGTCTGTCGATGAGCGCTAGAGAAAATACAATTTCTTCATTCAGATGAAATTCTGAAACCACTTTTGGTAGAAAGGATGGATTCGGACGAAGAACCACCTTATCTCTATGAACCACCAGATATGGGGAACGACAAGATAATGCAGCCAGTTCTGACACCATGCGTGCAGAAGTGATAGCCACCAAGAAGGCCACCTTCTGGGACAACGTAGGTAAAGGAATCTCCCTAATATCTTCAAAGGGAGGTTTCTGAAGAACCGACAATACTAAATTAAGATCCCAGGGTGGTAACGGCGCGCGCACTGGCGGAGCCAGATGTCGCACCCCCTGGATGAAATTCCGCACCAAGGAATGAGTAGCCAAAGGTTTCTGAAAGAAGATGGCTAATGCTGAGACCTGACCCTTGATAGTGCTCAAGGCCAGTTTCTGCTCAACCCCTTGTTGCAGAAAAGTTAATATTCGACTAACCGAATAAGAACGTGGGTGGAACCCCAGAGGTTCACACCATGCAATGTAGGACTTCCATGTGCGATGATAAATCTTTCTGGAAGTCGCTTTTCTTGCTTTAACTAGAGTAGGAATAACTGAAGCTGACAATCCCTTGTCCTTCAGCACCTGGGTCTCAATAGCCAGGCCGTTAAAGCCAGCGATCGTAAAGCAGGATGGAAGATCGGTCCCTGAGACAGTAGGTCCTCCCTGAGAGGAAGTCGCCATGGGACGTCCGCCACCAGTCTGACCAAGTCGGCGTACCAAGCTCGGCGAGGCCAGTCCGGAGCTACCAGGATTACTGGAATTCCTTCCTCCTCTATCCTGCGAAGAAGTCTTGGCAGTAACCCGAGAGGAGGGAAGGCATACATTAGCTGGTACTGCCCCCACGGGGCGACCAGTGCGTCTGCGGTCTCTGCTAGAGGATCGCGGGAGCGAGCCACAAATCTCTGTACTTTTCTGTTGAATCGAGATGCCAACAGATCCACATCCGGGGTGCCCCAACGTAGGCACAACTGGTGGAAAACTTCTGGATGGAGGGACCATTCCCCCTGATCCAGAGTCTGACGGCTGAGATAATCTGCCTGCCAATTCTCCACCCCCGGAATGAATACCGCAGAGATAGCTGGAACAAACCGTTCCGCCCAGCGAAGAATACAAGCCACTTCCTTGGCCGCCCGGACACTCTTGGTGCCCCCCTGGTGATTGACATAAGCCACAGCCGTGGCGTTGTCCGACTGGATCCGAACCGGGCTGCCCTGGAGCTGCTCGGTCCAGTGAATCAGACAAAGTCTGATCGCTCTCAGTTCCAATACATTTATCGGTAACCTGGATTCTTCCGGGGACCAAAGTCCCTGAACGGATAACTGACCGAGAATTCCTCCCCATCCGGATAGACTGGCATCCGTGGTCACTATCGTCCAATATATTGGCAGAAATGACTTTCCCTGGCTGAGCATCGGAGACCGAAGCCACCAGACCAGAGACTCTCTGGTCTGTTTGCTCAATCGGATCCGATAGTCCAGGGATTCCGGATTCCGATTCCATCTGAGAAGAATCTCTTGCTGAAGAATTCGGGTATGGGACTGGGCAAATGGGACTGCTTCGAAGGAAGCCACCATCAACCCCAGAACCCTCATGCAAGTCCGAAGAGAAGACCAGCTGTTGGATAGTAACAACTGGACTGCTGATTGAATCTTCCGGAGTTTCCCTACCGGAAGGAAAACTCTTGTCCTGAATGTGTCTAGAATTAGACCCAGATATTCGAGCCTCCGGGTGGGAACCAGAAATGACTTTTGCTGGTTCACCAGCCACCCGAATTCCTGTAAAGAAATCATAGTAATCTCTAGGTTTTGTAGCAGGGTCTGTGGAGACTCTGCATGAAGCAGAAGATCGTCTAGGTAACCTAGAATCGATATGCCTCTTTGGCGCAGTAGTGCCAACATTGGGACCAACACCTTCGTGAAGACCCGAGGAGCCGTGGCGAGACCGAAAGGTAACGCCGCAAACTGATAGTGGTTCTCTTCTACGGAAAAACGTAGAAACCGCTGATGTCCTGCGTAAATGGGAATGTGAAGATAGGCGTCCTTGATGTCTATGGACGCTAGGACATCCCCTGAATGCAGGGAGGCCGCTACTGTGCGAATGGATTCCATTTTGAATTTTCTTATGTTGACAAAGGAAATGAGTGCCCTTAAGTCCAGAATTGGACGCACTTTGCCCTCTTTCCTGGGTATTGTAAATAGGTTTGAATAAAACCCCTGAAAACGTTCTGTCCAAGGAACGTGGACTACCACTCCTTGTTGTAGTAAATCCGTGACTGCTCTCCGCAGATCTTCTAAACGATCCGGGGATAGTCGGATATTGGAAGGGAAGAATCGCGCCGGTGGGAGAGATCGAAACTCGATCTTGTACCCTGACCTTATGACTTCGCAAACCCACTTGTCCGGGATTCTGGAGAGCCTTGGATCCGGGAACCGGCGAAGACGTCCCCCCACCCCAGTTATTGGTGGGGTCGCACCTTCAGGGTTTAGTAGACTTATCCTTCAGGTCTGGAAGGGGCGGGCTTTTGCTTGCCCGACCAACGTCCCCTGAAGCCTCCTGAAGGAGCTTTGGAGGACTTAATTTTTTCACCCGCGGGACGAAAAAAATTTTTATGAGCGGAGAAAGAAGGCCCCCGTCTTTGACGAGGTCCTTTACCCTTAGCACTTTGCGGTAAAAAGGTGCTCTTTCCTCCCGTGAGATCCTTAATGATCTCATCTAAGTTGGCTCCAAATAAACGCTCTCCTAAAAAGGGGAGATTAGCCAATGCTTTTTTGGAACCTTGGTCGGCTAACCAACCTTTTAGCCACAGTGTACGCCTGAGAACCACTGCTGAAACTGATGCTCGCGCCAATAATGGAGTGGCGTCTAACGCCGCATCACACACAAACTGTAACCCCTGTATCATCTGTTCCAACAAATCTGATACCGCCTGAGGGACCTCTTCTAAGTCCCGGCGTAACCATTTGGTCCATTCAGTTACAGTCTGCGAAACCAGCCCAATAGCAATTATTGGTCTGAAAGCTGATCCAATCAAGGAAAACATGGTGCGAGACATAGCTTCTATCTTGCGATCCACCGGATCCTTAAAAGACGGAGCGTCTTCTAATGGAATAACCGTGGCTTTATTTAATCTAGAAATTGGTGAATCCACCACAGGTGGTTCTGTCCATTTCTTAATGAGGGTTTCCTCAAACGGATAACGCCTGTTAATGCGTTTGGAAATAGCAGAAGTGCGTTTTGGCAGACTCCATTCTTCTTTGATCGGATTGCCAAAACATTTGGGCAATGGAAAAACCTTCGCCACTTTGATGCGTTTTTTAGTCCCAAAGGGAATTTCAGTCTCAGCTATTTCCGACGGAGTACCCTGTAATCTCAAGGTTTCTTGAACAGATACCGAACCGACAGGCACCCTCTCTTCACAATACCCTCTCCACCGGGGTGGGGGGTTGTTGACCACTCCGGACGCCTTGACTCTCTGGTTCCTGGCGTCCAAGCGAGACCTTTTAACTCGCAAGGTCAGTCCCTCCAATGGGACTCTGTCGCGGCCGACCCAGCGCGGAGCTCTGGTCTGCACGCGCTCGTAGGCTGAACCGGGGTGACCACTGGATCTCAACATCCAGCCCGTCGCCCGGCCCCGCATACTTACTTGAATGTGTCGCGGCCGACCAAGCGCGATGCAATGGTCTGCGCGCGCTCGTAGGCCGGCTGGGGTGACCACTGGATCTCAACATCCAGCCCGTCGCCCAGATCCGGCGTAATTTGCTTGAAGATCTCACAGGAAAAAAACTGGAGAAACTACCTAAAAAAATATTTTTTCTAAAAAAAAATCTTGCCAGGACCAGAGATCCCAGCAAGGAACTTAGGTCCTTACTCCTGACTAGACAGAAAAAAACTGATTCCCTGTAGCAGAGAGAGGGAGGATATACCCTCTGGGACTGCCCCTAGGGTGGAGCCAGAACGTTTTTTCTTTTCTGCCTAGTCCTACTCCTGCGGAGGCAACATAACCCAATTGATGTGAATCAAAGAGGACTACGTCTGTCAATGAGCGACAGAGAAATAGTGATTCTCATTTTATCCAGAATCGTGCAGCTCTACCTCAGACCTTTCCCCATTTTTTTTTTGCCCGTTTCATGACTCTGTTCACATATAGGCATTTCAGATCACGATTCCGAAACCATTGCAAGTCGCGGGATGCCTGAGCGAATCCCGTTAATTTGCAATGGCACCCCAAACCCGGCGCGATTGTCGCCCGACTAATCGTGGAAAAAAAAACGCAAACAGAATCGCGGGACGCCCAAAAGAAGTTCTGTTTGCGCGATTTTCCCAGGATTCGTCGGGCAACAATCGCGCTGCGTTTGGGGTGCCATTGCAAGTCACGGGAATCGCTCGGTCGTCCCGCAACTTGCAATGGTTCTAAATCCGGGCAGAATCGCGGCATTTCTGCCCGCAATCCGAAACGCCTATATGTGAACGGAGCCTTACAGCTGAATTTTTTTTTTTTAATAAAAAGGAAAAACAAAGAACAAAAGACCAGGAGACAATATATTGAAATCATGTTTATTATTTTTCATGTAGCACCAAATGAAAAAAAAAATATACAAAAGAGTCCGTGTTTACAAAAGAAAGATTCCTAGAATCCTGATATCGCTCCAATGATAAAATATCTTGTGCATGTTACAAGGGGGTACGACGGTGACGGAGTGGTGACAACACTTGCAGTGAATATTCGGAACTCAGGCACTCGAAACAACATAGACATAGAAATCAGCAGCTTGTAATCATCTCCCTCCGCTCAGAATCAAAGCCAGGCCGGTACAGCTTGGTCATCCACCAGGCCCTATATACATTGGAAATTTGCTCTTTATGGTGAACCAATCACTGACAATCTATTAGAGAAATCTCCAATAAGTCATCCCACCCAAACCTTATATTTCAGTTTTTTGGTCACTGCTGGAGAGTGTAAAGCCTCGTATACACTATGAGATTATCAGACCAATGATCTTCCATTTTTTTTTTGCATGCTATTCTCCATATCGAAAATAAAGAGGTTACTCAACTTCCGAAAATCCTCGTACGGCAGAATATAACTTGGGAAGTGATGTAATGTGTTGTACTGTAATGTATTCTTTAGTTTCTGAGCATGCGTGGTCTCGCTCTTCCAATTTTTTTTTTTTGTACAAATACTGTATTAATTAAAACGAAAATCGTAAGACCTGGTATTGTACGAGAAAATTTTTTGTGTTTGTCCCTTAGGATAATGTCGGATTAACTGTCATGATCAGCTCTCCAAAGCTGTGTACTAACAATAAGATTGTTGCACGATCGCTTATTTTCC
Source organism: Pelophylax lessonae (assembly GCF_965119305.1). Classification (NCBI taxonomy): domain Eukaryota; kingdom Metazoa; phylum Chordata; class Amphibia; order Anura; family Ranidae; genus Pelophylax; species Pelophylax lessonae. The sequence goes on from NC_138778.1 coordinate 212,060,747, forward strand.
ATTCGAATTTCTGATCGTGTGTACTAAGCTTGAAAGCTGTTACTAAACCCAAGACTCTGCAGTCACAATATCTGGTCTCCCCAGGAGCCTCCAGTCATTATATCTGGTCTCCCCCGGATCCTGCAGTCACTATATCTGGTCTCCCAAAGAGCCTGCAGTCACTATATCTGGTCTCCCAAAGAGCCTGCAGTCACTATATCTGGTCTCCCCAAGAGCCTGCAGTCATATCTGGTCTCCCACAGTACACAAAACATGGAAATGCAATTATTTTAGTGAATATAAACAACTATATACCTTATCTCATCAGCAGAATATAGCAGTCCTGTGACTTCTATCAGTGTCTAGTTAAAGCTTGTAGGAGGCGTTTTCATTCTCCTAACTGTCCTATGAGGTTGCAGGACCCCCGACCCTCTGTATGGACAGTGCTGATTGGTCCTCTGGTGATCAAATGCACCCTCCCAAGAAAAAAAAAATCCCTAGCAATACACACCAAACTGAGCATGTGCAGAGTGACTCTAAAGGTTCTGTTCTATCAGGAGAAGGGGACGATAAAACAGCCTTTTTACATAATGCAGAGGATTAACCCCCTAGGTGCCACAGTGAGTATAACAAGAATGCTTTACTGCATATACAGACTGATTTTACTGTTGTGGGTTTAGTAACACTTCAAGTCTCCGATGGAGAGATCTCTTCCTAGGTCTGCACCCTCAATGCCATTACAAGGAAGTCCCAATGAGATATGTGTGTTCTAGATTATGTAGAAGAGAGCGAGTCAGCAAAGAGATATCACCACTGGAGTTCCCAAGCAATATCAGAAGCCAAGGCTTGCCCCGAACTAGTCCACTAGGCTCCACCCATTACAGCGGGTCGAATGAACATTAAAACCAACCATTTTTTGGCATCTACAGGATAATTGCTCCTGATGCAATTTTAACAATATGCAGGTTCAATGAGGCAGTGCAAAATGCTATGGCAAAGAGTCTAGTTAACCACAGCAACCAATCAGAATCTTTTTAGCGAACTAGCACCAAAAATAGGAATCTGAGCGGTAGCAATGGGTTACCACACTATGCATGTGGGGTACATTCCTTTTCCTACTGGCTAGGTCTACGAATGATCTACATTACATATGTGCATTCATAGTTCAAGCAAATAATGTCATTCCTGCTTACGCTTATATACGATGATTCTATCTAATTCATTTTCTAAGGCCACCCACAGACATAAGATGTAAGTCAGATCATTCACATTTCAGACACAGTTCAGTACATATGACATGATTGTTGGCTGTGAACGTAAACAAGGGGTTATCTCTACACATACAGTAGGTATTGCCTAAACAAGTGGTCTCCAAGCTGCGACCCAGGGGCCGGATGTGGCCCTTTGCATGCTTTTATCAGGCCCATGGACACTATTCCTCCCCCCCCCCCCCAGACACCAAGGATGGGGTACTATTCCTCCCCTCCGACACCAATGACAGGGCGCTATTCCCCTATCCCCCCCCCCCCCGACACCAAAGATGGAGCACTATTCCCCCCCAACAATGGAGCACTTTTCTCCCCCCCTCGACACCAACAATGGGAACACTATTCCTCCCCCCGACACCAATGATGGGGCGTTATTCCCCCCCCCCCCCCGACATGAAAGATGGAGCACTTCCCCCCCCCCCCTGACACCAACAATGGAGAACTATACCCCCCTCTACACCCACGGGGCACTATTCCTCCCACTGACACCAACAATGGGGCAATATTCCTCACCCCCAACACCAAAGATGGTGCACTATTCCCCCCCCCCAACACCAACGATGGGGCACTATTCCTCACCCGGACACCAAAGATGGAGCACTAAACACACACACACCAACAATGGAGTACTATCCCCCTCCCCAACACCAATCATGGGACATTATTCCTTCCCCCCCCCCCAACACCAATGATAGGGCACTATTCCTTCCCCCTGACACCAATGATGAGGCACTATTCCTCCAACCCCCCGCCACCAAAGATGGGGCACTGTGCACTCCCACTGACAAAGGGTCATTTCCTACTCCCACTGGCCACAGTACGGCCCCCCTATACTCTAAAGGAATGCCCCTTTGTTTAGAAAGTTTGGAGACCCCTGGCCTAAACCTTTGTTTTTCAAACAGTGGCCCTCCAGCTGTTGTGGAACTACAATTCCCATGATGCATTGCAGGGCTGACAGTTACAAAGCACAACTCCCAAAGGCAGAGGCATGATTAGGCTTGGTGGTTCCACGACAGCTGGAGGGCCACAGGTTGAGCACTCATGGCCTAAACAATTCCTATGCAACTAAGCGATTCCCCCTTTGACAAATGCTGCACTATAACCAAATAGAACAGGTAACCGATTATAAAAAGCTTCTACATGTCTTGTTTTTTTCCTGTGCGCGTGGGGCGACAATTACAAAACTTGTGTAGCTTTTTATTACAAAACCATGCAGTTTTGCCAAGTTTATCAAACAAAATGGTGAAATATGCAATTAATTGCTAGAAATGAAAATGCGTCATGAAACAAAACACTAACGTTTAAAAAAAGAAAAAGGCGAATAAAGAGGTAAATATACATTTTTTACATTTGTGAAGAAAAACAAAAGCCTTGGGACCGTGGGCTTGTTACTGTACAAATAGGATAGACTACAAAGGGGGTTGAGGGGGGGGGGGGCTTTAATGTTCCCCTTCATTAGTACCTCAAATGCTGGTTTATGACACCAACAAAGAGGTATGATTCTTCCCACCCAATGACACCAATGACGGGCACAGTTCCTCCCAATGACACCAACAAAGGGATTCTTCGCACCCAATGACACCAATGACGGGCACAGTTCCTCCCAATGACACCAACAAAGGGATTCTTCCCACCCAATGACACCAATGATGGGGCACAGTTCCTCCCAATGACACCAACAAAGGGATTCTTCCCACCCAATGACACCAATGATGGGGCACAATTCCTCCCAATGACACCAACAAAGGGACATGATTCTTCCCACCCAATGATGGGGTACAATGCCTCTCACGGACAACAAAAATGGGGCATTGTTTACTCCTACTAATGCCGGGACATTTTCTACTTCCAATGGCCACAGTTCGGCCCCCCTATAGTCTGAAGGACAGTAAACTGGCCTTTTGTTTAGAAAGTTTGGAGACCCCTGACCTACTGTATGGACTGATCTTCACAATGAGAAAATAAACCATCTCGGGGTCCAGTGCCTCCCACATACACTTTTTCTAATTCATTATACAGACGTTCCGTTTAATGCATGGAAAATATAGGTGAATGTTTTTTTCAATAACACACACAAAAAAAAAAACTGCAAGCCCAATTTATGTTGTTGCACACCCAACAAAGGAAAAGACAAGGGCACCTAAACCGATGGTCAGCTGTGAGATGACATTACCAAGTGTCCTTTCGGTCAGATGCCACCATTGCTGAGACTTGTTGGTATATGGAAAGAGTTACAGGGAGGGGTTGGCCAACAGTGGTTACGTCATTTCAACAGCAGCTCCACACAAATTGAGTTCATTGAAGACCTTCATTCTGCTTCAACAATCAGAAAAAAGAATTGGAAGGACAACCACCCAATCAGAGGAATGGGAATTTCACCCAAAATAGATACGTCAGCTTTACATATCTGCTGGCCTTGACGTCAGAAGCTGGCTTCTTCAACTTCTCAGAGACTCCAGAGCGCGATTATCCCACAACAGTTCCTAGTTCTACCCAACTGTTACTTCCACTAGAGCCCTTTTCTACTGCCTTACGGGAGGGCGGCAAACTGTGGTAGGGAAATCTAACCATTGGCAGTAATAAATGCTAGCTAGGGGTTGAGTTTTAGTCGGGAGCAAATGGAGAGATGTACGGTGAGGCTTGAAAAAACAGTCAACTGCTATAAATAATGAAATGGAATAGCCGTAGCTTACATTTGTTATTGCTGGCACAAAGGTATAAAAACACAGTAAAATAGTCAGTCTATGATGGCATCCTGCATAAAAAAAAGGAACTAAGGGCTCATTCAAATCACATAATGCACATTATTGTAAGCATAACCCATGTGTGTTGGTGTGTGGTGTGGACGTGCATTGCAGTGCTTGCTATTTAGGAAAGAAATCTATGTAATTTTATTTGCTGCAGTGCATTGACATGCGTTTATACATGCTGCATGTTTCCCAAAGCACACTAACACAATTCTCTGCTGTGAACTTTGCAAACAAATAGTATGTGCGGTTTCCTTGCATTGATCAATGCAGTTCAAGGGGGCTAGGTATGAACGAGTCCTAAAAACAGAACCTGTCAGGCTAGGCAAAGCCTAAATAAATAAACCTAAATAAAAAAACAAACAAACAAAAAAACAAAACAAAACAAAAAAACAGCACAAGGGACATTACTTACAAGCAATGGGATGTGTCCCTTGTGCTAAAGTAGAACTATAAAGCAAAACTTTTTTTTTTTTTCATTTTGAAGGGAGGGTTATAACCCCTGTAAGGTTTATTTTTGCCATCGTTGTCTCCTTGGGGAGATTTACTTTCACTTCCTGTCCCATAAACAAAGCAGAAAGTAAGAGGAAATCCCTGCTAATTGAGGGAATCTCTTGAGGGCCCCTAGGTCACCAGAACTAGTGTCCCTATTGGAAGATTGCCCCCCTTTTACTTTTCTGGGGAAAAACACAGAATTTAGGATTTTCTTTAAACTTTCACTTTCAATGATAATGGTAAACAGGACAAATAGAGAGGGTGAATCTCCCTAACGGGGGCACAGACAGCAATAAAAACTTACAGGGGTTCTAATATATCTCCATTCCCATTCAAAACTATAAAAAAAAAAAAGTTTTGCCTTTACAGGTGGTCCCCGGGTTACAACCAAGATAGGGTTCTTAAGTCGAATATGTTTTTCAGTCGGAACAGATACATTTTTAAGTGTAGCTCCAGCCAAAGCAATAATTTTTTGCTGTCTGTTCCCCTGTTAAAAAGATTGCACCCCACTTTCTGTCCCTATGACAACTGGATTTTGAAAATTTTGGGTTGTTGTGGAAACAAGGATTGGTGATAAACCTTCAGTGGAGACACCTTTATCCCATGAGAACTCATACAGAAGTGAATTTCCCATCCTAGGGGGAGATTTCTCCTCACTTCCTGTTTTCTCCCTCCGTTTGTAAGTAGGAGTTGTTTGCAAGTCAGATGTTTGTAACCCGGGGACCGCCTGTAGTTATACCTTAAAGTGGTTGTAAACCCACTTTAATTGCTTTTACCTATAGGTAAGCCTATATTACGGCTTACCTATTAGGTGCTGTAAATATCTCCTAAACTTGCACCATTTAGGAGATGTTTACAGTGCATGCAGCCGATGGCGTCATCGGTGCATGCGCGCTGAAGAAACGGCCGCTCGTGCCGTTTCTTAAGAGCCCTGTGCCGTGACTGGCGGCTCCCGTGCGCATGCGCGAGAGTGACATCACGCGGCTCCGAACAGTAATACAGCCGGAGTCTGCAGACCCGGAAGAAGACGGGTGAACATGGATGCGCCCGGCAGCAGGGACAACGTAGGTTTCGTGGCAGGTAAGTGTCACATAATGTGCTAGTATGCGATGCATACTAGCACATTATGCATTTACTTTGCTGGGGGAAAAAAAAAATCGAAACATTTTTTTTCATGAGTTTACTTCCTCTTTAAGTATTTACATATTTTAAACAAGCAGTAAAAGCACTTTAAAGCAAAGCCTACGGGAAGAAAAAAATGTAAAAAAATAAATTAAAAAATCAGCACAAGGGACATTACTATCAATGGTACGTGTCCCTTGCACTGCTGGCTTCTGCTTTAGTTGTTCCTTCACCGATCCACCCACATCAATGTGCTCTTCACCGATCCACCCACATCAATGTGCTCTTCACCGATCCACCCACATCAATGTGCTCTTCACCGATCCACCCACATCAATGTGCTTGTGGCTCCTCCAACTTGACTCACCACTCTCCTCAGCACGGTGTCATAGAAGTTCCCTAAAATATAAAGTTACTAAAATTGCATGTATATGCCGGCACACACACAAACACACATCCTTCTGGGACTACAAGGGCAATGGTTACGTCAGTGCGTCGCTCCTCCCTTCACGTTTTGTCATACGTTGATGTCGTCCAGTGCCCCTGGACGATTTCACAATATGTGGAGCTTTTTATATTTTGGGGAACTTCTATGACACTGTGCTGAGTAGAGTGGTGAGTCAGGTTGGAGGACCCTTTGAAGTTTAATAGGCCCTGGCTGGGTATGGAGCCCCAAGCGCTTGTGACCTTAAGTAATGAAATGTCCATGTAATCTGGTCAGGGGCATTTTTCAGCTATTTGGTGGTGGTGTTGACACGCAGGGTCACTCTTTGAGGTGGTGGCTTATAGTGAAACTCACCAGATCATCATAATACACTGGTGGACTTTATATGATTATTATTTAGGGCAACTTAAAAAAGCTATATAGCCTAAAATATATGACTTTTCAGCTGGTGTTGTAATGCACATACACTACACAGCCAGGAAGTTGGTTCCACTTTTTTCTGGTTTAGCTTCTAAGTTTTCAATGTCATCTGTCTGTTCATTGGACAATAATTCGGCACTAATGTTTCACTGTTTAATATACAGGGAAGGGACACAAGAAATCTGGCAATCATCTTCCTGGCTGTGCAGTGAATCCGGCCTGTGTGAACCACAAGATTAGCTGAACAGGAATCCCGAAAACAGTTCAAAACTATGGATGACAACTTTATATTTTGATGATTGTTTGGGTATCACTTTAAAACAGCCACTATTACCAAAAGAATAAAATCTATATTTAATTTTAGATACGTTTATATAGCATTATATATTAATAGTCACAAAGATCTTTCAATGATACAGCTGGAGACAGCTACTTAGCTCTCCACCCACGTTTTCATTGTATTCCTATCTTTAACAGAGGGTTGTGTTAAACCAATTAAAAGACGACCAATCTGTTGTTTAATTAATTAGATAAGTGGTGTAAATGAGCCCTAAAAGAACAAAGCTCATGGTGAGCTGCAGAAAAGGCTCAGACCGATCTACGAGACTCAAGACTCTACGGCATGAGACGTCTCCGAAATAAAATACGCTAAAATCTGAAAATCAAAAACAGCAGCAATGCAAAAGAGTTTATTTACTAAAACTGGAGAGTGCCATATCTGGTGCAGCTCTGCATGGTAGCTGTGACAGGAGTCACTTTGGTTGGGGGGGCCTGTGGAACACAGCTAACCTTAGAGAGGTTGGAAAATGCCTCTCTCAGCCCCTTAGGCCCCTCTTTAGGTGTAAGTCACCCTGTGTCTATTAGGGGAACAGGGTGACCAAGGATATTATGGACAGCTACTTAATGGACACTGAGAATATGGTTTGGATTACTTAAAATGAGACAGTAATATTTATCAACCATATATCTCAAGAAATATATGGAGACTACTCCTGGCCTGTTTGATTCTGATCATGTTCATTGAAAGAGCTGGTCACATTGGCCTCTGTTCCATATTCTTCAATGTAGGAGATGGACAGTCTGTTACTGGTGGTCTCCTGCTGTTGTCTGTGTATTGAGGTGTTAGGTGTTTTTGGTTAAGCATGTCTGTCCCATTGTTAATTAACTCACCTATTGTTTCTGTCCAGATGGCTAGGTAAATAGCTCAGGTTAATTATATTTCTGTATATAATTTCATCTGCATAGGATAATGTAATCAGGCACCTGACCTGTTGGAGTATATACTCGGTGTGAGTTTGTTCAATAAATGTTCCAGATCTTAGACAAGCTATTCTCGGCTAGTTTTGTATGGGGCGCGGTAATATCTGATATCTATGTTCAAGACTGAAGGAAGCTGTATTCTGACGGAAACACACAAGCGCATTGTGGGGTCGCGGTTCTGATATAGTAGCCAATCAGCTTCTAACTTCAGTACTTTGGCAAAAAAAATCCTGGAAGCCGATTGGTTTCTATGCAGAGCTGCACCAGATTTTGCACTCTCCAGTTTTAGAACATCAACCCCTAATGCCCTGTACACACTATCAGATTATCTGAAGACTTTTGTCTGCAGACTTACCAAAACCATATAATATGAGGTCAAACCTAAACAGTTTCAATTTGTATGCAATCCGGCAGGCCCTTGCACTACATAGAAAAGGTAAATCTGAAGACAAAAGTCTTCAGATAATCTGATAGTGTGTACAGGGCATAAGACTTATTCAGAGGCAGAGAGGCGGCCATCTTTAATCCACACAGTGGGGTTTATTTACTAAAGCTAGAGAGTGCAAAATTTCGCATTTCTGCATAGAAACCTTTTAACCTCAGCTTGTTCAGTTAGGCTTTGGCATCAAAATCTGGAAGCAGACTGGTTTCTATGTAGAATTGTGACAAATTTTTGCACTCTTTAGCTTTAGTAAATAAACCCGTGTCCTCTTCTCCACCTGTATTGCTTGTCCTTATTGCGGTTTCTTTATCGCACTCACTACAACAGACCGCAATGTTCCAAAATAAGCTCTGACATTCCCCTCAACACACTATCCCATACCAAATTCTTACATACACAATACATAGGATTTGTAGGGGTTTCACTTGAGGTCAGAGATAAACAGAAGGTGGGGTGCCAATGAGTCTAAACTTGCCCCCAAAGTTTTTAGGCTCCATTCAAACTTCACACTGGACATCAAAGTTGCATGATAAGTCGCTCCCCATGTTTTCCAATCATAACCATTCATATATGTGCAACTTTGCAGCGATTTCAAAGTAGTTTGTGCACTACTTTGATCCAACTTTTTATGCAACTTGGAGGGCCACAGACTCCAATGTTAATCTTAAAATGTTGCATGAAAGTTGCACCTGAATATTATACAATGCAACAGTTGTCCATTATCACTGGTCAAAGCCAAAGTCGTATCCAAGTCGCACCCATCCAAAGTTGCATCAAAGTTGCACTCCAAAGTCAACGCAACTTTGAAGTTGTACAAGTGTGAATGGAGCCTTAAGTGCCGGTTCACATTATTGCGGATGCGCTGATCACATGTAATTCGGAGCGCACTGCTCCTTCATTATATGCGATCTCCTGTGTGGATGCGAATTCAGCCATACACTTTATATGGCTGAATTTGCAGCGCATCCGCAGCAAACACGCACATGAGGCATTTTTTGAGCCACCTCAGAATCGGATCGCACAGTGGTTCACATTTGTGCGATCCGATTCTGTGCGTACTTGCAGATCGCACTGCGATATGCGATCAAACTGGGGGTGTCGTTAACATTTGATTGACACCCCCTGCGTATCGCATATGGCAGTGTGAACTGCCAGATGTGCAGATGCGATGCGGAATCATGCTGCACATTTGCAGCGTTCCCGCAATGCACAAATGTGAACCGAGCCTAAAGCCTCGTACACACGCGTCGAAAATTGGCAGGGAATTTTTGTCCGACGACCGATTTTCGGCTTGTTAGTATGATGCTTCCGAAAAACCAACTCCGACTTTTCGGCCGAAAAAATTCTGGTGTGCAGGCTATAAAATTTTTGTTGGCCGTCAACACAACGGCCGATTTTCGTGCAGTCAGTACAGATTTCGACAGGGAAAAATCTGATGAGCAAGTCTGGGCATGCTCAGTGAAGAAAGAACACAAAGAAAGCAACCCAACACATGACATCACTTCTGAAGTAGAATTTTGTTGGGCGAGAAAATTTGTGTGCAGTCTAGGCACATTCCAACCAACAAAACACCACTCTGGACAAAAGACGGACGATCGGTCGGGCGATAATCGGTACGTGTGTACGGGGCTTAAGACTCTTCTATGGCTCTACTTTCACTTTAAAGTTTTAGTTCACCCTTATAGAAAAAAATATGCAAAAACTAACACCGGACACCCTCCCCACTCCTCCGATCCCTGCTGTACTTACCTCCAAGGTTGCCAAGCTGTCAGCACCCCTGTAGCCGCCCCAGCGGTACGGGGATTTAAAAGAAAAAAAACAGTTCTTCTCCCTCGTGTCTGTGCAACACTTCCGGGACGGACCAGATTGATTGGCCAGCGCCATCATAGGGAATCAATCCGGTACTTCCTGAGGTCCTGCATGGAGAAGAGTGAGGAGAGTAGGGATTTCAAATCCTCAGACCATTGGAGTGGCTTCAGGAGCCCTGACAGCTTGGCAATCCTTGAGGAAAGTAGAGAAGTGACCGGTGAAGTGAGGAGGGTGTCCGGTGTTAGTTCACTTTTACATTTTTTCTGTAAAGAGGAACTAACCATTTACAGTATATGAAGCTGTGAAGCCCAATCTTTTTTTTTTTTAATTTGAAAAAAAGAGCATGGAAAGGTAGGGACCCTTGTCTTTTTTTTTTGCTGTGTTTCTCCCATCCGGGAGATTTTACGTCACTTCCCCAACAAGAATGGGAAGTTGTCTTCAATGAAGAGATATCCTCTCTTAGATAATGGTTGACATCAGAAGAGGTTTCTCCAAGGGAAGATTTACCCTCCATTCCTGTTTCTGGGAAGATGAAAAAATGTTGGATTTCTCATGACAACAGTCGCCATTAGAGAGGGTGAGTTCCCCTAATGGGGGCACAGACAGCCGTAAAAACCTGACAGAGGTTAAAACCCTTCCAAATTATATCCAAGTAAAAAAATGACTATGTTTAAGTGGTTGTAAACCCTTACATATATCCAGTGAAGGGACTGGCCTCAGATGACACATACACAGAGATTAAATAAATCCTCCTGCTTAAGTTGTACCTGCTTATCTGCAGTCTTCTCTTCTCTACTCTACAGCCATTAAAAGTCCAGAATTTATACAGCTTGTCTGAGCTTCCAGAAAGCAGGGGGCGGAGAGCTGAAATTACACTCTGCAGAACTCTGGGAGGATAATTTAGAGCTGATTGGAGGGAAGGAACACACATCCCCTTCACACAGCACACAGAAACAGAGACTGTCAATCACATGCTGTGTGCTGGAGCTCCCTCCCCCATCAACTTTTTTCTCTTGGCTTCAGGAAATCCTGTCAGAAGGGATTCATGCTGATAGTATAGAAATGAGGCAACAGACAGAAATGGCACTTAAAAGGAGAAGTACAACCAAAGCTTGTTTGGCTGTACTTCCCCTGTGGATTACAGAGTGCAGTTCATTCTGCACTCCTATGACCCGTTTTCAGCAGGCAGCGGGCTGAAGTCCGCTGTCTGCTGATGCCACAGAGCCAGGCCAGGCTCGGGCAAGATTGCAACAATGGAGTCCGGATGCAACCACTTGCCTGGTAAGCCGCTAAGAGTCTGAGCCAGCCGCTCCTGCCCCTTCCACAGCCCAGCGCTCCAGTGAACACGGGGGGGGGGGGGGGGCAGAGAGCTGCTGACTGACATTAACTAGCTCTCTGCTCAGGGAGCTGTGAGAACCGAGCGCTCGGTGGCATTTGATCGCTCGGTTCTAAGAGGCTCTAGGGGACCAATGCTGCATCCAGTTAGGCAAGTATGATTCTGGAAAAAAATGTAACCCCATACTTCTCTTTTAATGCCCTAGATTGAGACAAGTACACACTATAGAGCAGTGATGGTGAACCAAGCTTGGCACCCCAGATGTTTTGGAACTACATTTCCCATGATGCTCAAATACACTGCATAGTGAATGAGCATAATGGGAAATGTAGTTCCAAAACATCTGGGGTGCCAAGGTTCACCATCACTGCTATAGAGGAATTCGGTTTGTTCATATTTCATGTCTGAGGTTTACAACCACTTTCACTATCCACTATAAGAAGATATTGATTGTAGTCATAGTCTCACAAACAGGTATTGCCAGAATGAATTAATATTTACAATAGTTACCATATTGAGGTGTATAAAAAGGTATAAAATGCACGCTCCGCATCCATATAGCCTCACTCAGGTATAGTATTTAAAAAAAGCTAGTCTGTAATTTTCACGAATCGCGACTATTTAGAGTTAGGATGTGGACCACATTTCACCAAACAACCAGTCTGTTTTTTTTAAACCAAAGACTAACATACCATTACCAGACGCAGAACAGCAACCTACACCTAATCAAGTCATTCCATCATATATATCACAAGTTCCAAAAACAAAAACCCTGATATTACCTGATCAACAACAACTTTACATTGGCACTGCAATGCCTTCTTTAAATATCAAATGGTTACAATGTACTAAAAATTTACATCCAGTATTTGTGCACCAGGGCCATGGAAAAAATGCCAAATGTTCCTTGGAATGCCCTTTACCAGCAATTACCCAGCAACAGGGAAGATTCAATTTCCACAAACCATTATCTGGGGAAGATTGCTCTATTATCATAAGATGGCACAATATAGTTGCTGGTGCAGCAGACAAAAAAAAAAGCACTAATGATATTGTCATCAACAAGACCACCATACTAACCTACATCAACACTGACGATGATACCAACCAATCACTTCTCAAAAAGTCAGAGTACAGATCGTGCAGATTTAGGAATTGCATTGCGGGATTTATCACATCATGTCACCCCGAGACACTTCCTCCGAGCACTTCCCCTTGTCCCCACCCCCTACCCACCTCCAAGCATCCTAAACTTGTCCCCACCCCCTACCCACCTCCAAGCACCTTAACCTTGTCCCCTACCCACCTCCAAGCACCTTAACCTTGTCCCCACCCCCTACCCACCTCCAAGCACCTTCCCTTGTCCCCACCCCCTACCCACCTCCAAGCACCTTAACCTTGTCCCCACCCCCTACCCCCCTCCAAGCACCTTAACCTTGTCCCCACCCCCTACCCACCTCCAAACACCTTCCCTTGTCCCCACCCTCTACCCACCTCCAAGCACCTTCCCTTGTCCCCACCCTCTACCAACCTCCAAGAGCCTTAACCTTGTCCCCACCGCCTAACCATCTCCAAGCACCTTCCCTTGTCCCCACCCCCTACCAACCTCCAAGAGCCTTCCCTTGTCCCCACCCCCTACCCACCTCCAAGCACCTTAACCTTGTCCCCACCCCCTACCCACCTCCAAGCACCTTCCCTTGTCCCCACCCCCTACCAACCTCCAAGAGCCTTCCCTTGTCCCCACCCTCTACCCACCTCCAAGCACCTTCCCTTGTCCCCACCCTCTACCAACCTCCAAGAACCTTAACCTTGTCCCCACCACCTAACCACCTCCAAGCACCTTAACCTGTCTCCACCCCCTACCCACCACCTCCCAATACCACTCCTTTTAGAGAATACAGAACCAAGTATCATTTTGTGGTGCGAAGTCATTTGTATAAAATTTGTTAATGGTAACAGAAAAGGCAGTAAACAGCAACACTAGACCCCCAGCAACCATAGATCCCCCCAACTCCAACAACAATAGACCCTTTCAGTAACAACAGATCCCCCCAGCAACAATATACCCCCCCCCCCCCATTTAGCAACAATTACACTCGAGTTGTCCAAGTGCCTGGCATCTGCTAATGCATACGTCAAACAATCTAGTGCCAGCTAGGGATGTAATTAAACAATATTAATAGGATATAGAAGTCTCTAGCCCAGCTTCTGTATGGGGTGTTAGGAAATATTGTGGGGTGCTTGCCTACACGTCCAAGCACCCCTTGCACTTATCAAATGGACAATTTATTCCCACTTACCTCCTCCATTCATAGAAATTTTATTATATCTTCTATGAATGAAAAACAAAATTTATAAAAGGAGGATGTGCTGAAGAATGAAAGATCCACCTCCTCCATTCAACTCAGCCCTCCTCTTCTGCCCTCCTCATCTCCACAAAAGCCCTCCTCTGCTCTACAAAAGCCCTCCTCATCTCCACAAAAGCCCTCCTCATCTCCACAAAAGCCCTCCTCATCTGTCCTCCTCTGTTCCACAAAAGCCCTCCTCTTCTCCACAAGCCCTCCTCATCTGTCCTTCTCTGTTCCACAAAAGCCCTCCTCTTCTCCACAAGCCCTCCTCATCTGCCCTCCTCATCTCCACAAAAGCCCTCCTCTTCTCCACAAGCCCTCCTCTTCTGCCCTCCTCATCTCCACAAAAGCCCTCCTCATCTGTCCTCCTCTGTTCCACAAAAGCCCTCCTCTTCTGTCCTCTGTTCCACAAAAGCCCTCCTCTTCTCCACAAGCCCTCCTCATCTCCATAAGCCCTCCTCATCTGCCCTCCTCATCTCCACAAAAGCCCTCCTCTTCTCCACAAGCACTCCTCATCTGTCCTCCTCTGCTCCACAAAAGCCCTCCTCTTCTCCACAAGCCCTCCTCTTCTGCCCTCATCTCCACAAAAGCTCTCCTCTGCTCTACAAAAGCCCTCCTCTTCTCCACAAGCCCTCCTCATCTGTCCTCCTCTGTTCCACAAAAGCCCTCCTCTTCTCCACAAGCCCTCCTCATCTGCCCTCCTCTGCTCCACAAAAGTTCTCCTCTTCTCCACAAGCCCTCCTCTGCTCCACAAAAGCCCCCCTCTTCTCCACAAGCCCTCCTCTGCTCCACAAAAGCCCCCCTCTTCTCCACAAGACCTCCTCTGCTCCACAAAAGCCCCCCTCTTCTCCACAAGACCTCCTCTGCTCCACAAAAGCCCCCCTCTTCTCCACAAGCACTCCTCATCTGTCCTCCTCTGCTCCACAAAAGCCCTCCTCTTCTCCACAAGCCCTCCTCTTCTGCCCTCATCTCCACAAAAGCTCTCCTCTGCTCTACAAAAGCCCTCCTCTTCTCCACAAGCCCTCCTCATCTGTCCTCCTCTGTTCCACAAAAGCCCTCCTCTTCTCCACAAGCCCTCCTCATCTGCCCTCCTCTGCTCCACAAAAGTTCTCCTCTTCTCCACAAGCCCTCCTCTGCTCCACAAAAGCCCCCCTCTTCTCCACAAGCCCTCCTCTGCTCCACAAAAGCCCCCCTCTTCTCCACAAGACCTCCTCTGCTCCACAAAAGCCCCCCTCTTCTCCACAAGACCTCCTCTGCTCCACAAAAGCCCCCCTCTTCTCCACAAGACCTCCTCTGCTCCAAAAAAAGCCCCCCTCTTCTCCACAAGCCCTCCTCTGCTCCACAAAAGGCCCCCTCTTCTCCACAAAAGCCCTCCTCTGCTCCACAAAAGCCCCCCTCTTCTCCACAAGCCCTCCTCTGCTCCACAAAAGCCCTCCTCTTCTCCACAAGCCCTCCTCTGCTCCACAAAAGCCCTCCTCTTCTCCATAAGTCCTCCTCTTCTCCATAAGTCCTCCTCTGCTCAATAAGCCCTCCTCTGCTCAATAAGCCCTCCTCTGCTCAATAAGCCCTCCTCCTTTTCTCCATAAGCCCACCTTGTTCACAGGCAAAGAAGCACAGGAAGTTATCAAGATTTCTGCCAAAATCAACAGGTATTCTATCCAACAAGTATTTAATGGTGTATTTAGCAGACCAAAAGGGAGAAAAGAGGAGAAGTTCCCTGTAGGGGGTTGCATACACTTTAAGATGCCATCACCAGATTTAGTACGCTCCAGTAACGCAAGGATGAGTCAGTGTCACCAGAGTCCTAAAACATTAAAAGCCTGCCCCCCCCCCCCCCCCAACAGACAACACTTTCCCACCCAGAGCGACAGCACACGTTTTCCCTCCTCTCCAGCTCTAAAAAAAAAAAAAAAAAAAACTGAACGCCTTTTCTTCGAGGGAAAGCGAGAAAAGATAAATGCACAGGTTTTTTAAACATGCGGCACTCAAGCTGTCCCTGGCCACACGATCCATAAGCCTGAATGAATTAATAATAGACGGGGATTTGTTGATATGGTTACCGTAGCAGCCATCTTGTTCAGCTTTCGCTGCACAGCTGGGAGCCCTCTGATTGGTGAGCTAGGTGCAAACCGTAAGTAACCATGTTTATACACGCTGTAGCACACATATGTGCCTGGTTTCATTGTGATAACCAAATGTCCCCCTCCTGCGATTTCATTTCACACATCCCCCGGCATTATGTTCAGCAATAAACAACACTGAACAGAACCAGCCGAACGGTCCCTGGATTCAGGAAGTGTCCAACGGATCACTCCCCTTCACCGATTCACTTCAACCTCCTTGGCGGTCTATGGCAGTGGTCCTCAACCCTGGTCCTCAGGGCCCACTAACAGGCCAGGTTTGCAAGATAACTGAAATACATGCCAGGTGATATAATTTGCTGCTCAGTGATTGCAGTACTCTAGTCTGCATCTACCCAAGGTAATACTTAAAATCTGGCCTGTTAGTGGGCCCTGAGGACCGGAGTTGAGGACCACTGGTCTATGGGACGAAATAGGCAACATTGGCAGCTTTCACGTATATATTTATTCATTTTTTCTCCCAGAGCTATATAAAAGTGGAGACGCTGACAAGGATTTTAGTGCGTTTTCTGCTTTTGTGAATGCCGGACTGGTTTACCACAATCCAATGAAAGCTGATACACGCAAAGATTAAGGAATTAGGAGGGAGACGGTATAACACCGAGCTCAGTGTCAGACATGATTTACTGGTACTCCATCCTCTATTGTACGGACACTGGAAACATGGATCCCTATCCGAAAAACTGAAGGTAGCACACCAAAACTATGTATAAAAGAGATTATACATTTTACTTCTTCAAATCTTAAAATACAAATCTTAAAACCACACAACAAACAAATTGGAATAAGGCCCCTTTCACACGTGTCCGTTCCCGTGACAGACTCAGTTTTTCTCAACAGGGATCGATCCGCCGATCCCCACTGAGCAGGCAGATGACAGCTCCTTGCAGACACAGAGGTGTCAGATCCCCCCTCTCCTCTATGGGGGAATCAGATGAGAACGGACCGCCTGTCCATTCTCATCCGATCCGGTCATCCAGACGGATGGAAAATAGGGTTTCCATCCGTCCGGATTTGACGGATCGGATGTCAGCGGACATGTCTCCGCTGACATCTGCTGCCCCATAGAGATGCATGGGGAAAAACTGACAGGCGGATCTGAAAAGTCTGCATGTGTGAATGGGGCCTAAAGGAGCTGCAGTTGCATATAATGCCAATATTTTTGTTATATATATTTGTATCTGCAGCTTTATGAAGGACAAATGTATGTCCCAAACTGTGCAGTCACTTGTAAATGTATGTTTACTTATTACTGCATGAAGAAGTAAAAGGATATTAAGATCAACAATTGGATTGCATCTTCTATTATACTGGTAAGAAAGGAGTGCAACAATAGATGTTACCTATGCGTAAAGAAATCTTACACAGCAGAGGTGTCCCACCTTGAAATATAATATATTATATTAATATATATATATATATATATATACGCACACACTATATATATATATATATATATATATATATATATATATATATATATATATATATATATATATATATATATATATATATATATATATATATATATATATATATATATATATATATAGCACTGATACCGGTGCCAATACCAAGCATTTGCGCAAATGCTCGGATACCAAAACCAACACGTTGCAGTGCGATTTGCGTCAATCCAAAATGAATGGGCGCAAACTGCACTGCAAATATTCGCATGCATTTTGAACAGGAATATGGTGCTATTCCTGTCCAAATCACGATATTTCCCCCACTGCTCCGGTGCGTATATAGAAAGGGAAAAGCGCCATCTAGTAGGCAATTTAAAATGTTGGCACTCACATTAAAGCGGAGCTCCACCCAAAAGGGGAAGCTCTGCCTACTCCCCTCCGCTGCCACACTTAGCACCTTTTTTTGCTCCTCCTTTTCTCCTCCTTCCCCTGCAGCCGGCCCATTCACACAGCGCAGCGCAATTCGCGCATGCACAGTAGGGAACCGGCTGTGAAGCCGCTAAGTTTCACTGCTAGTTTCCCTTAGTGGAGATGGCGACGGCAGCACCCGATAGCCGATTAAAAAATCAGCTCGGGTGGATGCCTGGACAGGTAAGTGTCCTAATATTAAAAGTCAGCAGCTACAATATTTGTAGCTGCTGACTTTAATTTTTTTTCTGAAGTAGCCTGAAGCTCTTCTTTAAAGAGGAAGTAAACCTGTAAAAAAAAAAAACCCTGTAAGACAAAGGCATAATGAGCTAGTATGCATCGCATACTAGCTCATTATGAAATACCTTACACAGCGACAGGACGGCTGACATGTTCGGCCGTCCAGCTTCCTGGTTTGCGTCCCCTGGCCATCTGATTGGCCGGAGGCGAGATTACATCACTCCCGTGCATGCACACAGGAGCTGTCGTTCATAGCACAGGGCTCTGAAGGAACGGCACGGGTGACCGTTCCTTAAGAGCGCATGCGCCGATGACGTCATCAGCTGCTGAAAAAGTAAATACCTAAACGGTGCAAGTTTAGGAGATATTTACAGCACCTATAGGTAAGCCTTAATATAGGCTTACCTATAGGTAATTGTCAACAAAGTGGGTTTACAACCACTTTAAGAACAGTTCAAATGCAAAATCTGCATAGGTTTCCCGGTCCTGCTGATGATATAAAATCACGGCCACTGGAGATGGTAAAAGAGCTGGAGTAGATGTAGAGGCGGTCCGCCCCCAAGCTGCCCTATACCCATGGGGTCCCAGAACCTCTCCTCCAGCCCTGTGAGCACCTCCAGTGGCCGTAATTTGCTTGCAGTCAAGCATGGTGGTGGAAGTGTCATGGTCTGGGGCTGCATGAGTGCTGCCGGCACTGGGGAGCTACAGTTCATTGAGGAAACCATGAATACCAACATGTACTGTGACATACTGAAGCAGAGCATGATCTTCTTCTTTCAGAGACTTTGCCACAGGGCAGTATTCCAACATGATAACAACCCCAAACACACCTACAAGACGACCACTGCCTTGCTAAAGAAGCTGAGGGTAAAGGTGATGGACTGGCCAAGCATGTCTCCAGACCTAAACCCTATTGAGCATCTGTGGGGCATCCTCAAACGGAAAGGTGAAGGAGCGCAAGGTCTCTAAAATCCACCAGCTCTGTGATGTCATCATGGAGGAGTGGAAGAGGACTCCAGTGGTAACCTGTGAAGCTCTGGTGAACTCCATGCCCAAGAGGGTTAAGGCAGTGCTGGAAAATAATGGCGGCCACACAAAATATTGAGACTTTGGGCCCAATTTGGACATTTCCACTTAGGGGTGTACTCAATTTTGTTGCCAGCGGTTTAGACATTAATGGCTGTGTGTTGAGTTATTTTGAGGGGACAGAAAATTTACACTGTTATACAAGCTGTACACTTACTACTTTACATTGTACCAATGTGTTATTTATTTCAACGTGTTTATGATGTTACATGAAAGGATATAATAGAATATTTACATAAATGTGAGGGGTGATATTATATCATTTTGGTGTGGTACCTTAAAAACCCTATTTAGTTTTCCTGACAGGGATCCATGTTCACAGCAAATACACCATACAAAGAGGCCTATTCAATCGGGCAAACAGAATTGCACAGACCTACAGCAAACATCCATATTACAATTTTACTGATATGATATTAGGAAACTGTAATCTGATTGGTTGCCATTGGTCACTATCTTACTAAGCAGGCATAAAATATCTTCCCCAACCATATGATCAGTGCTGCAATAAAGGGAGTATTCCCAGTAGAATCTCTCGGATTATATATGCTGCTCAGGTATTAAAAGTCGGTGCTATTTAAAGGGGGTGGTGACAGGTAGAATACATAATGTTACCTTTCTATTTTTATCTGACAGCAAGTGCAAAGATAATGTCAGGAGTGAGAAGACACAATCCAGAAGCCCTAAGGAAATAGAAAAACTTTTTTTTTTCTAACATGCTTTTCTACAAAGCGTACTCTGTGCTTGCTGAAAGGAGGAAGATAAACTAGGAGCTTTACAAAATCTGATCAAAGTGGTAATCTTCAGAAAAAAAAACAAAAAGTTGAATTCAGGCTAAATAATTTCGCCAGCATCCTTTCCCACTATTCGCAAGAGTTACAGGCGCAGGTAGCAAATGCAGAAGAGAATATTTAAAGCGGAAATAAAGCCAGTGAATTTTTATTTATTTTTTGTTCCCCTGAAAAGTAAAGGCATAATGCGCTAGTAGTGCATCCTTGCAATGTGATTTTTAACTTCCCGACCATCCCATAGCAGATGTACTGCTACAGGGCGGCCGCGCCATGCAGGATCACGTATATATAAGTCATCCTGCCCTTCTGGGTATCTGAGGCCTGCTCAAGCACAGCGGGAGCTGATCGGTAGGTCAGACGGACTTGATGTCCACCGCCCCTCCCAGCGATCGTTCGTTACACAGGCAGAATGGCGGTCTACCTATGTAAACAAGGCAGACTGCCAATCTGTCAGTAGGGAAGGCATGGATCCTGTGTTCCTGCAAAGTAAAGTAAAAACACCTCCCCCACAGTAATAAAGCACTGGTCAGGCAGACAGTTAACCCTTTGATCGCCCCTGATGTTAACCCCCTTCCCAGCCAGTGTCATTAGTACAGTGACAGTGCATATTTTTAGCACTGATCACTATATTAGTTTCACTGGTCCCCAAAATTCACTTAGTGCCCGATTTGTCCACCACAATATCGCCGTGCGCTATAAGTCACTTATCGCCACCAATTACTAGTAAAAAAAATCCAGTATATAACCTATATTTTGTAGACACTATAACTTTTGCGCAAACCAATCAATATACGCTTATTGGGATTTTCTTTTTACCAAAACATGTAGAAGAATACATATTGGCCTAAATTGATGAAGAAATAAGATTTTTTACATTTTATTGGATATGTTTTATAGCAGAAAGAAAAAGAAACTAGATTTTTGTCTTACCATAAAATCCCTTTCTCTGATGTTCATTAACGGACACAGATCCTGATCTTCTTAACCATTGGGTGAACGACAGGGTAACGCCACCAATTCCAACACCCTGCACGCAGAGGTGAAAGCCACAAAAGAGGCCACCTTCTGGGACAGCGTAAGCAGGGGAATCTTCAAAGATTCTCAAAAGGAGGCTTCTGGCGGACTGAGCACCAAATTGAGGTCCCAAGGCGGCAACAGAGGCCGCACTGGTGGGGTTAAGTGCCTAACTCCCCGAAGAAAAGTAAGCACCAAGGAGTATGTGGCCAAGGACCATTGAAAAACAACCGCTAAGGCCAACACCTGCCCCTAATAGTACTCAAGGCCAGTTTCTGCTCAACCCCCTGTTGAAGAAAGGTCAAGATCCGAGCCACCAAAAAAAGAGCAAGGATGAACCCCAGGAGACTCACACCACGCAATGCACGTCTTCCACGTAGGATGGTAGATCTTCCTAGAAATAGATTTCCTAGCTTTGAACAGGGTTGGAATCACAGACTCAGACAAACCTCTATTCATCAGCAACTAGCGTTCAACAGCCAAGTCATCAAGGCCAGCAACTGTAAAGCAGGATGGAAGATTGGTCCTCGGGACAGCAGATCCTTTCTGAGAGGAAGCTTGCAAGGAACATCGGCAACCAGCCGCACCAGATTGGCGTGCCAAGCCCAGTGAGGCCAGTCCGGGGCACGAAGATGACCAGAATCCCTTCTGCCTTGATCCTGCTTAGAAATCTTGGCAGAGTTTTGAGATGAGGGAAGGTGTAAATCAGAGGATACTGACCCCACGGGGCCACCAGCGCATCTGTGGCGTCCGGCAGAGGATCCCGTGACCGAGCCACAAACCTCTGCACCTTACTGTTGAGCTGGGACTCCAACAGATCCACCTCGGGGATGTCCCATTGGAGACACAACTGATGAAACACCTCCGGATGAAGGGATCACTCCCCTTGGTCCAACGCCTGCTGACTGAGGTAATCTGCCTGCCAGTTTTCCACCCCGGGAATGTGTACGGTGGATTGGGCTGGAACAAATCATTATGCCCACCTTAGAATGCCGGCTGCTTCCAGAGCTGCCAGGACACTTGGTGATTGACATAAGCCACAGGTGTGCATGGTCTAATTGAATGCGCACTTGACATCCCTGAAGACGATCCGTCCAATGTTCCAGGCACAGTCTGATAGCTCGGAGTACCAAGACATTGATCGGTAGTCTGGACTCTTCCAGTGTCCAGACCCCCTGAGCAACAATTTTGCGGAGGACCCCTCCCCAGCCGGACAGGCGAGCATTCGTGGTGACCACTGTCCAATACAAGGGGAGGAAGAATTTGCCCAGCCGAAATGTCGAAGGAGGAAGCCACCATATCAGGGACTCTTTCAATCCCCGGGTCAACCAGATCTGATTGTCCAGAGACCTCGTATGGAACTGTGCAAATGCAACCACCTCGAAAGTAGACACCATCAGGTCCAGCACCCACATGCAAGTCCGGTGGGATTACCATCTGCTGGACAGCAGGAGATGAGTTACAGCCTGTCGTTTCTGGAGTTTGTCCTGAGGAAGGAGCACTGGCTAAGGCCAAGTCCACAGTCAGACCCAGATAGTCCAGCTTTGTGGACGGAACCAGAGCAGACTTCTGAAAGCTCACAATCCAGCCAAACACCCTCAAGCTCATACGGTGATTTCCAGGTTTTCCACCAGAGCAGTAAGAGACTCCACTCACAGAAAGAGGTCATCCAATTAGCCCAGTACCGCGATCGCCCATTGGCGTAACAATGCTAGCACCAGGGCCAACACTTTCGTGAAGACCCGAGGAGCAGAGAAGGGAGACCAAAAGGTAACGCCACAAACTGATAATGCTCCTCTCCCACGGCAAAGCGGAGGAAGCGCCGGAGACCGACACATATTGGAATGTGAAGATAATCGTCCTTAATGTCGATGAAGGCAAGAAAAATACCCCTGATGCAGGGAAGCCACCACTGTGCGAACAGTCTCCTTTCTGAACTTCTGCACCCACACAAAGCAGTGAAGCGCCCTGAGGTCCAGAATTAGACACACCTTGCGTTCCTTCCTGGGGACTGTAAACAGGTTTGAGTAAAACATCTGAAAACCTTCCAAAGTCAGAACTGGGACCATCTCCCTTTAAAGTAAAAGGTCTTGCACCGCCCCAAAAAGAGCCTCTAAGCGGACCGGGGATAGTCGCACATTGGAAGAAGGAAACTTACAGGAGGGCAAGAACAAAATTTGATCTTGTAGCCAGCCTGAATGACCTTGTGGACCCACCTGACTTATACCAGGGGAGTCTGCGGGTCCGGGAACCAGCAAAGACGTCCCCCACCCCAGATACGGGTGAGGGCGCACCTTCATGCTTAAGGGGCTTTGTCCGCGGGTCTGGAGAAACCCGCTCTTGACTTGCCAGACCAAGTTCATGTGGATCCTCCAGAGCAAGCCCCGAAGGGATCTGATCTTTTGTCAGTCAACCCTAAGGGACAAAAAAACTTCTTATGAGCCGAGAAGGAGGGCCCACATCTACCGCAAGGGTCCTTGCCCTTAGTAGCCTGCGGAAGAAAGGTACTCTTCCCCCCTGTGAGACCTTTGATGATGTCATCCAGGGTAGCACCAAACAGGCGATCTCCTTGAAAAGGAAGATCAGTCAAGGCCTTTTTAGAAGTCTTGTCTGCAGACCAGTATATGAGCCAAAAGACACAATGAAGGACCACTGCTGAAACAGAAAGCCGAGCCACTAGCAGAGCCGCATCCAAAAGAGACATCACAGATAAATTGCAGCCCCTAGACCAGCTGGTCCGCCAGCTCAGAAAAGGCAGGGGGGAGCTACTCCCCCTCCAGCTCACGGCTCAAAATCCTAGCGCATTCGGTCAGAGTCTGCGACACCATGGCAATGGTGAATATCGGCCTCAGTGCCGAACCAGCCAGGGTGTACATATTGCGGGCCACATCCTCCACCTTCCTGTCAGCCGGGTCCTTAAAGGCCGGGGACTCTTCAACTGGAATCATGGTTGCCTTGTTTAATCATGAAACTGGAGGGTCCACCACGGGTGGAACAGTCCACTTCTTAAGAAGGGACTCCTCATAGGGGTATCGCCTAGCAAAATCGCTTAGGGACCCCAAGGGGACACTGGTTTTAACAACTATTTAGTGACATTTCTGTCAAAATAGGAGGGGAAAGGGAACACCTTTTCCATTCTGGATGGCTTGTAAATGCCAAAAGGGAACCTGCGCCTCCGACGCAGCTTCAGTTGCATCCTCCATCTTTAAAGCGGAGTTCCACCCTCGTTATACATTTTTTTCTAAAAATACCCCCGGGACAGTCAGGGCTAGTACATTCCACAATGGATAGCCTCTGATCTGTCCCGGGTTGCACTTACCTTTCAGGAGAAATACTTACCTTGAAATTGTCTTGTCCAGCGCTGCCATCTCAGGTGTGGGCAGCTTGAAGCCAGCGCGATCCTCTTCCGCGTCCTCTTCGGTCCTCTTCCTTCTTCTTTGGTCCCACGATGCACTGCACCGGCCCCGACGTCACTTCCGGGTCACGCGCGTCATCGCTCCACAGCTTCTGGGCATGCCCAGAAGCTGTTTAGAAGGGAATGACGCGCGCGCCCCGGAACTGACGTCGGGGCCGGTGCAGGCGCAATGATTCCTGGGAGCGATGACGTTCAGCTCCCAGGAATCATTGCAAAAGCCAGGAAGTGACGAATCGCCGTGGCCGCCGAGGGGAGGAAGAAGGAAGTAAGGTGAGTATATTTTCTCTAAAAGGTAAGTGGAAAAAAAAAAAAAATTGCGATTATCCATTTGTTTTTCAGGTGACCGGGAGCGAGAAGATGGAGGTAAGTATAAATTTCGGGTGGAACTCCGCTTTAAGGTCTCAAGCACAGCTCAAATCAGTGCGTCCACCAGCGCCTTTTCGTACGCGGTTGCAGAAGTGGAGGAATCCACCTCAGTATCTGAAGATTCAGGGCGCGTGGTCGCAGACACAGCAGGGTGACCAACATCCACGGCGGCCGAATCAGATTCAGGATCTGATGAGACAGATGAAGCAGGGGAAGGTGGGAGGTGCTTTTTGCCAGCCTGTCGCCCACAAGCCACCTCCCCCTGGGACACCAAGGACTCCAGGACTGCCGTCAGTGCATCGATGGATGGGACTAGGGGATCAGGTGTGCTCCAAAGACTCCATGAGTCACCAGGGGGACCCCATAAAAAGTGTAAAACACTGCTAAGGGACAACCTCCACCACTTTTGCAGCCCACCCAGTTTCCAGCCACAGAGCACCAATCGATCCACAGTAGAGAGGGAGAGGATCCCACCAGACTCACTACCCCGCAGACACCAGGCACCGCAGCTACCAGGAGAATCTGCACTGCACAAGCAGCGATGAGGAAATTAAAAGATCCAGGAATCAGCACCATGAGGAGGGGCTCCCACTGCCGAAATTGCCGCCCAGAGGGCTCTACTGTCATGGCCGCGGCTATTTTTAAAGGCAAACCACCGAAAAATGGCCGCCGGACCACACAAACATGGCCACTGTGCATTAAGCATACAGGCTACAAGAAAATGGCGGCACCAAGAGGCTCCCAGGGACCCAGGAGGGATCCCTAGGCCTCAGAAAATGGCACAGGCAGGAAGGGGGGCCCTGGCAGGAGCCCCCACTATGCACAGCCCCCCACAGCCGATCACTTGGTCTCTGGCATCGCACACCCCCGCCCGCTTTTGCCAGCACAGCACCCTGCCCCCACCATAGGCGATGGACCAGGCCACCCCACAGCCAAATCGTCAGTGATGGATGGAGGGGGGGGGGTGGATGGAGGGCGAGATGGTCCACCAGACCGGTGAGGGGGTGCCCTCAATGGGTGAACGGGAAGGAGCGGAACCCAGGGGTCCGACCGTCCCACAGAGGGGCCCACATCCACAGTTACTTACCATACCAGGAACCAGGCGGGCACCGCTCCAGACAGAACCTCCTTCCCATCAAAATGGTGGGGCTATTGGCCAGGAGGAACGCTGCAACTCAGGACGAGACCTGGTCATATGCGACCTTGCAGGGTGTTTAACTCGCAGGCCAGTCCCCATCCGGTGGGGCTAGGTCGGAGCTGAGGTCTGCAAGAGCTTGCTGGCCAGACTGGGGTGAACACTGGATCTAGATTATCTTTCCCATCGCCAAGTCCGGCAGTTGATTGTAGACCTCACAGGAAAAAAAATAGGAGAAAAAAAAAATCTATCTAAAAAGAAAAATTTGCTAGGACCAGAGATTCCAGCAAGGAACTAGGTCCTTACTCCTGACTAGGCAGAAAAAACGGAGTACCTGTAGCAGAAAGGAGGGGGGGGAGAGTATACCCCCTGGGACTGCCCATAGGCATAGCCAGACTTTTTTTATGCCTAGTGTCCTACTCCTGTAGGGGGCAGTATAACCCAATGGTTAGGAAGATCAGGAGCTGTGTCCGTCAATGAACGAAAGAGAAAATATTTTTTTTTGTCGATATTTTTTACCTCTGCTGGAAGTCTATTGCCAGCATCAACTACCCTTTTGGGAAAACAATACTTTCTGAGCCAGTTCACACCATAGAAATGCAGTCCAGATGCTTTTCTGTATGCACATTTTTGATACGTTTCAGGGCGTTTGACACGTTTTTGGTGCGTTTTTGATGCAGCAGTCCAGTGCATTTTTCCCTCTCTCTTTTCTTAACCTTAAATTTAAAGGATGCGTGTTCCAGTGCGTTTTTAGTGCCTTTAGTGAATTTTTGATGCGTTTTACAGCAATCCAGTACAGTCCATTGCAGGAAAAATGCAGCACATTCTACTTTTTTTTCTGGAACTGCAAGCCCTGGTGTGAACTATGCCATTAAAAACCATATCCATACTATAACCCACTTTCCATGCTTTTTGATGCAGAAAAAAAAAAATGCACTGGACTGCATGTGGTGTGAACTGGCCCTCTAAGATCAGATTTGAATTTTCCTCCAGTTAGTTGGAGGTCAGGTCCCCGTGTTCTTAAAGTGGAGTTCCCCCCTCATTTTATACTTACCTCCATCTTCTCGCTCCGGGTCACCTGAAAAACAAATGGCTAATCGCATTTTTTTTTTTTACTTACCTCGTAGCGAAGAAAATATACTTACCTTACTTCCTTCTTCCTCGGCCGCAGCCCGTCGTCACTTCCTGGCTCTGCAATGATTCCTGGGAGCTGAACGTCATAGCTCCCAGGAATCATTGCGCCTGCACCGGCCCCGACGTCAGTTCCGGGGCGCGCGCGTCATCCCCTTCTAAACAGCTTCTGGGCATGCCCAGAAGCTGTGGAGGGATGACCCGCGCGACCTGGAAGTGACGGCGGGGCCGGCGCAGGGCATCGTGGGACCGAAGAAGGCGGAAGAGGACGCAGAAGAGGACGCGCTGGCTTCAAGCTGCCCACATCTGAGATGGCAGCGCTGGACAAGACTTTTTCAAGGTAAGTATTTGTCCTAACAGGTAAGTGCAACCCGGGACAGATCAGAGCCTAGCCATTGTGGAATGCACTAGCCCTGACTGTCCCGGGGGTATTTAAAAAAAAAATAAAAATTCCAGGGTGGAACTCCGCTTTAAATTTGGTTTTTATATTGAAAATTACTGCCCTCCTGAGCCTTATTCACCCCCATTTAAAGGTTTCCATCATGTCTCCCCTTCTTTCCTCATTTGGAGTAAAAATGACATTATTGTTGCAGGGGATTCCCAATATCTGACTTGTATCTTAATGCAGACATCTGAGCCAATCACACAAGCAGGAAATGACATTTCTGGGGGGAGCTGTGTACATCATCTGTTTACAGAATGCCTCCAGGATGCCATATTGAATTTTACAGAAAATTACAGATTGAAAAGGAAAGATTATTTTTAATAACATTCAATTACAATATTACTCGTGTAGCAATTGTTTACGCTATGATATTTTTTTTGTTTATTTGCTAATTTTTTTATTACCACGAAACTGGAGTTACCTAAAAACCTTATGTTTTATGCATTAAATGTATGTATGAACAGACGAGGATGTGGGGCATTTCTACAAAAATCAGTGATTAATTATTGATACAATCAATAATGCGCCAATCGCAAATGACAACTTTTATAGATTAGTGGTAGTCGGTTAAAGGAGCGCCCAAAATCGGCAAGAACAATCCCAATTGGATCAAAAGATCGTTGTTTTATTGGTAGCAGAACATGTTAAAGCCAACGTGTTTCGGGGGGGCAGAGACTCCCCCTTTTTCAGGGCGTAAATGTTGCTATTCGGATCTGCAACCGACAGCATAACCTAGGCCGTATCTTAACCACTTAAGCCCCGGAAGATTTTACCCCCTTCCTGACCAGGGCCTATTTTGCAATTCGGCACTGCGTGACTTTAACCGACAATTGCGCGGTCGTGCGACACTGTACCCAAATGAAATTGATGTCCTTTTTTTCCCACAAACAGTGCTTTCTTTTGGTGGTATTTGATCACCTGTGCGAATTTTTGATCATGCGCTATAAACAAAAAAAATGCGTAAATTTTGCAAAAATAATAATATTTTTCAAATTTATTTATATGAAATTCCCAAAAAAAAAGATTTTAAAATCAAAATTTTTTTAACATTTTCGGCCAATTTGTTTTATGCTACATATGTTTGGTAAAAAAAACAAAAAACGTATTTTGATTGGTTTGCGCAAAAGTTATCGCGTTTACTAACAAAGGGAAAGATTTTTGTCATTTTTGTTGTTTTTTTTTTAACGCGTAATGGCGCCGATCTACAATTTTTTTGCGGTACTGCGACATTGCGGCGGACAGATTGGACCCTTGACTGACATTTTTGACACTTTTGGGGTTACCAGTGACATTACTACAGTAATCAGTGCTATACATATGCACTGTTACTGCAAAATGACACTGGCAGTGAAGAGGTTAACTTTTTTTGAGAGGGAGGGGTTAGGTGTGTCCCTAGGGGCGTGATTCTAACTGTGATTGGCTGTGGCTTGAGGTGTATGAACAGTGATCAACGGTCCTACATAGTAGAACCGTATGATCACTATTCCTACACAGTGGAGAATGACAGGCGGCTTGTTTACATCAGCCGCCTGCCTTTCTCCCTCTGCACCGACGATCGCCAAGTGACCGGCGGACATCGGGTCCGCCGGTCATACGCGCGCGGGGGGGGTCCGTGACTGTTCGGGAGCGCGCCTCCGGGGGCGCTCGCTCGCTCCTTAGACCCTCACAGGCTAGCGACGTAGTACTACATCGCTCTGCCTGTAAGGGGCTGACTGCTGACTGGGGGCACTATTCCTCCCACTGACACCAAGGATGGGGGCACTGTTCCTCCCACTGACACCAGTGATGGGGGGCATTATTTCTCCCACTGACACCAGTGATGGGGGGCAATATACCTCCCACTTACACCAGTGATGGGGGCACTATTCCTCCCACTGACAACAATTATGGTGCACTATTTCTCCCAATGACACCAGTGATGAAGCACTATTCCTCCCATTGACACCAGTGATGGGGGGCACTATTCCTCCCACTGACACCAGTGATGGGGGGCACTATTCCTCCCACTGAAACCCAGTAATGGGGGGCACTATTCCTCCCACTGACACCAGTGATGGGGGGGCACTATTCCTCCCACTGACACCAGTGATGGGGGGGCACTATTCCTCCCACTGACACCAGTGATGGGAGGCACTGTTCCTCCCACTGACACCAGTGATGGGAGCCACTGTTCCTCCCACTGACACCAGTGATGGGAGCCACTGTTCCTCCCACTGACACCAGTGATGGGAGCCACTGTTCCTCCCACTGACACCAGTGATGGGGGGCACTGTTCCTCCCACTTACACCAGTGATGGGGGCACTATTCCTCCCACTGGCACCAGTGATGAGGGCACTAATCCTCCCACTGACACAACTGATCGAGGCACTATTCCTCCCACTGATACAAGTGATTGAGGCACTATTCCTGCCACTGACACCAGTGATAGGGCACTATTCCTGCCACTGACACCAGTGATGGGGCACTATTCCTTCCACTGAAAAGCGATAGGGCATGGTTTACTGCCACCTGAGTATTTTCTACTCCCACTGGCCACAGTCTGGCCCTCCTAAAGCCTGAAGAACAGTTAAATGGCCCTTTGTTTGCAAAATTTGTACCAATACGTGGCAATAGGAGTAAAACTTTACGAAGGGCAAGATAATTCTAGGAATCTGGCTGGAGGAGTTTCCATTCTTGCAGTTTCCAATTGATAAAAGAAGCCAGCAGTAGTATTGAGGGTATACCGGACCCTTGTAACCCATTAATCATATCATTATATTGGCACTCGGCAGCTTGTGAGCAAATAATATACACATGCATTGTAATTCTTTTCCAAGTCTATTGCTTTCAAGATATATTATTATTCAGACAGACAGAGGGGCCTAAAAAACAGCGGATTTCCTTGCCCGTAAGTCACATGACAGTCACACACCTGTATACCCTAAAAAGCACAAACACAAGTATTATGGGTCTAATTGGTTGCAATGCACAGCACCAGCCTCCTCCCTTTGTAGCAGCTTTGACACAAGTCCCAGATTCTGTCAAATTGCATGTTCTTGTGTTTGTGATGGTTTATTCAAGAAGGCAAAAATCAAAGTGCCGTAATTCGACGCAACCAGTCGGCAATCACCTTTCACCGGTCTGACAACAGTAATATCATCAAGCCTGACTGAGTGCTACAGGCTGACAGCGCACAGCCGTCCTTTTCATTGTACAAAAAGAAAGATCCTATTCACACCTATGAAGTGAACCACTCAAGACTGGCTTACACAATTATTCTATCTGAAATTAAACATGTACTTATCTCATACTGGGCAAAGTAACAGGTTCAAGTGCACAGAGCATGTGGCGCATGCACTTACCTACTACTTGCATGCATGCTTGCTCCAAGGCCAGATGGCCTGAGTTTCACTGAGCAAGTCAAGATGTTAGGCAAAACTTGCAGTAAACTTAAGCCAGCCACTCAGTTTTATCCATAGAAATGCAAATCCTTATTGGCTACATGTAAAACGCAACTGTATCAGGCTAATGCGTTTCAGCTATGAGGAGGGCTGCTACGGCCGAAACGCGTTTGCTTGATATAGTTGTGCTTTATATGTAGCCAATAAAGATTCTCATATGGATGACACTGAATGGCCAGCTTTACTACAAGTTTTGCCATTTGAGTGTGGAGACACTCTGAATACCAGTTCTCAGCCACAAGGAGCAGAATTTGCAGTTGAGCATGGGTGGGTATTGTTTGTTTTCTTCATATAAAGAGTTAGGCACACTCCCCCTGCCCTCATGTGACATCTGCACTATTGCCTGTTTGGCATTGAGTGATGCATTATGGGTAGACTGGCATGTTCCACCCACATCTGGAATTATCAGTCATTTTTTGGATGGGCAGGAAGTACACTGGGGCACCAATGGGGTACGCAGAAGTACTAATTCTGTATTCTCCATATACCTATGCTTTGTATCTTTTTTTTTTTTTCAGAAAAGGTTTATTGAATTGTAGAGAAACATGTACAGACAGTGACGTACCACACTGTACAGCATGTACTGGAAAACTGTGCTTTATAATTGCCACATTATTTTGCTTTATATAGGCACATGGGTGCTCAACCTGTAGTCCTTCAGCTGTTGCGAAACTACAAAGGCATGAAGTCCCAAAAGGCATTGCAAGGCTAACAGTTACACGCATGACTCCCAAAGGCAGAGGCATAATGGGACTTGTAGTTCTGCAACAGCTGCAGGGTCGCAGGTTGAGGACACATGAAGTAAGGGTTGATCAAGGCTGGGTTCACGCATATATGCATTTTACACCACATGCAATTCGCATAACATGTGTGTGTGACCACTTTCAATGGAGCTGGTTCCAACACGTCCGGGGCGGCTGCAGTGCAAATTTGAAAAGGGTCCTGTGTGTTTTTGGGTCACT
Source organism: Pelophylax lessonae (assembly GCF_965119305.1). NCBI lineage: Eukaryota > Metazoa > Chordata > Amphibia > Anura > Ranidae > Pelophylax > Pelophylax lessonae. Next base: position 212,092,462 of record NC_138778.1, read on the forward strand.
CATGGAAACATTCCCACCGGAACCGGTGAACACAAACGGCAGCCAGACCTGTGTGAACCTAGCCTTATTAAAACTGGAGAGTGCAAAATCTAGCGCAGCTGAGCATGGTAGCCAATTAGCTTCTAACTTCAGCTTGTTCAATTAGCTTGAACAAAAAAAACCTGGAAGCTGACTGGTTTCTATGCAGAACTGCCCCAGATTTTGCATTCTCCAGTTTTAGTAAATCAACACCTTAGCTTGTCTGGGCCTGACATTTCAACCTGAATGTCAGTGGCCAATTGAAATCAGCCATTTACTAAGTTGTCAACTGGCTGACCTATCCAGCCTGACCAGGTCAAATGTCACCCAGCCCGATCAGTGTAAGTATATGTGAAGGCCTCAGCCATTGCTGCTCCACTGACCATGCCCATGACGCATTTCACCCCGCCAACCGGGGGCTTAGTTACAATTATAGGGGAGCAGGGCGAAACGCATCCAAGGGCGTGGTCAGTGGAGCAGGGAGCAGGCTGGGTGAGCGGCATTTCATACATCTAATAATCTGCACCATTAGATGTGTACAATTCAACACAGGCTCCCCTACTCCTGAGTTCCAGCGGGGAAGCACATTGTACCTCTAGCTTGGAGCGGCACCATACACTTTTAAAGATCAGAGCCCTGTAGTTCCCAATATTCCTCTCAAATACTTGGCTCTGATAAGGGACACAATTATGCACTCTTAGCAGTAAATTGTTCATAAAACCACACAAGTAATAATTTATGCCTGATTATTCAAATTCTTGCTAAGGTACACTTGTGACTGGGCCTCTTTAATGGGAAACTTCAGTTTATGCCAGAAAGTTGTCAAGCAAAGCAGGAGTGCCAAAGTGAATGCTGGAGCTGCCATATTGAAATGTGGAATTATCGAATATTTGAAACCACAAGATAAAATTACAAAAGCAGGAAAACTTTTTTTACTGTCATCTACAAGGCCCGGGACCTGGCTCAGTCAGCTCAGCCTTTCCTAAGTTTCTCTATGCCAAGGGTGCTCAACCTGTGGCCCTCAGAGCCCTCTGATGTGGCCCTCAACTCCAAACCAGGGAAGCGCACGCCCGTGCTTTGGGATGGTGGGTCGACAAGACCAGACCGCGATAAACGGGTTGCCAACCCACCATCCCAGAGCATCAGAGTGCATGGGGCCGGTGGCAGCAGTAGAGGATGCAGGTGGCCACGGAGGGAGCAGGAGCCACATAAGCGGATGCTTCCTCTGTAGCACCAGCCGCTCTTCCAAGCAGAGTGATACCAAGTGCACTTCGCCTGGGACCTTTCTAGTAGCCTGGAGAGCAATGCCAGCAGAAGAAGGAAGAGTAAAATAATTGTGTATTGAATATCACATACATTGCACTTTTGCAATGGCTCTGGACAGTAAGGTCTTGTTTACACTTGCGGTTTGGGGGGGGGGGGGTAAAACCTCATAGTTCATAGTGGCCCGCAACCAGTTACCAAATCACTTAAGTGTCCCTCGCTCTTCAAAACATTGAACATCCCTGCTCTATGCAGTATTTGACTTTTGACATAGTACAAAGATGAAGCACTCATTTCCCATAATGAAAAGACCAGACTGCCCAGCCAACACTATGCAGAAGTAACAAAACAAGGAGTCTCTCCTTCACGGTAAGTGACATCATGAACAGTAAAAATATTGCAAAGACTGGTACTCATGCGCCTTTGCAATAAATATTAAAGAAGCGACTGAATAAATGGGTAAAAACAGAAAACACTGTCAGTCTGGAGGATACATTTGCTTCTCTAAAAAAGCAAGATCTGATATTTAGTGAACACTTATTCTAAAAAAAAAAAAAAAAAAAAAAAAAACATTGAACCCAAATAAAAAAAAATTGGAAGCACTATGATAATCATTCACTATATTGCCAGTTTTCCAAATAACCGTGTACATGGTGGCTCAAATTGTGCTATACATAAGAAGGAAACAGTCACTGATCCTTGTGTTTCCAAATTTCTAGATAGAAATGGTTATTTACAACCGTATACACAAAAACGACACTATCTACAGTGACGCCGGGTGAGTACTTGCAGACGATATGCCACCAGTTATACCAAAATACATACCACAATGTGTAGCACCAAGTGTATAGGAACTGGGCTTCAAGCAGTGGTCTTAGGCTGAAGTCCCTCGTTCTTTCACCAAAGTACATTCCCACCTGAACCTTCTTGAAATACTGCTTAACCACTGCAATGAATTGTTGGGCGTCTGGCTTTGACTTAACTCCCCACAGACAACAAATAATGCCACAATTATGGCTTCAGAGAGCCTGCTAGGTCTGCTGCGAAGGATATATGGTGATAGAAGACCCTCTGGACCCACCAGAGCACCTTCTCCATGTTGATTAGTGTTTGACTCACCATTTCTTCCATCCTACTACTGCCCAACTAATATTGTATACTGCATTAGAAACCTTTGCAAAATCCTTATTTTCAAAGACCTGTAGAACAGCCCATGATTCTACAGAGCTATCTATAATCTGCAGCTGACCGTTCCATCATCAACGTGACCCTTACAAACTGTGCAGAGCCGCTTACTGACTAGCCATACTCCACAGCTGGATTACACAGTCTTTCCTGTGCCCTATTGCCGAACGAACAAGTCACACTGTGGTTTCATACTCCATTAGTTCTTGTGAGGTCCCTAGAGTGCGATACTGGACGCGGGGAGTGGCCGGAGAGGTATATTCAAGAGCCAATATAGTCTTCCGAAGGCGCCGGTCTATAAAATGAGCGTCCCAGGCAGGGTACTTTTTACGTGGAAGATCTATACGAATGACAGGTCCTTGAGCCCGTGGTAGTCTTGTCACAGGCGTTGGCGGAATGCTATATCGCACTTGGAAGACTGGACCACAACTGTCCCTGTCTCCCGGTGCAAAGTCCCTTTCATGTTCTGTAGTCCGTGGTAAGGTACGGGGAAGGCTCTCTGTGGCTTCTGATAAAGGAGCCTGTGGAGCCTCAGGGCCCTCGGTGAAGACACAGCTGCTGCTGGATGGCCCAAACATCGGACCATTAGGATGGAGGAGACTGTAGTAGAGCAGCATGAAAAAGACGCCAAGAGCAAAGCTACAGAAGACTGAGCAGACAATGAGAAGTGCGTAGAAGTCACCGAGTGGAGAGTTATTACGGTTGTAATACCACAAAACCGTGAGAACCACATTCTCAGTCAGAACTATGATGTAGTACGCAGTCATCCTACAGCGAGTCCGACCCTCTCGCACGTTGAACCAGCAGAAGATGTAGATGATACCCAGCACCATGTTGTAGATTATCTCCTCCCAGCGAGACATGCAGAAATCTGTCTCCCCTTGGATGATCCAGAAGGTCATGAGACACCAGTGGGTCACTATGAAAATGCCAAAGTACAGGTGAAACTCTGAAGCAAAGAGGGAGAACGCCAAAGCTCGAGCAGCAATGGTGAAGAGATGCCATAGGATCTGCACCACTGCTCCCTTGTAGGACATGGGCATCTTATCATCACGGGAATCCCTCAGGACCTTCTGGTAAGAGGCGATCATCCAGGCAAGAGACAGTAGAGAGGCGGAGGCGGACAGACCTGGGTGGAAAGACAAAAGAGCAGAAAAGAAAGGGGTGAAAAGAGAAAAGATCATAAAAGTAAAAAGAAACAATTCGTAAGTAGGAAAAATAACAGTTCAAAAAGTTAAAGCGGATATTTACTGCATCTGAGAACCACAAAACAAAAACTCTATTTTTTTTTGTTTAACGACTTTTTATTAATTTTCCAGATAATATACACATATCACAATCAAATACATACTAAACATAGACTACAATTATCACATCAAACAAACCATAATAATAATAATAATAAAAAAAAAAAAAAAGGGGGGACCCACCTGGCGGGGTGGTATTAAAAAGTCTTACTAAACATTTTACAATTTCATTGCTACGCCTCATCATATCGCACACCCTTCCAGCTATAATTATTACCCATCACCTCCGGTCAAGTTACATTCGGTCTTACATTTTTTCCAGACATCCCATATTTTATTTCCCTTATCTATCTGCCCTTTAGAGATATACGTAAGGTCCTCCATAAGTGCTATAGAATCGACTTTAATACACCACTCTCTAAAGGTGGGTGGTTCTACTTCACCCCATTTTGCTGGAATTACTGCTTTTGCTGCATTCAAGGTGTGGTATTATAGAGCTTTTATATATCCTCAGGGGTTCCATAGTGCAGTGAAAGAGAATTCTCCAGGGATCCCGTGTTAAATCAAAACCCGTTATCTTATTTATAGTTAATAATATTCTATCCCAGTATGGTTGAATAATCGGGCAAGTCCACCAAATATGAGCGTGTGTTGCCACCTGACCACATTTCCTCCAGCACAAGGCTGATCGTGTAGGAAACATTGCATGTATTTTTGCTGGGGTATAGTGCCATCTTGACAGGAGTTTATAGTTAACTTCAGCTATTTTAGAAGATAATGAGGAAGAAAGGGCCACCTGGAGAATTCTCCTCCTCTGACGATCCGTTAAAACACTCCCCAGATCTTTTTCCCATTTGGAAAGATAGCTCGGCTCCTCAGGGTAATACATTTTCAATAATACATTATAAAAGGCTGAAATGGCATGTTTTAGTGGCTGTTGAGTCTGAAACACTTCTTCTACCGGATTAAGCTCAGAATTGCTCCGTATGGGTTTAGGAAGAGAGTTCAAGAAATTCACCAACTGGCCATATCTCCACTCATCCATCCGGGATGGGTGTCTTGGGTACAGGATTTCATTTAAGGGTTTAATTTGATTCTCTTTATAAACATGGCCTATACGGAGATCCTCTTCCAAAGACCAATGTTTAAAACCGGGATCTAAAAGGCCTGGTGGGAACATAGCATGTCCCACTAGTGGCATTAAGGGTGAATTATACACCCATTTAAATTTCTTATACAAGGAGTCCCAGACCGATAACGATGATAAAGTAATCGGTGAGACGAGGTAGCAAAAGCTCTATATTTATATGGTATCCACGGAGACCTAGAGATATCTACCCCGCTTAATTCCTGCTCCACCTGCACCCAGAGTTTAATCTTATTCATGTGTACCCAGTCTACTATTCTTGATAAGGCTAGAGCAAAATAGTATCATTTCATTTGGGGTAATGCAAGACCCCCTTTGGTTTTAGTGCTGAATAGGGTCGTAGTCGCGACCCTAGGTGTTTTACCGTTCCAAATGAATTTAGATAGTAACCTTTGAATAACAGAAAAAAAACTAGAAGGGACACCCAGTGGCACCATCTGAAATAAAAATAGTATTCGGGGTAATATCGCCATTTTTATTACATTTATCCTCCCCAGCCAAGAGTGTGGAATAGTTGACCACCTTCGAAGAACAAAAACTCTATTGAATTCATTTTTAATATTCAAAGCAAACTCCCCCCCCCCCCCATCTACCCATGTCTCCATGCTTTATTTTGGTGAGAAATCACTTTGAAAACACCCCCTAGCATTTCTGGCCGTGGCAATCTTGAGTAAGGGCAAATTATTCATGTAGAAATTTCTTCCTGCAATTAGCTCAAGTATGCACGCAGGAGGGTGCCCTTAGCTGGGAAAAACCCTCCTGAAGACTCCAGGGATGTATTACATAATTTGCCTAGGCATGAAACCAGGAAGCAACTGAAGAAATGTAAAAAAAAAAGTTTAAAACAAGTAAATATGATATACTTTCCTATCTATTTAAGAATACTAGCAGCATGAGGATTAAAAATAATCATCGTTGATTGGGAGAGTGAAATTCCACTTTAAGACTGTTGACGGTGTTTTAAAGGACCACTGCTTTTAACAATCATTGCACTGGGATTCTCTGAACATGCAGTTTAACGTTTAGGAAGCATAGAGGGAAGAATGGTTTTACAATCCTGTCATTAACCTAATTCTGAAATACACAAGAGCCGATAGTGGAAACAGACAACTAGGAACTGATACTAGATAAATAAGAAATGAACTACCCAACAGGTGCCATCATCCAAATAATAACATTGAGTAAAAAAAGAGGAATGCTTGGTTGGTCAGACATATTTCTGTAACAGTCAAGTATTATTCCATATGCCAAACCATTTGTTCCAACGAACACACTTTGGTTTAGGACTATTTTGGATATTCCTTTTAGTGTTTGTTTCTTCTATTGTTGTATGTGTTTTTTTGAGTGAGGGTTGTCTTTTTTCCGTCACTATTTTAACATATTTTCTATGTAGTAAAAATGTATAATTTTTAAGAAATTGTGAGTCGCGTTGGTTCATTCTACGATGTGCCTTTGAAAGTCCATGTTTTCTGTGGAATGATGGTTTGGTTTTCCAACCAAGCATTCCTCGTTTTTTCTTCTAGGAACTGATACTAGTTTCAAGAAGAGTGATCGACAGAGCATTCCAGAAGGTATCCGCAGACATCCAAGTCATTATCTGATGAAGACACATCAAATAAATATTTTTATGTCTTCAGGTGCCTTAAACTATAGGCCATTTGTGTCCCATTGGGGAGATTTCCCTTCCTGTCCCAAAGCCAAAAAACAGGAAATGAGAGGAAATCCCTGCAAATTAAGGGAATGTCTTGGGTACCCCCAGGTCACCAGAATTAGGATTGGAAGATTTGGGATTTTCATTTACTTTCAATGATAATCTTGAACAGGGCAAATAGAGGAGGGGAAATCTCCGTAAAGGAGGCACAGACAACAATAAAAACGGACAGCGGTTCTAATCCATCTCCACTCTGTCCAAAACTATAAAAGAGTTTAACTGTGGGATGTAGAATTAGGCAAGCCCTACTGAAAAACTCTTGTCTAAAAGAAAAATAATTATTCGTAATTATTAATATGGCATAAGATCTCTTTATTTACCTGTCATGCTAGGAAAATTCAAGTTAGACTTACCGGTAATTTGTTTTCCAGGAGTCTTTCAGGACAGCACCTAAGAGATGGCTCCTCCCACTTGCCAACAGGAAACACCACTTCCACCAAAATATAAAAAGGAGGCTTCTCCCCACAGCTCATTAGTTGTAGTAACGTACCTCCAGCCCAGGCTGGAACACATAATATACAATATGGTTATTAACAGCAAAAAAACACAAGGGCGGGTCATTGCTGTCCTGAAAGACTCCTGGAAAACAAGTTACCGGTAAGTCTAACTTGAATTTTCCCTAACGTCTTTCAGGACAGCACCTGAGAGGATAAACAAGACTTACCAACTACGGAGGGACAACAGCCTGAAGGACCTTTCTGCCAGAAGCCTGATCCCCTGCTGACAGAAGGTCCAGTCTGTGATGACAGACAAACGTTAGATAGCTTGATCATATATATAATTGATCTTTTAGATGCCTGGTGGCCTTTTTTTGTTGCTTGAAAAATAACAGAGTCCGAAGACCTAAAGCTCCTGGTTACCTCCAGGTAATGTAATAGGATTCTTCCCACATCTAGCTTGTGAAAAAGCCTTTCTTAGACCCTGAAGGGTTAGGACAAAATATCGGCAGGACAATATCCTGAGACCGGTTTTGAACGGATGCTACCTTTGGCAAAAAACCTGGATCCGTTTTGAGTATAATTCTATCCGGGTAGATGGACAAGAAAGGCTCATTAACTGATAGTGCGCGTGCTGTTCACTGATTCTTCTAGCGGATGTAAATCGCAACTAAAAATACTGTATTGAGGGTAAGACTCCTCAAGGAAATAGATTCTAAAGGTTCAAAAGGCTCCTTCGTGAAAGCTTGTAGAACCACTGACAAATCCCACTTAGGAAAATTTTTAGCTGGCGCTGGTCTAAAACGAGTAAGTGCCCTAAAAAAAACTTGTGACCAAGGCTTCTGAAGAACTTGGTCTCTCCAGGAATACTCCTAAGGCGGCCACTTGCACCTTAAGAGTACTAACTGCCAGACCTTTGTCTGCACCATTCTGTAGGAATTCCAACACTGACAATATCTTCCAAGGTTCGATTTGTTGAATTACACCAGGCATTATAGACCTTCCAAACTTTAGCGTAGATAGCTCTAGTTGCTTTCTTCCTACTGGAAATAAAAGTGTTTACTAGAGGTTCTGAGAATCCCTTATTCTTTAATAGCTGCTCCTCAGATACCAGGCGGTGAGGCTTAGCCTGGCTACATTGGGGTGACATACTGGGCCTTGAAATCGTAAACCCTGTTTTAGAGGAAGCAACCGGAATGGTTTGACTGCCATCTGTAGACTGGTGGAGAACCAAGCTCTCTTTGGCCAGAATGGAGTAATCAGAATTACCGACACTCTTTCTTTCTGTATCTTCCTTAATACCAGTGGAATTAGGTGAAAAGGGGGAAAAGCGTAAAACAGGTGAAAGTTCCAAGGATGTACTAAGGTATCTATCCCTAGAGAACCATCATGTCGGTGGAGAGAAAAGAATTCAGGGAGCTGTGCGTTTTCTCTTTGATGCAAACAAGTCTACCTGTGGGCGCCCCCAAGTTCTGGTGATTAATGGAAAGACTTCTAGATTCAGGCTCCAATCTGCTTCCTGAATTTTCCGTCTGTTCAAAAAAATCTGCCACACCGTTTAATGTGCCTTTGAGATGGACCGCTGATAAGGAAAGCAAGTTCATTTCTGCCCACTCCAGGATTTTTGTTGACAGCAACTGAAGGGCCTTGCTTCTTGTGCCCCCTTGTTTGTTCAAGTAAGCCACGGCAGTGGCGTTGTCTGATAAAATCTGCACATGGAACCCCTGGAGGTTTGGAGAGAAGGCAGCCAAAGCTAAGGAGACTGCCTTTAACTCTCTCCAGTTTGAGGACTTCATTGCCTCGGCTCGGGACCAAACTCCTTGTGCCAGATTCTGATCCCAGTGGGCCCCCCATCACCACATGCTGGCATCTGTTGTCACTCTTCTTTCGATCGGAAAGGTCCATAGTAAGCCTTTTGACAAGATTGATTGATTCCTCCACCACCAAAGGGTCCTTTTGACCCTGGCGGGGATCTTTACCTTTGCTTCTAGGGTTTTTGGACTGTGATCCCAAATCTTAAGCAGGAAACTCTGGAGTGACCTGAAATGGAGCCTTGGCCATTGAATGGCTGGCATAGTTGAGGTTAGGGTCCCTAGGGTTGAAATAACCTTTCTGACCGACATCTCCTGATTTGTCTGTAGCATACCTACTACATTCTGGATTTTGTTTTACTTCTGTTCTGGAAGGAAGATTCTTTGCGCCACTTAATTTATCTGGAAATCCAGAAAGTGTACTAGCTGAGCTGGAGGGAAGTTTGAGAAGGTTCACAATCCAACCCAGGATTTCCAAGTGACTGCAGGCTTTGCCCAGGTCTTCTTGCAATCTTTTCCTGGAAGGAGCAAAGAAAAAGGAGGTCATCCAGATATGGGATTACCGAGACTCCTTGAAGGCGGAGAGGAGCAAGGCCTTCTGTCATTACCTTAGTAAAAATCCAAGGGGCAGAAGAAAGGCCAAAAGGGAGAGCTTTGAATTGGAGATGCTGGACTTCCTTCCCCATATCCACTGCCAACTTCAGGAATTTTTGAGACTGAGGGGCTATCGATCGATCGATGCCATGAAGCATCCTTTGGTGAACAGATTCCTGACAGTGAAGATTGAATCCATACGAAATCTTCTGTATAGCACAGACCTGTTCAACAGCTTTAAGTTGACGATGAGATGAAAAAAAAAACTTACGGATGGCTTCCTTACCAGAAAGATATGGGCATAGAATCCCTGATGTTGTTCTTCTGGTGATACTTGACTCATAACCCCCTGTCGCATCAGGTCCTTTAACAGGTCCTTCATAGCCAGGGCCTTTGTTCTGTCTTTTGGAAGGTTTGTGACACAATATCTTTCTGGAGGAGGATCCGAAAATTGTATTTGGTAACCCTGGGACAGTATGGCTAGAATATATTGATTTTCTGTCACGGCTGCCCAGTGGGGGAGGAATTTTTGTAGTCTTCCTCCCACAAGCAACAAAACGTCATTGTGTTTTGTTGGTTGATGCAGGAGGATGGAAAATGGACACTTCCTTTCCCTTTGCCCTCTGCGACGACCAATTCTTCCTTTTTCCCTGGGGCTTGCTATCTTGATCCTGAGCCCTTTGAGGTTGAAAAATCAGTTTAGCTGGTTGTTTTTTTCTTCTTAACAGGGAATGATCTCTTTTTGTTGGCTGTCCTGTCTAAAACCGAGTCTAAATCAGGATGGAACAGTAGATCCCCATAAATGGAATACCACAAAGCTTTCTTTTGGATGCCGCATCACCTGGCCAAGTCTTCAACCACAGAGCTCTTCTGGCTGCGTTAGCTAGGGCAGCAGACCTTGCTGTCATCCTTACGGATTCTGCCGATGCATCCGCAATGTAGGCTACAGGCATTGACAGAGTGGAAAAGGATCTCTTGTTTGGGTGAATCTGCGATAATATGTGCTTTGAGTTGATTTATACAGTACTCCAGATTTCTAGAAACACAAGTAGTCGCCATAGCTGGCTTGAAATTGCCCATGATGAATTGCCAAGCTGTAAGTTGTTGATCCATCCTTTTGCCCATGGTATCTTTTAGTATTCCCATGTCCTCAAATGCCAGGTCAGTTGACATGAAAACTTGGGAAAAGGCTGCATTGAGCTTAGGTACTTTATTCCAAAGCACCTCTGGGTCCTCATCAAAAGGAAAACGCCTTTTATGGGCCTTTGGGGAAAAAAAAAGTTACCTCTCTGGTTCTGCCCATTCTTGTTTAATGGTCTCAGAGATGTACTGGAAAGGTGCGACCTTTAGGCTCACTCAGACTTGCATACATCCGATCATGCAGAGACAATTCTTTTTTCTCTTCTCCTAAACCCAAAGTAACAAACTGCCCTTAACAAACCATCAACTTGATCTAAAGACAGCTTGTATTTTGAGGGTAAATCTTCTACCCCTTCCTCCCCTCTTCTTCCTCTGAATCTTCTTTGGAATGAGAGGGGGAAAGTCCCTCTAGGGTAGGAGGACCTATTTCAACCTCCAACGCAGGGAATAACTGTGAGTCCTGAGAGGATTGTGAGGTAGATGGTTGACTTAAGGATGGATTTGTTAGCGAAGAGCAAAAGGATTGAATGGTAGCATCCAGCTCTTTTTTACAGATGCTATTAAATCGCTGCATGCAGTAGAAGCTTCTTCTTTAACCAGGGAGTCAGTGCATGTTTGACATAGTGTTTTCTTCCAACCTTCACGTAACTTTTGGCGCTTTTCCACTGCTGGTACCGCATGTTATGGTGTAGGAACGGTTCGGTACGGTACGACGGCGCTTTTCCACTGCATGGAACCGAACGGTACAACTCTCAAAAACAGTACCACCTCGATTGTGGTTCCAAGAGGTACCATACCCGGTACCATATCCCACAATCCTTTGCATGCAGTCACTACTAGCCACTGATTGGTCAGAGAATCCCACCCACCCCGTTGTTATCCCACCCACTTAACTTTAGTACTACTTTAGTGGAAAAGCAAACCAAACCGTACCTTACCGAACCGTTCCAACCCCGTACCATGCGGTATCAGCAGTGGAAAAGTAAACCGGGCCAAGCAGGGACGAGTAGAGCCGACCCGGTACTTGCAGTGGAAAAGTGCCATTTTGTTTTGCATAAAGGGCATTTCTTTTTAACCGCCAGGTCAGAGCTCTTAGCCTGCCATAACGAGAAAAAAAAACACAAGACAAACCATCCCAGTGAGTCAAACTATTTCGCATCAGGATCACCCCAGGTGCACAGGAAGCATAAACAAAACTTCATGTGCCCAGACAGGCCCCAGCCACCAGGGAAGAATAGAAAGGAGAGAGAGACCCCACAGTAATCAGGGCAAGATGAACAACCCACCCCTTACCTGCAATGTTGCAGTGTCCAAATGTGGCCAGGCTAGGGTCCCAGACTCCAATAGCACCGTTGCGCCGGACCGGAACCACAAATATGCACCAAATCTGTTCCTACGCTCTCCCCCTATGCTTTTCTGGAGGAAGTGATGCGGTGTGCCTGCTCCATGAGCACCGCTCCCCTCGCCAGATACCTCACTTCCGGCCGGGCAAGTCAACGCTCGCATCCGAAAAGATGGCGGTGGCACCTGCGCAACCAGACCGGCGGGTGGGACTAGGAATAAAAGGAAAAGTCCCCCGCCAGTGTCTGCTGCCGCCAAGGAGCCGCGTTCACCTGAGCAGTACAGGCTCTCCCCGAGCACTGAAGAGGGAGAGGGAGCCCATCCAAACAAATAGCTTGTTCGGAATGCAAGGAACGTATGGTGGAGCAGGAAGCCTGGTCTCTCAGGACAGCACCTAAGAGCTCCTGAGTCCCCACCACTAGGTGTTCCTCGGCCGGAGGAAACACAAAAACTGATGAGCTGTGGGGAAAAGCCACCTTTTAAAGTTTGGTGGAAATGGTGTTTCAAGTGGGAGAAGCCATCTCTCAGGTGCTGTCCTGAAAGACGTTAAGGGAAAAGCAAGTTTACATGCACACACATTGCAAAATAGAAACCTAAAAAGAGAAGTAGAGTTAAAGCCGTTTTGGCCATACTTCTGTGGATCACAGGAGTGCAGTTCGTTCTACACACCTTGACTCGTTTTCAGCAGACAGTGGGTTAATGTCCGCTGTCGGCTGACGTCACTCAGCCGGTCCAAGCGCTGGATCGATCCCGACTTTACAGTTGAAATACACTCTGGTGCCTGGACCGGCAGCTAGCTCAGCCTTTCAAGTGAGCTGCTGGGGGACTGAGCCAGTTGCTCCCTCCACTGCCCAGGGCTCCAGTGAGAGCTTGAGGGGCAGAGCAGAGAGCTGGTGACTGACAGTCACGGCTCTCTGCTCAGAGCAGAGGGGAGAACTGAGCAATCAGTGGTGTTTGATCTCTCAGTTTTCAGGGCAGAGCAGGCCAGGGAGGGAGGCAGCATCCGATCTATGCTACATCCACCTAGGTTAGTATAAAATATTTGTTTTTTTCCAACCCTATACTTCTCCTTTAAATGAGATTTGGGAGAGCGTGTGAAAGAGAAAGCAATGCTGGCATGAAGAGAGAGTCAGAAATTAAAAAAAAAAAAAGAAGAAGATTAGAGGGAGAAGAGAGAAGAGAAAAGATGGAGAAGAGAGAAGAGAAGAGATGGAGAAGAGAGAAGAGATGGAGAAGAGATAAAGTGAGGAGAAAAGTGAAAAGAAAAGCAGAGAAGGGAAGGGAGATAGAATAGTGAAGAAAGAAGAAGAGAAAAGAGAGGGAGAAAAGCAAAAAGAAAAGAAGAGAAGAGAAGAAAATAGAAGAGAAAAAAAAGATAAGAAGGGAGAGAAGAAAAGAGAAGATAAAGAAGATAAAAAGGAGAGAAGAAAAGAGAAGAGAAAAAAAAAAAAAGAGAAAAAAGGGAGAGAAGAAAAAAAAAAAAGAGAAAAAAATAAAGGGAGAGGAGAGAAAAAAAGAAGATTAGAAGGGAGAGAAGATAAGAAGGGAGAGAAGATAGAAGAGAAGAGAAAAATAGAAGAGAAGAGAAAAAAAGGAGAGAGAAGAGAAGAAAAGAAAAGCAAAAAGAAAAGAACGGAGAAGAAGAGAAGAGGAGGGGAGGGAAGAAGAGAAGAGAAGAGAAGGGGAGGGAAGAAGAGAAGAGGAGGGGAGGGAAGAGGAGAAGAGAAGAGGAGGAGAGGGAAGAGGAGAAGAGAAGAGGAGGAGAGGGAAGAGGAGAAGAGAAGAGGAGGAGAGGGAAGAAGAGAGGAGGAGGAGAGGGAAGAAGAGAAGAGGAGAACAGGGAAGAGGAGAAGAGAAGAGGAGGAGAGGGAAGAGGAGAAAAGAAGAGGAGGAGAGGGAAGAAGAGAAGAGGAGGAGAGGGAAGAAGAGAAGAGGAGGAGGAGAGGGAAGAAGAGAAGAGGAGGAGGAGAGGGAAGAAGAGAAGAGGAGAACAGGGAAGAGGAGAAGAGAAGAGGAGGAGAGGGAAGAGGAGAAGAGAAGAAGAGGGGAGGGAAGAGGAGAAAAGAAGAGAGGAGAAGAGAAGAGAAGAGAAGAGAAGAGGAGGGGAGGGAAGAGGAGAAGAGAAGAGGAGGAGGAGAAGAGAAGAGGAGGGGAGGGGAGGGAAGAGGAGAAGAGGAGGGGAGGGAAGAGGAGAAGAGAAGAGGAGGGGAGGGAATAAGAGAAGAGAAGAGAAGAGGAGGGGAGGGAAGAGGAGGGGAGGGAAGAGGAGGAGAGGGAAGAGGAGGAGAGGGAAGAGGAGAAGAGAAGAAGAGAAGAGGAGGAGAGGGAAGAGGAGAAGAGAAGAAGAGGGGAGGGAAGAGGAGAGGGAAGAGGAGAAGAGAAGAGGAGGGGAGGGAAGAGGAGAAGAGAAGTGGAGGGGAGGGAAGAGGAGAAGAGAAGTGGAGGGGAGGGAAGAGGAGAAGAGAAGAGGAGGGAAGAGGAGAAGAGAAGAGGAGGGGAGGGAAGAGGAGGGGAGGGAAGAGGAGGGGAGGGAAGAGGAGGGGAGGGAAGAGTAGAAGAGGAGGGGAGGGAAGAGGAGAAGAGAAGATGAGGGGAGGGGAGGGAAGAGGAGAAGAGAAGAGGAGGGGAGGAGAGAGGAGAAGAGGAGGGGAGGGAAGAGGAGAAGAGAAGAGGAGGGGAGGGAAGAGGAGAAGAGAAGAGGAGGGGAGGGAAGAGGAGAAGAGGAGGAGAGGGAAGAGGAGAAGAGAAGAGGAGGGGAGGGAAGGGAAGAGGAGGGGAGGGAAGAGGAGAAGAGGAAGAGAGAAGAGGAGGGGAGGGAAGAGAAGAGGAGGGGAGGGAAGAGGAAAGAGAAGAGGAGGGGAGGGAAGAGGAGAAGAGAAGAGGAGGGAGGGAAGAGGAGAAGAGAAGAGGAGGGGAGGGAAGAGGAGAAGAGAAGAGGAGGGGAGGGAAGAGGAGAAGAGGAGGGGAGGGAAGAGGAGAAGAGGAGGGGAGGGAAGAGGAGAAGAGAAGAGGAGGGGAGGGAAGAGGAGAAGAGAAGAGGAGGGGAGGGAAGGGAAGAGGAGAAGAGAAGAAGAGGGAAGGGAGGATGAGAAGAGAAGAAGAGGGGAGGGAGGAGGAGAAGAGAAGAAGAGGGGAGGGAAGAGGAGAAGAGAAGAAGAGGAACAAAAAGAGGAAAGGAGGGTGGGTGAGTGAGGGGGAGAGTAAAAAAGAGAAGGGGAAGACAATAAGAGAGAAAGGGAAAAGGAGGGAGAGAAGGGAAAAGAAAGGATGGATGGGAAATATGGGGAGAGGGAGCAATACAGAAAGAGAGGAGGGGGGTGGGGGAGAAAACAAGAGAGATAGAGATATTGGGTTAGATGGATAAGAAAGATAAAAGAGAAAAACGGAAGAGTATAAAAAAAAAAAAAAAAGGTAAAAAGAAAGAAGCAACACTAAGAAAGGAATAGAACAGGCAGAGAAAAATATTTCCATTATTTCCAAAGGAGCAACTTCAAGGTGCAGAGCAGAGGAAACAGGCAGGTCGCAGGCAGCGCACGCAGAAGCAGGGGGTGCACTGTCTATGCAGGACTTCCTGGAAAATGTACCTTGCAGTCATACCCCCCACTGATCTTACAGCTACACTCATTACCGCTGGCAGTAAATAATTCATCATCACACAGTAATTTCATGCTATCTCATTCCAATATGAAAGGGCATTCTATAACACTCACAGCTGTGTGTGCCAAAACTGGAGTCTTTTGGTTGGAGTTAAAGGAACCTAAGGCTTCCCTCCACCCCAACATAACCAGCTTAAAGTGGATGTACAGTATACTGAATACAGGAAATGATCTAACTGGCATCCATTACCACAGGTAAACTTGACAAAAAATAGTATAAAAGTTCTCACCCGGAACAAATGACACCATTTACTGAAGATGGAGAGTTAACATGACAGCAGGCACCTAGCATGTTTCACTCCAGGCCAAACCATAATACACAGAGAGAATACATATGAGGGGCTCTACCTGCCAAAGTATTTTTTTTTTTTTTATCTCTTACTATACTGTCCTGAGATTTTTACAGCTCTGTCACAGAGTACAGCACTGTTTGGCAAGGCAGGAGACCTGATTTGTTTTCTGCTGCAGTTCAATAACACCTTCAGGTGTTGTCCCACTTCAGCCTGTGACTGGACAGTGAAGGGAGAAGCAGCTCCGCTCTATAGGCGGCCGGGTGTAAACTAACTCCGCTGTCCGTTTACACTCAACTACCTCTGATCCACCTACCAGGAGGACAATGGTTTTCCTTTCGTTTGTTTTTAGCGGACGGGATCAGATAAGAGGTAGGCGGGTGTACCAGATAAGAGGTAGGCGGGTGTAAACAGATAAGAGGTAGGCGGGTGTAAACAGATAAGAGGTAGGCGGGTGTAAACAGATAAGAGGTAGGCGGGTGTAAAAAGATAAGAGGTAGGCGGGTGTAAAAAGATAAGAGGTAGGCGGGTGTAAACAGATAAGAGGTAGGCGGGTGTAAACAGATAAGAGGTAGACGGGTGTAAACAGATAAGAGGTAGGCGGGTGTAAACAGATAAGAGGTAGGCGGGTGTAAACAGATAAGAGGTAGGCGGGTGTAAACAGATAAGAGGTAGGCGGGTGTAAACAGACGCAAGTCTGTTTACACCTGCTGGTCCATAGCGATGAACGGACTGTCTGATCAGGTCCACCCGAAAAACCGAAAGTCGGACTTGATCAGAACAGGCACGTCAAAGGGACCGTACTTCAAAAAACATCTCTGCGAATTCTCAAAGAGCCCCAGAACAACAAGCACTCCAATATGCAAATCCTTATACTTCCAGGTGACATGGAAAGCTTGTGCACTCCATCTTATCTCCTTTTTGGCCAGTGAGGCCAGCCATTAACCGCTTGCCGACCGCCGCACGACTATCTACTGCGGCAGTAAGCCCCTCACAGGCAAAGCGACGTAGGTCTACGTCGCTAGCCTGTGAGGCTCTAGGGAGCGAGCGCACGCCGCCGGAGGCGCGCTCCCGCTCGGTCACGGACCCCCCGCCCCCCGCGCGTGTGCCCGGCGGACATCGCACTCACGATCGTCCGTTACACCGGTAGAAAGGCAGGCGGCTAATGTAAACAAAGCCGCCTGTCATTCTTCCCTGTGTAAGAATGGAGATCACACGGTTCTACTATATAGGACCGTTGATCTCTGTTCTTACACCTCAAGCCACATCCAATCACAGTAAGAAACACGCTCCTAGGGACACACTTAACCCCTCCCTCTCAAATAAAGTTAACCCCTTCACTGCCAGTGTCATTTTTACAGTAACAGTGCATATGTATAGCACTGATTACTGTAGTAATGTCACTGGTAACCCCAAAAGTGTCAAAAATTCAGTCAAGGGTCCGATCTGTGCGCAGCAATGTCGCAGTCCCACAAAAAAAAAAAAAAAAATCGCAAGTCGCCGCCATTACTCGTTAAAAAAAAAAAAGCAACAAAAATCTTTCCTATAGTTAGTAAACGCAATAACTTTTGCGCAAACCAATCAAAATAAGCTTTTTGCAATTTTTTTTTACCAAACATATGTAGCAGAAAACAAATTGGCCTAAAATGTTAAAAAATTTTGATTTTTACATTTTTTTGGGGGGGAATTTCATATAAAAAAAATGTGAAAAATATTGTTATTTTTGCAAAATTGACGCTCTTTTTTTGTTTATAGCGCATGATCAAAAAAATCGCACAGGTGATCAAATACCACCAAAAGAAAGCTCTGTTTGTGGGGAAAAAAAGGACGTCAAATTCGTTTAGGTAAATCGTCGCATGACTGCGCAATTGTCCGTTAAAGTCACGCAGTGCCGAATCGCAAAATAGGCCCTTGTCAGGAAGGGGGTAAAATCTTCCGGGGCTTAAGTGGTTAAAGTGATGGGCCAATAGAGTAATGCAGGATGGGGGGGCCAGTTTTTACCTTTCAGGAAATGTTGGACTTTGCATATTATTGTGCCTAGAGGTTAATTAGTTCCTGAAGAAATATGAAAGTAATTGTGAGCATCTTTTGGCAAACTGATTCGGTTTACAGCTTTTACATTGAATATGGACATAGAGCAATGTTCTCAGCTTCCCTGATGGTCCTTTCATGTGAAGGGTAGAAGAAGACGTTTCAGAATGTGGTTGTGGGCCAGGACAAAGCTCAACTTTCATGGAAAAAAGTTATTAACTGCATATGACTTCAGTTTCCTATATTTCTAAAACTACTGATAACTATAGCTTACAGTTTCTTTTTGGTGGAGGATGCGGGCAAGCTTACAGTTTCTAAATAAAAAGGTAACCTCAGCTTTTTTCCCCCCCCCTCCTTCATATGATCTGCCTAGTTTTGTGACAGGTTGACAATAAAGCTGGAAATCAATGAATTAGAGTGGTGACTCATGGAAGGGAGAGAACTGTGTACCAAAGAATGTAAATATTAGGGGGACTCACCCTGCAGGGGCTCAACATGGCCTTGCTGCACCATGATGCAGAGCTGCAGCACCAGCTGGGGGGCGCTCTTCAGGAAGGTCTCCAGGAGTCGCAGCATGCTGATGTCAGCACTCTCAAACATCATGCGCCAGTAGAAGTGTCGGCTCTGCTGCTCTGTTTGCCATCGGCTCTGCAGGCCCAGGTACAGTGCTCTCAGGTATCTGAGTGGAGAAAAAAAAAAACAAGGTGAACTGTGAAGCACGTAGGAGGTCCAAATCATTCAGTGGTCCCTCAACAATATACACAATCTTCCAGTATGCCCACTAATTGAGGTCCCCTCGTCACCTTAGATGCAAACTCCATCATTTCTGTATCTTCAGCCACCTTTAATCAGTGTACCCTCAGGCTTAGTTGATGCCCCGGTTAAGGGCCCCTAGTTTGGGAAATGTCCCTATAAACCTTATAGGAACAAACTCCATCATCTTCAGCCTCTTTTATTCAATGTACCCTCAGGCTTGGATGATGTCCTTTAATTCCAAAAAAGTTCCCCCCAGTTTTGGAAATGTTCAGACCCTAGTAGTCAGCCCCTCCAGCCTCCATGTGTCACTGTATCTTCAGACCCCATTAGTCAGTCTCTCCAGTCTCCCATGTGGCATATCTTTAGATCCCAGTAATCATCACCTCCAGCCATAAAGTGTTATTGTATCTTCAGACCCCCATCAGTCCCTCCATCCTCCATTGTAACTTCAGACCCCATCAGTCAGTCCCTCCCTTCTTCATGTGTCGTATCTTCAGACCCCATCAGTCAGTCTGTCCATCCTCCATGTGCCAATATAAATTCAGACCCCCATCAGTCAGTCCCGCCATCCTCCATGTGTCAATGTATCTTTAGACCCCATTAGTCAGTCCCTCCATCCTCCATATGTCATTATATTTTAAGACCCCATCAGTCAGTCCCTTCATCCTTCATGTGTCATTATATCTTAAGACCCCATCAGTCAGTCCCTTCATCCTTAATGTGTCATTATATCTTAAGACCCCATCAGGCAGTCACTCCATTCGCCATGTGTCGTCGTATCTTCAGACCCTGTCAGACCCTCCAGCCTCCATGTGTTATTGTATCTTCAGACTCCGTCAGTCAGTCCCTCCATCCTCCATGTGTCATTTTATATTCAGACCCCATCAGTCAGTCCCTCCATCCTCCATGTGTCATATCTTCAGACCCCATCAGCCAGTCCCTCCATCCTCCATGTGTCATTATATATTCAGACCCCATCAGTCAGTCCCTCCATCCTCAGACTGTATCAATCTGCCCCTCCAGTCTCCATGTATCATTGTGTGTTCAGACCCCGACAGTCAGTCCCTCCAGCCCCGATGTATTATTGTACCTTCAGACCCTAGTAGTCTGTCCCTCCATCTGCCATAAATCCTCGGACTGCATTAGTCAGTTCTTCCAGCCTCCATGTGTCATATCTTCAGATCCTGTCAGTCAGTCCCTCCAGCCTCCACGTGTCCTTAGACCATATCAGTAATTTCTTCCAGCATCCATGTGTCATTGCGTCTTCATATTTTCCATCTGTCATGTGTCATTGTGTCCTCAGACCCCATCAGTCAGTCCCTCCAGCCTACATGTATCTTCATACCCCATCAGTCAGTCCCTCCAGCCTACATGTATCTTCATACCCCATCAGTCAGTCCCTCCAGTCTCCATGTGTCCTCAGACACCATCAGTCAGTCCCTGCAGCCTCCAAATATATTCAGACCCCATCAGTCAGTCCCTCCAGCCTCCATATATTTTCAGACCCCATCAGTCAGTCTCCTCATGTGTCATTGTGTCTTCAGACCCTCCATCCTCCATGTGTCCTCAGACCCCATCAGTCAGTTTCTTCATGTGTCATTGTGTCTTCAGACCCTCCATGTGTCCTCAGCCCCTATCAGTCAGTGCCTCCATCCTCCAAGTGTCCTCAGACACCATCAGTCAGTCCCTCCAGCCTCCATATATTTTCAGACCCCATCAGTCAGTCTCCTCATGTGTCATTGTGTCTTCAGACCCTCCATCCTCCATGTGTCCTCAGACCCCATCAGTCAGTCTCTTCATGTGTCATTGTGTCTTCAGACCCTCCATCCTCCATGTGTCCTCAGCCCCTATCAGTCAGTGCCTCCATCCTCCAAGTGTCCTCAGACCCCAGCAGTCAGTTCCTCCAGCCTCCATGTATTTTCAAACCCCCATCAGTCAGTCTCCTCATGTGTCTTTGTGTCTTCAGACCCTCCATCCTCCATCTGTCCTCAGCCCCTATTAGTCAGTCCCTCCATGTGTTCTCAGACCCCATCAGTCAGTCCCTCCATGTGTTCTCAGACCCCATCAGTCAGTCCCTCCATGTGTTCTCAGACCCCATCAGTCAGTCCCTCCATGTGTCACTGTGTCTTTAGACCCTCCATCCTCCATGTGTCCTCAGACCCCATCAGTCAGTCCCTCCAGCCTCCACATATCTTCAGACCACATCAGTCAGTCTCTTCATGTGTCTTTGTGTCTTCAGACCCTCCATGTGTCCTCAGCCCCTATCTGTCAGTCCCTCAATCCTCCATGTGTCCTCAGCCCCTATCTGTCAGTCCCTCAATCCTCCATGTGTCCTCAGCCCCTATCTGTCAGTCCCTCCATCCTCCATGTGTCCTCAGCCCCTATCTGTCAGTCCCTCAATCCTCCATGTGTCCTCAGCCCCTATCTGTCAGTCCCTCAATCCTCCATGTGTCCTCAGCCCCTGTCAGTCCCTCAATCCTCCATGTGTCCTCAGACCCTATCAGTCAGTCCCTCCATCCTCCAAGTGTTCTCAGACCCCATCAGTCAGTCCCTCCATCCTCCAAGTGTCCTCAGACCCTATCATTCAGTCCCTCCATCCTCCAAGTGTCCTCAGACCCTATCAGTCAGTCCCTCCATCCTCCAAGTGTCCTCAGACCCTATCAGTCAGTCCCTCCATCCTCCAAGTGTCCTCAGACCCTATCAGTCAGTCCCTCCATCCTCCAAGTGTCATCAGACCCTATTATTTTGCCCCTCCATCCTCCATGTGCCTTCAGACCCTCCATCCTCCATGTGTCATTGTATCTTCAGACCCTCCATGTGTCCCCCCCCGGTGCCCCCCATCCTCTCACCTCCAGACCTGTCCGAGTTGCAGCAGGTGGACGGAGCCCTGCAGGATCCAGGCACAGAGGCGGCAGCAGACCCGGTTGCCCCCGGGAGATGATGGGCTGCGGTCGGTGACCACCCAGCTGAAGCTGAGGCTCTGGGTGAGCAGGGAGGGCAGCAGCACCAGCAGGACGGTGGGCCAGAAGCAGCTGAACCGGTGCTGCTGCAGGTAATCCACCGCCAGCCACAGGTCAGACGCCCCGTCCGAGAAGAAGACCAACAGAGCCGCCACCACCCACAGCCCGTCCCGGAGAGAGTAACGGGGGTACCGGGGAGCCACAACAAGACCACCGTCCGACTCCGCCGCCATCATGGGAGGAGCCCACTTCCGGGGCCACACCCGGCTCCGCTGACATCCACGGGGGACTCTTACCGGATCATCACCCCTACCGGATTCCCTGCAATAGGAGGGGCAGGGTGGTGTCTGTACACCGAGGAGGGGCGATCACCGGATCCCGGGGAGGGAGGGGGATCCTCACCCGCACAGCAGGCAGAGGAGGGGGAGCCCCTCTTATTGGGGGGAGCGGACTTCATCCCTGGATGGGGATTGGGATCGATAAAACCTCAGCATCAGAGGGGACCAATCTCCATAATCAATATCTCAAATCCTATAGATAGCGATCCATAGAGAGGACCTCCCCCTCCTTTCCATGCCCCCTTCTCTTCAACACCCCCTTCCTTTCCATGCCCCCTTCTCTTCAACACCCCCCTTGCTTCCCATGACCCCCCTTCTCTTCAACAACCCCCCCTCTTTTCCATGACCCCCTTCTCTTCACCCCCCCACCTTTCCATGCCCCCTTCTGTTCAACATCCCCTTCCTTTCCTTGACCCCTTCTCTTCAACACCCCCCTTGCTTCCCATGACCCCCCTTCTCTTCAACAACCCCCCCTCTTTTCCATGACCCCCTTCTCTTCACCCCCCACCTTTCCATGCCCCCTTCTGTTCAACATCCACTTCCTTTCCATGCCCCCCTTCTCTTCAACACCCCCTCCTTTCCATAACACCCCCATCCTTTCCATGACCCCCTTCTCTTCAACACTCCCCCTCCTTTCCATAACACCCCCCATCCTTTCCATGACCCCCTTCTCTTCAACACCCCCCTTCTTTCCATGACCCCCTTCTCTTCAACACCCCCTCCCCTCCTTTCCATGACCCCCCTCTTTTCCATGCCCCTCTTCTCTTCAACACCCCCCTCCTTTCCTTGAACCCTTCTCTTCAACACCCCCTTCCTTCCCATGACCCCCTTCTCTTCAACACCCCCCTCCTTTCCATAACACACCCATCCTTTCCATGACCCCCTTCTCTACAAACAACCCCCTTCATTCCCTGACCCCCTTCTCTTCAACACTCCCCTCTCCTTTCCATGCCCCCTTCTCTTCAACACCCCCATCCTTTCCATGCCCCCCTTCTCTTCAACACCCCCTTCCTTTCCATGCCCCCCCTTCTCTTCAACACCCCCCTCCTTTCCATGCCCCCTTCTCTTCAACACCCCCCATCCTTTCCATGACCCCCTTCTCTTCAACACCCCCCTTCTTTCCATGACCCCCTTCTCTTCAACACCCCCTCCCCTCCTTTCCATGACCCCCCTCCTTTCCATGCCCCTCTTCTCTTCAACACCCCCCTCCTTTCCTTGACCCCTTCTCTTCAACACCCCCTTCCTTCCCATGACCCCCTTCTCTTCAACACCCCCCTCCTTTCCATAACACACAAATCCTTTCCATGACCCCCTTCTCTTCAACACTCCCCTCTCCTTTCCATGACCCCTTTCTCTTCAACAACACCCTCCCCCCTTTCCATTAACCCCTTCTCCTCAACACCCCCCTCCTTTCCATGACCCTCTTTTCTTCAAGGACACCCTCCCACCATAGACACCGTCCCCTCTTTCCATGACCCCCTTCTCTTCAAAAGCCCCCTCTTTCCATAACCCCCTTCTCTTCAACGCCACCCTCCCACCATAGACACTCTCTCCCCTTTCCATTAACCCCTTCTCTACAATACCCCCTCCTTTCCATGACCTCCTTTTCTTCAAGGACACCCTCCCACCATAGACACCCTCTCCCCTTTTCTGTGGCCCTCTTCTCTTTAATGCCATCCTCCCATCATAGACACCCCCTCCCCTTTTCCATGACCCTCTTCTCTTCAATGCTATCCTCCCACCATAGACCCTCTCTCCTCTTTCCATGACCCCCTCCTCTTCAACGCCACCCTCCCACCATAGGCATCCCCCCTTTCCATGACCCCCTTCTCTTCAACACCACCATAGATACCCCCCCTTTCCATGCCCCCCTTCACACCCTCCCACCATAGACACCACCTCCCTTTCCATGACCCCCTTCACACCCTCCCACCATAGACACCACCTCCCTTTCCATGACCCCCTTCTCTTGGTGTTTGAGAAGAGGGGGTCTCGGGGAGAGGAGTAGGAAAGAGAGAGTGTTAGAGAAGAGGAGATCACGGGGAGAAGAATAAGGAAGAGAGAGTGTGAGAAAAGAGGCGGTTTGGGTGAGAATAGGGAAGAGAGAGTGTTTGAGAAGAGGGGGTCTCGGGGAGAATAAGGAAGGGAGAGTGTTAGAAAAGAGGGGGTCTGTGTGATAACAGGGAAGAGAGTGTTTTAGAAAAGAAGGTGTTTGGGGGGAAAACAGTAGGAAAGAGAGAGTGTTAGAGAAGAGGAGATCTAGGGGAGAAGAATAAGGAAGAGAGAGTGCTAGAAAGAGTGTGTTAGAAAAGAGGGGGTCTGGGGGGAGAAGAGTAGGAAAGCGAGAGTGTTAGAGAAGAGATCTAGGGAAAAAGAATAAGGAAGAGAGAGTGTTAGAGAAGAGATCTAGGAGAGAAGAATATGGAAGAGAGAGTGTTAGAGAAGAAGGGGTCTGTGGAGAAGGGAGAGTAAAAGAATAGAGTAGAGCTAGGGGAGATGAATAGGGAAGAGAGAAGATAAAAGGGACACAAGAGTAGTAGAAAAGAGGGGTAAGGAGGTGGTGTGGTGTTGGTGGTGTGTTGTAAGGTGGTGTGGCGGGGTGGGGTGGGGTGGGGTGGTGGTGGTGGGGGGCTTTGGTGTGGTTTAAGGTGGTGGTGGGGTGGGGTGGGGTGGTGGTGGTGATGTGATGTGGTGTAAGGTGGTATGGTGGGGTGGGGTGGGGTGGTGGTGGTGGGGAGGTTTGGTGTGGTTTAAGGTGGTGGTGGGGTGGGGTGGGGTGGTGGTGGTGGGGAGGTTTGGTGTGGTTTAAGGTGGTGGTGGGGTGGGGTGGTGGTGGTGATGTGATGTGGTGTAAGGTGGTATGGTGGGGTGGGGTGGGGTGGTGGTGGTGGGGAGGTTTGGTGTGGTTTAAGGTGGTGGTGGGGTGGGGTGGTGGTGGTGGGGAGGTTTGGTGTGGTTTAAGGTGGTGGTGGTGGTGGTGGTGATGTGATGTGGTGTAAGGTGGTATGGTGGGGTGGGGTGGGGTGGTGGTGGTGGGGAGGTTTGGTGTGGTTTAAGGTGGTGGTGGGGTGGGGTGGGGTGGTGGTGGTGATGTGATGTGGTGTAAGGTGGTATGGTGGGGTGGGGTGGTGGTGGTGGGGAGGTTTGGTGTGGTTTAAGGTGGTGGTGGGGTGAGGTTGGGTGGTGGTGGTTTGTTGATTTAGGTTTGGTGTGGTTTAAGGTGGTGGTGGGGTGGGGTGGTGGTGGTGATGTGATGTGGTGTAAGGTGGTATGGTGGGGTGGGGTGGTGGTGGTGGGGAGGTTTGGTGTGGTTTAAGGTGGTGGTGGTGGTGGTGATGTGATGTGGTGTAAGGTGGTATGGTGGGGTGGGGTGGGGTGGGGTGGGGTGGAGTGGTGTGGTGTGTGGGATATTGGTGGTATTAGAAAAAAAGGGATCTGTGGGAGAAAGGCATAGGATTGGCCCTCTCTTCTCCAATCCCCATCACTTCTACACAGCATCTCTCCATGATCCATCCTAATCCTTCTATACAAGTCCTCAGTCAATGTCATAGTGTTGCTGTCTTTGGTGCTGAATTCCCAACACAGTTCTCTATACTGACAGGACTATATAAAGCCGCACAGCTCAATGAATAAATCTCTGCTTTATGGGGGAAGAGCTTTACAGAACCACTACTGATGAATAAAAAGGGAGGGGGGAATATAAACCAATCAGCTTCAAGGGTTTATCGTCAAAGCTTAATTGAACAAGCTGAAGTTAGAAGCTGATTGGCTACCATGCACAGCCGCTCCAGATTCTGAGAGCTCCAGTTTTAGTAAATTTTCCCTATAGAGTATTTAAAATTGGATATGATTAGAATTAAAGTGGAACTCCAGTCAACCCACCACCACATAGAGTAATAAAATAAAGATTAAATATAGATTAAATAAAGATTAAAATTTTCACTTTTGATCGTCCAAAAACAAGCAAACACCAGCAATGTTAGATATGATGAAAAAAAAAGTTATACAAAAAAAAAAAAAAAAATAACAGACACAGGTTTTCACCTTTCACCATCCACATGAATAAAAAAAAAAGACAAAGGTTTACACATTTCACCGTCCAAAAAAGCAAGAATATAAAAAAAAAAAAAAAAATGCAGGGCTTTGACTTTTGATCATACAAAAAGAACAGAACAAGCATACCCCAGCAATGTCCAATATGATGAAAAAAAAAAAGTAATGCAAAAAAAAAAAAAAGACACAGGTTTTGATTTTTGATCATCCAAAAAGAACAGAACAAACATACACCAGCGATGTCAGATATGATGAGAAAAAGTAATAAAAAAAAAAAAAAAGACAGGTTTTCACCCTTCACTATCCAAAGGAATAAAAAAAAAGACAGGTTTTCACCTTTCACCATCCACAGGAATAATAAAAAAAAAAAAACGACAACAAAAGACACAGGTTTACACCTTTCACCGTCACAAAAAAAAAAAAAAAAAAAAAAAAACAATGTCAGATATGATGGAAAAAAAAAAAAAAACCAAGACAGGTTTTTACTTTAGACCATCCAAAAAAACAAACATACACCAGCTATGTCAGATATGATGAGAAAACGTAATACGAAAAAAAAAAAAAAAAAAAAAAAAAGAAGGTTTTCACCATTTACTATCCAAAGAAATATAAAAAAATAAAAACAGACACAGGTCCTTTCACCATCACAAAAAAAACAAACACACACCAGCAATGTCAGATATGAAAAGAAAATAAATAAACAGACACAGGTTTTTACTTTTGATCATCCAAAAAGAACAAACATACACCAGCAATGTCAGATATGATGAAAAAAAAAAGTAATAAAAACAAACAAACATAGGTTTTCACTTTTGATCATCTAAAAAACAATCTTTTTTTTTTACTATTTTTTGTTTTTCATCATATCTGACATCACTGGTGTATGCTTGTTTTTTTTTTTTTTTGTGATGGTGAAAGGTGAAAACCAGTCTTTACTTTTTTATTTTGTATTACTTTTTCTCATCATATCGGACATTGCTGGTGTATGACTGTTTTTTTAGATGATCAAAAGTGAAAACCTATTATACACCACCAGCAATGTCAGATATGATGAAAAAAAAAAAAAAAAAAACAGACACAGGTTTTCACTTTTGATCATCCAAGAAGAACAAACATACAGTATCTCACAAAAGTGAGTACACCCCTCACATTTTTGTAAATATTTTATTCTATCTTTTCATGTGACAACACTGAAGAAATGACACTTTGCTACAATGTAAAGTAATGAGTGTACAGCTTGTATAACAGTGTAAATTAGCTGTCCCCTCAAAATAACTCAACACACAGTCATTAATGTCTAAACCACTGGCAACTAAAGTGAGTACACCCCTAAGTGACGATGTACAAATTGGGTCCAACGTGCAAATATTTTCTGTTGCCACCATTATTTTCCAGCACTGCCTTAACCCTCTTGGGCATGGAGTTCACCAGAGCTTCACAGGTTGCCACTGGAGTCCTTTTCCACTCCTCCATGATGACATCACAGAGCTGGTGGATTTAGAGACCTTGCGCTCCTCCACCTTTCATTTGAGGATGCCCCACAGATGCTCAATAGGGTTTAGGTCTGGAGACATGCTTGGCCAGTCCATCACCTTTACCCTCAGCTTCTTTAACGAAGCAGTGGTTATCTTGGAGGTGTGTTTGGGGTCGTTATGTTGGAATACTGCCCTGCATCCCAGTCTATGAAGGGAGGGGATCATGCTCTGCTTCAGTATGTCACAGTACATGTTGGCATTCATGGTTCCCTCAATGAACTGTAGCTCCCCAGTGGTGGCAGCACTCATGTAGCCCCAGACCATGACACTCCCACCACCATGCTTGACTGTAGGCAAGACACACTTGTCTTTGTACTCCTCACATGGTTGCCGCCACACACGCTTGACACCATCTGAACCAAATAAGTTTATCTTGGCCTCATCAGACCACAGGACATGGTTCCAGTAATCCATGTCCTTAGTCTGCTTGTCTTCAGCAAACTGTTTGCAGGCTTTCTTGTGCATCATCTTTAGAAGAGGCTTCCTTCTGGGATGACAGCCATGCAGACCAATTTGATGCAGTGTGCGGCGTATGGTCTGAGCACTGACAGGCTGACCCCCCACCCCTTCAACCTCTGCAGCAATGCTGGCAGCACTCATACGTCTATTTCCCAAAGACAACCTCTGGATATGACGCTGAGCACGTGCACTCAAAAATTCTTTGGTCGACCATGGCGAGGCCTGTTCTGAGTGGAACCTGTCCTGTTAAACCGCTGTATGGTCTTGGCCACCGTGCTGCAGCTCAGTTTCAGGGTCTTGGCAATCTTCTTATAGCCTAGGCCAGGGATATGCAAATTGTGGCCCTCCAGATGTTGCAGAACTACAAGTCCCATGAAGCATAGCAAGACTCTGACAGCCACAAGCATGACACCCAGAGGAAGAGGCATGATGGGACTTGTAGTTTTGCAACAGCTGGAGGGCCACAGTTTGCATATCCCGGGCCTAGGCCATCTTTATGTAGAACAACAATTCTTTTTTTCAGATCCTCGGAAAGTTCTTTGCCATGAGGGGCCATGTTGAACTTCCAGTGACCAGTATGAGAGAGTGATAACATCACATTTAACACACCTGCTCCCCATTCACACCTGAAACCTTGTAACATTAACAAGTCATGACACTGGGGAGGGAAAATGGCTAATTAAACCGGATTTGGACATTTTCACTTAGGGGTGTACTCACTTTTGTTGCCAGCCGTTTAGAGATTAATGGCTGTGTGTTGAGTTATTTTGAGGGGACAGCAAATTTACACTGTTATACAAGCTGTACACTAACTACTTTACATTGTAGCAAAGTGTCATTACATGAAAAGATATACCATACTTATCGGCGTATAACACGCACTTTTTCTTCCTAAAAATGGAGGGAAAAGTAGCTGTGCGTGTTATACGCCGATATAAAAAAAAAAAATGTCCAGAAAGCAGCGCCGAGAAGTAGAAGGGGGCGGGCGGCGCCGAGAAGTAGAAGGGGGCGGGCAGCGCCGAGGAGAAGGAAGGACGCGCTGTCATCGGAAGTTCCAACTCCTATGCCGACGTCAATCATAGGCGCCGGGACTTCCAATGAGAGCGTATCCTTCCTTCTCCTCGGCGTCGCCCGCCCCCTTCTACCTCGGTGCTGCTTTCTGGAGATTTTTAAAATTGATGTGTATAGTGGCGCTGGCGAGGCTGCAATTATGGGCGCTGGCGAGGCTGCAATTATGGGCGCTGGCGAAGGCTGCATGTATGGGCACTGGCGAAGGCTGCATGTATGGGCACTGGCGAAGGCTGCATGTATGGGCACTGGCAAAGGCTGCATGTATGGGCACTGGCAAAGGCTGCATGTATGGGCACTGGCAAAGGCTGCATGTATGGGCACTGGCGAAGGCTGCATGTATGGGCACTGGCGAAGGCTGCATGTATGGGCACTGGCGAAGGCTGCATGTATGGGCACTGGCGATGGTGAGGCTGCAATTATGGGCACTGGTGAAGGCTGCATGTATGGGCACTGGCGATGGTGAGGCTGCAATTATGGGCACTGGCGCGGCTGCAATTATGGGCACTGGCGCTGGTGAGGCTGCATGTATGGGCACTGGCAAGGCTGCATGTATGGGTACTGGCAAGGCTGCATGTATGGGTACTGCAGTGACGAGGCTGCATGTATGGGTACTGCAGTGACGAGGCTGCATGTATGGGTACTGCAGTGACGAGGCTGCATTTAAGGACACTGCGCTGATGAGGCTGCATTTGTGGGCACTGGTAAGGCTACATTTAATTTAAAAAAAACCTGTGTTTTGAATGTTCTGAGTTCAAAGCTGTTTATTTAAAATTTCAGCTTTTTTCCTGAAATTTCTGCCCTAAAATTTAGGTGCGTGTTATACGCCGATAAATACGGTAATAATATATTTTCAAAAATGTGAGGGGTGTACTCACTTTTGTGAGATACTGTACACCAGCAATGTCAGATATGATGGGAATAAGTAATACGAAAAAAAAATCAGACACAGGTTTACACCTTTCACCATACAAACATACACCAGCAATGTCGAATATTAAGAAAAAAAAAAAAAAAAGTAATAAAAAAAAAAAGAAAAAAAACAAACACAGACTTTCACTTTTGATCGTCCAAAAAGAACAAACATACACCAGCAATGCCGAATATGATGAAAAAAGTAATAAAAAAAAAAAACAGACACAGGTTTTCACCTTTCACCATCCAAAGGAATAATAACAATAATAATAATAATAATAATAATAATAAAACAGACACCTGCAATGCTTTTGTATTGTATACCAATTCCCTTTGCATGCGCCATGTGCACCCATAGAGAGTAAGGGGCGACCTGTAGGTTTACCAGTTGGTAAAAACCTCATTAGATTTTATTAATAATTCCCTTTCCTGTCAGAGGCCAGACATTCCGATTTTTATTCATTGCAACCATGGAAATGATACTTTAGTAGCCAACATTTCCCAGAAGTCTATTCCCCCAGCATATGTAACTGGCTCACTGTTGTTCTCATTTGTATGTACACAGCTTGAGGTTTTTCCTGCCAGAGATTGCTAACCTAATGTACATACTTCTGTGATTCACCAACCCAGAGGCGTAACTAGAACCTTCAGGGCCCCGGGGCAAGAAACCATGAAGGCCCCCTCGGACCCCTGGCCGGGGGGCCCTTCCCTTCAAGCCTGGGGCTCTTCCCACTGATCCTGGGGTCCTTTACTCTCATTGTGGGGCCCTTTATTACAGTCCCGCAGCGGGACCCTTTCACAAATTCTGCAGTGGGCCCCTTTCCTTCCATCTTGGGGCCTGCAGCTACAGGAGGAAAAAGGAGGACAGTGATTTCTCTACATGCTGCACCTGCCGCCCCTCTTATCCAGGTGTACAGGGGAGCTGCACAGGCCCCCTGGAGCATGGGGCCCGGTTGCGATTGCAACCCCTGCAACCCCTGTAGTTACGCCGCTGCACCAACCTGTGTTCAGCCAATACATAAAAGGTGACAACACTTATAAGAACCTGCAGTTATGCAGATACAAAGTCACTGCCCCTCCTCCCGGCTGCATGGATTGTTCATTGCCACACTGGTGACACCAACCCTGAGTCTTCCTCTAAACCTTCCCATCAGCTTGCTAAACAAGAACTTTTGCTGAAAACCTGATTTCACTTTTCAGCTGGCGTGTGCCAACCCAACAGAAGTCACAGGTTTTGGGTTTATTTTACCATGATTAAAAATTAGGATGTAAGTAAACTTAAAGTGTTTACTTAAATCTTAGGATAATAAAAACCTTCTGCGTGCAGCAGCCATGGGCGTCCGCAGGAGGGAAAAGGGCCGCTGATGGGGGGACGGACAACACCAGTCCTCCTGTAGGGGGCCTGGGCACACAGGGTGGCCCCAACAGCATTGGGAATTGGTGCAGTTGGGCAGAGGGGCAATTACAGAAGAAAACCCTGTGCTCTCTGCAGCAGCTGAAAGCCAGTTTCTCCCCCTCCTGCCAGCTTTCAGCTGCTGCAGGGAGAGACACAGACACAGGGCATTGTTCCTGTAATTGCTTCTCTGACACCGATCCCCCTCCCTGTTCTGCCAGCTTCTGATTCTCCTCCCCTTGTGCCCCCCATTCACTGTGCCGTTACTCCCCCCTCGCCCCCCCCCTTCACTGTGCCGTTACTCCCCCCTCACCCCCCCCCCCTCCCTCCCTCCCATGGCGCTGAAGGCTTCCCTGTCCTGTAAAAAAAAAACAAATTGTAAAAAAAAACAAAAAACATTGTAATAAAAAATTGTAAAATAAAATAGATTTAAACATTTTTAACTTTTATAAAATGTAAAAAACAATAACACAGATTCTCTGTTATCTTTGTGTCCGCTAATAAAGATTTTAGTGTATTTTTGGTGAAAATATTGTCTTGACATATTCAGGGGGGCCCTGTCAGGTAGGTTGTACGGGGCCCCGTGATTTCTAACAGCAGCTCTGGGAAGGAGGGGCCAGGAGCAGTGAAGAGCGACCCGAGAATAGGAGGATCCAGGCTGCTCTGTGCAAATCCAACTGTACAGAGGAGGGAAGTATAAAATGTTTGTTATTTTTAAAGCAAAAATAAATAAATAAAACAAGACTTTACAATCACTTTAAAGTGGAGTTCCACCCTAAAATTAAACTTACCTCCATCTTCTCGCTCCGGGTTACCTGAAAAACAAATGGATAATCGCATTTTTTTTTTTTTTTACTTACCTCGTATAGAAGAAAATATACTTACCTTACTTCCTCTTCCTCCCCTCGGCGGCCGCGGCGATTCGTCACTTCCTGGCTTGCAATGATTCCTAGGAGCTGAACGTCATCGCTCCCAGGAATCAATGCGCCTGCACCGGCCCCGACGTCAGTTCCGGTGCAGGCGCTGTCATACCTTGCAGAACAGCTTCTGGGCATGCCCAGAAGCTGTGCAGGGATGACGCTGCGGCACCGGAAGTGACGGCGGGGCCGGTGCAGTGCATCGTGGGACCGAAGAAGACGGAAGAGGACACAGAAGAGGATCGCGCTGGCTTCAAGCTGCCCACACCTGAGATGGCAGCGCTGGAGAAGACATTTTCAAGGTAAGTATTTAGTCTTGCAGGTAAGTGCAACCCGGGACAGATCAGAGGCCTGACTGTCCCAGGGGTATTTTTATTAAAAAAAACGTTTACTGGGTGGAACTCCGCTTTAAGTCCTGGTTCACATTTCTGCAATGCGGGAACGCTGCGAATATACAGTGTGTTCCCGCATCGCATCCGCATCCCTGGCAGTTCACACTGCCATATGCGATACGCAGGGGTGTCAATTAAAAGTTAACGACACCCCCAGTTGAGATTAGATATCGCAGTGCGATCTGCAAGTTCGCACAGGATTGGATCGCACTAGTGTGAACCACCATGCGATCCGATTCTGCTGCGGATAAAAAAAGCCTCATGTGCGCGTTTAGTGCGGATGCGGTGCAAATTCAGCTATACAAAGTGTATGGCTGAAATTTGCACCGCACATGAGATCGCATGTAATTTAGAAGCAGTGCGCTCCGAATTACATGCGATCTCTGTGATCGCACAAATGTGAACCAGGGCTAAAAGAAGCCGTCACTTTACCTTTCTGCATTCCCGCTCCACTCCTAGGTCACAGCTCTTGGGATTACCTGGTACTTCTGGGTATGGAGGAAGCATGTGACTTTCTCCCTGTCCTCCCAGAATGCAGCATTTAGTCTGGGTTCAAACTGCCGCGACCTTGAATCCGACATCCCTGAGTGACTTCATCGCGACTTTCATAGGACTTCTTTAACAGAAGTCAATGCAAGTCGTATTGAAGTTGCACCAAAAGTAGTGCAGGGACCTTTTTTTCCCCTAGTGACGCAGCGATTAGAACAGTTTAATTGCAGTTAATGGGGTGCGATTTTGAACTCGCAAGTCGCATGACAAATCGCGGCAGTGTGAACCGGGGGTTAGGCCTGAGAAGCCAATTGCCAGGCCTGAACACAGCAATGTGGGGGGAAGGAAGAAGGTTGTGTAAGCTCCAACATATTGTAGCACCCTCCTAGGTAGGTGCTAGGAAAAAGTATAGTTCGCTCTGCTTGCTTCACAGTGGAGCCTAAACAGTAGTTAGGCCTGTTGCATGTGTCCATGTGTGATTCATCTGGTCCCCACTGAATCCAATAGGGGAGCCTGTTGGACAGTGGAGGAAACCCAGTCAGTGACACACACGCTTTTATGACTATCCCAGTGGGTAGGCACAACAGTGGTGCATCCTGGGGCACATGTGACAGGGGGTCTTTGGGTGGGAAGCCAGGTCCTAGGAGGAGGGTGACGGCTGTCTCTCCTCCTGTTACTGAGGAAGGTGGTCACAGGCAGTCGGCCTTGTGGACCAGAAGTGGGGTGCTGAGCCAGGAGGTCCGGTGGATGCTGACAAGAGAGTTGGAGGCAGAGCGACCCAGGGAAAACCAGTGTCCGTGAGTACCGGGAAGCTTGCCAGGGGTCTGCCCAGGAAGGGGACCACTGCAGTAGAGTGTCAGCGGACAGAAGGTCAGCACACACAGCAAGTGAGAAAGGGGGTGCCAAGTTAGACCCTGAAGAGGAACCTAAACGAGAGTTCATATTCTTTATCTTTACTTCTGTGGCAAGGTGAAGCAGTGGCCTTGCCGCATTCT
This sequence comes from Pelophylax lessonae, assembly GCF_965119305.1. Lineage (NCBI taxonomy): Eukaryota > Metazoa > Chordata > Amphibia > Anura > Ranidae > Pelophylax > Pelophylax lessonae. The sequence goes on from NC_138778.1 coordinate 212,126,603, forward strand.
ACAGTCAGAGATTGTGCATAGTTCATAGTTGGAGTATCCCACTCATCCCTTCCCCCATCCAAGTTCCAAATAAAACACAAAAAACCAAATCCCCTGGACAGTTCATTGTCTGAGCCAAGAACTTTTAATGCCGTGTATCTGCTGTCAGTTGCTAATGGTAACCCAGGGGAACCCAAGAAGTGTAATTCTCAGCAGCTCCCTAGGGGGCAGTGCTACAATAGATGATCACAGCACTACTAAAAAGGTACAGGTCCTCCAGGCATATATACAAGACACACATTTCTGCAGTGCTGTAAACAAAGTGTTACTAAACCCACAACAGTAAAATCGGTCTGTATATGCAGTAATGCATGCTTGATATACTCACTGTGGAACCTGAGGGGTTAATCCTCAGCATTGTGTAAAAAAGGCTGTTTGATCCTGTCTTTTCTGATCCTCCTCTTCTTCCACAGCCCCCAATCCCTCTCCTGATAGAACAAAGCCTTTGGAGTCACTCTGCACATGCTCAGTTTGGTGTGTATTGCTAGAGAGATTTTTTTTTTTTCTTGGGAGAATACATGTGATCAGCACAGGGCCAATCAGCACCGTCCAGACAGGGGGTCTGGGGTCCTGCAGTCTCATAGGACAATCAGAGGAGAATTAAAAAATTCCTCCTACAAGCTTTAACTAGACACTGATAGAAGTCACAAGACTGCTACTGTATATACTGCTGAGGAGAAAAGGTATTTATCTGTATATATTTAGTAAAATAATTGCATTTCCACGTTCTGTGTACTGTGGGAGAGCAGATATAGTGACTGCAGGCTCCTGGGTTTAGTAACACTAAGGAGAAGTCTAGGGTAGATAAAATAATAAACATTCATACTTACTTCTATGCTGAAGCATCGGTGTGATGCTGCAGCTGTCCCACCTCCGCACTCAAAGACTGAGAACTGAGCGATCACATGATGGCTGATCGCTCAGTTCTCAGTCTGCTCAGAGCAGAGAGTGGTGACTGACAGTGACCTCTCTCCTCCTTCAGCGATCACCAGAGAGGGGTTAGGCACAGCTAGCTCCAGGTCTCAGCTGCATGCTGAGAGGAAGAGCCAGCTGACAATTAGGCAGCTGGGTGAATCCCGACAATATGGTCAGGATCCTTCCAGAGCCTGGAGCTGCTCTGCTATGTCATCTGAGACCATGCTATAACCAATCAGCTGACTCTTGGCTACAGGAGAGGAAAAGTGAGTGACCCACAAGAGAAGTATGGCCAAAAAATCTTTGACCATACTTCTTTTAAATGCAAGTAGTGTGACCAGGTATCAGCTTCTTGAATTCCCTGTATAGCATCACTGGGGTGTGAGAAGGAGAAGGAGCACAAGAAGCCAATCAGTTTATATGCTGACAAGCAGAAAGCTGATAGGAGAGAGCAGAGTGACACAGAGATGAGCTCATCGCGATGCTGCTTCTCCTTTTGCAGTCCAGTCACAGTGCAGGTCCAGGACAACCTAGTCCTAGACAAAGTTGAATGATTGTGTGCATCAGACTGAGGACATCTAGTGGCAGAAAAAAGTACTGCAAGGGAAATCTCAGGATTAACCACTTGCTGACCAGCCGCCGCAGTGGCCGCACATATACTGCGGCAGGTCGGCCCAATTGTGCGAAACGACATACCTGTATGTCGTTTGGTGCAATAGCCAGCGGCGATGCATGCCAGAGGGGGTGCCAATAAGCAGGTCACCTGCGATCATGCCCCATAGACATGTGTAGGACGATCGCTGTTTGTATGCGTGACTGATACGCGCTTTCGCCTTTGCGCACCAGGACGGGGGCACTTAACTTTTTTTTTTTTAACTATTAATTCATTTTATTTTTTATTTTGACATTTTTGCTATGTTTTTTTTTTTTTTTCACTTTTATTGCTGTCACAAGGGATGTAAATATCCCTTGTGACAGTAATAGGTAGAGACAGGTACTCTTTATGAAGAGATCTGGGGTCTATAAGACTCCAAATCCCTCCTCTGCACCTAAAAGCATTCAAAACACCAAGATCTGTGTGTTTGAATACTTTCGATTCTCAAAAACTGGCGCTGATGTTTTCCGAGTAAACCAGAAGTGATGTCATGTCATTGCTTTTGGTTTACTGTTATGAACAGCCCATCCCGGCTTTGCTTGGCTGTCTGGCGGATGCACGGGCTGGTAGCTCGGGTCTGCTGGTGGGTACGGAGAGCCCAAGAGAGCTGTGGAGGGTGATGGGAGGGCTAGCAAGCCTCTCCTATTGCTATTACAAGAGAGCCGACTCCCGGTGTTCTGCCGAAAACACCAACTTGCCGAGAACTCCAACGATGTTATTTCCGGTAAGTGTACACCAGGAATAATTGCAGATTTCAACCACTTGATGTTTTCACAGAACACCGGCAGCCTATACACTCTGGTAGATGCTTTAATTAGTGGAGATTGTTAGTCCGCCTGCTAGTTGTCGCCGCCTTGGAGGCGGCCATGTTTTTGGTTACTAGTGAGCAGACTAAAGGCCCGTACACACGTAGCGATTGTGGGCCGTAAATATTCGGCCACCGTTCGATCGGCCGATTGTCGGCTTGTTAGTATGATGCTTCCGACAACCGACTGCGACTTTTCGGCCGAACAGAATCTGATGTGCATGCTTTAAAATTTTTTTGGTTGGCCAACACCAGAACGGCCGATTGTTCCTCAGTCAGTACAGAATTCGGCCGACAAACAGCAGATGAGCAAGACTGGGCATGCTCAGAGAAGAAAAAACACACAGAAAGTTAACCATCACATGACATCACTTCTGCAGTCGGTTGTTGTTGGCCGACAAAATTCGTGTGCAGTCTTTAGCACTTTTCAACCTACACGACAGCACCGGACAAAAGGCGGCCGATCGTTCGGCCGACAATCGGTACGTGTGTACGGGCCTTAACAATCTGCACTAATTATAGCATCTACCGAAGTGTAAAGCCTGCCGGTGTTCTGTGAAAACACCAAATGGTTAAAATCTACAATTATTCCTGGTGTACACTCACCGGAAGTAACCTCGTTGGAGTTCTCGGTAAGTTGGCATTTTCGGCAGAACACCGGCAGCCTTTACACTCCGGTAGATGCTATAATTAGTGGAGGTTGTTAGTCTGCCCGCTAGTTGTCGCTGCCTTGGAAGCGGCCATGTTTTTGGTTACTAGCGAGCTGACTAACAATTTGCACTAATTAAAGCATCTGCCGGAGTGTAAAGGCTGCCGGTGTTCTGTGAAAACACCAAATCGAAATCTCCAAATATTCCTGGTGTACACTCACCGGAAATAATGCTGTTGGAGTTCTCGGTAAGTTGGCTTTTTTCGGCAGAACACCGGCAGCCTTTACACTCCGGTAGATGCTATAATTAGTGGAGATTGCTAGTCCACTCGCTAGTCACCAAAAACATTGCCGCCGCCAAGGCGGTACGACAACTAGCAGGCAGACGAACCATCTCCACTAATTATAGCATCTACCGGTGTGTAAAGGCTGCTGGTGTTCTGCCGAAAACACCAACTTGCAGAGAACTCCAATGACGTTATTTCCGGTGAGTGTACACCAGGAATATTTGGAGATTTCCACCATTTGGTGTTTTTACAGAACAACGGCAGCCCTTACACTCCGATAGATGCTATAATTAGTGGAGCTTGTTAGTCCACCCGCTAGTTGTCTCTGACTTGGAGGCGGCCATGTTTTTGGTTACTAGCGAGCGGACTTACAATCTCCACTAATTATAGCATCTACCGGAGTGTAAAGGCTGCCGGTGTTCTGTGGTCCAAATCTTCAATTATCCCTGGTGTACACTCACCAGAAATGACGTTGTTGAAATTCTCGGCAAGTTGGAGATTTCGGCAGAACACCAGCAGCCTTTACACTCCGGTAAATGCTATAATTAGTGGAGATCGCTAGCAACCAAAAACATGGCCGCCTCCAAGGCGGCAACAACTAGAGGGCGGACTAACAATCTGCACTAATTATAGCATCTACTGGTGTGTAAAGGCTGCCGATGTTCTGCCAAAAACTCTAACTTGCCGAGAACTCCAATGATGTTTTTTCCGGTGAGTATACACCAGGAGTAATTGGAGATTTCAACCACTTGGTGTTTTTACACCACACCGGCAGCCTTTACACTCCGGTGGATGCTATAATTAGTGGAGCCTATTAGTCAGCCCGTTAGTTGGAGCTTGTTAGTCTGCCCGCTAGTTGTCACTGCCTTGGAGGCGGCCATGTTTTTGGTTACTAGCGAGCGGACTAACAATCTCCACTCATTATAGCATCAGCCGGAGTGTAAAGGCTGCCGGAGTGTAAAGGCTGCCGGTGTTCTGTGAAAACACCAAGTGGTTGAAATCTTCAATTATTCCTGGTGTACACTCACCGGAAATAACGTTGTTGGAGTTCTCGGCAAGTTGGAGATTTCGGCAGAACACTGGCAGCCTTTACACTCCGGTACACGCTATAATTAGTGGAGATTGTTAGTCAGCTCGCTAGTAACCAAAAACATGGCCGCCTCCAAGGCGGCGACAGCTAGAGGGCGGACTAACAATCTGCACTAATTATAGCATCTACTGGTGTGTAAAGGCTGCCGGTGTTCAGTGAAAACACCAAGTGGTTGAAATCTCCAATTATGCCTGGTGTACACTCACCGGAAACAACGCTGTTGGAGTTGGCATGTTGGAGTTTTTGGCAGAACACTGGCTCTAAAAACGATAGCCTGCAGATGCATATCATCCCGGTACAGGTGCCCCCCCTAAAAAATGCCACCCAAGGCAAACGCCTTGTTTGCCTCGTGGTAGATACGCCCCCAAATAGAAGCCTATATATTTTTCTGAAACAGGTTTTTTTGACAGGTGGTTACAGCTATCTGTCTAGCGTTATTTAAATATTGCTTAGTGCATACTTTATTTCTGTTCACGTTATACCAAGTCTGATCTTGCTCACAATACAACAAAGCAAGTAAAAAGTGATAATTATAGTAATTCTCTCCAGTCAGCCATGTATGGAAATACACTGAACAGGGTAATGCACACAGACACAGAAGGGTATAATTACAACATTAGTTCTCATTTGGCCTGTCATCAAAAGATGTTACTGTTCAATGCACAATAAGACAGACTGCAAGCTGGAGGAGGGAGTGACAACACGACTGGAATTCTGTAGGAAGGCATAGGATTCGAGAATAGGCCTCGTATAATACACCCCCTCGATTGTGCGGCTGCTGCACCTCCTGAAGGTTTTATACATATAAAAATCAGGACTCCGGTTATACTTTATTACTAACATAATGCATGTTACATTCTAAAGGTACAATCATTATTAGGCTGGACACACATTACAATCTGAGTGTGCAATCTTTATACAATCTCCATTTGATTTGCCAACAACTGTGGAGAACAAGGGCTAACTTGACCGAACGCAAATCGTATAGTTGGTTAACCATATCAGCCTCGGAAAGTTTCACCCCCTCAACCACTTCAGCTCCGGAAGGTTTTACTCCCCCCCCCTTCCTTAATGACCAGACCATTTTTTGCGATATGGCACTGCGTTACTTTGACTGAAAATTGAGCAGTCATGCGACGTTGTACCCAAATAAAATGGATGTCCTTTTTTTCCAGGAGGGAGCCTACTCCAGTCTCAGAGGCATCCACCTCTAGGACAAAGGGCAAACCACGATTGGGATGAGACAGAATGGGAGCCGAAGCAAAAGCAGACTTGAGGGCCTCAAAAGCTTGAATAGCAGCAGGCGTCCAATTGTGGGGGTCGCTGCCCCTCTTAGTCAGATCTGAGATAGGTTTGGCCAAAGAGGAAAAGTTCCTGATAAATTTCCGATAGTAGTTGGCAAACTCAAGGAAACGCTGAATGGAACGGAGACCACTAGGGCGAGGCCACTGTACTGTAGAACAGCCAAAACCTTCTGAGGGTCCATAGAGAACCCCTCAGCAGAAATGATGTAGCCCAAGAAGGCAACCTGAGACAGGTGGAATTCACATTTCTCAAGCTTACAGAAAAGCCCATTCTCGCGTATACCGTTGCAGCACTCATCTGACATCCAAGTAGTGTGATTCAATGGAGTCAGAGTAAATCAAGATGTAGTCCAAATAGACTACCACGCATTGCTGCAACATATTATGAAAGACATCATTGATAAACTCCTGGAAGACAGTGGGCGCATTGCACAAGCCAAAGGGCATTACTAAATATTCGTAATGACCGGTTCTGGTATTAAACACGGTCCTCCACTCATCGCCCTCCTTGATCCTTAAGAGGTTATATGCAGCCCTTAGGTCAAGCTTGGTAAAGACCGTTGCTGGTCGAACAATTCCGTAATCAACAAAATCGTGTATGCATTATTGACCGTGATGCGTTCGAGACCCCTATAATCAATGCAAGGTCTCAACTCACCCCCTTCTTCCTTACAAAGAAAAATCCGGCACCAGCTGGAGAAAAGGACTTGTGAACGTGCCCTCGGGCAAGCACATCCACCACGTACTCTTCCATGGCCTTATTCTCCGCAACCGAGAGAGGATAAACCCTGCCAAGGGGGAATGGCACCAGTTTGCAAGTCTATGACACAATCGTATGGACGATGAGGAGGAAGAGTACCAGTGTGCACCTTTTCAAATACTGATACTCATGATATTCAGTAGGCAATACTGAATCTGAGGAATAACAACATTAAAACAGCGCTACCAGGTATATAAAGTGAACACCCTAGGGTGTATCTGTTCAAAAGTGCTCACATATGCAAATATAATGCTGTGCTAATAAATAAATAAATATACATATATTTAAAGACCACAAATATGTATAAAGTGCAAAAAAATTGTGCAAAAATTGAAATTATGTGCAGTCCAAAATAGTCCACTTAAAGTGTTGATAATCGTGCTCCACACACAAAAAAGTGCCAGGTGCTTGAAACAGGCCCTCTTGGGGATCCACTCACCAGATTCTGGTAATTCACAAGCCCTTAGAAAGATCAAATAGACACCTCCAGAAATAGCCTCCAACCTCTGATAAAATGAGGCTAAGTGCCTCTGTGTCCCCAAATGGACAATAGGGATAAGCCTCCAAAGGATTCCTCCAAGAGATAGCTCTGCATATACACCCTCAGGCGGAAATAGAGGAAGGAGCCAGAAATAGTGAAGCCCGTAGGTGAATTTTTATCTAGAAAACATAAAATACTACTTACAAACAAACGTTCAGTTAAGGCATGTAGAAAGACAGTTTCTACGATTTTACAATGCACTTCCGGGTACTGAATCTGAGGAGGTACAAAGTACCTTAACAGGCCCATGGATACAAACAGTGCCACACTGTGGAGACCAAGAGAGGATCTCAAACGATGCTATGTTCCTGAAGCCAAGGGTACCCTAAATTAACAGAGTAGTGTGGGGAAGATATAACCTGGAAACAGGCTGACTCCCTGTGAACGGTTTCTATAGCCATGTGAACTGGAACAGTCTCGTGGGTAACCTGTGCCGGTTGCAGGGGTCGGCCATTAATCGCATCGATGACCAGTGGAGCAACACAGGGCTGCAAGGGTATGGAATTTGCAGCAGGAAACGTACTGTCAATAAAGTAACCGCCAGCACTGGAGTCTACCAACGCCTGAGTAACCACCGAGCCTGCTGCCCAGGAGAGAACAACTGTAATTAGCGGTTTATCTTTACAGGAAATCGGGGAGGCTTTGGTGGTGAGGGAGGAATGGGTGGGAAAGAAAACGTAGGAGCCAATATGGTAGGAGGCCTCCGCAGGTGCTCCTTAAATTATGGTCTCTCCCTGAGCCTGGTATCTATCAAAATCAGGAAAGAAATGAGAGCCTCAAGTTCATCAGGGAGATCCTTAGCCGCGATCTTGTCCATCAATGCATTGGAGAGACCATGAGAGAAGACCGCCACCAGAGCCTCATTATTCAAGACCACCTCTGCTGGAATTCGATGGCATACTCGGCAACGGTTTGAATACCCTGTTGAATGGACAGTAGCAGCTTAGCAGCAGAAGCAGAGTGAGCAGGCACATCGAATACCCTAAGAAAGGAGGCAACAAAACTCGGGAGAATCATGGAATTATTGTTCTCCCATAAAGGATTCCCCCAGGTCAAGGGCTTTTCTGACAGAAACGCGATTAGGAAGCCCACCTTGGACCTGTCAGAGGGAAACGCCTTAGGAACCATCTCAATATAAATGCCCACTTGGTTTAGGAAGCCCCGACAGCCGCGACACTGACTCGGTTCACCCCCGTAGCGCTGCAGGAGAGGTGCTGAACCAGTCATCCCTCTGGTAACGGAGACTTCAGCTGCAGGAGCAGGAGCGGCAACAGGAGCAGAAGCTGGTGCAAAAACAGGAGGAACCACTGGCCTAGCAGCACCAGGAGCACGGTGTGCTGTGCGTGCAAGAAATGTCTGCAATGCCTGAGCGAACTGACCCAAAAGGTGATCTTGTTGATTGAGCCTGGTAACCAGCATGGGAAGTGTAAGAGCACCTGCATCGTCAGGATTCATGTCCCTTTCATACTGTCAGGGTGCCAGGAAACCACACAAATATGCAGTAAAAAAAAGTGATTTATTAATGCAACAATAATAATAATAATCACACAGCAAGAAAGAGGAGCGAAATCAAGAACAGCCAGGATCAAGTTCGGAAGTGGGTAGTCATCCAAAGCTGGGTCGTCAACCGATATGGGGTTGTCTGCCAATGCGGAATCAAGAGCCAGGAAGGTTGTCAGTCAAGCCAAGTCATGCACCGAGAAACCACAGAGACCAGAGGACTGCTAGCAGTGATGCACCTTGGAGCACAAGGGCAAGGTCTGAAAGCCATCAGGCGATATATATAGTCCAGTGTGCAACATCATCACTGAGCAACGCCCAGGCAGCAGACAAGTAATAATGCAAACAGAGTTTATAAGAAACAGTAGTCTGCACATGTCCAAGATGGCTTGCCAGGAAGGCAAGGTAAGACCTTGACACTCCCTCACAGAACATTTTGCCTTTCCTGTGAACGATCGGCAGATCCCGGTGGCCATCGCAGCTCGCTGGACCCACTGATTGGCTCCAGGTGTGTCCAATCACAGCGAGAGCAGGGCAGGAATATTTTTTACGTTCTGCTTTAAAACATATCCAATAAAAAATGTAAAAAATCAAATGTCTTCATCACTTTAGGCCAATTTGTAATCTGCTACATATTTTTGGTAAAAAAAAAAAAATCTTAATAAGCGTATATTGATTTCTTTGCGCAAAATTTATAGCGTCTACAAACTATGGGGTATTTTTATATATTTATTTTACTAGTAATGGCGGCAATCAACTATTTTTAGCGGTACTGCGACATTGCGGCGGACAAATTGGACACCTGACACTTTTGTGGGGACCAGTGACATTATTACAGTGATCGGTGCTAAAAATATGCACTGTCACTGTACTAATGACACTGGCAGGGAAGGGGTTAACATCCGGAGTGATCAAAGGGTTAAATGTGTCCCTAGGGCATTCTTGGTAACTATGGGGGAGGTGTCCTGACTGAGGAAAGACAGAGATCCATGTTCCTGCTTAGCAGAAACACAAAATCTCGATCTTCTCCTATCAGAACGGCGATCTGCCTTGTTTACATAGGCAGACTGCCGTTCTGCCTCTCTCGGGAACGACCGCGGGTTGATGACCACCACTGGTTTTTGTTTGCAAAATAAATGAAAGAAGACCCAAAGTTTTGAAAAATAAAATAATATTTTTTTTATGTTCTGCTATAAAACATATCCAAAAAAAAAAAAAATTCATTTATTTTCTGCCTTTTTGGTTTTTTCCCTCCTTTTTTTCTTCTCTTTTTACATTTTGGTCTGTGTTATTTTTCTTCATAGGGGTGTTCAATGCCGTATATTTAACCTGTATTGCTTTATTTCGCACAATGGTTGTCCAATGGATCTCCATATTGTTTAATTTGTTTCACTGAACTTTTGTACTGTTCTGTTTGACATAAGCAGTCCTGGGGACGCCAAGACAAGCTCATCACTAAGTTGTTTATGAGCATTTGGACCTTTTTTCTACATATTGAAGTGTTTTGGTGATATATTATACAATACCTGTTATTTGTAACTAACACATTATACTCCCCTTTTCACTTTTCTATTGTTTGAAAACTTTATAAACTTTGATTGTAAAAAAAAAAAAAATGTAATTTCTTTATAAATTACATTTGGCCAAAATGTATTCTGCGACATGTTTTTGGTAAAAAGAAAAAAAAAAACGTGTATATTAATTGGTTTGCGTGAAAGTTATAGCTCTGTGATGAGGGGGGACCTGTGTAACTGGAAGCTCTGTGATGAGGGGGGACCTGTGTAACTGGAAGCTCTGTGATGAGGGGGGACCTGTGTGACTGCGGACTCTGTGATGAGGGGGGACCGGTGTGACTGCGGACTCTGTGATGAGGGGGGACCGGTGTGACTTCGGACTCTGTGATGAGTGGGGACCGGTGTGACTGGGGGCTCTGTGATGAGGGGAGACCTGTGTGACTGGGGGCTCTGTGATGAGGGGGTTCCTGTGTGACTGGGGGCTCTGTGATAAGGGGGACCTGTGTGACTGGGGGCTCTGTGATTAGGGGGGACCTGTGTGACTGCGGACTCTGTGATGAGGGGGGACCGGTGTGACTGGGGGCTCTGTGATGAGGGGAGACCTGTGTGACTGGGGGCTCTGTGATGAGGGGGGTTCCTGTGTGACTGGGGGCTCTGTGATAAGAGGGACCTGTGTGACTGGGGGCTCTGTGATGAGGGGGTTCCTGTGTGACTGGGGGCTCTGTGATGAGGGGAGACCTGTATGACTGGGGGCTCTGTGATGAGGGGGTTCCTGTGTGACTGGGGGCTCTGTGATAAGGGGGACCTGTGTGACTGGGGGCTCTGTGATGAGCGGGTTCCTGTGTGACTGGGGGCTCTGTGATGAGGGGGGACCTGTATGACTGGGGGCTCTGTGATGAGGGGGGACCTGTGTGACTGGGGGCTCTGTGATGAGGGGGGACCTGTATGACTGGGGGCTCTGTGATGAGGGGAGACCTGTGTGACTGGGGGCTCTGTGATGAGGGGGTTCCTGTGTGACTGGGGGCTATGTGATGAGAGAGACCTGTGTGACTGGGGGCTCTGTGATGAGGGGGGACATGTGTGACTGGGGGCTCTGATGAGGGGGGACCTGTGTGACTGGGGGCACTGAAGAGCGGGGACCTGTGTGACTGGGAGGCTCTGTGATGAGGGGAGAACCTATGTGACTAGGGGCTCTGTGATGATGGGGATCTGTGTGACTAAGGGCTCAGTGATGAGGGGGGACCTGTGTGACTGGGGACTCTGTGATGAGGGGGGACCTGTGTGACTGGGGACTCTGTGATGAGGGGGGACCTGTGTGACTGGGAAGCTCTGTGATGAGGGGGGACCTGTGTGGCTGGGAAGCTATGTGATGAGGGGGGACCCATGTGACTGGGGGCTCGGAGATGAGGGGGCCTGTGTGACACGGACGCTCTGTGATGGGGGGGGGGGAGAACCTATGTGACTGGGGGCTCTGTGATGGGGGATGGACTTGTGTGACTGGGGGCTCTGTGATAAGGGGGACCTGTGTGACTGGGGGCTCTGTGATGAGTGGGACCTGTGTGACTGGGGGCTCTGTGATGGGGGGAGAACCTATGTGACTGGGGGCTCTGTGATGGGGGATGGACTTGTGTGACTGGGGGCTCTGTGAGAAGGGGGACCTGTGTGACTGGGGGCTCTGTGATGAGGGGAGACCTGTGTGACTGGGGGCTCTGTGATGAGGGGGTTCCTGTGTGACTGGGGGCTCTGTGATGGGGGGGGGAGACCTGTGTGACTGGGGGCTCTGTGATGAGGGAGGACCTATATGACTGGGGGCTCTGTGATGAGGGGGTTCCTGTGTGACTGGGGGCTATGTGATGAGAGAGACCTGTGTGACTGGGGGCTCTGTGATGAGGGGGGACATGTGTGACTGGGGGCTCTGATGAGGGGGGACCTGTGTGACTGGGGGCACTGATGAGCGGGGACCTGTGTGACTGGGAGGCTCTGTGATGAGGGGAGAACCTATGTGACTAGGGGCTCTGTGATGATGGGGATCTGTGTGACTAAGGGCTCAGTGATGAGGGGGGACCTGTGTGACTGAGGGCTCTGTGATGAGGGGGGACCTGTGTGACTGGAAAGCTCTGTGATGAGGGGGGACCTGTGTGACTAGGAAGCTATGTGATGAGGGGGGACCCATGTGACTGGGGGCTCGGAGATGAGGGGGGCCTGTGTGACACGGATGCTCTGTGATAGGAGGGGGAGAACCTGTGTGACTGGGGGCTCTGTGATGGGGGATGGACTTGTGTGACTGGGGGCTCTGTGATGGGGGATGGACTTGTGTGACTGGGGGCTCTGTAAATAGGGGGGACCTGTGTGACTGGGGGCTCAGTGATGAGGGGGGACCTGTGTGACTGGGGGCTCAGTGATGAGGAGGGACCTGTGTGACTGGGAAGCTCTGTGATGAGGGGGGACCTTTGTGACTGGGAAGCTATGTAGTGAAGGGGGACCTATGTGACTGGGGGCTCGGAGATGAGGGGGGACCTGTGTGACTGGGAGGGTCTGTGAAGAGGGGGGACCTGTGTGACTGGGAGACTCTGTAATGAGGGGGGGGACCTGTGTGACTGGGGGCTCTGTGATGAGGGGGGACCTGGGTGACTGGGGGCTCTATGATAAAGGGATCTGTGTGACTGGGGGCTCGGTGATGAGGGGGGACCTGTATGACTGAGGGCTCGGTGATGAGGGGGGACCTGTGTGACTGGAAGCTCGGTGATAAGGGGGGACCTGTGTGACTGGGAAGCTCTGTGATGAGGGGGGACCTGTGTGACTGGGGGCTCTGTGATGAGGGGATACCTGTGTGACCGAGGGCTCTGTGATGAGGGTGGACCTGTGTGACTGGGGGCTCTGTGATGAGGGGTGACCTGTGTGAATGGGGGCTCTGTGATGAGGGAGGACCTGTGTGACTGGGAAGCTCTGTGATGAGGGGGATCTGTGTGAATGGGGAGCTCTGTGATGAGGGGGGACCTGTGTGACTGGAAAGCTCTGTGATGAGGGGGGACCTGTGTGACTGGGAAGCTCTGTGATGAGGGGGGATCTGTGTGAATGGGGAGCTCTGTGATGAGGGGGGACCTGTGTGACTGGGAAGCTCTGTGATGAGGGGGGACCCGCGTGACTGGGGGCTCTGTGATGAGGGGGGACCTGTGTGACTGGGGGCTTGGTGATGAGGGGGGACTTGTGTGACTGGGAAGCTCTGTGATGAGGGGGATCTGTGTGAATGGGGAGCTCTGTGATGAGGGGGATCTGTGTGAATGGGGAGCTCTGTGATGAGGGGGGACCTGTGTGACTGGAAAGCTCTGTGATGAGGGGGGATCTGTGTGAATGGGGGCTCTGTGATGAGGGAGGACCTGTGTGACTGGGAAGCTCTGTGATGAGGGGGATCTGTGTGAATGGGGAGCTCTGTGATGAGGGGGGACCTGTGTGACTGGAAAGCTCTGTGATGAGGGGGGACCTGTGTGACTGGGAAGCTCTGTGATGAGGAGGGATCTGTGTGAATGGGGAGCTCTGTGATGAGGGGGGACCTGTGTGACTGGGGGCTCGGTGATGAAGGGGGACCTGTGTGATGGGGGGCTCCGTGATGAGGGGATACCTGTGTGACTGAGGGCTCGGTGATGAGGGGGGACCTGTGTGACTGGAGGCTCGGTGATGAGGGGGGACCTGTGTGACTCTGAGGCTCTGTGATGATGGGGGACCTGATCGCCGCCATTACAAGTAAAAACAATTAAAAAAAAAATAAAAAGTCCATAAATCTATCCCATAGTTTGTAGACGCTATAACTTTTGTGCAAACCAATCAATTTACACCTATTGGGATTTTTTTTTCCAAAAATATTTTTTACCAAAAATATGTAGCAGAATACATACTGGCCTAAATTGATGAAGAAATTTGATTTTTTTAAATTTTTTTTAAATGAGTGTTCCACTGCCACGTGTGTCCTTTAAAGTCATCCTGAGAGTTCCCACCAGTGACCGATTCTCTAACCTTTCACTAGTGTGACATTAGCCTTAGGACGAACAAACCTCTAGTAAGAAATGATTATAGAAGGCATCCACATTAAGGCTCCGTTCACACTGGTGCGATGGAAGACATCACATGTGATGTGCACCACCGCACTGCTGTGCAAATCACATGCGATGTCTGTGCAATGCGAATTCAGCCAAACAGATCGTGACTCAGTTCACATTGGTGCGATGTGGGAAATCCTGCGAATCCACTGTGGGTTCCTGCATTGCACCCGACTCGCAGGCAGTTCACGCTGCCAGATCGGTTCGCATATCGCAGTGCGAACTGTCAATTCGGACAGGAATCAGATCACGTGTTCACACCTATATGATCCGATTCTGGTGCGGACCAAAAAAAGGGTCCTGCGCGAGTTTGGTTTGAATGGGATGCAAATTTAGCCATACGCTCTGTATGGCTGAATTCTTATATATTGCACAGGCATCGCATGTGATTTGCACAGCAAATCACATGCAATGTCTTCCATCGTACCAATGTGAATCGAACCTTAATGGCTGAATTTGCATCGCATTCGGACCAAATTCGTATAGGACCCTTTTTTGGTCCGCACCAGAATCGGATCACATCCATGCGATCCGATTCCTGTCCGAATTGACAGGTCATATTGCCATATGCAAGGAGTCATTAACTCTGTATTGACACTCCCAGCGGTTTGCATATGGCAGTGTGAACTGCCTGCGAGTCGGGTGCGATGCGGGAACCCGCATCGCACCAATGTAAACTGAGCCTTTAGCAGACCTTGCATGAAAATGCAAGGTCTGCTTATCTGCAAAACATCCAGCACTAATTAAAAACAAAATCATTTTATATACAAAGCTTACCTTGGACCCCAGTAGCTATGTAAGCTACATTAATATTGGAGTGCTGACTGTACTGACTTCTAAACCTTCCAGCTGTTGCACCTGTATGGAGCTCTTCTGTAATACCAGATTGAGCGATTATTTCATTGTATTCCTAAAATGTTGGTTACTCTATTTGACAGGTTCTGAAGAAGAAGTACATGTTCCCTTGATGAGTCCGGGGTGCACTAATATCAGGTGTCTTTTAGGATTTAAACCATAATGGACTGTTTGGAAACCTGTATGGGGGGGGGACCACAACCAGTCAATGGCTATCTCCCCGTCAATCATGGCCATGGGATGGGTAGTTTGCAACCTTGCCATGCTGTCATGCTCCTGACCCCTACGCTGTGAAGTACTGACCTGACTGACTCCTGACCTGGGTACTCTGTGCTACTTACTCCTGACCCCTGCACTTAGCTGCATTACTTACTTCTGACCCGGGTACTCTGCGCTACTTACTCCTGACCACTGCACTCTGCTGCATTACTTACTCCTAACCCCCGCACTCTGCACTACTTACTCCTGATCCGGGTACTCTGCGCTACTTACTCCTGACCCCTGCACTCGGCTGCATTACTTACTCCTAACCCGGGTACTCTGTGCTACTTACTCCTGACCCCTGCACTCTGCATTACTTACTCCTGACCCCCACACTCTGCGCTACTTACTCCTGACCCGGGTACTCTGCACTACTTACTCCTGACCCTGGTACTCTGTGCTACATACTCCTGACCCCTGCACTCTGTTGCATTACCTACTCCTGACCCCTGCACTCTGTTGCATTACCTACTCCTGACCCCTGCATTCTCTGTTGAATTTCTTTCTCCTGATCCCTGCAATCCGCTGCATTACTTACTCCTAACCCCTGCACTCCGCTGCATGACCTGTATGACTGGGGGCTCTGTGATGAGGGGGGACCTGTGTGACTGGGGGCTCTGTGATGAGGGGGGACCTGTATGACTGGGGGCTCTGTGATGAGGGGAGACCTGTGTGACTGGGGGCTCTGTGATGAGGGGGTTCCTGTGTGACTGGGGGCTATGTGATGAGAGAGACCTGTGTGACTGGGGGCTCTGTGATGAGGGGGGACATGTGTGACTGGGGGCTCTGATGAGGGGGGACCTGTGTGACTGGGGGCACTGAAGAGCGGGGACCTGTGTGACTGGGAGGCTCTGTGATGAGGGGAGAACCTATGTGACTAGGGGCTCTGTGATGATGGGGATCTGTGTGACTAAGGGCTCAGTGATGAGGGGGGACCTGTTTGACTGGGGACTCTGTGATGAGGGGGGACCTGTGTGACTGGGGACTCTGTGATGAGGGGGGACCTGTGTGACTGGGAAGCTCTGTGATGAGGGGGGACCTGTGTGGCTGGGAAGCTATGTGATGAGGGGGGACCCATGTGACTGGGGGCTCGGAGATGAGGGGGCCTGTGTGACACGGACGCTCTGTGATGGGGGGGGGGGGGGGGGAGAACCTATGTGACTGGGGGCTCTGTGATGGGGGATGGACTTGTGTGACTGGGGGCTCTGTGATAAGGGGGACCTGTGTGACTGGGGGCTCTGTGATGAGTGGGACCTGTGTGACTGGGGGCTCTGTGATGGGGGGAGAACCTATGTGACTGGGGGCTCTGTGATGGGGGATGGACTTGTGTGACTGGGGGCTCTGTGAGAAGGGGGACCTGTGTGACTGGGGGCTCTGTGATGAGGGGAGACCTGTGTGACTGGGGGCTCTGTGATGAGGGGGTTCCTGTGTGACTGGGGGCTCTGTGATGGGGGGGGGAGACCTGTGTGACTGGGGGCTCTGTGATGAGGGAGGACCTATATGACTGGGGGCTCTGTGATGAGGGGGTTCCTGTGTGACTGGGGGCTATGTGATGAGAGAGACCTGTGTGACTGGGGGTTCTGTGATGAGGGGGGACATGTGTGACTGGGGGCTCTGATGAGGGGGGACCTGTGTGACTGGGGGCACTGATGAGCGGGGACCTGTGTGACTGGGAGGCTCTGTGATGAGGGGAGAACCTATGTGACTAGGGGCTCTGTGATGATGGGGATCTGTGTGACTAAGGGCTCAGTGATGAGGGGGGACCTGTGTGACTGAGGGCTCTGTGATGAGGGGGGACCTGTGTGACTGGAAAGCTCTGTGATGAGGGGGGACCTGTGTGACTAGGAAGCTATGTGATGAGGGGGGACCCATGTGACTGGGGGCTCGGAGATGAGGGGGGCCTGTGTGACACGGATGCTCTGTGATAGGAGGGGGAGAACCTGTGTGACTGGGGGCTCTGTGATGGGGGATGGACTTGTGTGACTGGGGGCTCTGTGATGGGGGATGGACTTGTGTGACTGGGGGCTCTGTAAATAGGGGGGACCTGTGTGACTGGGGGCTCAGTGATGAGGGGGGACCTGTGTGACTGGGGGCTCAGTGATGAGGAGGGACCTGTGTGACTGGGAAGCTCTGTGATGAGGGGGGACCTTTGTGACTAGGGAAGCTATGTAGTGAAGGGGGACCTATGTGACTGGGGGCTCGGAGATGAGGGGGGACCTGTGTGACTGGGAGGGTCTGTGAAGAGGGGGGACCTGTGTGACTGGGAGACTCTGTAATGAGGGGGGGGACCTGTGTGACTGGGGGCTCTGTGATGAGGGGGTTCCTGTGTGACTGGGGGCTATGTGATGAGAGAGACCTGTGTGACTGGGGGCTCTGTGATGAGGGGGGACATGTGTGACTGGGGGCTCTGATGAGGGGGGACCTGTGTGACTGGGGGCACTGAAGAGCGGGGACCTGTGTGACTGGGAGGCTCTGTGATGAGGGGAGAACCTATGTGACTAGGGGCTCTGTGATGATGGGGATCTGTGTGACTAAGGGCTCAGTGATGAGGGGGGACCTGTGTGACTGGGGACTCTGTGATGAGGGGGGACCTGTGTGACTGGGGACTCTGTGATGAGGGGGGACCTGTGTGACTGGGAAGCTCTGTGATGAGGGGGGACCTGTGTGGCTGGGAAGCTATGTGATGAGGGGGGACCCATGTGACTGGGGGCTCGGAGATGAGGGGGCCTGTGTGACACGGACGCTCTGTGATGGGGGGGGGGGAGAACCTATGTGACTGGGGGCTCTGTGATGGGGGATGGACTTGTGTGACTGGGGGCTCTGTTATAAGGGGGACCTGTGTGACTGGGGGCTCTGTGATGAGTGGGACCTGTGTGACTGGGGGCTCTGTGATGGGGGGAGAACCTATGTGACTGGGGGCTCTGTGATGGGGGATGGACTTGTGTGACTGGGGGCTCTGTGAGAAGGGGGACCTGTGTGACTGGGGGCTCTGTGATGAGGGGAGACCTGTGTGACTGGGGGCTCTGTGATGAGGGGGTTCCTGTGTGACTGGGGGCTCTGTGATGGGGGGGGGAGACCTGTGTGACTGGGGGCTCTGTGATGAGGGAGGACCTATATGACTGGGGGCTCTGTGATGAGGGGGTTCCTGTGTGACTGGGGGCTATGTGATGAGAGAGACCTGTGTGACTGGGGGTTCTGTGATGAGGGGGGACATGTGTGACTGGGGGCTCTGATGAGGGGGGACCTGTGTGACTGGGGGCACTGATGAGCGGGGACCTGTGTGACTGGGAGGCTCTGTGATGAGGGGAGAACCTATGTGACTAGGGGCTCTGTGATGATGGGGATCTGTGTGACTAAGGGCTCAGTGATGAGGGGGGACCTGTGTGACTGAGGGCTCTGTGATGAGGGGGGACCTGTGTGACTGGAAAGCTCTGTGATGAGGGGGGACCTGTGTGACTAGGAAGCTATGTGATGAGGGGGGACCCATGTGACTGGGGGCTCGGAGATGAGGGGGGCCTGTGTGACACGGATGCTCTGTGATAGGAGGGGGAGAACCTGTGTGACTGGGGGCTCTGTGATGGGGGATGGACTTGTGTGACTGGGGGCTCTGTGATGGGGGATGGACTTGTGTGACTGGGGGCTCTGTAAATAGGGGGGACCTGTGTGACTGGGGGCTCAGTGATGAGGGGGGACCTGTGTGACTGGGGGCTCAGTGATGAGGAGGGACCTGTGTGACTGGGAAGCTCTGTGATGAGGGGGGACCTTTGTGACTGGGAAGCTATGTAGTGAAGGGGGACCTATGTGACTGGGGGCTCGGAGATGAGGGGGGACCTGTGTGACTGGGAGGGTCTGTGAAGAGGGGGGACCTGTGTGACTGGGAGACTCTGTAATGAGGGGGGGGACCTGTGTGACTGGGGGCTCTGTGATGAGGGGATACCTGTGTGACCGAGGGCTCTGTGATGAGGGTGGACCTGTGTGACTGGGGGCTCTGTGATGAGGGGTGACCTGTGTGAATGGGGGCTCTGTGATGAGGGAGGACCTGTGTGACTGGGAAGCTCTGTGATGAGGGGGATCTGTGTGAATGGGGAGCTCTGTGATGAGGGGGGACCTGTGTGACTGGAAAGCTCTGTGATGAGGGGGGACCTGTGTGACTGGGAAGCTCTGTGATGAGGGGGGATCTGTGTGAATGGGGAGCTCTGTGATGAGGGGGGACCTGTGTGACTGGGAAGCTCTGTGATGAGGGGGGACCCGCGTGACTGGGGGCTCTGTGATGAGGGGGGACCTGTGTGACTGGGGGCTTGGTGATGAGGGGGGACTTGTGTGACTGGGAAGCTCTGTGATGAGGGGGATCTGTGTGAATGGGGAGCTCTGTGATGAGGGGGATCTGTGTGAATGGGGAGCTCTGTGATGAGGGGGGACCTGTGTGACTGGAAAGCTCTGTGATGAGGGGGGATCTGTGTGAATGGGGGCTCTGTGATGAGGGAGGACCTGTGTGACTGGGGGCTCTGTGATGAGGGGATACCTGTGTGACCGAGGGCTCTGTGATGAGGGTGGACCTGTGTGACTGGGGGCTCTGTGATGAGGGGATACCTGTGTGACCGAGGGCTCTGTGATGAGGGTGGACCTGTGTGACTGGGGGCTCTGTGATGAGGGGTGACCTGTGTGAATGGGGGCTCTGTGATGAGGGAGGACCTGTGTGACTGGGAAGCTCTGTGATGAGGGGGATCTGTGTGAATGGGGAGCTCTGTGATGAGGGGGGACCTGTGTGACTGGAAAGCTCTGTGATGAGGGGGGACCTGTGTGACTGGGAAGCTCTGTGATGAGGGGGGATCTGTGTGAATGGGGAGCTCTGTGATGAGGGGGGACCTGTGTGACTGGGAAGCTCTGTGATGAGGGGGGACCCGCGTGACTGGGGGCTCTGTGATGAGGGGGGACCTGTGTGACTGGGGGCTTGGTGATGAGGGGGGACTTGTGTGACTGGGAAGCTCTGTGATGAGGGGGATCTGTGTGAATGGGGAGCTCTGTGATGAGGGGGATCTGTGTGAATGGGGAGCTCTGTGATGAGGGGGGACCTGTGTGACTGGAAAGCTCTGTGATGAGGGGGGATCTGTGTGAATGGGGGCTCTGTGATGAGGGAGGACCTGTGTGACTGGGAAGCTCTGTGATGAGGGGGATCTGTGTGAATGGGGAGCTCTGTGATGAGGGGGGACCTGTGTGACTGGAAAGCTCTGTGATGAGGGGGGACCTGTGTGACTGGGAAGCTCTGTGATGAGGAGGGATCTGTGTGAATGGGGAGCTCTGTGATGAGGGGGGACCTGTGTGACTGGGGGCTCGGTGATGAAGGGGGACCTGTGTGATGGGGGGCTCCGTGATGAGGGGATACCTGTGTGACTGAGGGCTCGGTGATGAGGGGGGACCTGTGTGACTGGAGGCTCGGTGATGAGGGGGGACCTGTGTGACTCTGAGGCTCTGTGATGATGGGGGACCTGATCGCCGCCATTACAAGTAAAAACAATTAAAAAAAAAATAAAAAGTCCATAAATCTATCCCATAGTTTGTAGACGCTATAACTTTTGTGCAAACCAATCAATTTACACCTATTGGGATTTTTTTTTCCAAAAATATTTTTTACCAAAAATATGTAGCAGAATACATACTGGCCTAAATTGATGAAGAAATTTGATTTTTTTAAATTTTTTTTAAATGAGTGTTCCACTGCCACGTGTGTCCTTTAAAGTCATCCTGAGAGTTCCCACCAGTGACCGATTCTCTAACCTTTCACTAGTGTGACATTAGCCTTAGGACGAACAAACCTCTAGTAAGAAATGATTATAGAAGGCATCCACATTAAGGCTCCGTTCACACTGGTGCGATGGAAGACATCACATGTGATGTGCACCACCGCACTGCTGTGCAAATCACATGCGATGTCTGTGCAATGCGAATTCAGCCAAACAGATCGTGACTCAGTTCACATTGGTGCGATGTGGGAAATCCTGCGAATCCACTGTGGGTTCCTGCATTGCACCCGACTCGCAGGCAGTTCACGCTGCCAGATCGGTTCGCATATCGCAGTGCGAACTGTCAATTCGGACAGGAATCAGATCACGTGTTCACACCTATATGATCCGATTCTGGTGCGGACCAAAAAAAGGGTCCTGCGCGAGTTTGGTTTGAATGGGATGCAAATTTAGCCATACGCTCTGTATGGCTGAATTCTTATATATTGCACAGGCATCGCATGTGATTTGCACAGCAAATCACATGCAATGTCTTCCATCGTACCAATGTGAATCGAACCTTAATGGCTGAATTTGCATCGCATTCGGACCAAATTCGTATAGGACCCTTTTTTGGTCCGCACCAGAATCGGATCACATCCATGCGATCCGATTCCTGTCCGAATTGACAGGTCATATTGCCATATGCAAGGAGTCATTAACTCTGTATTGACACTCCCAGCGGTTTGCATATGGCAGTGTGAACTGCCTGCGAGTCGGGTGCGATGCGGGAACCCGCATCGCACCAATGTAAACTGAGCCTTTAGCAGACCTTGCATGAAAATGCAAGGTCTGCTTATCTGCAAAACATCCAGCACTAATTAAAAACAAAATCATTTTATATACAAAGCTTACCTTGGACCCCAGTAGCTATGTAAGCTACATTAATATTGGAGTGCTGACTGTACTGACTTCTAAACCTTCCAGCTGTTGCACCTGTATGGAGCTCTTCTGTAATACCAGATTGAGCGATTATTTCATTGTATTCCTAAAATGTTGGTTACTCTATTTGACAGGTTCTGAAGAAGTACATGTTCCCTTGATGAGTCCGGGGTGCACTAATATCAGGTGTCTTTTAGGATTTAAACCATAATGGACTGTTTGGAAACCTGTATGGGGGGGGACCACAACCAGTCAATGGCTATCTCCCCGTCAATCATGGCCATGGGATGGGTAGTTTGCAACCTTGCCATGCTGTCATGCTCCTGACCCCTACGCTGTGAAGTACTGACCTGACTGACTCCTGACCTGGGTACTCTGTGCTACTTACTCCTGACCCCTGCACTTAGCTGCATTACTTACTTCTGACCCGGGTACTCTGCGCTACTTACTCCTGACCACTGCACTCTGCTGCATTACTTACTCCTAACCCCCGCACTCTGCACTACTTACTCCTGATCCGGGTACTCTGCGCTACTTACTCCTGACCCCTGCACTCGGCTGCATTACTTACTCCTAACCCGGGTACTCTGTGCTACTTACTCCTGACCCCTGCACTCTGCATTACTTACTCCTGACCCCCACACTCTGCGCTACTTACTCCTGACCCGGGTACTCTGCACTACTTACTCCTGACCCTGGTACTCTGTGCTACATACTCCTGACCCCTGCACTCTGTTGCATTACCTACTCCTGACCCCTGCATTCTCTGTTGCATTTCTTTCTCCTGATCCCTGCAATCCGCTGCATTACTTACTCCTAACCCCTGCACTCCGCTGCATTACTTACTCCTAACCCCTGCACTCCGCTGCATTACTTACTCCTGACCCCTGCACTCCGCTGCGTTACTTACTCCTGACCCCTGCACTCTGCTGTGTTACTTACTCCTGACCTCCGCACTCTGCTGTGTTACTTATTTCTGACCCCCGCACTCTGCTGCGTTACTTATTTCTGACCCCCGCACTCTGCTGCGTTACTTATTTCTGACCCCCGCACTCTGCTGCGTTACTTACTCCTGACCCCTGCACTCCGCTGCGTTACTTACTCCTGACCCCTGCACTCCGCTGCGTTACTTACTCCTGACCTCCGCACTCTGCTGTGTTACTTATTTCTGACCCCCGCACTCTGCTGTGTTACTTATTTCTGACCCCCGCACTCTGCTGCGTTACTTATTTCTGACCCCCGCACTCTGTTGCATTACCTACTCCTGACCCCTGCATTCTGTTGCATTTCTTTCTCCTGACCCCTGCAATCCGCTGCATTACTTACTCCTAACCCCTGCACTCCGCTGCATTACTTACTCCTGACCCCTGCACTCCGCTGCATTACTTACTCCTGACCCCTGCACTCTGCTGTGTTACTTATTTCTGACCCCCGCACTCTGCTGCGTTACTTACTCCTGACCCCTGCACTCCGCTGCGTTACTTACTCCTGACCCCTGCACTCTGCTGTGTTACTCACTCCTGACCTCCGCACTCTGCTGTGTTACTCATTTCTGACCCCCGCTGCATTACTTACTCCTGACCCCTACACTCCGCTGCATTACTTACTCCTGACCCCTGCACTCTGCTGTGTTACTTACTCCTGACCTCCGCACTCTGCTGTGTTACTTATTTCTGACCCCCGCACTCTGCTGCGTTACTTACTCTTGACCCCTGCACTCTGCTGCATTACTTACTCCTGACCCCTGCACTACGCTGCATTACTTACTCCTGACCCCTGCACTACGCTGCATTACTTACTCCTGACCCCTGAACTCTGCTGCACTACTTACTCCTGACCCCCGCACTCTGCTGCACTACTTACTCCTGACCCGGGTACTCTGCACTACTTACTCCTGACCCCTGCACTCTGCTGTGTTACTTATTTCTGACCCCCGCACTCTGCTGCGTTACTTACTCTTGACCCCTGCACTCTGCTGCATTACTTACTCCTGACCCCTGCACTACGCTGCATTACTTACTCCTGACCCCTGCACTACGCTGCATTACTTACTCCTGACCCCTGAACTCTGCTGCACTACTTACTCCTGACCCCCGCACTCTGCTGCACTACTTACTCCTGACCCGGGTACTCTGCGCTACTTACTCCTGACCCTGGTACTCCGCGCTACTTACTCCTGACCCCTGCGCTCTGTTGCATTACCTATTCCTGACCCCTGCATTCTTTTGTATTACTTTCTCCTGACCCCTGCAATCCGCTGCATTACTTACTCCTAACCCCTGCACTCCGCTGCATTACTTACTCCTGACCCCTGCACTCTGCTGTGTTATTTACTCCTGACCTCCGCACTCTGCTGTGTTATTTATTTCTGACTCCCGCACTCTGCTGCTTTACTTACTCCTGACCCCTGCACTACGCTGCATTACTTACTCCTGACCCCTGCACTCTGCTGCACTACTTACTCCTGCACCTGCACTCTGCTGCATTACTTACCACTGCCCCTGCACTCTGCTGCATAACTTACTCCTTACCCCTGCACTCTGCTGCATTACTTACTCCTTACCCCTGCATTCTGCTGCATTACTTACTCCTTACCCCTGCATTCTGCTGCATTACTTACTCCTTACCCCTGCATTCTGCTGCATTACTTACTCCTGCCCCTGCACTCTGCGGCATTACTTACCCCTGCCCCTGCACTCTGCTGCATTACTTACTCCTTACCCCTGCACTCTGCTGCATTACTTACTCCTGCCCCTGTACTCTGCTGCATTACTTACCCCTGCCCCTGTACTCTGCTGCATTACTTACTCCTGACCCCTGCACTCTGCTGCATTACTTACCCCTGCCCCTGTACTCTGCTGCATTACTTACCCCTGCCCCTGTACTCTGCTGCATTACTTACCCCTGCCCCTGTACTCTGCTGCATTACTTACTCCTGACCCAGGTACTCTGCGCTACCTGACTCATGAACTCTGTGTTCCATAGTACTGACCACTGCGTTACACATTCCTGACCGCTGAGCTACAACTGGCCACTGCACTCTTAGTTACGTACAGCTGACCTCTGAACTGCATGAGTTACTTTTGCCCCCTTGCCTCTGCTTTATGGGGTGCTGATATTAAAGCCCATGTTCTACTCTTATTCCAGCCCGTGGCACTATTAGGGAGATTTACCCTTACTTCCTGTTACAGTTACAGTCAGTCATAGAATGTGACGGGAATCTCCCCAAAGCTGAAAGAAATCAACAAGGGATAACTACAGAAAGCTATGCAAATTTCCCAGTTTTACTGGTCTCTTCACGACAGCATACCTACGTCTGATTAGGGGCAGAATCATACACCATACGCATGCTACCATGTATAGGCACTATGAAAGGAAAATTATGTATAATAACGTTTTCCAGTTTTATAAGTGTGGAGAAAGGTTACAACCTTTGCAGGAAAACAAAATCCAGCACATTCCCGCTGATAGGACAGAGCTCTGCATTGTTTACATATGCAGAGCTCCACCCTGTGTGTTTCCTTGCAGATCAGCAGGTGCCAATGATCATCCATTGGCCGGTACCTGCTGATCCGCTTCTGCTGTGACTAATTACAGAATAAGGGGTGCGTTCCCGCTACACAGAAGTGCAGAATCACACATATATATATATATAAATATATATATAGATATATATATATATATATCTATATATATATATATATATATAGATATATATATATATATATATATATATATATATAGATATATATACAGTATGTGATCCTGCGCAGAACAGCCGCCATGTAGCAGTAAAGCTACTATAGGGCGGTCGGCAGCTGGCTAGAATAAAATGAAAATTTTAGGATAGAGTGCTGCGTAAATAGGGATTACAAAGGTGCGGGAGACTCTAGTAGCCTCCAACTAAGGATTGAAAAAAATGCAAAATTGTATAAAATACTAATGCTAGGTTCACATACTGTATGTGCGGGTCAGGAACCAGTGCATAATCATATGGCCTGCACAAAAAAAAAATACGCTTATCTTTAGCAGACGTCCAGGGGCACCTGCGTGCGTACCATGCGGTGCAGTTTACCTGCTTAAGGACCGCCCCAAGTACATATTATGCGGCAGGGCGGCCCTTAAGCGCAAATTACGTACCTGTAAGGGATTCTTTTCTTCGGCTTAGGGGTGTGCCGAGCCAATCAGCGAGTCCGGCGGACATCAAACCTGGCAATCATTCGGAGAAAAGAACGACGGTCTGCAAGGGCCAAAAGGGGAGAAAACGGGACTTTGAACGATGCAAAAGCAAGATATACAATTGTACAGAGACATCTTTTTATATGTATCTCGCATTGAAGGGAGGACGCTTGATTTGGGCACATAAATCACCACCCGGATCACCACGATGACTCACATCAAAGGGGACAAGAGAAAGAAGGCTTCCATAGTGTGATAAAGTTTGTTTATGTAAAATATTATAGTTAAAAGACTTACTTGACCCCTGATGATGTCAGACATCTCTGACGAAACGCGTAGGGTTACGGGTTAGCGTGACACGTCATCTCCGCCAACTGGAATGCAGGTGGAGCGCAATCGGCATCCCTACTGGTCTTAGAGAGTTCTTTTTCACTTGCAAGATTGTAAGTCTTTTCTGGTGTTTATGGACATTATGCAATAATATTTTATGCAAATGTATAGCACCTTTGCCCTTTTTTATATTACCAATAACTTTTTTGGCACTTTGTCACTGCATGCAGTTAGTTTGTTATGAAATTATTATAATCTATATGAATTTTCGTATATTTATTGGCACATATCACTTTATATAAAAATAAGCGTGGTTTGTCAAGAGATCGTTTGGACTAGGTGCTGACCGTTTTTTTGAAATTCACAATATTTAGACCTTTTTGGTCTCACAACCAGCAGCTACATTTGGTTTTTGTGTTTTTTGGCACAGATTGGTTTTTATTTAGGATGTGCAGGTAGCAGATATACTTTTTATATCCACTTTTCTCAGAAATCAATAATAAGCATAGTGGTTACAGAAATAGCAAATTGTGGAAATCCAACCACATGGTGGAACAAGGTGGAACTGCCCTCCATCACCCTTCATAGATCCCAAATACAAGGGACAAAATGGCGGCAGCACAAACTAGTAGGCCCCCTCCCAGTTGAAGAAAATAATCACAAAAATGTCCCTCTGTTTACTCCAATAACCAAGTGGCAGCTTTTTTTAGAACGCATCACTAAAGCAATTGAGGCCATCCTTTTTTGCCTGTCCAGTACCAACAACCTCACAAATGAACAACAGTTGGCTCTCAATGAGTTGGCTGGAGATGGGTCCAGCGTGATTAGGCCAGCTGATAAGGGAGGGAAAACCGTTATAATGAACAATAAAGATTACAAAAGGATGTGTTTTAAGATTCTTAACAACCAGGAATGGTACAAAACTGTCACCAGCCTGGATTGAAAGATCCAATGCACGGTTCTACTCTCTTGTTAACCACTTTACCACCGGAGGATTTTGCTGTCTTCCGTACAGGCCACTTTTTGCGATTCGGCGCTGTGCGACTTCAACTGACAATTGCGCGGTCGTGCGACGCCGCACCCAAACGAAATTTACGTCCTTTTTTTCCCACAAACAGAGCTTTCTTTTGGTGGTATTTGATCACCTGTGCGATTTTTACTTTTTGCGCTATAAACAAAAAAAGAGCGTTTATTTTGAAAAAATAACAATATTTTTAACATTTTTTTATATGAAATTCCCCCCAAAAAAGATGTAAAAACCAATTTTTTTAAAAAATTTTCGCCAATTTGTTTTATGCTACATATGTTTGGTAAAAAAAAATCGCAATAAGCGTATTTTGATTGGTTTGCGCAAAAGTTATTGCGTTTACTAACAAAGGGAAAGATTTCTGTCATTTTTGGTGTTTTTTTTTAACGCGTAATGGCGGCGATCTGCGATTTTTTTTGCGTGACTGCGACATTGCGGCGGACAGATCGGACCCTTGACTGACATTTTTGACACTTTTGGGGGTACCAGTGACATTACTGCAGTAATCAGTGCTATATATATGCACTGTTACTGTAAAAATGACACTGGCAGGGAAGGGGTTAATTTTATTGGAGAGGGAGGGGTTAATGTATGCCTGGTGCTTACTGACGTGTAGGGGGGGAGGTGACTGTGTGAGTCATGGACAGATCGGATGTCCAGCTATGCTGAACAGTCCGATCTGTCACTCCCTGTCACTATGGAGATCCGCCCGCTGTGTTTACACACAGCGGGCGGATCTCCAGACTCGATCCCCGACGATCGGGTAAGAGCAGCGGCGATCGCCGCTGCTCCTCCCCTGGCCCGACTCCCGCTGTGAATGAAAACAGCGGGAGCGAGCCTCCGGCAGCACGCAAGCGCCGCCCAGAAGGGGGAGTGTCCAACGACGTTAATACTACGTAGCTGGACGATAACGAACCACTCTGCCGCAGTAGTATTACTGTGAGCGGTTCTAAAGTGGTTAATGCTGGTCTTCGTGATGGACTCATCACCACCCAAACTCATTCTTTCTTCTATACCACACACCCTCGTACCCCAGGTTTTTTATGCCCTCCCAAAGATACACTAATCTTTGGTTGACTCCCAGGTAGACCCATGATCTCAGGGAATGGGAATATATCCGAAAATGCAAGCAAATGGGTAGACAGTTTTTTCGTTTTTTAAGACCTTTCGTTGTTAGTCTTAAGTATTAAGGATACTTCCCATTTCCTTCAGTCCATCGAAGGTATTACGATTTCCCAACACACGGTCCTAGTTACTATTGACGTAGATGCACTTTATCGCTCTATACCTCGCGATAAGGGATTGGCAGCTGTCAAAAGACTTTTTGATCAAAGCAATGTACACCCTGAAAAACTGTTTGACTTTGTCCTAAAATTGTTGAAATTCATTCTATTCAACAATATTTTTATGTTTGATGGTTCCCATTTCCTCCAGGTACAAGGCGTAGCGATGGGGACTTGCTGTGCCCCATCCTATACCAATCTGTACCTGGGGAATGGGAACGTCAATTTTTGTTATCTTAGGAATTTTTTGATTTTTCAAAACATATTTTACTATGGTTAAGATACATAGACGATGTCTTCTTGTTGTGGGATGGTCCAATTGAATTATTACACAAGTGTCTTACCACCATGAATTCTAACAACTACAATTTGAGCTTTACAATGGCTTTTGATAAATCAAAAATTTTATTTTTGGACACAACAGTAGAAGTCGCATCGGGAGGCCTCCTTGTGACTGACCTGTTTCGCAAACCCTCGGCTGGTAATGCCATACTTCGAGCAAATAGTTTACATCCCCAACCACTTCTCCGTTCTTTTTCCTATTCCCAATATCTCAGACTACATTGCAATTGCAGCGATGACAAATTTAAAAGTGCTGCTGTTGATCTGAGAAACCGCATTCTGGAAAGAGGATACTCAAAAACCTGTTTACACAGAGCATTTAACAAGGCTTCTGCTCAATCACGTACACAATTACTCTTTAATAGTAAGACTAAAAAAAGCTGATGACCAGCAACAATCACTGAGGATTATCACAACATTCAATACAACACAACCTTATTAAAAGACAAATTTCAAAATACTGGCATCTCCTACAGGCTGACCCGAGATTTGCTGCAGTATTAATGGGCTGCTGTACCCACGATGTGTGCATGCAAACGTGTACACACATGTGAACCTAGGCTTACCTTAGTTTTCCTTTCTTGCTGTCAATCCATGACAGCATGCTACCGCATGTGTGCTGCCTTCTTGGCACCAAGAAAACTGTGTCAAATACTTACCGTAATTTTCCTTTCCTGTTACTGATCCATAGCGGCATACATGTGGGTTGTAGGTTGCCATGTTGGCAGCAGGTAAAGAGCATTTTTTTTTGCGGTCGATCCACTTCTGAGGTTTTTCCTCACTTACTCTCCTGCAAGTTGTCACCCAGGCAGGAAGTGAGGGAAAATACCGAAAGGAACAGCAATGAAAAGCCGGCAGAGGCTCTAGCCTTCCCTTACATTACACACACAAAAAAAAAAAAGTGAATTTTCGTTGCCGTCTATATTTTGCTGAGGTTTTCCTTCCTTTCCCTCCACCAAAATAGGATTTGAGGGGCAATCTCTCTAACAGAGCCACGGAGAGCAACAAAAGCAAAAGCTGGCGCTCTATTAACCACTTCCCGACCACCCCATAGCAGATTTACTGCTACAGGGCAGCCATTCTGGGAAAAATCACGTACAGTATATATATATATATATATATATATATATATATATATACATACATACATACATACATACAGTGCCTTGCGAAAGTATTCGGCCCCCTTGAACTTTTCAGGCTTCAAACATAAAGATATAAAACTGTATTTTTTTGTGAAGAGTCAACAACAAGTGGGACACAATCATGAAGTGGAATGAAATTTATTGGATATTTCAAACTTTTTTAACAAATAAAAAACTGAAAAACTGGGCGTGCAAAATTATTCAGCCCCCTTAAGTTAATACTTTGTAGCGCCACCTTTTGCTGCGATTACAGCTGTAAGTCGCTTGGGGTATGTCTCTATCAGTTTTGCACATCGAGAGACTGAAATTTTTGCCTATTCCTCCTTGCAAAACAGCTTGAGCTCAGTGAGGTTGGATGGAGAGCGTTTGTGAACAGCAGTTTTTAGTTCTTTCCACAGATTCTCGATTGGATTCAGGTCTGGACTTTGACTTGGCCATTCTAACACCTGGATATGTTTATTTGTGAACCATTCCATTGTAGATTTTGCTTTATGTTTTGGATCATTGTCTTGTTGGAAGACAAATCTCTGTCCCAGTCTCAGGTCTTCTGCAGACTCCATCAGGTTTTCTTCCAGAATGGTACTGTATTTGGCTCCATCCATCTTCCCATCAATTTTAACCATCTTCCCTGTCCCTGCTGAAGAAAAGCAGGCCCAAACCATGATGCTGCCACCACCATGTTTGACAGTGGGGATGGTGTGTTCAGGGTGATGAGCTGCGTTGCTTTTACGCCAAACATAACGTTTTGCATTGTTGCCAAAAAGTTTGATTTTGATTTCATCTGACCAGAGCACCTTCTTCCACATGTTTGGTGTGTCTCCGAGGTGGCTTGTGGTATTGGTATGTCGTACCTCGAATGACAGGGACCCTATAAGTCAGGAGACCACCATTATGAAAGGTTGGTATGTCGTACCTCGACTGACAGGGACCCTATAAGTCAGGGGACCACCATTATGAAAGGTTGGTATGTCATACCAAGGCTGACATGGTCACTTTAAGTTAGAGGCCGCCATTATGAAAGGTTGGTATGTCGTACCTCGGCTGACATGGTCACTTTAAGTCAGGGGGCCACCATTATGAAAAGTTGGTATGCGGTACTGTGGCTGACAGTATCACTTTAAGTCAGGGGACCACCATTATGAAAGGTTGGTATGTCATACCAAGGCTGACATGGTCACTTTAAGTCAGGGGGCCACCATTATGAAAAGTTGGTATGCAGTACCGTGGCTGACAGGGTCACTTTAAGCCAGAGGCCACCATTATGAAAAGTTGGTATGCAGTACCTTGGCTGACAGGGTCACTTTAAGTCAGGGGGTCACCATTATGAAAGGTTGGTATGCGGAACCATGGCTGACAGGGTCACTTAAGTCAGAGGCCACCATTATGAAAAGTTGGTATGTGGTACCTTGGTTGACAGGGCCACTTTAAGTCAGGGGGCCACCATTATGAAAGGTTGGTATGTCACACCTCGGCTGACAGGGACCCTATAAGTCAGGGGGCCCCCATTATGAAAGGTTGGTATGGGGTAACCTTGGCTGACAGGGTCACTTTAAGCCAGGTGGCCCCCATTATGAAAGGTTGGCAGTGGCAGCCCCCATATTTCTCTTAGCCATTGTTCACCAAGTAGCTGATTCTCCAGAACTTATTTATATTTTCTATAGGTAAGCTCACTTTAAAAATGTTGTCAATAAGCTGAAGAACTACAAGAACCAGCATATCCAGTGACACAGTGAAGGAACCTGACAAAATGGACTGAAATGAGCCATTAAAAAAGCAATAGGCCTAGAAATCCCGCCCATTCTTATTTATATAGCTCAACTCGTTCCCATAGCAACCTGAGGAAGCGCGACACGCGCTTCCTGCATTACATGAGAATGTCCAGGCGCTAGAGCACCAACTTGCGTAAGTAATCCGTCTCCGGAGCGGCGGCCATTTTCACAGGGCCGGCCGCCTTTGGGAAGAGAAGATAGCTGGCTTCGGAAACATGGCCGCGACGCCGTAGGAAAACAGGAGGAAAACGAAGACAGGTTTTACTATAGCTGATCCTTGGAGGAAGAGACGTGTATATTGCGCGTCCAGTGGCAGAGGGAAGGATGGAGGTGCATGAAGGGATGGATAGAGTGCTGGGGCACCTGCAGGAGGTGGAGTGGAAGGCTGAGGATGTGTTGGGGGACAGAAGGCAGGTGAGTGGAGGGAACACGTGGTGTTGTTTACATTTAGACAATCAGATTACACCTGTCATTTCTCCACTGCAAGAATCATTAAATATAGACAGATGCTTTATATTTCTATTGTTAACCTAAATATTAAAATATTAAGATAAACACACATATATATATTTATTTATATATTGATAGCATGTCACCCCACTATCATTTCACTAATCTGATCAGTCTGGCACAGGCTGTAATGTGTTTTTGGGTTGGTCAGTGCTGCAGTTCGGTGGTCAGCATTGCTATCTTGCATATTCGGTGTCCTTGGCTTCAGTTCCCGGTAGATCCCCCGCCCCCCTGCATGGAGTTTGTGAAGGTTTCCTCCAGGTTCTGCAATTTGATTGCACAACCCTAAAGCAGGTTGAAATATAAAAGTGTAATCCCACCCACTTTTTGTTTTGGATGGGTTGTCACTGGGACAGGAAACATAGGGAATGGGCACAAAGGGGACACAGAGTCTAACCTTATCTCCGGCCTTCCCTTCAGTCTTGCACAGTTGCACCGGCTCCTCTCCTGGACTGAGTCCCGGTTCACACATATGTGATGCGGAAATCCTTTCCCGCATCACACTGACTCGCAGTAAATTCAAACTGCCATATGCGAATCCCTGGGGGGTGTCAATACAAAGTTAACGACACCCCCAGATCAGTTTGCATATCGCAGTGCGAACTGTCATTTCGGACATGAGTCGGATTGCATAGGTGTGAACCACCATGCGATCCGATTCTGCTGCGGACCCAAAAAGGTGTGCTGTGCGAGTTGTGTCTGAATCAGATGCAAATTCAGCCATACAATCTGTATGGCTGAATTCGCATCGCATGTGATTTGCAGAGTGCTCCGAATCACATGCGATGTCTGCCATCACACTGATGTGAACCGGGGGTTGAAATGGGTTTCCCTGATTTCACTGCACACTGTCAGCTTTTCACATTGTGCATTAGAAGCTGCAGCAAGTCAGAACCCCCCTCATTTCCTGGCTGGAAAATTCCAAGCATCCTTTAGTACTTTTCTCCTCTTTCATTTATTGGATTTCTTTCGGTCATCACATGTGGGTGTTACCCATACATCTACAGCCTGCCCAGGAGCAGCCACTTCTCCAGACTGACATCTGCCAATCAAGGCATTATGTTATTTGCATAACTCCTCCCAAGAGCCCGCCCACTGTTTGCATCAGGATTAAAGTATAACTAAAGGCAACATTTTGTTTTAGTTTTGGATGGAGTGGAGAGGGATTAGATCCGCTGTCAGTTTTTATTGCCGTCTGTGCCCCCATTAAGGAGAGTCCCCCTCTCTATTTTTCCTGTTTAACATTATCATTGAAAGTGAAAGAAAATCCAAAATTTTGGGTTGTCCCCAGAGCAGTAATAGAGGGGGAATCTTCCAATGGGGACACTAGTTCTGATGGCCTGGGGGTCCCCAAGGAACTCCCTTAATTTGCAGGGATTTCCTTCCACTTCCTGTTTTGACTATGGGACAGGAAGTGAAGGGAAATCTTTCCAATGGGACGCAGATGGCGGAAAAATATCTGATAGTGGTTATAACCCTCCCTTGCTCTATCCAAAATTAAATAAAAAGTTTTGCCCATAGTTCTACTTTAAAGACTCCTGAGTGGAGTACTGAGGCCGGGTGCTGTGATGTTTTCAGGAAGCCATGTGCAGCACCCTGCTGTCCCCTCCCACCAGCCATGATCTGCCTGCATTGCACAGAGAAGTACAGAAACCCAATGATACCATCACTGTTATAAAATAGGGAAGGAGGAAAGTCAGAAACGTCAGCTGTAACCTTTCTGCACTCCAGGGAAGACACTGATGTGAATAGCTCTATGGACTCTGTAGGGCAGGGATCCTCAAACTACGGCCCTGGAGCTGTTACAGAACTACACATCCCATGAGGCATTGTAAGACTCTGACATTCACAGACATGACTGAGCATGATGGGAATTGTAGTTCCTGAACAACTGTAGGGCCATAGTTTGAAGACCCCTGATGTAGGGCATTGCAGAATATGTCAGCACTATATAAGGGAAGGGAGAACAAGAAAGCTTCATATTTACACTCACCGGCCACTTTATTGCTAGTACCGGGTTGGACCCCCTTTTGCCTTCATTCTTCATGGCATGGATTCAACTAGGTGTTGGAAACATTCCTCAGAGATTTTGGTCCATAGTGACATGATAGCATCAAACAGCTGCTGCAGATTTGTCAGCTGCACATCCATAATGTGAATCTTCCGTTCCACCACATCCCAAAGGTGTTCTATTGGATGAGATGTGGTGAGTGTGGAGGCCATTGGAGTACAGTGACCTCATTGTCATGGTGAAGAAACCAGTGGTGAGATGATTGGAGCTTTGTGACATGGTGCATTATCCTTCTGGAAGGAGCCATCAGAAGATGGGGACACTGTAGTCATAAAGGGAGGGACATGGTCCGCAACAATACTCAGGTAGGCTGTGGTGTTTAAACGATGATCAGTTGGTACTAAGGGTCCCAAAGTGTGCCAAGAAAATATTCCCCCCCCCCCCCCACCATTACACCACCACCAGCCTGAACCGGTGATACAAGGCAGGATGGATCCATGAGCCAAATTCTGACCCTACTGTCTGAATGTTGCAGCTGAAATCCAGACTCATCAGAACAGGCAACGTTTTTCCAATCTTCTGTTGTCCAATTTTGGTGACCTGTGCGAATTGTAGCCTCAGTTTTCTGTTGTTAGCTGACAGGAGTGACACCCGGTGTGGTCTTCTGCTGCTGTAGCCCATCTGCTTCAAGCTTTGATGTGTTGTGCATTCAGAGATGATATTCTGGATACCCTAAATGTAACGAGTGGTTATTTGAGTTACTGTTCCTTTCTATCATCTGGAACCAGTCTGCCCATTCTCCTCTGACATCAACCAGGCATTTTCCTCCACACAACTGCTGCTCACTGGATATTTTCTCCTTTTCCCACCATTCTCTGTAAACCTGAGGGATGGTTGTTTGTGACAATCCCAGAAATACTCAGATCGGCCCGTCTGCCACCAACAACCATACCACGTTCAAAGTCACTTAAATTCCCCTTTCTTCCTCATTCTGATGCTCAATTTGAACTTCAGCAAGTTGTCTTTACCACATCTAGATGCCTAAATCTATTGAGTTGCTGCCATGTGATTGGCTGATTAGCAATTTGTGTTAGCAAGCAATTGAACAGGTGTACCTAATAAAGTGGCCAGTGAGTGTCACAGGGATATGCAAACTGCGGCCCTCCAGATGTTGTAGAACTACAAGTCCCATGAGGCATAGAAAGACTCTGACAGCCACAAGCATGACACCCAGAGGCAGAGGGATGATGGGGCTTGTAGTTTTGCAACAGCTGGAGAGCCACAGTTTGCATATCCTATTGCATGTCATGGGCACTGGACACAAGGCTATAGTGCTGTACAGAATGTAAAGCATCAGAATCCCAGTTCTTACTGGCCCAGCATGCAATGCCAACACATAATGGTACTTGTAGTGCAGCAGCTATACAGCCATGTGTTTGCCATGTTTTACACAAGCAGCATTGGGTTTTGTTACCAAGCTCTCAATTCATGAATGACATCTCCTCCTTCTAGATCATAGACCTGGACATCAAGAGAAACCAGAACAGAGAGGCTCTGAGGGCTCTGAGCAAAGACACCGATAAATCAGGTGACACCGAACCACCTTCATCCAGAATATTTTAAGTGAAACACCAATGTTATTTGGGCAAAAAAAAAAAAAATCTTCCATTGTATATATTGCAAGAATCATGGAAACCTCATAGCAAATCCATACCTGCTGCTGTTCTGTAGATATGACAGGCTATCCTAGTGCTGAAATAATTGTAAAGAGTAACTAGAGCTGCATTATAAATCGTTAAAAAAATCGCAATCTCGATTCAACTCCCCTCATGATCCTAATCTGGCATTTCCACGATTTATACAGTGCAGACAGAGCTGTCTCTGCTCACTCACAGCTGTCAAGAAAAAAAGAGCCTCTGGCAAATGTTTATCAACATTGCTTAGTGCTGAGAGATAACTATAAACATTGTATCATTTCGTAGATCAAAGGGATGAACTTCTGTCTGTAAGGGCTCTTTCACACGGGCTTTCCGTGTGAGAGCTCCGCTGCGGTTCTTTTTTTTTTTTTTTTTTTTTTCACGGAGCGGATGACATTTCTGTCATCCACTCCATAGGTCCGCATATCATCCCATCCGTTTGCGGATGATATGCGGACCTAATGTAAGTCTATGGGGATTGCGGATGTCAGAGGATGACACCGCTGACATCCGATTTTCCTTCCTTTCCGTTTTTTGAACGGAGGAAAAATAGGGTTCTGTTCCGTTCCAAAAAACAGAACAGAACTGAAAGGAGGAAAATCGGATGTCAGCGGATGGTATTCCGCTGACATCCGCAGTGCCATTCACTTACATTATGTCCGTAAATCATCCGCAAAAAAATAGGATGATTTGCGGACATACGGAAAGCCCGTGTGAAAGAGCCCTAAGTCCCCGTTCACACTAAGGCGACCTGGTCGTCTCACAGGTCGCCTCACAGGTCGCCTTCCATAGGGAAGCTTCGGACCCGTTCTAATAGGAGCGACACAAGTCGCTCCGACTTAGAAAAAGGGTCCGGAGCTTCTTTGGGGCGACCCGGAGGCGACCGCCATAGACTTCAATGTTATATATTTTTTTTTTTTTTTTTTTTTTCTACCAGAGACCCTAGAGAATAAATTGGTGGTCGTTTGAATTTTTTATGTCACACGGTATTTGCGCAGCGGTCTTTCAGACACAGTTTTTGGGGAAAAAAAGACTGTAATGAATTAGAAAAAAAAAAAAAACAAACAGTAAAGTTAGCCCAAATTTTTTTTGTATAATGTGAAAGATGTTTACGACGTGAATGGTGAGAGAATCATGATCTTTTATTCTAAGTAAAAAAATTGTGATTCTCATTTTATCCAGATTCGTGCAGCTCTAACTACTTTTGTTGTGAAAAAAACAATTCCCCTCTGGGTGACCAATGGACATTGCAATTCATTTAACAAAACATTGTTGCAGAGTCCTACCTTTTTCTGCTGTGGAGAAGAAGTGGTTTGTTCCACTATGTCCTTTGCATACGGATTCTGAATTGGAGGTTATGGTTTGTTATATGTAGCTGGTGCACTCTCAGTGTTCTGATTAGAAAGGTTGCAGTGTCTGCGTCCCTTTAGAAGTATCTCACATAAACTAAATTTTCGTTGCAGAGAGTGACAAAATTTTACCTTGTATCTTAGTGTAGACTTCTGGGAAAATCAGTGAGCCAATCACACAAGCAGAAAATTACATTTCTGGGGGCTTTCTATAAACCATGTTCAGTACGCCTCCAAGCCACCATATTGCCTACATTTTACAGAAAATTACAAGTGCAGATTGAAAAGGGAAAGGCGATTTTTTTAATAACATTACATTAGAACATGGCTTGTGAAGTTATTATATATGCTATATTAATTATGTTTTTTAACCACTTCAGGACCGCCCACAATGCACTATGGGCGGCCCTTACAGGCATAGTGACGCATCCATACGTCACTAACCTCCTCCGGGTACAGGGCTCGCACGCTCCTGCCCACCGACCCCCCCCCCCCTGCTGTGATTAGACACAGCAGGATGTTGTCAGCAGGTCCTGAACAAGGATTCAAGGCTGGGACCTGCTGATCGGCTGCGTCCAATCACAGCCCAGAGCCCTGTGTTGATAATCAACACAAGGCTATGTACAGATGGAATAATCTTTGTTTCTTCTCCCTGGGAATCACAGGAGTGGCTGCAAAAAATGACATCTTGAAGTTCAGACAGTTCATATATACAGTATTTGTTTAGTCATTCGAGGGTCACGTTAACCACTTGCCGACCAGCCGCCGCCTATATATGGCGGCAGGTTCCCGCAAATCGCTGTACCTGTACGGGGTTCGCTGGAGCAATCCTGGGGGCGCGTGCCCACTCGCTAGCAGGGAAGCCAATGCACGGGGCCGGTGCACATGATTACCGCCGGGCACCCGCGATCGCTCCCTGTGAAGAGAGAACAGCGGTCTGCTGTTGTAAGTACAGCACACCATTGTTCTCTCAGGAATCAGTGCAGAGCTCCTGTGTTCTTCCTATTTAGGAACACAGGTCCCTGTATTGATTTTACAAGCCCATCCCCTCCACAGTTAGAAAAACACACCCTAGGCATACACCTAACCCTTTGATTGCCATTGGGTTAACCCCTTCCTGCCAGTGTCATTATTACAGTAACAGTGCATATTTTTAGCACCGATTACTGTAGTAATGTCACTGGTCCTCCCAAAAGTGTCAAAGATGTCAGTTAGGGGGTCAAATCTGTCCGCCGCAATGTCGCAGTCCCGCTAAAAAATCGCTGATCGCTGCCATCACCATATATACTCGAGTTCAGCATGTTTTTTTTATGCTGAAAAAGCCCCCCTCGGCTTATATTCAAGTCACTGTCTGACTTACCTTTTAAAAATGTCGCCGCCTGCCCGGGAATAGCTGAACGTGAACAGGCTTTCCCGAGCATCGGCGGCTCCATTTTTAAATGTAAGGCGCCTCACCTACAGGTAAGTGAGCCCCTGCATTTCCTCCAGCAGTGCTGTGGGCATGGTACATGACATTCTCCTGTACCATGCCCACAGCACTGAATCTCTTGTACACTCTGTGCCATGCCTGTGTACCATCCCCTGTGCCATGCCTGTACCATCACCTGTGCCATGTCCGATCCATCTCCTGTGCCATCTCCTGTACCATGCCCACAGCCCTGCATCTGCTTCACGATGCCCGCAGCCCCTGTTTTGGGTCTCATGGTGGTCCAGTAGGGTCCAGTAGCTGCTGCATTTCCCACCCTAGGCTTATACTGGAGTCAATAAGTTTTCCCACTTTTTTGTGGTAAAATTAGGTGCCTCGGCTTATATTCGGGGTCGGCTTATACTCGAGTATATATACGGTAAATCTTTCTAGTTTGTAGACATGATAACTTTTGCGCAAACCAATTAAAAATGCTTATTGGGATTTTTTTTACCAAAAATATATAGCAGAATACGAATTGGCCTAAAATGATGAAAAAATGTTATTTAAATTTTTTTTTTTTTGGGAATATTATATAGCAGAAAGTTAAACATATTTATTTTTCAGAATTGTCGCGTTTTTTTGTTTCTAGTGCAAAAAATAAAAGTCGCAGAAGTGATCAAATACCTCCAAAAGAAAGCTCTATTTGCGGGGAAAAAAGGACATCAATTTTATTTGGGTACAGCGTCGCACGACGGCGCAATTGTCAGTTAAAGTAACGCAGTGCCAAATCGCAAAAAAATGGCATGGTCATTAGAGGGCAAATCCTTCCGGTCCAGAAGCGGTTAATAACATTCAATGACAATATGATTTGTGTCGCAATTGTATACGCTATATTGCTTTTTCTTTATTTGCTATTTTTCTTTCCCATGAAAGTGGAGTTACCCTTTAAAGCAGTGGTCCTCAACTCCGGTCCTTGGGGCCCACTAACAGGCCAGATTTTAAGTATTACCTTGGGGAGATGCAGACTAGAATACTGCAATCACTGAGCAGCAAATGAGATCACCTGTGCTTTAATTTCGTTATCTTGCAAACCTGGCCTGTTGGTGGGCCCCGAGGACCGGAGTTGAGGACCACTGCTTTAACCGCTTGCCGACCGCCGCAAGTACATATACTGCGGCGGTCAGCCCGGCCAGGCAAAGTGACGTACCGGTACGTCACTAGCCTGTCACCGGCTTGTGAACCAATAGCGGGCGCGCGATGTCCGCCGGTCACTCGGCGATCGTCGGTGGAGAGGGAGAAAGGCAAGCAGCTAATGTAAACAAGCCGCCTGTCATTCTCCCCTGTGTAAAAATGAAGATCAGACGGTTCTACTATGTAGGACCATTGATCTGTTTTTACACCAATAGCCATGTCCCATCACAGTTAGAAACACGCCCCTAGGACACACTTAACCCCTCCCTCTCCAATACAGTTAACCCCTTCCCTGCCAGTGTCATTTTTACAGTAACAGTGCAAATGTATAGCACTGATTACTGCAGTAATGTCACTGGTACCCCCAAAAGTGTCAAAAATGTCAGTCAAGGCTCCGATCTGTCCGCCGCAATGTCGCAGTCCCGCAAAAAAAAAAAAAAATTGCAGATCGCCGCCATTACTCGTTAAAAAAAACACCAAAAATGACAAAAATCTTTCCCTTTGTTAGTAAACGCGATAACTTTTGCGCAAACCAATCAAAATACGCTTTTTGCGATTTTTTTTTTTTTTACCAAACATATGTAGCATAAAACAAATTGGCCGAAAATGTTAAAAAATTTTGATTTTTACATTTTTTTTTTTTGGGAATTTCATATAAAAAAATGTGAAAAATATTGTTATTTTTGCAAAATTGACGCGCTTTTTTTGTTTATAGCGCATGATCAAAAAATCGCACAGGTGATCAAATACCACCAAAAGAAAGCTATGTTTGTGGGAAAAAAAGGATGTCAAATTCGTTTAGGTACAAAGTCATGCAGTGCCGAATTGCAAAATAGGCCCTGGTCAGGAAGGGGGTAAAATCTTCCGGGGCTTAAGTGGTTAAAGGACAAAAAGCTGAGGCTTCACTGTGTTCTTCTAGGGCCTGAATAATAAAAAAGGTTTTCTGCACGCATTCCTGATAAATCCCATCCATGCACTGACTGTAGTGTATTCTCTTTTGCAGAGACGGTGACCGTTTGCTTTGGCAGTATGTTCATAGAGCTGCCGAAAAACAAAACCAAGGAGATGATTCAGAGAGGTGAGCTGGATGGAAAGAGAATTTAGTTGTGTTAGGATTGTGAGAAGATTGGAATAATAAAAATGAATGAATGTCTCTGACAGATCAGGAACAGTTGGATCAGGAAATTAATACAATTCGCTCACAGCTGAAGGGAAAAGTAAACCAGCTATATGAAGCACAAGGTGAGTGTATGACAAGGAATAACTGAAATCAGAACCAGGAGCTCAGGGTTCCCTATTCTCCTAAAGCTGGACTCTATATAGAAATAAAAAAAGGACACAAGTTATTGCAGCTTTGCATTCATTGAATACAACATTGAGGGCCCATTTACACTATTGTGTTGCGGCAATGCAGGCTACCACAATGCATGTGACATGCTTTGTTGCAGTAATGGCACCCCAGTGCACTAAGGCAATGCAAATGTGTTAAAACACACCAAAGTGCGTTGCTTTGCAGTGTGTTAAACATTTTGGGACGTCCAGGATGCTGTGCTGTATTGGCAGTCCATTAAAGTGATTGTAAAGTCTGTTATTTTTATTGAAAAAATAAAAACATGTTATACTTACTTACTACCTCTGTGTAGCCCAGATCCTTCTGTTCTCGGGTCCCTCTTCGGCTCTTCTGGCCCCTCCCTCCCTTTTTAGTGCCCCCACAGGAAGCAGCTTGCTATGGGGGCACCCCAGCCGAGGCACAGCTCCTTTGTGCAGTTGGTTTTGCACAGAGCAGTCTGGATCCTTGCCTTCTCAGGTCCCTCTTCAGCTCTCCTGGCCCCTCCCTCCTTTGGAGTGCCCCCACATGCAAGCAGCTTGCTATGGGGGCACCCCAGCCAAGGCACAGCTCCGTGTATCCATTCAGACATGCAGCTTGCTATGGGGGCACCCCAGCCAAGGCACAGCTCTGTGTATCCATTCAGACATGGAGCTGCAGTTTGTCCCCCTGTCCCCTCTCTCTCCTGATTTGCTAGCTGACTTTGACAGCAGCGGGAGCCAATGGAGCAGCTGCCATGTCTTAGCCAATGAAAATACCAAACATGTTATCCTTCCCTCCTCTGTGCAGTTGGTTTTGCAGCCCGGATCCTCCTCAACTCTCCTGGCCCCTCCCTCTATTTAGGTGCCCCCACAGCAAGCAGCTTGCTATGGGGGCACCCAAGCCAAGGCACAGCTCTGTGTATCCATTCAGACATGGAGCTGTGGTTCGGCCCCGTCCCCTCTCTCTCCTGATTTGCTAGCTGACTTTGACAGCAGCGGGAGCCAATGGAGCAGCTGCCATGTCTTAGCCAATGAAAATACCAAACATGTTATCCTTCCCTCCTCTGTGCAGTTGGTTTTGCAGCCCGGATCCTCCTCAACTCTCCTGGCCCCTCCCTCTATTTAGGTGCCCCCCACAGCAAGCAGCTTGCTATGGGGGCACCCAAGCCAAGGCACAGCTCCGTGTATTCATTCAGACATGGAGCTGTGGTTCGGCCCCGCCCCCTCCCTCTCCTGATTTTCTGACTGACAGCAGCGGGAGCCAATGGCGCCGTTGCTTTGTTTTTAGCCAATGAGGAGGGGAGTCCCGGATGGCTGAGACAGTCGTGGACATCGCTGGATTGAGAGGGGCTCAGGTAAGCATCGAGGGGGGCTGCTGCACACAGAACATTTTTTATCTTAATGCATTAAGATAAAAAAACCTTCTGACTTTACAACCCCTTTCATTTCAAAGGAATGCACTGCAATTATGGTAAATGGGCCCAAAATGTATTTTTAAAAATACAAGTAATATAAGGATCTGAATTTAACTTGGTATCAGCTTCTTCCAATCCCCTGTAAAACAGAGCTTAGACTGGGAGAGTTGGAAGCAGCACAGTGCTTTGGTGCTCACCACAGAAGCGGCTCCTGCACACGCGTCCCCTGTAAGCTGAAGTGCAGAATCACCTATATATACGTGATCCAGAACAGGAAGGCCGTCCTGTAGCAATAAATCTGCTATAGGGCGGTCCGGAAGTGGCTAGGTCAGCGTTTTTTTATTTTATTTTTTTTATCATCTGCAGGAAAGC
The DNA here is from genome assembly GCF_965119305.1 of Pelophylax lessonae. NCBI lineage: Eukaryota > Metazoa > Chordata > Amphibia > Anura > Ranidae > Pelophylax > Pelophylax lessonae. The sequence goes on from NC_138778.1 coordinate 212,169,870, forward strand.
CTGAGTTGAAAGGATTCAACCTGACTGCACTGGACCCAGACGAACTGAAGGCAATTAAGAAAGTGCTGGACGAATAACAGATGGAATGCTAAAAAGACAGTTAACCTTTATATACTACTATGCTGTATATGGATATCATGTTTATAAGATTTTTGCTAATGTTTTATTTATGTTCTGTATTAAAATAAGCAATTATTTTTCAGACTACACTAAGTGATTTTTCCATTGGCTATTATGGTTACCGTACATTCCTCCTCCTCCTTCTAAATGCTCCTCCCACTGTTCCATAACGTCTTTATTTAACCACCTCCCGCTCGTTGTATAGTAAAATGATGGCGGGCGGGTGGGATTCCCTCTCATTTGCCCCAGTGTCGCCAATCTTGGTGAAGAGCTGATGAAACGGCTCTTTACCCATATGATCAGTGTCCAATCACAGCCGATCACGTGTAAACACGGGAAGTGTTGTTTATCATCTCTCTTCGCCTCGCACTGACAGAGTGTGAGGAGAGGAGAGCCAATCAGCGGCATCTCCTCACAGGGGAGACCTGTATAGGTAATCAGGGCACTGATCATCAGTACTGCAAACAAAAACAAAGAAAGGGCGCACCGGGCCTAGCGCATTATCCTCAATAAGGCTTAATTAAAGCGGAGTTCCACCTAAAAAAAAAAAAAAAAATACATAAAAATACCCCCGGGACAGTCAGGGTTAGTACATTCCATAATGGATAGCCTCTGAACTGTCCCGGGTTGCACTTACCTGCAAGAAGAAATACTTACCTTGAAAATGTCTTGTCCAACGCTGCCATCTCAGGTGTGGGCAGCTTGAAGCCAGCGCGTCCTCTTCTGCGTCCTCTTCCATCTTCTTCGGTCCCACGATGCACTGCACCGGCCCCGTCGTCACTTCCGGGGCTGCAGCACCATCCCTGCACAGCTTCTGGGCATGCCCAGAAGCTGTTTAGCAAGGTATGACGGCGCCTGCACCGGAACTGACATCGGGGCCGGTGCAGGTGCATTGATTCCTGGGAGCGATGACGTTCAGCTCCCAGGAATCATTGCAAGCCAGGAAGTGACGACTCGCCGTGGCCGCCGAGGGGAGGACGAGGAAGTAAGGTAAGTATATTTTCTTCTAAACAAGGTAAGTAAAAAAAAAAAAAAAAAAAAATTGCGATTATCCATTTGTTTTCCAGGTGACCCCGGGCATGAAGATGGACGGAACTTGTATTTTAGGGTGGAACTCCGCTTTAATAAAAGGTAAAAGTGAGGATAATGCGTTAAACCGGTGCGCCCTTTCTTTGTTTTTGTTTGCATTACTTTTTGGACTACCCCAGTGTTATAAGGCAGCAAAGCCTTAGCCAGTGGGGATGCCAAGTGTGAGTTCCATGGAAGGAGTGGTCGGGGGGCTCTGGTTCTTTGCGCAGGCGCAAAGGTGCTATGCATCGCAAATTTGTTTTGGAGTAGTCCCTGATCATCAGTGCAGCCCCAACAGTGCCCAGCATTGATGCCAATTTGTGCCCATCAATGATGCAAATCAGTACTGCCTATCATTGCCCACAAGTTCTGCATATCAGTGCCCATCAGTGATTATCAGTGCAGCCCCATCGGTGATCCCAGTCATTGACAGTTTGTGATGCCAATCTGTGTTCATCAGTGACACCAATCTGTGCCCATTAGTGCCACCTCATCAGTGCTGTCTCATTAGTGCCACCTATCAGTGCCGCATCATCATTAGCACACATCAGTGAAGGAAAAAAATTACTAATTTATACAATTTTCTAACAGAAACTAAGAAACTTCTTCCTTTTTTTTTTTTTTTTTTTTTCCAAATTTTCTTTTTTTTAGCAAAAAAAATTAAAAACCCAGCAGTGATTGAATACCAGAAAAAGAAATTATTTGTGTGAAAAATATAAAAATGTCATATGGGTACAGTGTTGCATGAGCGCGCAATTGTTATTTAAAGTGTGACAGCTCTGGCAGGTGAAAATTGGCCTGGGCTGGAAGGGGGTAAAAGTGCCCGGTATTGAAGGTTGAAGGGGTTATATTAACATCAGCCAATAAGAAATGTTGTTTCTCCTAGGCCCAAGACACATAATCAATCTTGCAGCAAGAGGCAATGAGCAGGATCTCCCGTCTGCTGTTATGGCAGTGAGGCTTCCTGCCGGGGGAGATGTAGCCGTGTTTTGGCCAACAAGGGAGGGACACGGTAGAAGCAGAAACCATTCTATTCACTGATCCTTTTTCTGCCAGCGACACCCTGCATAAAGTTATGACCACACATATTGTAATTAAAAGATATAAACTTTATTTACATTCCCTGTACAGGGGAAGATCTTCGGTAATCTAGGATTTCTTCGTGTGCGTGGATTTCAGTATCTGTCTGAGGTTTGTCTTCCGGTCATTGACACAGCCTGAAAACAGAAAGGTGGCAGTGTTTATTCCCATTGAGATTAACCTCCCTGGCGGTCTGATTAGGTCAGGATTTCTGTGCTAAAAGCGGTTCATTGTTTTGCATGGAAATCTGTTTTACATTTTTAAAACTCACCTTCTCCTGCGATTCCCCCGCTGTCCTCCCACTGTGTGCTCGGCCGATGCGGGCACCTGTCTTCCGGTTCCCTTCCCTGCGAGTGTTACGATGTAGGGGGGTGGAACCGGCGGCAATTTCAAAAATGTAAGTACACTAAGGGCTCTTTCACACGGTCCGCCTCCGTAGGCGGATCCGTGTTGCTCAGCGGGGATCGATCCGCGATCCCCGCTGAGCCGGCGGATGACAGCTCCGTCTCCGCTTGCAGAGCGGAGAGGGAGGTGTCTCAGCCCCCGCTGCTCTCTATGGGGGATCGGATGAGAGCGGACCGCCTGTCCGCTCTCATCCGACCCGATCCGATTACTGAACGGATGGAAAAATAGGGTTTCCATCCGTCCAGATTTCACGGACAGGATCGGATGCGGATGGCAGCGGGTGTCAGCGGAGGTGTCTCCGCTGACACCCGCTGCCCCATAGAGCTGCATGGAGGATCCAATCAGATCCGCCTAAAAAACTGACAGGCGGATCTGATCGGACCGCCCGTGTGAAAGAGCCCTAAATGAGATGATACAAAGCTGTGATCCTAACGGATTACACTGTATCATGCCATTTCACCTGGTGACTTTTCCAGTGCCCTGCCTGTGCTTTTCCAGTTCTTTGTGCCTGGAAAATAGAGAATGACCATGGCTTCCAAAAAGCGTTCTTTTTGCGCAAAAGCGCTTTTAGACGAACTGGAAAACAGCGACAGCGAAACTGAGTTACTTGAAGAACTGAGCGATAGCGATTCGTGTGAAAATTCGTCATCAGGTACGGAAAGTGATGACAGCGACGATTCTGTCGTCTTTCTGGCACATCGCTTGTGGAATTTGGGAAGTTTATCAAATGATTCTTCAGAATTTCCAGAGGAGCGATGTGCCAGAAAGAGACATCAGAATCGTCGCTGTCCTCACTTTCCGTACCTGATGACGAATTTTCCCATGGATCGCTATCGCTCAGTTCTTCAGGTAACTCAGTTTCGCTGTCGCTGTTTTCCAGTTCGTCTAAAAGCGCTTTTGCGCAAAAAAATGCTTTTTGGACGCCATGGTCATTCTCTATTTTCCAGGCACAAATAACTGGAAAAGCACAGGCAGGGCACTGGAAAAGTCACCAGGTGAAATCCTGTGGTGAAATGGTATGATACAGTGTAATCCGTTAGGATCACAGCTTTGCACCATCTCATTTGGTGTATTTACATTTTTGAATTTGCCGCCGGTTCCACCCCCCTGCGTCGCAAAGCTCTCAGGGAAGGGAACTGGAAGGCAAGTGCTGCCATCAACCGAGCACAGAGCGGGGAGAGAGTGTGAGGACGACGGGGGAGGGTGGCGGGAGATCGCAGGGAAGGGGAGTGGGATTCTGGGGTAATCAGGAGTGTGGCTCCGGGTAACGGCTTTTGGTACTGAAAAATAACCCCGAGCCACACTTGGAAATACCGCCAGGGAGGTTAAAGGAGAAGTTCACATTTGGGAACAGGTTACATATTCCAATTGATTTTAGGGTGGGATATGTAACCTGGTCTCAATGCTGCAGCCGTTGCTCACTCAGCTCTCCCACATCTGCTTGCCCATTCAGGATGGGCAGGCACACAGATAAACTGGTAGATCTGCAGGAGACTAATGCTTTACAGCACATGTTAAATGCATCCCTCCAGGCAATTTCATGTGGCTCTCGCACCTCTCCTGCAGCTACCCCCTCATCTCTGTCCTTACCTTGTCTCAGTAGTCGGCAGCAGAGAGGACAGAACTCCTCATACAGATTCTGTACCTCTCTGTTTAGCTGCAGCACCACCTCATCTCTGCCTCTGCTGGTCTCAGCATTCAGCAAACTCCAGCCCTCCTCCAGACCCTGCACTTTCTGCTTCCCAGCTCCATCTACCCAGCTTCTTCCAGGAAGCAGCACAAGGTAAAGAGGGTGCACTGTGATGTAAGGGAGGGTGTGGGACTTTTCACTTCTGATAGTGGGGGGCTTTTGACATCTGATACATACAGATACAACTGGCCCTTTGAGGGCAACCATAATGCTGATGAGGCCCGCAATTGGGTTTGACACCCCTGCTTTAAAGGCTCCAAAAAAAAAAGAAAAAATAGATGCACATTTTTTACCTTTTTTTTTTTTTTTTTTAAGTTAAATTATTCTTTAAATCTCTAGCTATAGAGCTTTCTCTCTCTTTTTTTTTTTCTTACCTAAGTGTGTGTTCGCCACAAAGTTTCCATTGCTGAGGACATCTTGTTGTCCATCGTCACGAGACACAGGACCATCGTTCCACATGAGGTCAAATCCTCCGACTCTCTTCTCCTTCCCGGTTAATCTGGGTGAACACAGTGCAGAGTACATTACAAGCTTGTAATCTTTTTAAATGGAGGTCCATTTCGCTGTATCGGCTTGGACTGACAGCAGTAAAAACCCGAGTGGGGCAGGGATATAAACACTACTCTACTCTATCAAACTTAAAGATAAAACTTTTTTTTTTTTTATGAACACTTTATCGCAAGTATGTCAAAATCAAAAACAATTAGACAGACAAATGAATGTATAAATTCAGCAAAAGCTTTGATTTTTTTTTTTTTCAGGGTATTGGGGGAGCGTTAGAACCCCTGCTGAAGTTTTCTCTTATCCAGGACTCCATTAAAAAGACTAATTATTTATAGTCTATCAAATGCATGTGAAAACACCTCACCTGCCTTCCATGTCTACCACATGCTCTCAGCCTTTTCCCCTAATGATATCATCTGTAACGAAACACGTAGGGTGGGGCCTATGCGAATTACATCACCACACACGCCACCCCTAATGATATCATCTATGACGAAACACGTAGGGTGGAGCATATGCAAATTACATCACCACACACGCTACCCCTAATGATATCATCTGTGACGAAACACGTAGGGTGGAGCATATGCAAATTACATCACCACACACGCTACCCCTAATGATATCATCTGTGACGAAACATGTAGGGTGGAGCCTATGCGAATTACATCACCACACACGCCACCCCTAATGATACCATCTGTGATGAAACATGTAGGATGGGGCCTATGCGAATTACAACACCACACGCCACCCCTAATTATATCATCTGTGACGAAACACGTAGGGTGGAGCCTATGCGAATTACATCACCACACACGCCACCCCTAATGATACCTGAAGGGGAATGACAGGACCTCTTTCTAGTTGCTGGCAACCATTTTCTAATGCTTGACCTGTGTCACACCATTTTAAATGTAGCTTTGACTTATAATGACTTATTTCAGTTTAAGGTTACTTTAAGTCTTTAGTTAACACGAACAATGACCTAAGTAAATCACCCGATGTGTTTTCAGTGTCCTGACACTTTAGATAAAGATACATTCTCACACATTAACTTCCTCAATTGTTATTTAGGGCCATAGGGTCTAGACAAGGCACATTTTGCAATTTCTAACGAACATTCTGTATTAACCCATTGTTTAACTTCTGAGAGCACTCTACCCCCTCCCAATTGTATTTCCTGTGGATTTTCTGTATAAGACTTACCCCGCTCCAAATAAAGTTAAGAATGCTTTTGACTGAACACTGGTTGCATGTGTTTTTTTGAACAGGATAAAGTATTCTCCAGAGCTCTACTTTTCTTTTACATAGAACAGACCATAAGTCAGGGACTTATTATATATACACTTAAGGTATCTAGGTTGGGCATAAAGGAAATCACCAACAATACCATCTGTGACGAAACACGTAGGGTGGAGCATATGCAAATTACATCACCACACACGCCACCCTTAATGATATCATCTGTGACGAAACACGTAGGATGGGGCCCATGCAAATTACATCACCACACACGCCAAGTGGATAGACATACTGCTTGCCCATAGGAATGCTACCAGATGATATATACTTAGACGTTTTTAGCTTTTGAAAGTGCGCACTTTGTTTTTTAAAAAAAAATAGTTTCTTTGAGATTCTTTTTTTTTTTTGGCTGTATACCCTGACTTTTGTTCCATGGAGAAGACATGTTAACCATCTGGAGATATTAAACCCTCATGTGCTGATTGAACATTTATGTTCATAATGGTCAATAGGATCTGGTAAGAAGCTGGAGTGTGGTCCTGTCTCTGGGGGCACATATTTATTTCTATTTTGCACACTTGAACAACACATTTTCCCTTTTTGTGGACTTTATATGGACACTGGATGATGACCAATAGGTCACAATTGATTAGTAATTATCTCATGTTTTTTTATTTTATTTTTCCTGATTAAAAGATTTCACATACAGAGGGGGAAAATTAATATTTGATTCCCTGCAGATTTTGTAAGTTTGCCCGCTTACAAAGAAATTAAAGGGTCTATAATTGTTATCATAGATAAAAATACATGTGTATTTTAAATGATAGATTATCAACCAAAAATTCAGAAAAAAAGACATGATACAAATGTTATCAGTTGAGTTGCAGTTCAGTGAGTAAAATAAGTATTTGATTCCCAAGCAAAACATGATTTAGTAGTTGGTGGAGAAACCCTTGTTGGCAAGCACAGAGGTAAGACGTTTCTTGTAGTTGGTGACCAGGATTGCACACATCTCAGGAGGGATTTTGGCCCACTCTTCTTTACAGATCTTCTCTAAATCCTTAAGGTTTCATGGCTGTCGCTTAGCAACTCGAAGTTTCAGCTCACTCCATATATTTTCCATGGGATTAAGGTGTGGAAATGGGCTAGGCCACTCCATGACCTTAATGTGCTTCTTTTTGAGTCACTCCTTTGTTGCCTTGGCAGTATGTTTTGGGTCATTGTCATGCTGGAAAACCCATCCATGACCCATCTTCAGTGTTCTGGCTAAGGGAAGAAAGTTCTCACCCAAGAATTTACAATACATGGCCCCATCCATTGGCCCCTCAATGTGGCAAAGTCAGCCTGTACCTTTTAGCAGAGAAACAGCCCCAAAACATATTGTTTCCATCTCCGTGCTTGACTGTAGGGATGGTGTTCTTAGAGTCATAGTCAGCATTTCTTCCTCCAAACACGGCGAGTCGAGTTAATGCCAAAGAGCTCAATTTTGGTCTTATCTGACCACAGCACTTTCTCCCAATCCTTCTCTGAATCATTTAGATGTTCACTGGTAAAACTTCAGACATTCCTGTACATGTGCCTTCTTGCGGAGGGGGACCTTGCGGGCGCTGCAGGATTTCAATCCATGACGACGTATTGTGTTATCAATAGTTTGTTTGGTGACTGAGGTCCCATCTGCCTTGAGATAATTCACAAGCTCCTCCTGTGTAGTTCTGGGCTGATCCCTCACTTTTCTCATGATCATCTTTACCCTTTTAGGCGAAGTCTTGCATGGAGCTCCCGACCGAGGGCGATTGATGGTTATTTTGTATTTCTTCCATTTGCGAATAATCGCTCCAACAGTTGTCTCCTTCTCAGCAAACTTCTTGCTGATGGTCTGGTAGCTCATTCCAGCCTTGTGCAGATCTACAATCTTGTCCTTGATGTCCTTTGAGAGCTCCTTGGTCTTGCCCATGATGGTGAGGTTTGAATGGAAGAAAGATTCTGTGGACAGGTGTCTTTTATACACATAATGAGTTGTTGTTAGGAGCACCTTCTAAAGCCTAGTACACACGCAACGATTATCGGCCGACCGATCGTCCGTCTTTTGTCCAGAGTGGTGTTTTGTTGGTTGGAATGTGCTCTAGACTGCACACAAATTTTCTCGCCCGACAAAATTCTACTTCAGAAGTGATGTCATGTGTTGGTTTGCTTTCTTTGTGTTCTTTCTTCTCTGAGAATGCCCAGACTTGCTCATCAGATTTTTCCCTGTCGAAATCTGTACTGACTGCACGAAAATCGGCCGTGTTTTGACGGCGGACAAAAATTTTATAGCCTGCACATTTTTGTCGGCCGAAAAGTCGGAGTCGGTTGTCGGAAGCATCATACTTACAAGCCGAAAATCGGCAGATTGGTCGTCGGACGAAAATCCCCTGCCGATTTTCAACGCGTGTGTACGAGGCTTTAGACAGGACTAATCTTTGTACCACATGAGCACATACTGTAGCAAATCTGTGGGAGTCAGAATTATTGTTGATTGGTAGAGGATCAAATACTTATTTTACCTACTGAACTGCAACTCAATTTATAGCATTTGTATCATGTGTTTTTTCTGGATTTTTGGTTGATATTAGGTCTCTATCCTTTAAAAATACACCTATAATAAAAATTATAGCCCTTTTATCTCTTTGTCAGCGGGCAAGCTTATAACATCTGCAAAGGATCAAATAATTATTTTCTCCACTGTATGTGCAATATTATGTAATAGCGTTGCACTGTTTTTTAAATAATTATAGTCTATTAAAGTGATAGTAAGGGCAGAAGGTGCATTCTATGCATTAAGATAAAAAGCCTTCTGTGTGCAGCAGCCCCCCTCAGCCCCTTTAATACTTACCTGAGGTTCATTTAGATCCAGCCATGTTGCAGGAGTGTCTAGGCTGCCCGGGACTCCCCTCCTCATTGGCTGAGACAGCAGCATGGCGCCATTGGCTCCCACTGCTTTCAATCAAAGTCAGTCAGCCAATAAGGAGAGAAAGGGGCCCGGGCCTTGGCTTTGTCTCTGAATGGACACAGGGAGGTGTGGCTCGGGTGCTCCCATAGCAAGCTGCTTGCTGTGGGGGCACTCAACAGGAGGGAGGGGCCAGGAGCACCGAAGAGGGACCCAAGAAGAGGAGGATTGGGGTTGAACAGAGGAGGTAAGTATGACATGTTTGTTATTTTTAACGAACAAAAAACAAGACTTTAGTTTCACATGTGCAGACACCTCACCTGCCTTCCATGTCTACCACATGCAGGGTGTCTTCCAGGAGGTGACACTTGAGCTCGTAGTCCTCTTGGCTGCTGGCTGTCAGGGAAGGGGAGGCATTGACTTCCAGGAGCCACCTGCAAAAAGCAAACAGTCTGCATGCATCAGAATAAAAAAAAAAAAAGTACACTGTTGGCAGATACTGAGATTTAAAGCCTGAAGAGAACCTCCACCCTAATGGTAATCCATTTAGGTAATCCATACAAAACAGGCTAAAATAATTACCTTTCCTGGGAAAACCTGGTTCAGGTGGTCTTCAGTGCTGGATGCATTCATGAAGACCTGGGCATTAACCACTTGCCGACCGCACGCTGCAGATGTAAGGCGGCAGTCTGGCTCTCTCAGGCAAAGTCCCTTACATGTACGGCGCTCGCCTGGGAGGAGCTAGGGGGCGATCGCGCGCCGCCAGAGGCGTGCTACCGCCCTCGCTCGTCAGCGGGGAAGCTAGTGCATGTGACAGGCGGCTCCGATGGCCGCCGGCCACTCGCAATCTCCCGCCGCTGACAGAGAAGGACGGACGGCTGATGTAAATACAGCCGTCCGTATATCTCCCTGAAGTTATCACAGATGTCATGTGATCCTGCTATATACTGCCAAAAGTGTCAAAAATGTCAGTTAGGGGTCCGATTTGTCCGCCGCAATGTCACAGTCCTGCAAAAAAAAAAAAACGCAGATCGCCGCCATTACTAGTAAAAAAAAAAAAAAAAACAAACAAAGATGACAAATCTTTCCCGTAAATAGTAAAACGCAATAACTTTGCGCAAACCAATCAAAATATGCTTATTGCGATTTTTTTTTTTACCAAAAATATGTAGCAGAAAACAAATTGGCCTACAATGTTAAAAAATTTTGATTTTTACATTTTTTGAGAATTTCATATAAAAGAATGTGAAAAATATTATTTTTTCAAAATTGTTGCTTTTTTTTTTGTTTACAACGCAAAAAATAAAAATCGCACAGGTGATCAAATACCACCAAGAGAAAGCTCTATTTGTGGGAAAAAAGGACACCAATTTCGTTTGGGTACAGCGTCGCACGACCGTGCAATTGTCCGTTAAAGTCACGCAGTGCCGAATCGCAAAATAGGGCCTGGTCTTTGAGCAGCCAAATCCTCCGGTCTGAAAGTGGGTAAAGATCACATGATCTCTGAAGAAAAGGTGCCTCAGCCAATCCAAACTCTGATCCTTGCCTTAATTAGGGATCACATGACAAGAGACATGACCAGCCCTAACAAAACTTTATAATTACGTATCCCCCCCTTTTCATGCACTTTTATCATAGTTTTACCTGTGACATATCGGCTGAACAAACTTGTTTTTTTATATAATGCCTGGTCCAAAAAAAAGAAGGTCACACGTGTTGGACCGCCTTTCGCTTTGATTACGGCATGCATACGCTGTGGCGTGGTTTCGATAAGCTTCTGCAATGTCACAAGATTTATTTCCGTACAGTGTTGCATTAAATTTTCACCAAGATCTTGTATTGATGATGGGAGAGTCGGAGCGCTGAGCAAACCCTTCTCCAGCACATCCCAAAGATTCTCAATGGAGTTGAGTTCTGGACTCTGTGGTGGCCAATCCATAAGTGACAATGATGTCTCATGCTCCCTGAACCACTCTTTCACAATTTGAGCCCAATGAATCCTGGCATTGTCATCTTGGAATATGGCCGTGCCATCAGGGAAGAAAAAATCCATTGATGGAATAACCTGGTCATTCAGAATATTCAGGTAGTCAGCTGACCTCATTCCTTGGGCACATGCAGTGACTATCCAATAGGATGGTTACTGCATGCTTATTTTAGTAAGTTGCTTAGTTAATTCCAGATGACGACTTTATTTTTTTGGCCAGGCAGTGTAATTTCCATTTACCCTAATCCCTCCTTCCTTTGTCTGTGATTCTTTACTTTGCTGTGTCCTCTTGAACCTCCCCTCTATTTTGAATTTTGCTGATTGCAATGGTTGGGTCTGTATGAAGCCCCTCTCTGTACAGACCAAAAATCGCTGTTTTCATGACCAAGCTACCCTAACTGCCAGTCATGAGAAGGGTAGTGCACAGGCCCGTACACACGATAAGAAAATTGGAAGTAAAATTTCATACGACGAACGATCAGCCGGTTGTCTGATCGTTAGTATAGTGCAGTGATCAGTGATATAGTGCGGCCCTTTGCTTGATTTTATCCAGCCCTTGGGGCACTATTTCATCCACTGATATCAACAGTGAGGCATACCCCCACTGACACCAACAATGGGGACAAATGACACCTACAATGGGGCACAATCCCTGCCACTGACACCAACAATGGGGCACAATTTCTCCCAATGACACCAATGATGGGGCCCAGTTCTTCCCACTAAAACAAATGATGGGGCACAATTTCTCTCAATGACACCAGCGATGGGGCACAATCTCTCTCAATGACACCAACGATGGGGCCCAATTCTTCCCACTAACACCAACGATAGGGCACAATTTCTCCCAATAACACCAATGATGGGGCACAATTTCTCCCAATGACACCAACAATGGGGCACAATCCCTTCCACTGACACCAACGATGGGGCACGATTTCTCCCAATGACACCAATGATGGGGCCCAATTCTTCCCACTAACACCAACGATGGGGCACAATTTCTCCCAATGACACCAACGATGGGGCACAATTTCTTACAATGACACCAACGATGTGGCGCAATTTCTCTCAATGACACCAACGATGGGCCACAATTTCACCCAATGACACCAACGATGGGGTCCAATTCCTCCTAACGATATCAATAATGGGGCCCAATTCCTCCTAATAATACCAACGATGGGGCCCAATTCCTCCTTATAATACCAACGATGGGGCCCAATTCCTCCTAATGATACCAACGATGGGGCACAATTCCTTCCACTGACATCAATGATGGAGCACAATTCCTCCTAATGACACCAACAATGGGGTCCAATTCCTCCTAATGATGCCAACGATGGATCACAATTTCTCCCAAGGACACCAACAATAGAGCCCAATGACACAAACGATAGGGCACAATTCCTCCCACTGACACCAACAATGGGGCATTGTTTTTTTCCACTGACAACAGCCACTTTTCGAAGCCCAATGGGCACAGTCCGGCCCATCTAAAGTTTGAAGAACAGTAAACTGGCCATTTGTTTAGAAAGTTTGGAGACCCCTGGTATAGTGCTTTCAACAGCTGATTCCAACTTTTTAGACAACAAAACCTGAAGGTGCCGGCTATAAAATTTTTATTGTACGCGAACCCAACATCCGATTCTCTTTTTCATCTGAAGAAAATCGTAAGAGCAAGATTACGCATGCTCGAAAACAAAAGAATACGTTATAAAACAATTCAACACATTACATCACTTCTGAAGTTCTGTTCTGTCGTAGAAGAGAATTTTTGTAGGTTGAGTAACCTCTTCACTTTATATATGAGACTAGCATGCAAAAAAAAAAAAAAAAACTGACAAATGTTTGTCCGATAATCTGATCGTGTGTACCAGGCTTTATTGACTCATCCTTTAGGAGAGGGCTTAGGTTTCAATCAGACATAGGTAGTCTAAAAGCAAAGCTTTATTTGTCCTTGACTAAAAAAAAAGTGTGTGTGCTCACGGTTTAAGATCTTCATCAAGTAAGATGTCATAGCCATAGAGTTCAAAGCAGTGTTTGTCATTGATGATGATCTTCTGGACGCTCTGCAGGCTTTTGATGAAGATGTTATCCATGTTTTGGAAGAGAGTCTCCACTGCTTCTGGACCATGTTTTGTAGTCAGGTAGTGACGCAGTTGTTGGATCATCCATTTACACCCCTGTGGAAAACGGCAATGCCACAGGCAATATATATTACATTAAATAACAAAGCAATGCTGGCTCTTGAAAAGCTAGAAATCACAGCGAGGTTGATTTATTAAAACTGGAGAGTGCAAAATCTGGTGCAGCTGTGCATAGAAAGGAATCAGCTTCCAGGTCTTATTGTCAAAGCTTAAGGGCTCTTTCACACAGGCCCGCCTGTCCGTTTTTTTGGCGGATCTGAACGGTCCCCCCATGCATCCCTATAGGGCATCGGATGTCAGCGGAGACATGTCCGCTGACATCCAATCCCATCCGATCCGTCAAATCTGGATGGATGGAAACCCTATTTTCCATCTGTCCATTGGATTGGATCGGATGAGAACGGATCAATGGTCTGTTCCCATCCGATTTCGCCCATAGAGATGCATTGGGAACTGACAGTTGACTAAGTGAATAAGCTGAAGTTTTAAGCTGATTGGCTGCCACGCACAGCTGCTTCAGATTTTGCACTCTCCAGTTTTAGTAAAATCAACCCCAGTGTGCCCTGCTAGCTGCTGACTAGCTATCAAAAAAGACAAAGGCCCCTTTCACATCTTTCCGATCAGGTCTGCCTGTCAGTTTTTCAGGCGGAGCTGATCGGATGCTCCATGTACTTCTATGGGGTAGCGGATGTCAGTGGTGTTATGTCTGCTGACACCCGCTGCTATCCGATCCTGTAAGTGAAACCTTATGTTCTATCCATCTGGAGGATCGGATCGAATGAAAAGCGACAGGCGGTCCGTTTTCATCTGATCTCTCACAGGAGAGCAGGGCTCCGACAGCTCCGTCTCTGCAAAGTAAGCAGAGACGGACCTGTCATCCGCCTGCTCAGCAGAGATCAGAGGATCGATCCCCGCTGAGCAAAACAGAGTCCGCCGGGTGGAAAGTCTGTGTGATAGGACCCTTAAAGTGAACTTGAGCTTTGCCTGTGTGGCATAACGCAAAAGGTTGGCTTAAAGGCCACCTTTTTGACCACGTTTCATTTTACAACCATATTTAGGGTATAACATGAAAAATGGTCACATTCCGCGGCACCCACCTTACTTGAATTGCAGGATCCTTTCTCCACACAGCATCTTGTATTTAATTTCAATAGGTGCAAATTTGTGGGCGGAGCCCACACAGCTGCATCATTCATTCACAGATCCTTTTACATGAATCTGCAGTTGGAAGACTATAAGACCCATCTGCCCCCATGGCAGAGGGACTCGTAGATCTCAATGACATCACCGCACTCCCAGCCCCACACATCTGTACCTCCATATGGGCAGAATAGTCTGCAGAAGCCTGAGCATTGCACCTGCAACACAGATTGCGGTTGCAATGCAAAAAATTAATAAATGCACATTTTTGGGGCTGTTTCTCTGCTAAGGATACAGGCTGACTTTGCTGTATTGAGGGGCCAATGGACGGGGCCATGTATTGTAAAATCTTGGATGAGAACCTTCTTCCCTCAGCCAGAACACTGAAGATGGGTCATGGATGGGTCTTCCAGCATGGCAATGACTCAAAACATACTGCCAAGGCAAAAAAGGAGTGGCTCAAGAAGAAGCACATTAAGGTCATGGAGTGACCTAGCCAGTCTCCAGACCTTAGTTATATAGAAAATTTATAGAGGGAGCTGAAACTTCAGCTTCCAAACAACAGCCAAGTGACCTTAGGGACTTCGAGAAGATCTATAAAGAGTGGACCAAATCCCTCCTGAGATGTGTGCAAACCTGGTCACCAACTACAAGAAACATCTTAACTCCGTGCTTGCCAACAAGGGTTTCTAAGTACTAAGTCATGTTTTGCTTGGGGATCAAATACTTATTTTACTCACTGAACTGCAACTTAATTTATAGCATTTGTATCATGTGTTTTTTCTGGATTTTTGGTTGATATTCTGTCTTTATCACTTAAAATACACCTATGATAAAAAATGATAGACCCTTTATTTCTTTGTAGGTGGGCAAACCTACAAAATCTGCAGGGGATCAAATAATTATTTTCCCCACTGTATTCATCTACCTTCATTCACCTATCCTTCCATTCAGCCACCAGGAGCACATAGAAGATGCCTTGTCAACTCTAATTATGAGATGGAGGACTCTTTCTCCAATTCCATGTGACGGGGCTAGGCCAATCATCTATGCTGATATACGATAGTAAAGGGAGTGAGTCGCATGTCCCCCAAATACTGAGCCTGGTGGCTGAATGGAGTGAAGGGGAAGTGAAGTGCTGCTAAAAGTGGAGGAACAAAATATGAAGCTGTTGCATGCCTGGGTAGGGTACAAAGTACGCTTTTTTGCTTTTCCAGGTGAACGGGGATTTCTCATCAGCTGTCTGCATAGCACTGATACAAAAAGTCCCTTGAATAACGATTCTTCTCTCACCTTCTCTGGGTCATAGTCCGGCGCTGTTTTCTGCACAGCCACATTGGTCAAATGTATATCTGTATTGCTAAGTTAAAGAGTATTTGTATATGTATTTTTACATACTGGTTTTTTATGGTATATCTAATGTGTTTATAATTTTTAGATCAACCATAATATATATTTATGTTCTATTGGGACTTTCTTCCTACGTCACGTAGTATATTGGATAGATTGATATTTATATGTATTTATATATACTCTTTATTATTGACATTTTTTTCCTCTTATTACGTTTTTATTGGACTTCTCTACCATGTTTAGATTATCTTATTTATGCTCAGTAAGGGTTAGAGTCGGTTCACACTATGGCGACACGACTTCGGGGGCGACCTGTGAAGTCGGCGTGCACCGCGACTTCGGCGCGACTTGCATTGACTTCCATTATGTGAAGTCCGTGCAAGTTGCTCCGACTTCTGTCAAAAGTAGTACAGGAACTTGAGTCGCTCCTATTAGAACGGTTCCCGTAGCACAGAATGGACCGCGACTTGTCGGGCAACCAAGTCGCCTGACAAGTCGCGGTAGTGTGAACCGGCACTTAATCAGGAGTTATTACTCTAATCTAGGTGGTTTCCATGATGACTGCTCTGCTATTTAGGCTCGGTAATTGTCACCCAGCCTCCAACCCTTGATAAAGTCCCGTGTTTGTGACGTAACGCGTCGGGAGGAGCAGGGTGACGTCACTTACAGTTTTCGTCCGAGACCAGAAGTTCCACATTTAGAGATACCACATCAACTGGGGACCCCGCGGTCTCACCTATTGTCCATCAATTATCGTAATTTTAATTGTAAGCTGCTACATTTTTTAATAAATGTCTATTTTGATATATTACACTATGGAGATGTCTGCTTGCCTTTCATGAGCCGATTACTAACGCTGTGGAGGATTTGTTTCCATCTTGGGAGTATTATGAATGTGATTCATTGAGGTGAGTGGCTTATAGGTGGATAAGTGCCTGTTGGTTCCTGGGATTTTGCACAGAAGACACGTGTTTTACTATTGATTTACTATTGATTTTCGTCACTATTTTGTTTGGACTTTTAACAATTGTGACCCTTTCTTCTCACTCATGTATGGATTTTCACTATAGACTATTTTTTTGAGAATATTTCTCCTATAGACTATTTCTTTGAGAATATTTATTTCACTATTCATGTGTGATTTTTTTCACATATTAAGCCCCGTACACACGAGTCGAAATTCGTAATTTTCGTCCGACGACCGATCTGCCGATTTTCGGCTTGTTAGTATGGTGCTTTCGACAACCGACTCCGACTTTTTGGCCGAAAAAATCCTGGTGTGCAGGCTATATAATTTTTGTCCTCTGTCAAAACACGTCCGATTTTCGTGCAGTCAGTACAGATTTCGACAGGGAAAAATCTTATGAGCAAGACTAGGCATGCTCAGAGAAGAAAGAACACAAAGAAAGCAAACCAACACATGACATCACTTCTGAAGTAGGATTCTGACGGACGACAAAATTAGTGTGCAGTCTAGAGCACATTCCAACGAACAGACACCACTCTGGACAAAAAGATGGACGACCGGTCGGAGGAAATTCGTTGCGGGTGTACGAGGCTTTAGCATGTTTTTATGCACACTATTGGATTTGAACACATTCTATGTTTGTCCCTATTTCAATAATATTATTTGCTTATTATAGCGCTGATTTTTTTCTATGGTATAATATTTATTGTATTTGGTGACACTACAAAAATTGGCTGCTATTACTTTCTTTTGCACATCTATATTCCCCTTTCAATCCACTTATTGGTTAGCTCCAGGGCTTTTTTTTCAGCAGGAACGCAGTTCCGGCACCTCCAGCACTGAATGTATGTATGTATGTATGTATGTATGTATGTATGCATGTATGTAATAGCAAGGGGTGTTGGAGGGTCTCTTGATGCTTGCTGCTTGAGGATCTATTGTCACTGGTAGGGATCTGTTATTGTGTGAGGGTCTTTTGTTGCTGCTGGGGGATTTTTGTTGCTGGGGGGGTCTTATGTTGTTGGTAGGGATCTCCTGTTGAGGTAGAGGTCTATTATTGGCTGATCTATTGATACTGGTTGCTGGGAGAGCCGTTGTTGTTACTGGAGGGGGGTCTGATGTTGCTGGGGTGGATATTTTGTTGCTGGGTGAGGTATTATGTTGTGCATGGGAGGTGGGTAGAGGATGGAACCAAGGGACAGTGCTCAGAGGTGGGTAGTGGGTGGAGACAAGGGGTCACTCAGAAGGAGGGGGGGTTCCTGAACCTATTCTCCGAGAAAAAAAAGCACTGGTTAGGGCATTGGTTGATTACCCTCATCTAAGTTAAAGAGAACCTCCAGAAAACTTTAAACTAGCCACCTATATGATATCCTTATTTGTATCCACATTTTTGTAATTAGCAGCAGGATCCACAACAATATTGAAATGTTACTAAACCCAGGAGCCTGCAGTCACTATATCTGGTCTCCCCAGAAGCCTGCAGTCACTATATCTGGTCTCCCCAGGAGCCTGCAGTCACTATATCTGGTCTCCCACAGTACACAGAACATGGAAATGCAATTATTTTAGTAAATATCAACTGCTAAATACCTTTTCGCAGTATATAGCAGTCTTGTAACTTCTATCAGCGTCCGGTTATAGCTTGTAGGAAGTGTTTTCATTCTCCCCTGACTGGCCTATGAGGCTGCATGGCCCCTAACCCTCTGTCTGGACAGTGCTGATTGGCCCTGTGCTGATCACATGCACTCTCCCCCCAAAGAAAGAACTCTAGTAGTGATGAGCTCAATCGTGTTTGAATCGAGTGCGCCAGGAAGCCCTTACTGCACACCGCCAACCATACGCAGTGAGGAGTTTCCCGACCGGCAGCTGCACATATAAATGCTGCCTATTATTGTGGCGGTGTGCAGTGCCGGCTTGACCCGAACATGCCCGAGCCCATCGATACTCTCTAGCAATACACCAAACTGAGCATGTTCAGAGTGCCTTCAAGGCTCTGTACTATCAGCGGATGGATTAGGGACAGTAATAGAAGGGGAGGATCAGAGAAGACAGGATCAAACAGCCTTTTTACACAGCGCAGAGCAGTAACAATGTATAACAAGCATGCTTTCCTGCATATACACACTGATTTTAATGTTGTGGGTTTAACCACTTACCGCAAACTGACGTATATATACGTTGGGTAACTTTGCGGGGTTATACCAGGATGATGCATCATCCCGGTACCATGGTTTACAGCCAACGGTCGGCTTTCCGTCCGTAACGACCGATGCGGCTCGGGAGCCGCTCGATCGTTACCCGGGTGAGCGGGAGGGGACGCCTTCCGTGACTTTGCCCGGGCCTCCCGTCCCACCGGGAGCCCCGAGCACCCAGCCGGCACGTCAGCCGGCTGGATGGAGTCCCGATCAAAGCCGAAAGCGGCTTCAATCGGGTCTCCGATGACGTAACCCGGAGGTGGCATCCATGACGTCACTTCCAGGTTACTGTGCTGCAAAAGGCAGCAAATGTAAAAAATGGCTGTATGCAAAAACGCAGTTTTCGGCGTTTTGCATACATGGAAGTGTAGTGGAGGAGTTTGGGGTCTTTTAGACCCTCGATCCCTCCATAAAGAGTACCTGTCACCAATGTTCCCTCTAATTTTTTACTGTGCTGAGCAAATAAAAAAATTTCTGAGCACCAAACTTTAGACTGAGCAATGGGGGGATGTCAATGCAGAGTGACCAGCGTGCCCCCAATACATTGCAGAGTACCACAGCAATGCCCCAATACATTGCAGAGATGCCAGCGTCCCCCCCCCCCCCCCCCGAATCCCCACTGCTCCATTTAGCTAACAGGAGTGGAGAAAAAACCTAGTAATTCTGGGTATGAAGGTGCAGGTGACATCCCTGGTGATTGGTCTAGTGCCATCCTATGACAGTTTTGACCAATGACTGCTAGCTATTGGCAGAATTTTGCTGCTACTCAAACTATGGGGACTGATGTATGGACTTTAAAAGTGTACAGATCGATAGATGGGAGAAGAGTATTGGAACATCAGATAAGTGCAGTACTTCTGGGTATGGAGGTGCGTGTGACAACCCTGGAGCTTGGCAATCGGCCTAGTGCCCTCCCAGGGGGTGGGGAGACAATTTGCAGCCTTGTGTAAGCTCCAGCCACAGCAGCACATGCTGGCAACAAACTATTTTTGGAAAACCACTGGTGTATTTACCATAGAAAAAAAAAAAAAAGCCTTCGCTAATTCCCAAATGTTAAAAAAGGTGATGGGAGCACTGGCTCACCCACCAGTGTAGAAACCGTTTGCAACACCACACAGCAAGTGTGTATAATATACTGAACATAGCAATGCACAGAAATGTTTAATGAACTCTTAGTAAAGAATGCACTGTATAAATATTTTAACCAGTGTCAGATCTTACAGATACCCAAGAACCCTGAGTAAGGAAGTGAGGTTTACCAGAACCTGTAAATAATTTTGCATTGGATATACAGAAGAGGAAACAATGATAAAATCTTCCACCTACGACCCGTGCACTTACCTCACGAGTCGACGAGTCACAGCAGCTTCTCTTTAGTCCCGGCTCCCGCGTCCCTACATCTTCTCAGTCCTCCCGCCTCCTCCTCGGACCTCGGCCAATGGCATGGGGGTGGTATGCCTTTCGGCCAATCAGGAAGCGGGAGGACCCGCTCCCTGATTGGCCAGGAGGAGGATCCGTGTGACAATAGCGAATTTTCATTCGCTATTGTAACACAATGGGCGGGCTCTCGCGGCGCACTGCGTGGCTGCGCCGTCTGACATTGTACTGCGCGGGACCGTCATTTAGACTGCGCTGCCGCGCAGGCGCGCAGTTTAAAGGGAACATTGCCTACATATTGCTGTCACAAGGGATGTTTACATTGCTTGTGACAGCAATAAATGTGATCAGATTTTTTTTATTTTTTTATTTTTTTAAAACCTGTAATAAAGTTAAATAAATAAATAAATAGGAAAAAAAATAAAAATTTTAGCCGCCGCCGTCACCATTATTTCGCGCACAAAAGAAAAACGTATATGGAAGTCGAGCCGCGAATGAAATCGCTGTTCAAACCACACATGTGAGGTATCGCCGCGATCACCAGAGCGTGAGCATTCCTTTAAAAGAAAGAGCTACACACTAACTCTAAACTGGTAACCGTTAAAAAAATTTAAAGCGTCGCCTATTGAGATCTCTATTGACCGTAGTTTGTCGCCATTCCACGGGTGCGCTCAATTTTAAACCGTAACATGTTGGGTATCTATTTATTCAGCGTGACATCTTCTTTCACAATATATAAAAAAAATGGGCTAACTTTATGGTTTAGTATTTTTTAGAAGCAGTGAAATGTGATTTTTTGTAATTTTTCCAAAAAAATTTTGTTTTTAAGACCGCTGCGCAAATACCGCGTGACAAAAAATATTGCAATGACTGCCATTTGATTCTCCAGAGTCTTTGCTAAAATAATATATATAATGTTTGGGGGTTCTAAGTAATTTTCTAGGAAAAAATACTGATTCTAACTTGTGAACAAAAAGTGTCCGAAATAGGGCTGGGGCTTAAGTGGTAAAGGCCCCTTTCACACTTGTGCGACTTACAAATTGCGCGATTTTGCGGCAATTTTGTTGACGGGACTTGAAGCAATGCCTATGTCTTTGGACCTCAAAACGCATTAAAAAAAGTAGTGCTGGGATTACTTGAAGTCATACAGATATGAACGGTACTCACATTGGAAATCATGGAGAACGACTTGTTTTTTGCAGTCCCAAATTTCAGGACAAGTCGCAAAAGTGTGAAAGGGGCCGAAACTCAATCTCCAGAACATAAAGACAAATAAATGAGGAGTATTTGCTACTGGGGAGGGTATGGGAGGCATGAAAGGCTATTGGTTTGCCCTAAATAGACAAAGCACAGGTTTACTCCCTACATTTAAAAATATTCTCTGTGGTTCCATCTGCCAAACCCCAGTTCGCTACAGGACACCACAGCAGGGAAACCGGCATCTGACACACCCAGGAAACGTGTGAGATGCACAAAATTCTTTGACAGCAGAAGAGAGCGAAGATCCAACCTGATTTAACAGGAAGTGGCAGAGTTGGTTTAAAGCTAAGCCCCAGGCAAACAGCTATATACATAAAATAAACACATATATGTGAGCTGAGTTATCTGCCAGACGATTGGAATTTCAGTCCATCCATTTCAGTCCTGAGATTTACATAGCTCTGTTACCCAGTACAGAGGCAGGAGACCCGATTTGTTCTCTGAAGCAGTTTGGTAATACTTACAGGCAGGGGCATATCTACTGCGAGGCAAACAAGGCCTTCGCCTTGGGCGGCATTTTTCAGAGGAGCGGCACCTGTAGGCAGCAGCTGCCGGCATCACTCCAGTATTGTTTTTTTTTAGAGCCGAGGATCGGCTTTCTTAGAATAGCAATCAGAGCGGCTTACTAGCTGCTCGATTGCTATTATAAGCAGCGGGAGGGGACCTCCTGTGGCTCTCTTGGACTCTCCCATCCCACCAGAAGACCCAAAGCGACCAGCCGGGGTGTGTCCGCCAGCTGGCTGGAAAGCCAAGCAAAGCCGGGATAGGCTTTGATCGGCTTTGCTTGGCTGTTCGGCCAGCCGGTGTGTCCGGACACACCGGCTGGTCGCTTTGGGTCTTCCGGCCAGCCGGTGTGTGGGCCGGACAGCCAAGCAAAGAGCGGATTGGCTTTGATTGGCTTTGCTTGGCTGTCCGGCCAGCCGGTGTGTCCGGACATACCGGCTGGTCGCTTTGGGTCTTCCGGCCAGC
This sequence comes from Pelophylax lessonae, assembly GCF_965119305.1. NCBI lineage: Eukaryota > Metazoa > Chordata > Amphibia > Anura > Ranidae > Pelophylax > Pelophylax lessonae. The sequence goes on from NC_138778.1 coordinate 212,192,306, forward strand.
AAGTGTGTGGGCCGGACAGCCAAGCAAAGAGCGGATTGGCTTTGATTGGCTTTGCGTGGCTGTCCAGCCAGCCGGCGGACACACTGGCTGGTCGCTTTGGGTCTTCCGGCTAGCCAAGGTGTCGGCCGGACAGCCAAGCAAAGCCGGGATCGGCTTTTTGGAAAAGTAAACCGGAAGTGATAACAGGACATCACTTCTGGTTTATTCTTAATCCATCGGTGCCAGTTTTCAAAAATCGAAAGCATTCAAAAACACAGATCATGGTGTCTTGAATGCTTTTAAGTGCAGGAGGAGGGATTTGGGGTCTTTTAGACCCCAGATCTCTCCATAAAGAGTTTCTATCACAAGGATATTTACATTCCTTGTGACAGCAATAAGAGATTAAAAAAAAATTAAACCAACAGTGAAAAAAAATAGAAAAAAAATAATAAAAAAAAATTAAAAATCCTCCCACACAAAGGCCAAAGCACATGTCGGTCCCGCAGGCACACAAACCGCGATCGTCCTACACATGTGAGATATCACCGTGAATGGCAGATCATGGGCAGTAATTCTAGCACCAGACCTCATCTGTAATTTTAAAGTGGTAAACTGCAAAGGCTTTTAAAGCATCGCCTATGGATAGTAAAATGTACGTTGTTTGTCGCCGTTGCACGGGCGTGTGCAATTTTAAAGTGGCTGGGATGGGCACTTTAGTCTTGCCTAGGGCAGCACAAAACCAAAATACAGTACACCATTGCTTACAGGTCTAGTCTCTCCCCCAACAGCCAATGATTGGACAAGTGAAAAGAGACGCAGCAGACTGATGAGCTCATCTCTCTGTTGCTCTGCTCTTTCCTCCTATCAGCAAACCTGTAGTACAGCTTAACCACTTTAACCCCGCCCACCATACATTTACTGTGGCACTCTGCCGCTGCTGAGCAAAGCGACGTAGCCCTACGTCGCTCGCTCAGGAGACTGTAGGGGGCGGGAGCGCGCCGCTCGTTCCCTGGGGAGCCAGGGCAGCCAGCGCGTGTGACCGGGGACTCAGATCGCCCCCGGCCACTCGCAATCTCCCGCAGCAGGGAGAGAAGGACAGACGGCTGATGTAAACACAGCCGTCTGTCATTCTCCATGAAGTGATCACAGAGGCTATGTGATCCTGCTATATAGGATCGCATGTCTCTGTGATTACTTCACTAGCCACGCCCCCCTGACATTTAGAATCACGCCCCTAGGGACACACTTAATCCATTGCTCACCAGTAAAGTTAACCCCTTCCCTGCCAGTGTCATTTTTACAGTAACAGTGCATATTTATAGCACTGATTACTGTAGTAATGTCACTGGTACCCCCAAAAGTGTCTAGAATTTCAGTTAGGGGTCCAATCTGTCCGCTGCAATGTCGCAGTCCCGCAAAAAAAAAAAAAAAAAAAATAAATAAATCGCAGATCGCCGCCATTACTAGTTAAAAAAAAACAATAAAAATGACAAATCTTTCCCGTAGTTAGTAAACGCAATAACTTTTGCGCAAACCGATCAAAATAGGCTTATTGCGATTTTTATTTACCAAAAATACGTAGCAGAAAACAAATTGGCCTAAAATGTTAAAATTTTTTGATTTTTTTTTTGGAGAATTTCATATAAAAAATGTGAAAAATAGTTATTTTTTCAAAATTGTTGCTATTTTTTTGTTTATAGCGCAAAAAATAAAAATCGCACAGGTGATCAAATACCACCAAAAGAAAGCTCTGTTTGTGGGAAAAAAAGGACATTAATTTTATTTACGTACAGCTTCGCACGACCGCGCAATTGTCCGTTAACCACTTGCCGACCGCCGCCCGACTATATACGGCGGCGGTCAGCCCCTCCCAGGCAAAGTGATGTACCAGTACGTCACTAGCCTGTGAGCGAATAGGGGGCGAGCGCGCACCGCCGGAGGCGCACTCCCGCCCCCGCTCGTACCCGACGAAGCCGGCGCGTCCGCCGGTCACTCGCGATCGTCGGGTAGAGAGGCAGAAAGGCAGGCGGCTAATGTAAACAAAGCCGCCTGTCACTCTCCCCTGTGTAAAAGCACAGATCACTCGGTCCTGCTATGTAGGACCGTTGATCTGTGCTATTACACCACTAGCCACATCCAATGACAGTTAGAAACACGCCCCTAGGGACACACTTAACCCCTCCCTCTCCAATAAACTTAACCCCTTCCCTGCCAGTGTCATTTTTACAGTAACAGTGGATATGTATAGCACTGATTACTGTAGTGATGTCACTGGTACCCCCAATCTATCCGCTGCAATGTCGAGTACCGCAAAAAAAAAAAAAAAAAAAAAAAAAAAAAAAAATCGCAGATCGCCGCCATTACGCGTTAAAAAAAAAAACAATAAAAATGACATAAAATCTTTCCCGTAGTTAGTAAACGCAATAACTTTTGCGCAAACCAATCAAAATATGCTTATTGTGATTTTTTTTTACCAAACATATGTAGCAGAAAACAAATTGGCCAAAAATGTAAAAAAATTTTGAGTTTTTACATTTTTTTGGGGGGGAATATCATATAAAAAAATGTGAAAAATATTGTTATTTTTGCAAAATTGTCGCTCTTTTTTTGTTTATAGCGCATGATCAAAAAATCGCACAGGTGATCAAATACCACCAAAAGAAAGCTCTGTTTGTGGGAAAAAAAGGACGTCAAATGCGTTTGGGTACAGCGTCGCACGACCGCGCAATTGTCCGTTAAAATCACGCAGTGGCGAATCGCAAAATACCCCCTGGTCAGGAAGGGGGTAAAATCTTCCGGGGCTTAAGTGGTTAAAGTCACGCAGTGCTGAATTGCAAAATAGGGCCTGGCCTTTGAGCAGCCAAATCCTCCGGGGCTTAAGTGGTTAAAAGGGGACAATTTAGATATAAACACTGCTTTCCAGAGATACAGTGCATCCGGAAAGTATTCACAGCGCTTCACTTTTTCCACATTTTGTTATGTTACGGCCTTATTCCAAAATAGATTAAATTCATTATTTTCCTCAAAATTCTACAAACAATACCCCATAATGACGACGTGAAAGAAGTTTGTTTGAAATCTTTGAACATGTAATAAAAATAAAAAACGAAAAAAAAAAAATCACATGTATATAAATAAGTATGCACAGCCTTTGCCATGACACGCAAAATGTAGCGAAATTTAGTGAATACTTTCCGGATGCACCGTATTCTGTACAAACACTCTTGCCAGGTTTTTAATATCTTTATTTGGGAACTAAGAATTTTTTTTTAACCTTTACCAGGATATCCTGAATTGGATAAACACATCCCCTTTTATGTTTAAAGTTGGATTTCTCAAGAAGTATTCTGGCGAAGGTTTGTGTGTGAGTCATTCTGCAGCGAGCAGCCGGTTTCACCGCATGTTTCACGAACGCGCCTGGGTGCTGCCAGCTGCCCGCTTGGCTCAGACACAAGCGACAGCAAATAACCAAATAGCCAGGAACAATGTGATACCGCTCACGTTGTTTTTTCTAATGATCAATACCTTCGTAGAAAACTAATCTCATCAGGGATCTGATCTAAAGCAGGTTTCGATTTCCCCCCATCTGTTCTAGAGCCTAAACTAGCAACGCGCTGCGCTCTCAATGTGTTCGCTCTTCCTGGATTTAAAGGGCAAGTATGGTGGATTTGTAGCAAGTGCATCTTTTGAAATAATATAGCAGCCCTGATTCACACTAATGCGGTGCGGGATCCGCAGCGATTCCTCTGTGTTTCCGGCACCACATCACAATTGCACTCTGTTCATGCAAACTTCTGCGGATGTCAATGGTAAGTCCAGAGATGTACAGTAACTAAGTAGAACTACTTCACTACTGTACTTAAGTACCGAAAGGCGGTATCTGTACTTTCCTAGAGTAGAATTTTTTTCTCCTACTTCCACTTTTACTTCACTACATTTTTTCGATGATTTCAATACTTCTACTCCAATATTTTTTTTTTTGTGCTGCATAGTTACTCGTTACTATTATAAAAATTACCACTGCCAGAACAGTAGATGGCAGGTTTCATGAAGCTCATAACATGTGTATTATCAGCGCATACGACAATAAATGCTACTGTATGTATAAATAAAAGCTGCATTTGAAATAATAAAAAACAATATGATGTTCAAACTTTTGACTTCTTTCTTTAATAACTACATAACACAGTACTTGTACTTTTACTTTCAGTACTTGAGTAGCATTTTTTTTTTTCAAAGCTACTGGTACTTTTACTTTCAGTACTTGAGTAGCAATTTTTTTTTCAAAACTACTGGTACTTTTACTTTCAGTACTTGAGTAGCAAAATAAAAAAAAAAAAACGACTTGCAATACTTAAGTACAAAAAATGTTGAATACTTTAGTACTTCTACTCAAGTCACTTTTTGATCGAGCACTTCCACTTCTACTCAAGTCACTTTTTGATCGAGCACTTGTACTTTTACTCAAGTCACTTCTACTCAAGTATGGGTTTTGAGTACTTTATACAACTCTGATGGTAACGTAACACCTTTCCGCCAAATTACGTACCTGTATGTCATTGGCTTCAAGTGGTTGTACCGGAGTGATTGAAAAAAAAGGTTTAAATGCACTCCAGTGATAAAATGATCCTTTATTAACCACTTTAAGACCGGAAGGATTTGCCCCGTTCCTGACCAGGCCATATTTTGTGATTCGGCACTGTGTTAATTTAACGAACAATTGCGCGGTCGTGCGGCGCTGTACCCAAATGAAATTGATGTCCTTTTTTTCCCCACAAATAGAGCTTTCTTTTGGCTGTATTTCTTCACCTGTGCGATTTTTATTTTTTGCGCTATAAAACAAAAAAAGAGCGACATTGTGAAAAAAAAAAAAAAAAAAACAACAATATTTTTCACATTCTGCTATAAAACATTCCCAAAAAAAAATTTTTGAAATCAAAATTTTTTAACATTTTAGGCCAATTTGTTTTCGGCTACAAAAAAAAAAAAAAAAAAAAAAAAAAAAAAAAAAAAAAAAAATCGCAATAAGCGTATTTTGATTGGTTTGTGCAAACTTTATCGCGTCTACTAACTACGGGAAATATTTATGTCATTTTTATTGTTTTGTTTTTTTACTAGTAATGGCGGTGATCTGCGATTTTTTGCAGGACTGCGAGATTGTGGCGGACAGATCGGACCCCTGACTGACATTTTTGACACTTTTGGGGGGGACCAGTGACATTACTACAATAATCAGTGCTAAAAATATGCACTATTACTGTAATAATGACACTGGCAGGGACGGGGTTAACCCCGTGGGTGATCAAGGGGTTAAATGTGTACCTAGGGGCGTGGCTTGTGGAATGACCATAGAGACCTGTAATCCTATATAGAAGGATCACAGGAGCTCTGTGATCATTCCTGATAGAACGGTCAGCTGTGTTTAAAACAGCTGAACATCCTTCTCTCTCAGCAGGGAGCGAGCGGCAATCAGAGCCGCTTGCCCGCTGCATTGTATTCCCCGCTGACGAGCGGGGGGTGGGAGCGCGCTCGCCCCCTGGTTGCTTCCAAGCGACCGGCGTAGACCTACGTCAGTTTGCCTGGGAGAGCCACACTGCCGCAGTAAAAAGTCGGCATGTGATCGGCAACTGGTTAAAGCGGAGTTCCGGGCACAGAAGTAATTTTTTAATAAACATACCCCCGGGACAGTCAGGGCTAGCACATTCCACAATGGCTAGCCTCTGATCTGTCCCGGTTCGCACTTACCTTTTAGAAGAAATACTTACTTATAAAATTTCTTCCACAGCGTTTCCATCTCTCTTGTGGGCAGCTGAAGCCGGCGCGGCGCCGAGGGAGGAAGTACTCTGAGGTGAGTATTTACGATCTTCAATTAAAAGGTGAGTAAACAAAAAAAAAAATAACTATCCAATTCATTTTCAGGTAATGTCGAACTAGCGGAGGGGCACAAAAAAAAAATATCGTTTTTGTGCCCGGAACTCCGCTTTAACCACTTAAGCCCCGGAGGATTTGGCTGCTAAACGACCAGGGGGTATTTTGCGATTCGGCACTGCGTGACTTTAACGGACAATTGCGCGGTCGTGCGACGCTGTACCTAAACGAATTTGGCGTCCTTTTTTTCCCACAAACAGAGCTTTCTTTTGGCGGTATTTGATCACCTGTGCGATTTTTTGATCACGCGCTATAAACAAAAAAAGAGCGTCAATTTTGCAAAAATAGCAATATTTTTCCCTTTTTTTATAGTAAATTCCCCCCCAAAAAAAATGTAAAAATCTAAATTTTTTAACATTTTCAGCCAATTTGTTTTATGCTACCTATGTTTGGTAAAAAAAAAAAAAAAAAAAAAATCGCAAAAAGCGTATTTTGATTGGTTTGCGCAAAAGTTATTGCGTTTACTGACTAAGGGAAAGATTTTTGTCATTTTTGTTGTTTTTTTTTTTAACGCGTAATGGCGGCGATCTGCGATTGTAAATCCAACAAGACAATCGAGCCACAGATAGGTCGGTGCAAGGGTGTATTGCCAGTTATGAGTAAGCAATCTTGAATCGTGAAACTCGTCAACTGTCTGTGGCTCAATTGTCTTGTCTTGTTGGATTTACAATCTTAAAGGATCATTTTATCCTTATCCACTGGAGTGCGGTCAAACCTCTTTTTTGTTTACATTGAGTGGATCCAGACCACGGACTGGACTTGCCCCTGGTTGCCTGAGGGATGGATTGTCCTCACCTGAGTGGTGTACATTTCCATTCAGTGTACCAGAGTGATGCCTGCAGCTGCAGGTATCACCCCCATACCTGTTTACAGAGCTGGCGTTCGGCTAGTAAAAAAAAAGAAAAAAAATCAGACGGGGATTAAAAAATATGGCATTTGGTGGGAGGACAGTTACAATGACACTTATAGAAAGGATACACTGGTCATCGATGCTGCTTAGAGTGAAGCGGGTGTTGGAAAATCGCGCAAAGCCATCCCGGTACAGCCAAGCTTTTAGAGGAATATACTGCAATGACAGAAGCAGATTGAAAAGAGAAACATTAATAATGGGATAGTTGACTTACTGTAAAATCCCTTTCTCTGATGTTCATTGACAGACACAGCTCCTGATCTGATTAACCATTGGGTTATGCTGCCCCCTACAGGAGTAGGACATTAGGCAGAAAAAAAGTCTGGCTATGCCTATGGGCAGTCCCAGCGGGTATACTCCCTCTCTCTGCTATAGCCACTCAGTTTTGTTACAAGCAGTGTCAGAAGAATTACAACTCCACAGAGGGGTGGGTGCTGTCCATCAATGAACATCAGAGAAATGGATTTTACGGTAAGTCAAAAATCCCATTTTCGCTTTTGTTCATTCATGGACACAGCTCCTAAACTTCTTAACAGCTGGGATGTTCCAAAGCAGTGTTAAACATGAGGGGTGGGAACAGCGAAAAATAAATTCCCAAGGCTAACTATAGCCAACCACGTAAACAAGAGCTAAACAAAAACAACTGGAGCTCATTGGAAAAAAAAAACAATACACCCTCAAAGAGGATCAGGTCCTCTAAACAGCAGCCTGCAAAACCTTTCAGCCAAAGGAAGCATCCGCAGATGCCAAAACATCCACTTTATAGAACTTTGCGAGAGTGAGCACCGACGACCAGGATGGCCACCATGCAAATCTGCATCACTGATGCCTGATGACGGAAGGCCCAGGAGGCACTAAGCACCCAAGTAGAGTGTGCCTTGACAGGGGAAGGAGGAATCTGACCCCTGATGGAATAGGCCTGAATCACCGTCTGTCTGATCCATCTGGAAATGGTCACAGAGGAAGCGGACAACCCTTTCGGAGGCCCATCCGTAAGCACAAATAGTGAGTCTGATTTTCTAAAAGACTCCGTAGTTGCCAGGTACACCCTAATCGCCCAGACCACATCCAAGGCATGCAAAGCAATTTCCTTCGGATGTTTTGGCCTGGGACACAGGGAAGTCAACACAATGTCTTCATTCAAATGAAAATCAGAGACAACCTGAGGAAGCAACGACTGACAGGGGCGAAGAATCACCTTATCACTGAAAAACCAAGTAAGGTTAACGACAGGATAACGCTGTCAATTCCGACACCCTGTGAGCAGAGGTTAGAGCCCCCAAAAAGGCTACCTTCTGGGACAGCGTAAGTGGGGGAATCTCCTGAAGATTCTCAAAAAGAGGCTTCTGGAGGACTGAGAGAACCAAATTGAGGTCCCAAGGCGGCAACAGAGACCGCACTGGAGGGGTCAAGTGCCTAACTCCCTGAAAAAATGTACGCACCAAGTAGTATGTGGCCAAGGACCATTGAAAGAAGACCACTAAGGCCGACACCTGACCCTTGATAATACTCAAGGCCAGTTTCTGCTAACCCCCCCCCCCCCCCCCCCGTTGAAGGAAGGTCAAGATCCAAGCAACGGAAAAATGAGCGAGGATGAACCCCAAGAGACTCACACCATGCAATGTACATCTTCCACGTACGATGGTAGATCTTCCTAGAAGTAGATTTCCTAGCTTTTAACAGCGTTGGAATCACCGACTATTCATCAGCACCTGGCTTTCAATAGCCACGCCATTAAAGCCAGCCACTGTATAGCAGGATGGAAGATTGGTCCTTGGGACAGCAGATCCTCCCTGAGAGGAAGCTTCCAAGGAACATCCGCGACCAGCCGCACCAGATAGGTGTATTAAGCCCGGCGAGGCCAGTCCGGGGCCACTAAGATGACCGGAATTCCTTCTGCCTTGATCCTGCGTAGAAGTCTTGCCAGAAGCTTGAGGGAGGGGATTTGTGTTGAGTGGGGGGAAGAAATGTTCTAGGAAGGGAAATGTGGCAGGAAGAGGGGGGGGGGGGTGATTTGTGTTGGGTGGGGGAATTTAAGGGCAGCAGGGCATATTAAATGTTCTAGGAGGGGTCATTTGGGAGGGGGGTTGCAAGGAAAGGTGATTGGGGCGGGGGGCTGGAGAGGATTTGTGCTAGAAGTGATATGGTAGAGGGGACTTGTGCTGGGAGGGTACATTTTTTGGTGGTGGGGTGGAGAATTTGTGCTAGTAGGGATGATCAGATGGTATTTGTGCTAAGAGGGAAAATTGGGAGGTGGGGATTTGTGCTAGGAAAGGGCATGGGGGGGGGGGGATTTTGAGGAGTAGAGGATTTGTGCTAGGAGGAGTGTTTTTTTTAAGGGGAGGGTGGAATTTGTGCTGGGAGGATTTAAGGAGAGCAGTGATGGGGGGGCAAACATTTGTGCTTGGAGGGGCATTTTCAGCAGGGGGGTGGATTTGTGATGGGAGTGGGGTTTATCTTTTGGGGGTAAGCATGCAGATTATTGCGTTTTTTTTGTTGTTTTTTTTTTCGGGAGGGGTATTTTTAGTAGTGCTCATACATCTTGGGAGGGAGGGGGGGGGGGTCACAGTTTGACATGTTCACCCTGGGTTCTAGATGGCCTTGTTTCTGCACTGGGTAAAGGATAGCAGGCCAGACATGAGCAATGGATAACGGACTACAGATTGGACATGCATAGAAGATGATGAAGTTGCTTTTCTGATGCCTACATGGCAGCACACACAGAACAAGTGAATATCTAGAAAAGTGAGCAAAAGGCTACGATCTTTATCACTTCGTTATGGGAAGGGCTTGCCAAAGCTCTGCCTGAAACCATCTGCAGAGAGGCCAGGCCATACGAGATCAGAGCAGATGAAGATAGTTGGGAATGACACCTTCACATGACAGTAAGTGTACAGACATGAGCACTGGATGACTAAAATCAAATCTTGTGACAAATAATGAATCCAACACTAAATGTATCTCACCGAAGTAATAAGAACATAAACACGAAGATCAAATTTTCTTCCTGTGAATGAAAACATTGTCTATATTAATTTATGCTTAGAAGACATATGAATAAACCCAGAATAAGCCCAAGTACTGCCCCTTTCACTTACACTATATTACCAAACGTATTGGGACGCCTGCCTCTACACGCACATGAACTTTAATGGCATCACAGTCTTAGTCTGTAGGGTTCAATATTGAGTTGGCCCAACCTTTGCAGCTATAACAGCTTCAACTCTTCTGGGAAGGCTGTCCACAAGGTTTAGGAGTGTTTCTATGGGAATGTTTGACCATTTTTCCAGAAGCACATTTGTGAGGTCAGGCACTGATGTTGGAGAGAAGGCCTGGCTCGCAGTCTCCGCTCTAATTCATCCCAAAGGGGTTCTACTGGGTTGAGGTCAGGACTCTGTGCAGGCCAGTCAAGTTCCTCCACCCCAAACTCGCTCATCCATGTCTTTATGGACCTTGCTTTGTGCACTGGTGCGCAGTCATCTTGGAACAGGAAGGGGCCATCCCCAAACTGTTCCCACAAAGTTGGGAGCATGGGATTGTCCAAAATGTCTTGGTATGCTGACGCCTTAATAGTTCTCTTCTTTGGAACTAAGGGGTCAAGCCCAACCTCTGAAAAACAACCCCACACCATAATCCCCCCTCTACCAAATGATTTGGACCAGTGCACAAAGCAATGTCCATAAAGACACGGATGAGTGAGTTTGGGGTGGAGAAACTTGACTGGCCTGCACAGAGTCCTGACCTCAACCCGAAAGAAAACCTTTGGGGTGAAATAGAGCGGACACTGCAAGCTAGGTCTTCTCATCCAACATCAGTGCCTGATCTCACAAATGTGCTTCTGGAAGAATGGTCAAACATTCCCATAGACCGGTGATGGCGAACCTTGGCACCCCAGATGTTTTGGAACTACATTTCCCATGATGCTCAACAACAGTACCGAGTGTATGAGCATCATGGGAAATGTAGTTCCAAAACATCTGGGGTGCCAAGGTTCGCCATCACTGCCATAGACACACTCCTAAACCTTGTGGACAGCCTTCCCAGAAGAGTTGAAGCTGTTATAGCTGCAAAGGGTGGGCCAACTTAATATTGAACCCTACGGACTAAGACTGGGATGCCATTAAAGTTCATGTACGTGTAAAGGCAGGCATCCCAATACTTTTGGTAATATAGTGTATTTCTGCCCCTCTACATTTTTTAAGAGAAAGCCTCTTAAGGTCCCTTTCACACTCGTGCGACTTGTCCTGCAATTTGGGACTGCAAAGTCGCATAACAAGTCGTACTCCATGATTTCCAATGAGTACCATTCATATCTGTATGACTTCAAGGTGCAACGACTTCATAGTAGTCCCTGCACTACTTTGGGCCGATTTTAACGCGTTTTGAGGTCCATAGACATAGGCATTGCTTCAAGTCCAGTCAAAATTGCGGGAAAAAAAACGGTGCAAAACCGCAGTAAAATCACGTGACTTTTAGGTCACACAAGTGTGAAAGGGGCCTTAGTAACTGGTATCTTATTCCATTGTGACCACAAGCAAATCAACAATACCAAACAAAAAACAAAAGCTTCAGCTTTTCACACCTCCGATTAGATATGGATTTTCTATATAACGCTGAGCCACATAATTTTCCACTGGGATTTCATCTTTCTGGTCGTCAGCACGACTCCCGTCCTGAAAAAAGGAAAACAATTTATATGCAAAGTTGTCACTATCCAAACTGAGATGTCACCTCACCCCTGCCATAAAATAGGCTTAGGTGCTACCTTCCTCCAGTCCATAATGTCCTTCAGCTTCCGGAACAGGAAAATTCCCTTCCCTTGTGACCTCGCCACCTGCAGGAAGAAGTTTTTTTTTTTTTTTTTTTTTTTTTAAAAAAAAAAAAAAAAAAAAAAAGGCATCAAACTGCATTAAAAAAAAACAAACAAAAAAACAATGTTGCAATCTCAAAATATGGCAGATGAAAGAGCAATTTCAGGCAACAAATTTAACCAACTGCTACAGTTAATTAGCACCAATGCAGCAACAAATTAAACCAACTGCTACAGTTAATTAGCAAACAATGCAACTGTGCTTGATGTCAGGAAAACCACTCTTTATCCTAAAGTGGAACTTTATCCACACCAACTTAATAAAACATCAAAATGAGTGTGTGATGTAAAGTGCCTCCAGCATTGCTCCTATTTCTTCTTGCTGAACAGCTGTAAGCCTGGCTTCACACCGAATGTAGCTTTGAAATCGGGGCTACTTCAACACAATTTCGAAGCCGCCGGTCAGTGCGATTTCATGTGAGGCTTGCTGAAATTGGTGCGACTCCATGCACAGATGTAAATGCAAGCCACACACAAAATCGCCAAAAATAGTGCAGGAACCTTTTTCAAATAGGTGCAAGCATGAACAGGGGCTAAATCATAAAGTGGAACTAAACCCATCCATTCAATGGTTTAAAAAAAAACAGTTACATTCCTGGGATGCCGAGGTTGCTAACTGTACATTTGCTTGTGTCCTCAACTAAACTGTCAAACTCAGTGGTGTGTTTTGGTTTTGTGCTGCCCTAGGCAAAACTAAAATCAGGCGTCCCCCCATCTAAATTTTCCCCACCCTTTCCTGTTTAAGATTCACCCCTTCATCTGTAAACTCCACCCCTTCCTCTTTAGGCGCCACCTCTTCCTATAAGAGCGCTACCTCTTCCTCTCTGTAGATTAAAGTGGATAACAAGTGCAATCCTTAACTTTGGGGAGGGTGCCAGCATGAACCCCTGAGATCTAAAGATGGGACACCTCCCCACCCCCAAAACTGAAGGACTACCAGTCCCAGTATGAATCCCTGAGATCTAAGGATGTGACCCCCCTAAAGCAAAGGACTACAAGTCCCAGCATGAACCTCTTAGATCTAAGGATGTGACTCCCTCCAAAAACTAGAGGACTACAAGTCCCAGCACGAACCCCTGGGATCTAAGAATGTGACCCCCCCAAAAAGTGAAGGACTACAAGTCCCAGCATTGATCTCTTAGATCCAAGGATGTGACTCTCTCCAAAATTAAAGGACTACAAGTCCCAACAAAAACCCCTGAGATCCAAGGATGTGACCCCCTTTGATCTCACAGTTCATGCTGGGACCTGTAGTCCTTCACTAGTTATTGGGGGCGGGGGTCACATCCTCAGCGCTGAGGGGATCATCCTGGGACCTGTAGTCCTTCACTTTTGGGGAGGTCACATCCCCCAAAAGTGAAGGACTACAAATCCTAGCATGAACCCCTAAGATCTAAGGATGTGACCCCCCACCCCCAAAGTGAAGGACTACAAGTCCCAGCATGAATCTCTTAGAACCAAGGATGTGACTATCTCCAAAATTAAAGGACTACAAGTCCCAGCATAAACCCCTGAGATTCTAGGATGTGACCCCCTTAGATCTCAAAGTTCATGCTGGGACCTGTAGTCCTTCACTTTTGGGGAGGTCACATCCCCCAAAAGTGTAGGACTACAAGTCCCAGCATGAACTGGGATCTGTAGCGCTATTGTCTTGGGAACAACAAGATAAGAGGGAACGAAGGACACTGAGATCTAACTAATGTTCTTTCTTGTTCATGACACACTAATATCTCAATGTTCACAAAATGTCTTCTAAAACTAAAATGGAAGAACTCTTGCTCAATTCTCTTTCACCCACCTACCAAAACTTACAGGCTTCATGATCCAGGTGATTCCAGGATTTTTGCGGAATTCCTCAACAAACAGATGATATTCGGAGGGCAACTCGAACGTCTTTGGAAAGAAGTCACATTTTGCTGCCTCCAGCCTCCCCGACTCCCTCTCAAGAAGCTTCCGGAAACGTTTCAGATTTTTAACCATGAAGTTTTTGCGGGTCAGCTGGAGGAAAAAAGCAACGGGAACTTTGACTGGGTGGATTTCTACCACTTTATAGTAAACCATAAATGAAAACTCAAGGTTTGCATGCAACCTAAAAAAATAAAAACACGAATTGAATGCTATAAAAAAATGGATCAGATAAAAAAAAAAAAAAAAACTACAGCATACTTGCCTAGGCCTGGTGACAACTTTGGGCCTTTTGGTGGGGATCTTGGAAAAGCTAAGGGTCCCAAAGACCTTGACAAAACACTGTGCTGGATCGTATAGTCTTGAGATTTAGAGCTTGTTCACATGTAATGCAGGGACTGCCGCTCTTCTGAAAAGTGATCCACATTCAGATTGCTTTTCAGAGGCATTTGACAGGCGGAAGGGGGGGGGGGAGCGATATGTCACCTCCTTGCCACCTGATTTAACCCTATAATTGCCGTACTACTGCACCACAATAGCATGCATTGTAAACAGTTGCAGTGCGGTTGCATTAGTTGTGTTTGGTAGCGACATTGCAGTGTCATGCCCAGGGCATTTTTTCAGCGAGAACGCGGGGGAACGCCGTTCCGGTACCTCCAGCACTGAATGTATGTAATTGGCAAGGGGTGCTAGAGGGTCCATTGATGATGGCTGCTGGGGAATCTATTGTCCCTGATAGGAATCCATTTTTGAATTGGGGCCCATTGTTGCTGGGATGAGGGTCTTATTCTGATGGGCACTCAATTGCTGCTGTGAGGGATCTACTGTTAAGAGGGGGTCTATTGTTGCTGGCTGCTGGAGAGTCTGTTGATGCTTGTTGCTGGGAGATCTTTTGCTGCTGCTGGGGATCTATGGTTGCTAGTGTGCATTTGTTCCTCGGGGGTCTATTGCTGTGTGAGAGATCTACTGTTGCTTTTACTGCCTTTCTTGTTATCATTTACACATTCTATATAAATTACTTAGCACCACAAAAATGATACGTGGTTCTGTATTCTTTAAAAGGGGGGGGGGGGTACTGGGAGGTGAGTAGGGGGTGAAACCATGGGACAGTGCTTGTAGATTGGTAGGTGGCAGAGACAAGGGGTGACTCAAAAGATGGGGAACTTCCTACACCTATTCTCTCAGAATAAAAAGACCTGGTCATGCTGTTTTTCCTCACCATGTGCCATAACTGGCTGTATGTTAGTGTTCAGGTGGGCAGTTGGGGTTGGTAAACTCACAGCTCAACTGCCTGATTTTACTGCCCCCTCAGCCGCATGTGTGAATGAAGCCTTAAAACATTTTTTTTTAAATAATAAACATGTTATACTTACCTGCTCTGTGCAATGGTTTTGCACAGAGCAGCCCCGATCCTCTTCTTTTTGGGTCCCCCGCTGGCGCTCCTGCCCCCCCCCCCCCCCCCGAGTGCCCCCACAGCTAGCGGCTTGCTGTGGGGGCACTTGTGCATGCACGCTCCCAAGCCGGCTATTTTTTTCCATAAGACACACAGAGCACAAGCTCAGCCCCGCCCCCTGCTCTCCCTCCTCACTGGCTTTGATTGACTGCAGCAAGAGCCATTTGCTTCCACTGCTGTGGCTAAGCCAATGAGGTGAGAGAGAGCTCGAAGGAGCCTCTGCTCATGTGTACACCACTGGATCGAAATTGGTTCAGGTAAGTATTTAGGGAGGGGCTGTGGGGCTACATTAAGGATTTTTACCTTAATGCAGAGAATGTATTAAGGTAAAAAACGTTCTGCCTTTAGAACCACTTTGAGATCATTAGCTTTCCCAGAATGCTGCGGTGAGGCCCAGTGACATAACTGGGACCTATAGGAAGTTGGAAATCTGGATGTAAGGGGACAATTTTTACATTTTTCTTCCAATGTTTTCTTTTTGTAATAATTTCAGTCACTGTTTTTTTTTTAATTATATATATATATATATATATATATATATATATATATATATACACATACATATATATATATATATATATATATACACATACATATACACATACAAAAAACGTGATGCGCCAAAATTACACAAAAAGAAAAACTCTTAAAGTGATGATAATATATATATATATATTAATAAAATAAATCGAGTCCATAAGGCACTCAACAGTGCTCGTGCTCAAATACAATAAAATGTGCGTAAAGTGTCCAAATAAAGAATCCAATCTTGTGGACAATAAAGTGGAAAATGAACACCAATAAGTGAGATCCCTCCACCAGATGAATTAGCCTCTCACCTCCATGTAGGACCCAAACGGGCCAGCAAATGCATATATAAGGGTGTTGGGCTCCTGGAAATGACCTCCCAGCTTTTCACCTCCGGGAATCACGGGACATATGATTGAAAAAAATAGGGCAAAATCTAGTGCTCTCTGCTAGTAAACCCAATAGGCTTTATTACAATGAATTACAGTCAACTCACATTTCCGGGGCACTAAGCCATGCCTGCTGATATGGCAAAACAGTAGTGTATATCACCGGAGAGATGGTCGGCGTCGGCCACGCAAGCTCCACCCCCTAGGGGCGGGGCCGACAAGTAGGAGCACTCCCGTGTCACTGGATTTGACTGACAGCAGCAGGAGCCCATGGCTCCCACTGCTATCAATCTGTCCAATGAGGAGAGAGACTCATGCACATTGCTGGATCAGATTGGGCTTATGTATAAAGGAGCTGCAGCAAAGACGGTTTTTCACCTTAATGCATAGCATACATTAAGGTGAAATACCTTGAGACTTCAATCACTTTAATGATTCAACATCAAATTCTTGTTAAGATGTCAGTTTTCATTTTCAAAAATATTAAATGAAAAACTCAACACAAAAAGAAATAAGGGAGAGCAGGGCTGGCCCTACCATGGGTCCTGCTGGGCCCATTGGACCCAGGCAGCACTTTGAGAGGTGCAGCAAATTGACACCCAAGATATTTTATTTCCAGCAGTTTTGTGTGTCGCTGCCCTGATGAGTATGAGGAGGTGGAGCGTCACCTCCGGGGAACGTCCCTCGTGTGATCGTAATGTGTGCAATGACGTCAGACATCAGCGCCAGGGCTGCTATTAGAAATCGTGGGGCCCTGTACAGCCTTCCTGGCAGGGCCCCCCTAACTCAGTCTACACCCCACCCACCCACCTGGGGTGCAGTGAAACAGCGGCATGACTTTACACCTCTACGCTGCAAAACTTGGAGAAGTCCCACTTCCTGGGCCCCCTACTGACCTGATGGGACCCAGGGGAATTGAATTTAAGCCCTTGTAAACAAGTAGGAGCGGGGATGTGGTCTAGTAAAAACTATTTATTGGTTTAGGGAGAAATTAACAATAAAGTTGCCCCGGGCCCCCCTGTTTAGCTGATGAGGTCTGGGCCCAGTACCATTGGACCAGTTGTACTGCCTTATCAGCAGCCCTGATCAGCGCACTCCATCTCACGCAGGGAAGACTGGATCTTCTAGGGCGGTGGCTACGGTGGACACAGGAGGACTGAGGACAGACAGGTGTTTGGTGGACCGGTCCACTGGTGAGGTATGGAAGAAAATAGCCGTAAATATAATATGTTCTACATTTCATATTTAATAAAAGGTATTACTGTTTTTATTGGGTTTTTTTTGGTCCCTATACCCCACAAAGCAGCCCCTTAACCCCCCCACCACAACGCAGCCCCTTAACCCCCCCACCACAACGCAGCCCCTTAACCCCCCCACCACAACGCAGCCCCTTAACCCCCCTCCCATAACGCAATGCAACCCCTAAAAAATGATGCATATAGACAAGGTGCTTTTGCATGTAAATAGGACTTCCTGATAAATTTAATTATCATGATATAAAATAATGAATGGCCATTTGGTATGCGTGATTTTTTTTTTTTTTTTTTGAGGGGGTGGGGGGCAGCATTTCATTCTTGGACCCAGGCAGCACAATTTCTTGGGCCAGCCCTAAGGGAGAAGATATAGTAAATCATTGCAATTCTCCAATTCTGAGGGGTTGGGGGTGGGCGGGGAGATTTAAAAGGGGAAAATTGTGTTATTTGCTACTCTGTAATATTCTTTAAGCATTTTGTAAAATTGTTGGAAATTTAAATAAATAAAAATTATAATTAAAAAAAAATAAAAATAAATAATAATTCTTACGATTTCAATAGTCTTTTCTTTTTCAGAGTTGACTGTTTGCCATATGAAATCTGTAAACAAAAAGGAGCCCCTATGGGTACAGAACAATAGGATTGCTGAAAATAACTGCCATTAGTGACCAGTGCAGCTCACAGCAGCCTGAAGAAAGCTGGGCAGGCAAGAAAACCTGGCAACAGTTTTGCCTCCATAGGACCAGAAAACTACAGACCCCAATGTGATGGAGGTCACATGACATGGCGGTGATCACCCATCTGCTCTGGAAAAACAATACATATAGTCTGAACGATTATTTTGCTCAATACTGACATTATCCCATTTCCTTTAAAATGACAGGAGTAGAAAAAGGTCAGTCACCTCATAGTGGTTGCGGAAGTGACAGATGCGCACATGTTCTTCCATGTAAATATGGTCAAAGTTCTCCCGCAGCCAACCGACATCGCACCAATAAAAGTCCCATTCGCCATCACTGGAGAAACATTTTGGAGTAAAAATTAGAATTACTTACCACATAATGTAATGATGGAAGAGCCCTGGGGCCATCATTAAAACAATTTCAAAGATTTCGGAGCTTGAAATTTTTTTTTTTTTTTTTAAAGAATTCTGAGTTTGAAAATCAGAATTCTGAGATTAATAAATTTTAGCATGGTCCAAAACTGTTAAACACAAAATTCTGAGATTATAAGTCAGAATTCTGACTTATAGGCCCCATGCACACGGGGCGTTAGAAAAAACGTACGTCAAAGTTAGTTCTGACGCCGGAAAAAGCAGCTGTAAAAACGTGCTTTCAGTAGCTTTTTCCATTGGCGTTATTGCACGTTTTGCCACGTTGCTTTTAGCAGCGTTTTTTTTTCTTCCATTCAAAATCAATGGTTCCCTATGGGAGCCTATTGATTTGAATGGAGGTCGCACCGCAACACCGCAAGTCGGATCCGACTTGCGGGGCGACTTGCGCTGTGAGAATCTTGAGGGGGAACTCCATGCCAAAATGGGAAAAAAACGGCGTGGGGTCCCCCCCAAGGTTCCAAACCAGGCCCTTCGGGTCTGTTATGGAATTTGAGGGTAGCCCCATGCCGAAAAAACGGCGTGGGGTCCCCCCCAAAATCCATACCAGACCCTTATCCGAGCATGCAGCCCGGATAAGGGTAGGGTGCGACCTCCATTCAAATCAATAGGCTCCCATAGGGAACCATTGATTTTGAATGGAAGAAAAAAAAACGTATAACGTGGCTTAACGCACGCTAAGCAACGTTATAGCAAAGTTATTCAGCTTTTAGCAGCGTCAAGCGTTTTTAACGCTGTAACGCTGGTCCTCAGAACGCGCAGGTGGTGGGTTCTTGTTGCAGCCTAAAAACGCCTAAGCCACTTACAGCTCAAAAACGTCTGAGTGTGCATGAGGCCATAGAATAACATCGAGGGGCGTTTTTAGGCTGCAAAAAGAAAACGCCTGACGCTGCTTACAGCAGCGTTAAAAACGTCCCGTGTGCCTTAATCTCAGAATAGTGTTTACATTTTTTTTAGCATGGTCCAAACTTGTAATCTCAGAACTCTGACTTGCAAAGTCAGAATTCTAACTTTTAATCTCAAGAATTCTGACATTCAAACCCAGAGTTCTGACTTTCAAACTTCTGTAAAAAAAAAAAAAATTTACAAGCTCAGAAATCTTTGAAATTTTTTTATGATGGCCCCAGGGCTCTTCCATATGTATGGAAGAGCCCTTGGGTCCATCATAAAAACAATTTCAAAGATTTCTGAGCTTGAATTTGTTTTTTTTTTACAGAATTCTGAGTTTGAAAGTCAGAATTCTGAGATTAATAAATTTTAGCATGGTCCAAAACTTTTAAAACACAAAATTCTGAGATTAAAAGTCAGAATTCTGAGTTTAAAAGTCAGAATTCTGACTTTTAATCTCAGAATTGTGTTTAAAAAATGTTAGCATGGTCCAAACTTGTAATCTCAGAATTCTGACATTCAAACCCAGAATTCTGACTGTTAAACTTCTGTAAGAAAAAAAAAATTCAAGCTCTTCCATATGTAATGTACGTTGGACATTCTGCATCAATTTAGGCAAATTACAAAAAATCAGTGGAAAAAAAGAAAAAAACAATAGACAATACAAACTGCTAGCAAAAGATAAAGTAGCCAGTACACACAATGCAGTTCCAAACCAGCCCTGATAACCCCCACCTTTGTTCAAAGCTCTAATGTAAAACTAGCAAAACTACAGGCAGCTGATTTGTAACCTGCAGCACCGACACTTCTGATACTCGTGGTCCAAAGTGGAACAGCAGCCAGGATATCTTTTTCTGGTTTTGAATAAATTAGGAAAAGTTTTTATTGCAGTTTGTTGTCTCCTTTGGGGAGATGCCGGTTCGGGTTCTTGTCGATTAATCATAAAGACAGGAAGTAAAAGGAAATCTCCCAAAGGAGGTTCTATTTCAGGGGTGCGCAAGCTTTTTACCCACTTGCCTACTGGGCACTTAAACCCCCTTTCTGCCCAGGCCAATTCTCAGCTTTCAGCACTGTCGCTCTTTGAATGACAATTGCGCGGTCATGCAACACTGTACCCAAATTACATTTTTTTTTTCTTAAATAAATAGAGCTTTCTTTTGGTGGTATTTAATCACTACTGGGGTTCAGTAAAAATACTAAAAATTTTATAGAGAAAAAAAAAAAAAAACAGTTTTTATAGTTTGTTATATAATTTTGCAAACAGGTAATTTTTCTCCTTCATTGATGTGCGCTGATGAGGTGGCACTGATAGGCTGCACTGATGGGCACTGATAGGCTGCACTGATAACGTGGCACTGGTGGGCACTGATAGGTGGCACAGATGGGCGGCACTGAAGGGCACTAATAGGTGGCACTGATGGGCAATGATAGGCACTGGTAGGTGACACTGATAGGCAGCACTGATGATGGGGCACTGGTGGGCATTGATAAGTGGCAATGGTGGGCACTGATAGGTGGCGCTGGTGGGCATTGGAAGGTGGCACTGGTGGGCACAGATGCTCCCCCTCTTTGGGACCGATGTCCCTCTGACAGCAGCCAGCGTGAGGAGAAAGTAAAGCTGATCACTTGCTGCTGTTTACATCGCGTAATCAGCTGTCATTGGCTGACAGCTGATCACGTGGTAAGGGGCCGGGACTCCGATCTGTGATCAGCCGAGTCTCATGGATTCGCTAATCACAGAGTGAGCCGCGTGCGCTCCGCAGGGAACACGCAGGCAGCTCATGCATGGAAGGACGTACATGGACGCCCTTCCGGCAATTAAGGTCCGCGGTGTAGCCGTCTTTTGGCTATAGAACATGAACGGGAAGAAGTTACAGGACTATTTAAAGGGGTTCTAAAGGCAGAAGGTTTTTTTTTATCCTAATGAATTCTCTGCATTCAGATAAAAAAACCTTCTGTGTGTAGCAGACTCCCTCATACTTACCTGAGCCCCATCTCTATCCAGCAATGTCCATGAGTGCCTCAGCCATCGGGGACTCTCCCCCCTGACTGACTGAGACACCATAGGCTCCTGCTGCTGTCAATCAAAGTCAGTTAGTCAATGAGGAGAGAGGGGGCAGGGCTAACTGCAGCTCTGTGCCTGAATGGATACACGGAGCCGTGGCTCGGCTGCCCCCAGAGCAAGCTGCTTGCTGTGGGGGCACTCAACAAGAGGGAGGGGCCAGGAGAGCCAGCGGGGGGGGGGGGGGGGACCCGAGAAGAGGCGGATCCGGGCTGCTCTGTGCAAAACCAACTGCACTGAGCAGGGAAGTAGAACATGTTTGTTATTTTTATAGAATAAAAGAACAAGACTTTATAGTAACTTTAGGCGGACGCGGGCCACAATGAACTATGGGGTTTTACTGCCCCCCCAAACAGCAAATGTAAACAAGCCCTTACTTTTCTTAGCTCCCTATAAGGCTGCTTTCACACTGATGTGCAACCCACGGGTGCACCTGCGGATTAGCTGCACTAAGCCCTATATAGACCTCTCATACATCTTGTGGGTAAATGGAAATTTTGGTGCCGAAACTGAAACCGAAAATGCAGGATGCACTTGGCTGAAAACCGAAAAACAATCGTTTTTGAAAAATATTTATACATTTGTATATATAATTGTATTATATTTGACTTTTTAATTAAAATCATGAATTTAAATAAATATGAATTGATAATAAATAGGATTTTATTGTCGGCCATTATTGGAACTCTTACCGCCAGAAAAATGCATCCCTTTAAATTCCATGTATTTGATCACACTGGTCCGTTCCGCTTCTGTTGTGGGGTGAAAAATCCTGCTTGATGCATTTTTGCTCAGTAAAAAAAAAAAAAAAAAAAAAAGAAAAGAATGCACTAAAAAACGCACCTCCCCGTTGAAATGCTATGAAAAAACGCAGCAATACCGCACCCATGTTACATTTTTGATGCAGTTTTTAAAACCCATAAACTAAGAAAAACACACTATAAAGCACAGTAAAAAAACGTGGTAAAAAAAAATAAATAATCGCAGCAAAAACTGCTGTAAAATCGCCATAAAATCGTGGCAAAAATCACATCCGTTTTCAGCGCCATTATTGCCAATTTTTTCTCTTATCGGCAAAATGCAGATAACACCATTTAGGGACGATATGTTTAGCTGAAATTTCGGTGCATCTCTACTTGTGTGTGTCTATGGATCAGTGCAGCTAACCCGCAGGAAAGCCGTAGGTGCACCTGTAAAGCAGCCCAATTACCCTTTATTAGAAGGGACACCCCCACCGCGCTGGTAAAACCACCCGCTGGTCAGCCATAGAGCAGCCCCTGATCCTGCAGCAAAGAGAGGGAGAGGACCCCACCAGACTCACCAGGCAGTCACCAGCAGCACCAGGCTCAAAGCACTCCATCCACAGGCTCCACAGTAATGGCCGCCATTCAATTCAATGCCGGACTAACGCAAAATGGCCGCCCCGGATACACAAACATGGCCACCAACCCATACAGAAAATAGGCTACAACAAAATGGTGGCTCCACAGGGATCCCAGGGACCCAGGAGGGACCTCTGGGCCCAGGCAAGACACAGAGCAAGAAGAGAGGGCAGTGGAAGGAGCCCCCCACCAAATACAGCCCCCCCCCACAGCCGTTCACCCTTTCGCTGGTGGCGTACCCCCCATCCCTATCCCCAGTACAGCACCCTGCCCCAGCCCAAGGAGGTAGCCAGACCACCATACAACCCCAGTATAGTTGGAGGGGGGATGGGGGGGCATAGATGACCCACAGGACCATTAGATTTAAGGGGGGGGGACTAACAGGAAGGAGGGGAACCAGGGGTCTGACAACCCCAGGGGCAGGGGCCCGCGTCCACCCAAAAACCCTCCAGGAGGAAAAGGGGGGGATAGCTACTCACCATACCAGGAACCAGGTGGGCACCGCTCCAGGCAGAACCTCCTCGCCTAAATGGGGGGCTGTCGGCAAGGAGAAACGCTGCGACGTAGGCCTGGACCTGGTCGTATGCGACCTCGTAGGCCAGCCCCGTCCGGTAGGGCTGTGTTGCACCCGACCTAGCGCAGAGCTGAGGAATGCATGCGCTCGCTGGCCAGACTGGGGTGACTACTGGATCTAGATTATCCAGCCGTCCCCCGTGTCTGGCAGTTGATTGTAGATCTCACAGGAAAAAAATCTATCTAAAAAGAAAAAATTGCCAGGACCAGAGATCCCAGCAAGGAACTAGGTCCTTACTCCTGACTAGGCAGAAAAAAACTGAGTACCTATAGCAGAGAGAGGGAGTATACCCCCTGGTACTGCCCATAGGCGGAGTCAAGTTCTTTTTCTGCCTAGTGTCCTACTCCTGTAGGGGGCAGTATAACCCGATGGTCAAGAAGATCAGGAGCGGTGTCCGTCAATGAACGAAAGAGGAAAAAAAAGTTTTGGTTGCAATCCTGGGTTTTAGTAAAAGAAAATTTAAATTGTAACAAAAACTTACTCCTTCACTTCCGTCCAGCCTGGCCGCTGCCTCAGCACATCTGCAATGGTGTTAATGAGTGCACACCTGTATCGGATGCAGGATCGGGGCTCCCTGATACAAAACACAATGAGAGTGTGTGAATGACCTGCGAGACCCAGCTCTAAGGCTCCGTTCACATATTGGCTTCTCGGATCGTAGGCAATCGCTGTGATTCTGCCCGCGATCCTGAATCATTGCAAATCGCGGGACGCCCGTGCGATTCCCATGACTTGCAATGGCCCCCCAAACGCGTCACGGTTTTGCCACTATTGTTGCCCGACGAATTGCGGTAAAATCAAGCAAACAGAAACACGGGATGTCTATCGCCCAAAAGAAGTTCTTGTACTTTTTTTGGATGACAGGCGTCCCGCAATTCTGTTTACGCGAATTTACCATGATTCATTGGGCAGCAATCACAGTAGAATCGCGCAAACAGAATTGTGGGATGCCTTTCGCCCCAAAAAAGTACTTTTTTAGGGTGACAGGCGTCGCAGGAAGAATAAAGCGATTCTGCCCGCGGTCCGAGGCGCCAATATGTGAATGAAGCCTAATAATATCACATGATGTATTCCTCCTTACCGATCCTTGGAGCGCTGGTATCCATACTGAGCTCTGGCTGCAACAACCTGGTAACAAACATGGCAGTTACTGATTGGGCAATAAAAACACCTCAATTTAAACTTCCTACTGTATATATATATATAGATGGAAGATGGAAACAGAAAGAAAGGGGAAAAAAAAGGAAGAGTGTAAAGAAAAGAAAAACGAAAGGAAGAAGTAAAAGGAAAGGGAAAAGAAACCAAAGTGGGAAAAAGAAAGAAAGTGGGAAAATAAATGGAAGAGGGAAAGGGGAATCAAAATCAGGGAGTGAAAACAGGAGGGAAAAGAATGTAGAAAAGAATGGAATGAGGAAGGGGAAAAAAACAAAAGGGGGGTGGGGGGGGGTGGAGTAAAAAAGACGGAAAGGGAACACAGGAACGAAGAGGGGAAAAAGAAGGCAAAGACAGAAAGGGAAGGGAAAAGTTGAAAAAGAAAAAGGAAAAAAGGGGAAAAAAGAAAGGGAGAGGGGAAGGCCAAAAGAAGAGGGAAAGGGAATAAAATAGGGAAAAGAAAAAAGGAAGAGGAATGGCAAAGGAAGAGGGAAGAGAAAATGGAAGGGGAAAATGAATAGGAAACAATAGGGAGAGTGCATGGAAAAGGATAGTAAGAGGGAAGAGTTAAGGATAGGAAGAGGAAAGGATAGGAAGAGGAAAGGATAGGGGAGGGGAAAGCACAGGAAGAGGGAAGAGCAAAGGACAGGAAGAGGGAAGAGCAAAGGACAGGAAGAGGGAAGAGCAAAGGACAGGAAGAGGGAAGAGCAAAGGACAGGAAGAGGGAAGAGCAAAGGACAGGAAGAGGGAAGAGCAAAGGACAGGAAGAGGGAAGGGGGGAAAAGGATAGAGAGAGGGAAGGGGGAAAGGACAGGGAGAGGGAAAGGACAGGAAGGGGGAGGAGGAAAGGATAGGGAGAGGGAAGGGGAAAGGGAAGAGGGAAAGGGAGGGGGAGTGGACAGGGGGAAAGGATAGTGAGAGGGAAGGGGAAAGCACAGGAAGGGGGGAGGAGGAAAGGATAGGGAGAGGAAAAGGGAAGGGGGAAAAGGAAAAGGGAAGGGGGAAAGGAAAAGGGAAGGGGGAAAGGAAAAGGGAAGGGGGAAAGGAAAAGGGAAGGGGGAAAGGAAAAGGGAAGGGGGAAAGGAAAAGGGAAGGGGGAAAGGAAAAGGGAAGGGGGAAAGGAAAAGGGAAGGGGGAAAGGAAAAGGGAAGGGGGAAAGGAAAAGGGAAGGGGGAAAGGAAAAGGGAAGGGGGAAAGGAAAAGGGAAGGGGGAAAGGAAAAGGGAAGGGGGAAAGGAAAGGGGAAAGGAGAGGGAAAGGGGAAAGGAGAGGGAAAGGGGAGGGAAGGGGGAAAGGAGGGGGAAGGGGGAAAGGAGGGGGAAGGGGGAAAGGAGAGGGAAGGGGGAAAGGAGAGGGAAGAGGAAAAAGGATAGGAAAAGAAGAGAGAAAAAGGTAAAAGAAAAGGAAGAGGAAAGGAGGATGAAATGATGATGAAAGGAAAAAGGATTAATATACTAATACATTTCATATGTGGTCACTGTGACAGGAAGGGGTGGGGGATCTCACCACAGGGGGACACAGACAGCAACAGCGCCCCCTTACCATTCTCCTCAATATCAAATATTAAAAAAAAAAAAAACAATTGTCTGAAGTTACAGCCAAAAACATTTTGCTTACTAAATTTCATATTAGCTTGCACACCTGTATCCTTATCTCAAAGACGCCCAGCCTTGTTATATTTGTGTCCCCTTGAAGAAACAGCTCAGAATTTCCCCCATCAGAGGGACATTGTCTCACTGAACCTCAATAAATGAATGTTGCTCCCAGCAATGTACAGCACCTAACAATCAATTATGGGGACTTATTTGGGTCTGGGCAATCATCCTAGCATGGCTGCTAAACAGATGTGTGTACTATGAGAAGCATTCATAAAAATAAATAATAATAATAATAATAATAATATGATCCTTGCAGGAAAATCCATACCCCACCAAGTCACATAATCTAGGCTGGTCACATGACCCAATACAGCCAGGTCAGAGTCATGTGACTTGCTCATATCCCTCCACACTCAGACTGGCCCGCAGTAATAGACTCACATGGTATCTGATAACCGTACAGAAGGACAGCTCACCTTCCCCTTGGACATGTCTCTCCTCCCGGGATCCCCGCTTATACAAACACAAGCCCGTGCATTAGCGTGGCTGCCCGGCTGCCATGGAAACACAAGCCCAGCCCACCGCTCCTACGCGCCTCATGATTGGGGCTGTGCCGGAAGTGCGTCTCCGCTGCAGAGTTGTCGCCGCACAGCGGCCGCCATTTTGTTGGTTTGCCTACAGGTCGAGAAGGCTGGGCTGCTTTTGGCAGCATTGTATTTTGGTGGAAAGGGAAAAGCGGTGTGTAATCTATGGAATGGAACGTAATAATAACTAATATTACTGCCATCACTAATATTATTATTGTTACAGTAATACAATTAATTATAATCATATTATAAATTCACAATTAAAAGTTTAATATTTAAATGTATTAATATGTTATTTAATTAATATTAAAATATTAATTATTTTCACATGGTACATTTTCATAGAATTAACTATTTTCATTTTATTAGTATATATTATTGCACTGGCGCCTATTAAATATCCATATAAAAAAAAAATATATATATATATACATATATACTGTATATATATTAGGGATCGACCGATATATTGAGGACCGATATGCACTCTCCCCAATATATCGAAATTGGCCCCGGAAGTTATACTTATTTATATTTATTTATATTATATATATATATTTTTTTTTTTTCATAGAAATTATTTTTTTTTTTTTTAGGGAAATTATATTCTGATCTTTTTTTAACCACTTAAGCCATGGAAGATTTTACCCCCTTCCTGACCAGGCCCTAATTTGCGATTCGGCACTGCGTGACTTTAACGGACAATTGTGCGGTCGTGCGACGCTGTACCTAAACGAATTTGACGTCCTTTTTTTTCCCACAAACAGAGCTTTCTTTTGGTGGTATTTGATCACCTGTGCGATTTTTACCTTTGCGCTATAAACAAAAAAAGAGTGTCAATTTTGCAAAAATAACAATATTTTTCACATTTTTTTATATGAAATTCCCCCCCAAAAAAATGTAAAAATCAAAATTTTTTAACATTTTAGGCCAATTTGTTTTCTGCTACATATTTTTGGTAAAAAAAATCGCAATAGGCGTATTTTGATTGGTTTGCGCAAAAGTTATTGCGTTTACTAACTAAGGGAAAGATTTTTGTAATTTTTGTTGTTTTTTTTTAACGAGTAATGGCGGCGATCTGAGATTTTTTTTGCAGGACTGCGACATTGCGGTGGACAGATCGGACCCTTGACTGACATTTTTGACACTTTTGGGGTTACCAGTGACATTACTACAGTAATCAGTGCTATACATATGCACTGTTACTGTAAAAATGACACTGGCAGGGAAGGGGTCAACTTTATTGGAGATGCAGGGGTTAAATGTGTCCCTAGGGGCGTGTTTCTAACTGTTATGGGATGTGGCTGTGTGTGTAACTACAGAGATATACGATCCTACATAGCAGGATCGTATGATCTCTGCACTTACACAGGGGAGAATGACAGGCGGCTGTGTTTACATTAGCCGCCTGCCTTTCTCCCTCTTTACCGGTCGGTCGCGAGTGACCGGCGGACATTGGGTCCGCCGGTCACACGCGCGGGGATCACAGTGAACAAGCGGGGGTGGGAGCGCGCCTCCGGCGGCGCGCGCTCGCCCCCTATTGGCTCGCAGGCAAGTGACGTACCCATACGTCACTTTGCCTGCACGGGGCTGACCGCCGCAGTGTATGTACTTGCGGCGTTCGGCAAGCGGTTAAAGTGCAAAGTGATTTTGTAGTTCTTTTTAATAATATGGGGAGAAATGGAAAATTGTATCAAACACCTGCCTTAATTTCTCTTACCTGGCGCCAATCTATGGCAGCATAGTACCACATGTGACGTGTGCTGCCATGTTGGCACCAGGAAGAGCAGTTCTGATTAAATAGAAGTCAATGAAGCCCCCTTACATAGAATTCCAAATAGGAAACTAAATTTAATAGTACAGTATAGCGTAATCTAATAGTAAATATTCTTTAACAAAGTCATTTAGCACTTCAATTG
This sequence comes from Pelophylax lessonae, assembly GCF_965119305.1. NCBI lineage: Eukaryota > Metazoa > Chordata > Amphibia > Anura > Ranidae > Pelophylax > Pelophylax lessonae. The sequence goes on from NC_138778.1 coordinate 212,220,793, forward strand.
TACAAAAAATAACTAAATAAATAAAATAAATAAAATAATTAAAATTGCTATACTGAGACTTCAACTGACTAAAGGGGAACTAAACTCTCCCAATCAACATACATAATTTGAATCCATATGCTCATAGCCTTAGTAAATAGATAGGAAATAGATAGAATAGGAAAGTGTGTTATATTTGCTTGTTTTCATTTTTTTATTTTCTTCAGTTACTTTGTAGTTTCTGGCCTAGACCAAAATAACATTATATACATAAAATACATCCCAGGAGTCTCCATGGACATTTTTTAAATTCATCTGGAGGAGGGGCTTTCTCAGCTAAGCACACCCTCCTGAGTGCATGCCAGAGCTAAGGGCAGATGGATTCCAGGAAGTGAATGCTACATAAATCATCTTCCCTTACTGAAGATGGCTGCAGCTAGAAGTGCTGGGGGCAGGGCAAAGAATAGGTGCAGGTACTCTCTCCACCCTGTCCTACATCTGAGCACGGCCCCCTGTCTCCACCCTATCCACCTCCTAGTACCACTCCATTTAGAGAATACAGAGCCAAGTATTATTTTGTGGTATTAAGTTACTTGTATGCAGGGGAGGGCTGGCAGCTTTAGGCCTGGGGGGCAAGTCCAGTCACGTGGCCCATTGAACCATTGAATCAGCTCACCATCCATGCCCACCCGGTTTTATAATGGATATTGATGTTATGAAGCAAGACAAACTTGATGCAATGTGGTAACAATTTAATGTTAATAGCAATAAAGGAGGTTTAACAAAAATACATGACATCACGCCAGGTGGGGGCCTAGGAAGCTCCTGTCGGGCAGAGGTCACTCTGCCTGACAGGGAAGTAACTGTGTTAGTATTCTGCCAGCCGGGTGCAGGAGCGCGCTCTGCATACTCATACCGCTCCACTGCAGCTCTGCAAATATAACATTTTGTAGCTGTATACAGTGTCTGGACCCTATATTAATCCAGCCCTGAGTGTGGCCTTTTTACCTGGCAGCAGAGTGGCCCGGGGGGCATTTGCCACCCTGCCCCCCTTCCCAGTCCTCCCCTGCTTGTATGGAATGGTTTCATAATAATAGATAGATCCCCCCAGAAACAATAGATCCTTCCCAACAACAATAGACCTCCCTGCAACAATATACCCTCCTCCAAGAACAAAATACACTTCCCAGTAATAATAGATTCCCACCAGCAATAATAGATCTGCCATAGCAGCAAAAGATCTCTGCTGGCAACAATAGATCCCCAGGCAGCCAGCACCAATATACCCCTCCAAAAGTGGATCCCCCCCCCAACAATATAAGAAACCCAGAGCAAAAGATCCCTCACCAACAACAAAAGACCCTTACTGGCAACAATAGATCCCCCATCAGCCAGCCCCAATATACCTCCCCTCAACAGTGGATACCCCCCAACAACATAAGAACCCCAGAGCAAAAGATCCCCCACCGAAAACAACGATAGACCCCTGCTGGAAACAATAGATCCCCCAGCAGCCAGCATCAATAGACCCCCCCAACAGTGGATCAGCCCCAGCAACATAAGAACCCCAGAGCAAAAGATCCCCCACCAACAACAATAGATCCCTGCTGGAAACAATAGATACCCCATCAGCCAGCACCAATATACCTCCCCAACAGTGGATGCCCCCCAACAACATAAGAAACCCCAGAGCAAAAGACAAAAGACCCCCCACCAACAACAATAGACCCTTGCTGGCAACAATAGATAACCCAGCAGCCGGCATCAATAGATCCCCCCCAACAGTGGATCACCCCCAGCAACATATGAACCCCAGAGCAAGAGATCCCCCACCAACCACAATAGACCCCCCCCACAACGGTAGAACCCCCCCAGCAACAAAAGACACCCCCCTAGCATTATTACAACCCCTAAGTATTCTAAGTAATTTTCTAGCAAAAAATACAGATTTTAAAGCAAAGTTCCGCTGGCTTTTGTGTTTAAAAAAGTGTATCTGCTGACTTTTAATGAACACACACTCCCCTGTCACACGGTCCAGCAATGCGGCCAGCAGGAGTCTCAGATCTCTCCTGTCTTCTCCCCGTGGCGCCAGCATCTCTAGTGTGCTTGCGGCTTCACAGCCAGGTGCGCACTGCGCATGCGCATGGTTGAGCTGTGCATCCTGAAGGGCCTGGGCAATCTTCGGGGGACCTGTGATTGCAGAGAGGGAGGGGGAGAGGAGAACTTCCACCCGAGCCACCTAGGCGGCCCGAGCGGAAGTGGGAGTGAGTACCTGTTAAAACTAGGTACCCCCCCAAAAAAAAAATGACATGCCAAATGTGGCATGTCAGGGGGTCAGGACCACTTAAAGCCGAAGTCCCACTTTTGAGTGGAAGTCTGCTTTAACCACTTTACCACCGGAGGATTTTGCTGTCTTACGTCCAGGCCACTTTTTGCGATTCGGCACTGTGCGACTTTAACTGACAATTGCGCGGTCATGCAACACTGTACCTAAACAAAATTTATGTCCTTTTTTCCCCACAAGCAGAGCTTTCTTTTGGTGGTATTTGATCATCTCTGCGATTTTCATTTTTTGCGATATTAATAAAAAAAAGCGACAATTTTGAAAAAATAATATTTTTCTACTTTGACAGTTAAAAAATATTCAATATATTCAATTTTTGTCATATATTTAGGCCAAAATGTATTTAGCTACATGTCTTTGACAAAAAAATTCTCAATGAGCGTATTTTTAACCGCTTTATGACCGGAAGGTTTTACCCCATTCCTGACCAGGCCATATTTTGCGATTCGGCACTGCGTTACTTTAACGGACAAATGCATGGTCGTGCGACGCTGTACCCAAATTAAATTGACATCCTTTTTTCCCCCACAAATAGAGCTTTCTTTTGGTGGTATTTGATCACCTGTGAGATTTTTACTTTTTGCGCTATAAACAAAAAAAAGCGACAATTTTGAAAAAATAACAATATTTTTCACATATTTTTATATGAAATCCCCCCCCCCCCCCCCCCCAAAAAAAAAATGTAAAAATCAAAATTTTTTAACATTTTAGGCCAATTTGTTTTCTGCTACATATTTTTGGTAAAAAAAACAAATCACAATAAGCGTATTTTTATTGGTTTGCGCAAAAGCTATCGCAGCTACTAACTATGGGAAATTTATGTCATTTTTATTGTTTTTTTTTAAACTAGTAATGGCGGCAATCTGCGATTTTTTTTTGCGGGACTGCGACATTGCAGCGGACAGATCGGACCCTTGACTGACATTTTTGACACTTTTGGGGGTACCAGTGACATTACTACAGTAATCAGTGCTCTACATATGCACTGTTACTGTAAAAATGACACTGGCAGGGAAGGGGTTAACTTTTATTGGTGATAAAGGGGTTAATGTATGCCTGGTGCTTACTAACGTGTGTGTGGGGAGGGGACTGTGTGACTCAAGGACAGATCGCAGGTTCAGCTATGCTGAACCCTGCAATCTGACCCTGCCTGTCACTTAGGAGATCCGCCCGCTTTGTTTACACAAGCGGGCGGATCTCCACACTCGATCCCCGACGATCAGGGAAGAGCGGCGGTGATCACCGCCGCTCCTCCCCTGGCCCGACTCCCGCTGTGACTGAAAACAGCGGGAGCGAGCCTCCGGCGGCGCCGAGAGAGGGGAATGTCTGGTGACGTAGGTCTACGTCGCCAGACGATAACGAGCCACTATGTCAGAAAAAGGCTTAGGCAGGAATGGGTTAATATGTTACTATTTTTAATATATTTTAGGGTAACTGGCCTTTAGACAAAGCTGTAGGTTGGATTGCAATGAGTTTCCGTGTTTGATTTCTCCCTCTATTAGTGTTGGTGTGGATTTTCTTCCTCATTCAGTTTCTAAATTCTCATACTCTGAATGATGACGTTGGCGCACATCTTCTCCCACCAGATCTTGGAAAGTACTTATGTTTTTTCTTTTATGACTTCTGCGTAAAGCAGGGCCAGCAGCTGTTTGTATGAAGACATGGCGGAGATCTACAGATAAAACTCTCACAGTAAAAAAAACTGTACAGCTTTTTTCTTTTCGTTTTACCATAGCTCCCAATTGTCCCTGATTTCGAGGGACTGTCCCTGATTTCGAGGGACTGTCCCTGATTTCGAGGGACTGTCCCTGATTTCGAGGGACTGTCCCTGATTTCGAGGGACTGTCCCTGATTTCAAGGGACTGTCCCTGATTTCAAGGGACTGTCCCTGATTTGGAACAAAGCCCCTCTGTGTCCTCCTCATTTCGGTCTGATCTATATAGTTGTATATAAAGAACACTTTTTATCTTTCAAAAGTGTTTCCCAGTGCTAAACCTTTCATCTAATTTCTCATTTTCTGCATTTGTTCATTTCAAAACCCAGTATAAAGGAGTGGTAAAAAAAAATCAATTGTGGCTTTAACCACTTGCCGACCGCCTCACGCAGATTTACTGCGACAGGGCAGCTCAGCTGCGCATGATCACGTAGATCTACGTGATTATGTGCACACGATTTCGGTGGCGTGCTGCGCTCCCGCGGGAGCAAGACTCGTGCCGCTCCTCCCCGTGATCTTCGGCTAGAATGACAGGAGAGCCGCCTGCCTATGTAAACAAAGAAGGCGGCTCTTCTGTCATAGAGGTAGATCTATGTAGATCTACATGATTATGTGCACACGGTTTCGGCGGCGCGCCGCTACTGCTGTGATTAGACTCAGCAGGAGCCAGACTCGTGCCGCTCCTCCCACGATCTTCGACTAGAATGACAGGAGAGCTGCCTGCCTATGTAAACAAAGAAGGCAGCTCTTCTGTCAGAGAGGCAGATCTATGTAGATCTACATGATTATGTGCACACGGTTTCGGCGGCGCGCCACGTTGTTTAATCACAGCGGGAGCCAGACTCGAGCCCACTTCTCCCGCGAGCTTCGGCTAGAATGACAGGAGAGCCGCCTGCTTATGTAAACAAAGAAGGCAGCTCTTCTGTCAGAGAGGTAGATCTACGTGATTATGTGCACGCGGTTTCGGGGGCGCGCTGCGCTCCCGCTTTGATTACACACATCGGGAGCCAGAGTCGAGCCCGCTCCTTGATCTTCGGCTAGAATGACAGGAGAGCCGCCTGCCTATGTAAACAAAGCAGGCGGCTCTTCTGTCAGAGATGCAGATCTACATAGATCTACGTGATTATGTGCACGCGGTTTCGGCGGCGCGCCACGTTGTTTAATCACAGCGGGAGCCAGACTCGAGCCCACTTCTCCCGCGAGCTTCGGCTAGAATGACAGGAGAGCCGCCTGCTTATGTAAACAAAGAAGGCAGCTCTTCTGTCAGAGAGGTAGATCTACGTGATTATGTGCACGCGGTTTCGGGGGCGCGCTGCGCTCCCGCTTTGATTACACACATCGGGAGCCAGAGTCGAGCCCGCTCCTTGATCTTCGGCTAGAATGACAGGAGAGCCGCCTGCCTATGTAAACAAAGCAGGCGGCTCTTCTGTCAGAGATGCAGATCTACGTAGATCTACGTGATTATGTGCACGCGGTTTCGGCGGTGCGCCACATTGTTTAATCACAGCGGGAGCCAGACTCGAGCCCGCTTCTCCCGCGATCTTCGGCTAGAATGACAGGAGAGCCGCCTGCTTATGTAAACAAAGAAGGCAGCTCTTCTGTCAGAGAGGTAGATGTACGTGATTATGTGCACGCGGTTTCGGGGGCGCGCTGCACTCCCGCTTTGATTACACACATCGGGAGCCAGAGTCGAGCCCGCTCCTTGATCTTCGGCTAGAATGACAGGAGAGCCGCCTGCCTATGTAAACAAAGCAGGCGGCTCTTCTGTCAGAGAGGCAGATCCACGTAGATCTATGTGATTATGTGCACACGGTTTCGGGGGCGCGCTGCGCCAGACTCAAGCCCGCTCCTCCTGCGATCTTCAGTTAGAATGACAGGAGAGCCACCTGCCTATGTAAACAAAGCAGGCGGCTCTCCTGTCAGAGAGGCAGGGAAAGATCGTGTGATTCAGCTAAGCTGAATCACCGATCTCTCTCTGCCTCTGTTAAATCCATCCCCCACACAGTTAGTAAGCACAATAGGGAGCACATTTAGCCCCTTGATCACCCCCCCCCCCCGTGTTAACCCCTTCCCTGCCAGTGTCATTTATACAGTAACAGTGCATATTATTTAGCACTGATTACTGTATTAATGTCACTGCTCCCCAAAAAGTGTCAAAAATGTCAGTTAGGGGTCTGATCTGTCCTCCGCAATGTCGCAGTCCCGCAAACAATCGCTGATCGCCGCCATTACTAGTAAAAAAAAAAAAAAACAACAAAAATGACATAAATCTTTCCCGTAGTTAGTAGACGCGATAACTTTTGCGCAAACCAATCAAAATACGCTTATTGCGATTTTGTTTTTTACCAAAAATATGTAGCAGAAGACAAATTGGCCTAAAATGTTAAAAAATTTTGATTTTTAAATTGTTTTTCTTGGGGAATGTCCTATAGCAGAAAGTGAAAAATATTTTTTTTTTTTTTTCAGAATTGTCGGATTTTTTTGTTTATAGCAAAATAAATAAAAATCACACGGGTGATCAAATACCACCAAAAGAAAGGACGTCAATTTAATTTGGGTACAGCGTGACGTCGCACAACCGCGCAATTGTCCGTTACAGTCACGCAGTGCCGAATCGCAAAATAGGCTCTGGTCAGGAAGGGGGTAAAATCTTCCGGGGCTTAAGTGGTTAAGCTGTTCTACCAGCTGCTTGCATGGAGGCTGCTGAGACTTTACCTGGCCCTCAATTATCTGCTGATCCTTTCTATAATGGGAAACGAGCGCCTTTCAAACTTTATTTAAACACAGCGAATTAGGTTGTCACAATGACTTCTTCTTACCTGGAGGTGTAAGGCGTAAGACTGTTTGTGTTGGCATTATTTATAACTAACGGCAAGATTCCTCATGAGAAAATATTTCCCCGGGACTCCGCTGGCGTAGACTTCCTTGATGTTATCTGCCCCCCCCCCCCTCCCCGCTGTATAAAGCCACATCCCCAGATAAAAGAAGGGAGGGGCCAATATTTGCACAGCATTTCTCAGTCAGTTCATTGATAAAAATCTATTGATTATTGCATAAAATACACTATCGTACCAAAAGTATTGGGATGCCTGCCTTTACACGTACATGAACTTTAATGCCATCCGAGTCTTAGTCTGTAGGGTTCAATATTGAGTTGGCCCACCCTTTGCAGCTATAACAGCTTCAACTCTTCTGGGAAGGCTGTCCACAAGGTTTAGGAGTGTCTATGGGAATGTTTGATCATTCTTCCAGAAGTGCATTTGTGAGGTCAGGCACTGATGTTGGACAAGAAGGCCTGGCTCACAGTCTCCGCTCTAATTTATCCCAAAGGTGTTCTATCAGGTTGAGGTCAGGACTCTGTGCAGGCCAGTCAAGTTCCTCCACCTCAAACTCGCTCATCTATGTCTTTATGGAGCTTGATTTGTGCACTGGTGTGCAGTCATGTTGGAACAGGAAGGGGCCATCCCCAAACTGTTCCCACAAAGTTGGGAGCATGAAATTGTCCAAAATGTCTTGGTATGCTGACAAAATCGCTTCACTGGAACTAAGGGGCCAATCCAACCCCTGAAAAACAACCCCACACCATAATCCCCCCTCCACCAAATGATTTGGACCAGTGCACAAAGCAAGGTCCATAAAGACATGAATGAGTGACTTTGTGCACTGGTCCAAATCATTTAGTGGAGGGGGGATTATGGTGTGGGGTTGTTTTTCAGGGGTTGGGCTTGGCCCCTTAGTTCCATTGAAGGGAACTCTTAAGGCGTCAGCATACCAAGACATTTTGGACAATTTCATGCTCCCGACTTTGTGGGAAGAGTTTGGGGACGGCCCCTTCCTGTTCCAACATGACTGCACACCAGTGCACAAAGCAAGGTCCATTAAAACAAGGATGAGCGAGTTTGGGGTGAAGGAACTTGACTGACCTGCACAGAGTCCTGACCCCAACCTGATAGAACACCTTTGGGATGAATTAGAGCGCAGACTGCTTTTCAGGCCTTCTCGTCCAACATCAGTGCCTGACCTCACAAATGTGCTTTTGGAAGAATGGTCAAACATTCCCATAGACAACCTTGTGGACAGCCTTCCCAGAAGAGTTGAAGCTGTTATAGCTGCAAAGGGTGGGCCAACTCAATATTGAACCCTACGGACTAAGACTGGGATGCCATTAAAGCTAATGTGTGTGTAAAGGCAGGCGTCCCAATACTTTTGACAATATAGTATAGATCAGACCAAAATGAGGGAACCAACCATCATTATGGTGAACAAGTCTACATCAGCTGCCATTTTAGGAGGCTCCAAAGTAACAGCTATCATAGGATTGGTAGACAGGGAGCTGAATTTGTTATAAAACATGTCCCCTCACTAAGTCACATTCATTTTAAAGCTGAACTCCAGGCAAAAAGCTAAGTAGGCAGACAAATATGCCTCCAGACACTACTACCCCCCCCCCCCCACCTCAACCTTAGATAAGTTGGGCACTGTTCCCCTGCAGTCACCGGATCAGTGTTTTAATCAATCTGGCATTAGGAATTACCTATCACGTGCTGCAATTGACACATTTTTTGTAGAGGTCAACATGACCACCCGCTCCATGGTACATTGGGTGGACACAAAGCACAACCTATCACTGTCCCACAAAGCCTCCTGATGAAGCAGGTCATCCAGCAAAACGCGTCGAGCAGTGTCTCTTGTCTTTACCCCCAGACATGAACATTATATTTTGGGATGCTGCATATTTTTGCACCTTTGTTAAGCTTGGATGTCATTCTGGGATGTATCTGTGGCGGTTTCTGTTTTAACCACTTTACCACCGGAGGATTTTGCTGTCTTACGTCCGGGCCACTTTTTGCGATTCGGCACTGTGCGACTTTAACTGACAATTGCGCGGTCGTGCGACGCTGTACCTAAACAAATTTGACGTCCTTTTTTTCCCACAAACAGAGCTTTCTTTTGGTGGTATTTGATCACCTGTGCGATTTTTTGATCATGCGCTATAAACAAAAAAAGAGCGTCAATTTTGCAAAAATAACAATATTTTTCACATTTTTATATACGAAATTCCCCCCCAAAAAAATGTAAAAATCAAAATTTTTTAACATTTTCGGCCAATTTGTTTTCTGCTACATATGTTTGGTAAAAAAAAAATCGCAAAAAGCGTATTTTGATTGGTTTGCGCAAAAGTTATCGCGTTTACTAACAAAGGGAAAGATTTTTGTCATTTTTGGTGTTTTTTTTTTTAAACGAGTAATGGCGGCGATCTGCGATTTTTTTTGCGGGACTGCGACATTGCGGCGGACAGATCGGACCCTTAACTGACATTTTTGACACTTTTGGGGTTACCAGTGACATTACTGCAGTAATCAGTGCTATACATATGCACTGTTACTGTAAAATTACACTGGCAGCGAAGGGGTTAACTTTTTTTGAGAGGGAGGGGTTATGTGTGTCCCTAGGGGCGTGATTCTAACTGTGATTGGCTGTGGCTTGAGGTGTAGGAACAGTGATCAACGGTCCTACATAGTAGAACCGTATGATCATTGTTTCTACACAGGGGAGAATGACAGGCGGCTTGTTTACATTAGCCGCCTGCCTTTCTCCCTCTCCACCGACGATCGCCAGTGACCGGCGGACGATCAGGTCCGCCGGTCACACGCACGGGGGGGGGGGGCCCGTGACCGCGCGGGAGCGCGCCTCCGGCAGCGCGCGCTCGCTCCTGAGACCCTCACAGGCTTTGCCTGTGAGGGGCTGACCGCCGCAGTAAATAGTCGTGCGGCGGTCGGCAAGCGGTTAATCAATCTGGCATTAGGAATTACCTATACCCTGCTGCAATTGACACATTTTTTGTGGAGGTCAACATGACCACCTGCTCCATGGTACATTGGGTGAACACAAAGCACAACCTATTACTGTCCAACAAAGCCTCCTGATGTAGAAGGTCATCCTGCAAAACGTGTCGAGCAGTGTCTCTTGTCTTTACCCCCAGACATGAACATTATATTTTGGGATGCTGCATATTTTTGCACCTTTGTTAAGCTTGGATGTCATTCTGGGATGTATCTGTGGCTATGGTATGCAGTTGTTTCTGTGTTAATGCTCTAGGGCCCTGGTGCCCAACCTGTGGCCCTTCCGTACTCTTTGTGTGGGTCTTATGGTCCCGTCACCATATTACCTACAACATATAGCAGTGATTTCCAGCAGTCTTCTGTAATATGTCTCCAGTCTATGAAGGATTCCTGAAGCATGTCCCAGGTCTCCAGCAACTGCTATAGTACATTCACTGTCTCTGACAGACTTCTGCAGCATGTTAGCAGCCTCTGACCATTACTTGTGCTATGTCCACAGTCTCTGACCATCTCCTGTACCATATCTGCAGTCTCTGTCCATCTCCTGTACCATATCTGCAGTCTCTCACCATCTCTTGTATTATGTCTACAGTCTCTGACCATCTCCTGTACCATATCTGCAGTCTCTGTGCATCTCTTGTATTATGTCCACAGTCTCTGACCATCTCCTGTACCATATCTGCAGTCTCTGTCCATCTCCTGTACCATATCTGCAGTCTCTCACCATCTCTTGTATTATGTCTACAGTCTCTGACCATCTCCTGTACCATATCTGCAGTCTCTGTGCATCTCTTGTATTATGTCCACAGTCTCTGACCATCTCCTGTACCATATCTGCAGTCTCTGACCATCTCTTGTATCATGTCCACAGTCTCTTACCATCTCCTGTACCATATCTGCAGTCTCTTACCATCTCCTGTACCATATCTGCAGTCTCTGTCCATCTCCTGTACCATATCTGCAGTCTCTCACCATCTCTTGTATTATGTCTACAGTCTCGGACCATCTCCTGTACCATATCTGCAGTCTCTGTGCATCTCTTGTATTATGTCCACAGTCTCTGACCATCTCCTTTACCATATCTGCAGTCTCTGACCATCTCTTGTATTATGTCCACAGTCTCTTACCATCTCCTGTACCATATCTGGAGTCTCTGACCATCTCTTGTATTATGTCCATAGTCTCTTACCATCTCCTGTGCCATGTCTGCAGTCTCTGATCATCTCTTTTATTATGTCTACAGTCTCTGACCATCTCTTGTATTATGTCCACAGTCTCTGACCATCTCTTGTATTATGTCCACAGTCTCTTACCATCTCCTTTACCATATCTGCAGTCTCTGACCATCTCTTGTATTATGTCCACAGTCTCTTACCATCTCCTTTACCATATCTGGAGTCTCTGACCATCTCTTGTATTATGTCCATAGTCTCTTACCATCTCCTGTACCATATCTGCAGTCTCTCACCATCTCTTGTATTATGTCTACAGTCTCTGACCATCTCCTGTACCATATCTGCAGTCTCTGTGCATCTCTTGTATTATGTCCACAGTCTCTGACCATCTCCTGTACCATATCTGCAGTCTCTGACCATCTCTTGTATCATGTCCACAGTCTCTTACCATCTCCTGTACCATATCTGCAGTCTCTGTCCATCTCCTGTACCATATCTGCAGTCTCTCACCATCTCTTGTATTATGTCCACAGTCTCTGACCATCTCCTTTACCATATCTGCAGTCTCTGACCATCTCTTGTATTATGTCCACAGTCTCTTACCATCTCCTGTACCATATCTGGAGTCTCTGACCATCTCTTGTATTATGTCCATAGTCTCTTACCATCTCCTGTGCCATGTCTGCAGTCTCTGATCATCTCTTTTATTATGTCTACAGTCTCTGACCATCTCTTGTATTATGTCCACAGTCTCTGACCATCTCTTGTATTATGTCCACAGTCTCTTACCATCTCCTTTACCATATCTGCAGTCTCTGACCATCTCTTGTATTATGTCCATAGTCTCTTACCATCTCCTGTACCATATCTGCAATCTGTGACAATTCTCTTTTATTATGTCCAAAGTATCTTACTATCTCCTGTGCCATGTCTGCAGTCTCTGACTATCTCTTGTATTATGTCCACAGTCTCTTACCATCTCCTGTGCCATGTCTGCAGTCTCTGATCATCTCTTTTATTATGTCTACAGTCTCTGACCATCTCTTGTCTTTTGTCCACAGTCTCTGACCATCTCTTGTATTATGTCCACAGTCTCTTACCATCTCCTGTGCCATGTCTGCAGTCTCTAACCCTCTCTTGTATTATGTCTACAGTCTTTGACAATGTTTGCAGTCTCTGACCATCTCTTGTATTACTTTAGATTGTAAGCGCCATGAGCAGGGCCCTCCTATTTCTTCTGTATTGAACTGTATCATAATTGTACTTTCCCCCTTTATACTGTAAACTGTTGCCCCTATACTGTATAAATCCTGTACGTTATTTATATAGATCACAGTCTCTGACCATCTCTTGTATCATGCTCAGTCTCTGACCATCTCTTGTATCATGCTCAGTCTCTGACCATCTCTTGTATAATGCTCACAGTCTCTGACCATCTCTTGTATCATACCCACAGCCTCCGACCATCTCTTGTATCATGCCCACAGCCTCTGACCATCCTTTGTATCATGCCCATAGTCTCTGACCATCTCTTGTATCATGCCCACAGTCTCTGACCATCCCTTGTATTAAGCCCACAGTCTCTGACCATCTCTTGTATCATGCACACAGTCTCTGGCCATCTCTTGTATCATGCACACAGTCTCTGACCATCTCCTGTATCACGGCCACAGTCCCTGACCATCTCTTGTATCACGCCCACAGTGTCTGACCATCCTTTGTATCATGCACACAATCCCTGACCATCTCTTGTATCATGCCCACAGTCTCTGGCCATCTCTTGTATCATGCCCACAGCCTCTGACCATCTCTTGTATCATGCCCTCAGTCTTTGACCATCTCTTGTATCATGTCTGCAATCTCTGACCATCTCTTGCATCATGCCCACAGTCTCCGACCATCTCTTGTATCATGCCCACAGCCTCTGACCATCTCTTGTATCATGTCTGCAGTCTCTGACCATCTCTTACATCATGCCCACAGTCTGACCATCTCTTGTATCATGCCCACAGTCTCTGACCATCTCTTATATCATGCCTCAGTCTTTGACCATCTCTTGTATCATGTCTGCAATCTCTGACCATCTCTTGCATCATGCCCACAGTCTCCGACCATCTCTTGTATCATGCCCACAGCCTCTGACCATCTCTTGTATCATGCCCACAGCCTCTGACCATCTCTTGTATCATGTCTGCAGTCTCTGACCATCTCTTACATCATGCCCACAGTCTGACCATCTCTTGTATCATGCCCACAGTCTCTGACCATCTCTTGTATCATGTCCGCAGCCTCTGACCATCTCTTGTATCATGTCCGCAGCCTCTGACCATCTCTTGTATCATGCCCGCAGTCTCTGACCATCTCTTGTATCATGTGCGCAGCCTCTGACCATCTCTTGTATCATGTCCACAGCCTCTGACCATCTCTTGTATTATGCCCACAGTCTCTGACCATCTCTTATATCATGCCCACAGTCTTTGACCATCTCTTGTATCATGCCCAAAGTCTCTGACCATCTCTTGTATCATGCCCACAGTCTCTGACCATCTCTTGTATCATGCCCACAGTCTCTGACCATCTCTTGTATCATGCCCACAGTCTTTGACCATCTCTTGTATCATGCCCACAGTCTCTGACCATCTCTTGTATTATGCCCACAGTCTCTGACCATCTCTTATATCATGCCCACAGTCTTTGACCATCTCTTGTAACATGCCCAAAGTCTCTGACCATCTCTTGTATCATGCCCACAGCCTCTGACCATCTCTTGTATCATGCCCACAGTCTCTGACCATCTCTTGTATCCTGCCCTCAGTCTCTGACCATCTCCTGTATCATGCCCACAGTCTCTGACCATCTCTTGTATCCTGCCCTCAGTCTCTGACCATCTCTTGTATCATGCCCACAGCCTCTGACCATCTCTTGTATCCTGCCCTCAGTCTCTGACCATCTCCTGTATCCTGCCCATACTCTTTGACTATATCACATTGTGTTTGCTGTCTCAGACACTGAAAATCTACTGAACTTTATGTGAGGCCCTTTAGTGATGTCAGGGGCCACACTAGAGCCCTGCCCACATCAATAAAAATGATCTTTATTTCTCTAGGGTGAATTTGAATGTACCAACCTCTGTTAATGCAATCTTAGTGCCGGTTCACACTATAGCGATTTCAGACATCGCATGTGATTCACACCGCACTGCTCTGAAAATCACATGCAATGTCTGTGCGATGCAAATTCAGCCATACAGATTGTATGGCTGAATTTGCATCGCATTCAGACCCAAGTCATGCGGGACCCTTTTATTGGTCAGCACCAGAATCGAATCACATGGGTGTTCACATCTATGCGATCCGATTCATGTCCGAACTGACAGTTCGCACTGCGATATGCGAACTGATCTGGGGGTGTCATTACCTTTGTATTGACACCCCCAGCAGTTCGCATATGGCAGTGTGAACTGCCTGCGAGTCGGGTGCGATGCGGGATTCGTAGGGTTCCTGCATCGCACCAGTGTGAACTGGCACTTACTGTTTTTTTTCAATGATCTTATTTGCCTTATTTGCCCCTTTGGGCAAAATAAATATTTGGAAAAGATAGAGTTTATTTATTGCCTTGGTTGGTTTTTTCAGTGTGTATATTTATTTAATGACTTGCACATGAAAAGTCCCAATTCCTTTGGGTTTCCCTTTGGCAGCTAACTAGGAAGTTGAAATACATACAGTACATTGCCAAAAGTATTGGGACGCCTGCCTTTACACACACATGAACCTTAATGTCATCCCAGTCTTACAGTAGTTCGTAGGGTTCAATATTGAGTATGCCCCCCCCCCCTCTGCAATCTTCCAAAAGCGTATTTGTGAGATCAGGCACTGATGTTGGATGAGAAGGCCTGGTTCACAGTCTGTGCAGGCCAGTTCAATATTGAGTTGGCTCACCCTTTGCAGCTATAACAGCTTCAACTCTTCTGGGAAGGCTGTCCACAAGGTTTAGGAGTGTGTCTATGGGAATGTTTGACCATTCTTCCAGTGAGGTCAGGCACTGATGTTGGACGAGAAGGCCTGGCTCGCAGTCTCCGCTCTAATTCACCACAAAGGTGTTCTATTGGGTTGGGGTCAGGACTCTGTGCAGGCCAGTCAAGTTCCTACCCCCAAAACTCGCTCATCAACACTATATTGACAAAAGTATTAGACTTAAGGTTGGTGTATAAATTCCTAAGTCCGGATGGTACACGGAATTGGCTCCAGCTCATGGGACATATGGGGCTCTTCCCTTCACAGGAGCATACTAGACTCGCATATGCAGATGGTGGTGCCTATCAAGTGTTTAACCCCCCCAGAGATAGGAAAATAAAGCACCAATAGTGCATTAACCTTGACAACAATTTATTGAAACAAGAAATACACTTACATGGCAACAGGTGAAACACGCAAAAAACGGTTCCTGCTGAAGAACGCGGCCGCCTGCAGTGCGGACCGTGTGGTGTGACGGCATGGCAGCTCCCCCCGACGCGTTTCTTCTCACAAGGCGTCAGCTGGGACCGCAGAATTTTAATGTATGAGGTTTTTGTTGAGCGCACTATTTCCTACACTTACTCATGAATAAGGACATGACATTTTCTGGCTGCCTAAGTCATATGTGTTAGGGGTGCAACTATCCCCCAACACATAACTGTAAATATCCCAGCATGTGCAGTGTTTCTGACTCCTCCCACCATCACCACTTCAAATCACTGAAGTGGTCATGGTGGTTAGATTGCTCCTTTAATATCTCTCAGAAGAAGTTAACCTCTAGTTGTGTTAAATTAGTGCGGGGGGGGGGGGGGGGGGTTGCGACAGCTCGAGGGGGGGGGGGGGGGCGGCGTCGGCCACGTGGAGTGCCACCTCCCTGAAATTAGTTTTTGCAGGTTGGGATGCCTGGATCACATTCCCTCTGTTCTCAGCTGCAGGGGGGGAGAAAAGAAGCAGAAGCACACTAAGCTTCCCAGTGATTGGCTGTGCAGCAGGGGCATGTCAGGACAAGTCTGATCATTGGAAGAGAGCACACTGAGTTCCCAGCTTAACCACTGTGTGTTCTCCTGCTTAGTGTGGTCAGTTTTGTAATAGGAAAGCAGAGGGACTGGCAGGAACAGCAGGGATTTCACATGAAGGAAGCAATACAAAGAGAACAGGAGACTTTCTCATACAATGGTACAGCAGACACATATCAGGAATATGAAGTTTTGGGGTAACAATCACTATAAAGTATAGGGTAAGAGTCAAATAGCAGAGGAACTTGAAACTCATAAAAGTGAAATATTTTCCTAGGTGCACATCAAAAAGTATGTACAGTGCCTTGCGAAAGTATTCGGCCCCCTTGAACTTTGCGACCTTTTGCCACATTTCAGGCTTCAAACATAAAGATATAAAACTGTAATTTTTTGTGAAGAATCAACAAGTGGGACACAGTCATGAAGTGGAATGAAATTTATTGGATATTTCAAGCTTTTTTAACAAATAAAAAACTGAAAAATTGGGCGTGCAAAATTATTCAGCCCCCTTAAGTTAATACTTTGTAGCGCCACCTTTTGCTGCGATTACAGCTGTAAGTCGCTTGGGGTATGTCTCTATCAGTTTTGCACATCGAGAGACTGAAAATTTTTGCCCATTCCTCCTTGCAAAACAGCTCGAGCTCAGTGAGGTTGGATGGAGAGCGTTTGTGAACAGCAGTTTTCAGTTCTTTCCACAGATTCTCGATTGGATTCAGGTCTGGACTTTGACTTGGCCATTCTAACACCTGGATATGTTTATTTGTGAACCATTCCATTGTAGATTTTGCTTTATGTTTTGGATCATTGTCTTGTTGGAAGACAAATCTCCGTCCCAGTCTCAGGTCTTTTGCAGACTCCATCAGGTTTTCTTCCAGAATGGTCCTGTATTTGGCTCCATCCATCTTCCCATCAATTTTAACCATCTTCCCTGTCCCTGCTGAAGAAAAGCAGGCCCAAACCAAGATGCTGCCACCACCATGTTTGACAGTGGGGATGGTGTGTTCAGGGTGATGAGCTGTGTTGCTTTTACACCAAACATAACGTTTTGCATTGTTGCCAAAAAGTTTGATTTTGGTTTCATCTGACCAGAGCACCTTCTTCCACATGTTTGGTGTCTCCCAGGTGGCTTGTGGCAAACTTTAAACGACACTTTTTATGGATATCTTAAATGTCTTTCTTCTTACCACTCTTCCATAAAGGCCAGATTTGTGCAGTATACGACTGATTGTTGTCCTATGGACAGAGTCTCCCACCTCAGCTGTAGATCTCTGCAGTTCATCCAGAGTGATCATGGGCCTCTTGGCTGCATAAACAAGCAAAAAATTGGGGGAGCAAACCCTGAACATGTATATCTAAAGCCGGTGCAGCTATGGAGCAAGCAACATGTATATTAAAAAAAAAAAATAGCGCACACATGCAAAAGAAATGACTATCAAATATGGAGACAATCCATAAATAAAAATGGGGATTTGGTCCCACCATATGACCATATCGTGCTCAAGCCCACCACTGCGTCAAAGTACCCCATTATCAGTGGGTCCTACACTATCCATAAAAAAGGGGTGAATCCAGCCTCTCCAACCCTTGGAGACAACACTCCTTGCTGGGAGAGATGTGCTAATGCACTACAAAGGACTCCTCTTGGCTGCATCTCTGATCAGTCTTCTCCTTGTATGAGCTGAAAGTTTAGAGGGACGGCCAGGTCTTCGTAGATTTGCAGTGGTCTGATACTCCTTCCATTTCAATATTATCACTTGCACAGTGCTCCTTGGGATGTTTAACCACTTAAGCCCCGGAAGATTTTACCCCCTTCCTGACCAGGGGTTTTTTTGCGATTTTTTACTGCGTGACGGACAATTGCGCGGTCGTGCGACGCTGTACCTAAACGAATTTCACGTCCTTTTTTCCCCACAAACAGAGCTTTCTTTTGGTGGTATTTGATCACCTGTGCGATTTTTTGATCATGCGCTATAAACAAAAAAAGAGCGTAATTTTTGCAAAAATAACAATATTTATCACTTTTTTTATATGAAATTCCCCCCCAAAAAAATGTAAAAATCTAAATTTTTTAACATTTTCGGCCAAATTGTTTTACGCTACATATGTTTGGTAAAAAAAAAATCGCAAAAAGCGTATTTTGATTGGTTTGCGCAAAAGTTATCGCGTTTACTAACAAAGGGAAAGATTTTTGTCATTTTTGGTGTTTTTTTTTTAACGAGTAATGGCGGCGATCTGCGATTTTTTTTGCGGTACTGCGACATTGCGGCGGACAGATCGGACCCTTGACTGACATTTTTGACACTTTTGGGGGTACCAGTGACATTACTGCAGTAATCAGTGCTATATATATGCACTGTTACTGCAAAAATGACACTGGCAGGGAAGGGGTTAACTGTATTGGACAGGGAGGGGTTAAGTGTGTCCTAGGGGCGTGCTTCTAACTGTGGTGGGACATGGCTACTAGTGTAAAAACAAAGATCATCGGTTCTACATAGTAGAACCGTCTGATCTTCATTTTTACACAGGGGAGAATGACAGGCGGCTTGTTTACATAAGCCGCTCTGTCTTTCTCCCGCTGTACCGGTGATCGTAGTGTGACCGGCGGACATCGGGTCCGCTGGTCACGCGCCCGCGCTCCTCTGTGAACGAGCCTCAGCGGGCGCGCGCTCGCCCGCTATTGGCTCTAAAAGGAGTGACAGGCGAGCGACGTAGACCTACGTCACTCTGCCTGGCCGGGGCTGACTGCCGCAGTAAATATACTGTGAGCAGTCGGCAACCGGTTAAAGCTTGGGAAATCTTTTTGTATCCAAATCCGGCTTTAAACTTCTCCACAACAGTATCTCGGACCTGTCTGGTGTGTTCCTTGTTCTTCATGATGCTCTCTGCGCTTTAAACGGACCTCTGAGACTATCACAGTGCAGGTGCATTTATACGGAGACTTTACACACAGGTGGATTCTATTTATCATCATTAGTCATTTAGGTCAACATTGGATCATTCAGAGACCCTTAATGAACTTCTGGATAGAGTTTGCTGCACTGAAAGTAAAGGGGCTGAATAATTTTGCACGCCCAATTTTTCAGTTTTTTTATTTGTTAACAAAGTTTGAAATATCCAATAAATTTTGTTACATTTCATGATTGTGTCCCACTCGTTGTTGATTCTTCACAAAAAATTACAGTTTTATATTTTTACGTTTGAAGCCTGAAATGTGGCAAAAGGTTGCAGTTCAGGGGGGCCGAATACTTTCGCAAGGCACTGTATATAGTTGTTTTTTTTTTACAGTTGTAATTTTTATTTATCATGAGTAGCATGAGACTAAAAAAACAGATCTCCGTCACCGTAAACTATTTTTTCCTGACTGCCTTTTTTTATGTGCGCAGAGAACTATGAACATCATGCCATGCGAAGATGGAAACTGAAAGCAAAGTGTAGATGTAAGTATCAGTTTCACTCTCGTCATAAGTGGGGGAGAAGGCAAGCTGACCAAGTACATGGAAAAGGTAAGCAGCAATCAGATACAAGAGCAGAGGGATTATTATAGGGAGAGTCAGTAAGGAGGGAGAGTCAGTGAGGAGGGCTGTACCCAAAGCGCTGGGTTTAGGGGGAAATTATAAGGGGCATGAATGGAGAGAAGTTGTGAGGTTCAGAAGACAAGGAGGAGGTCCTGTGCAAATCTCATTCCTGCTGAGACATGTGGAGACGAATTATTAGATACAGGTAAGTCATGGGAAAAATATTCCTAACCTGTATATGAATTTACTTATTTCCTTTAGGAATAAAAATCATTTAGCTGCAATATCTGCATAGGAAATACTACACCCCCCATAAAGCACACAGCATGGGGGGAGCGGACGCACCCATGTGTCCTACATGCAAAGTTGGTACATACGGCCTGCCCATTCTGAGTTTATTTCTGAAAATCTTTCAGTGCCAATAAATGGAGCCGGGCTCAATGTTGGGGGACCTCACAGATGAGGGAGTACAAAAACCATGACTTCATCTCCTTTTCTTTAGGAGCTCGGTCACACTAGCAGGGGGCGGTAAAACCTTACGGATGAGCCAAGTTTTTAACGCCACCCCCTTTAGCTTGCAGACGCAGCGGCCAGGGGTGTATGCATGCTGTAGCCGATAAGCTTTACAGATGCAGGAGGAATTACACGCCCTGTCGCTCCTACAGCTGTGTGCAATGTACCCGGTTGTGGGGTGGTAGCGCCGTGATCAGGGCACAGGAGGAATTACACACCCTGTCGCTCCTACAGCTGTGTGCAATGTACGGGGTTGTGGGGTGGTAGCGCCGTATACAGGGCGCAGGAGGAATTACACACCCTGTCCCTTTTGGCTCCGAGAGCACCCCTACAGCTGTGTGCAATGTACGCGGTTGTGGGGTGGTAGCGCCGTATACAGGGCACAGGAGGAATTACACACCCTGTCACTTTTGGCTCCGAGAACGCCCCTACAACTGTGTTCAATGTACGCTGTTGTGGGGTAGTAGCGCCGTATACAGGGTACAGGAGGAATTACACACCCTGTCGCTTTGGCTCTGCAAGCGCCCCTACAACTGTATGCAATTTACGCGGTTGTGGGGTGGTAGCGCCGCATACAGGGCACAGGAGGAATTACACACCCTGTCGCTTTGGCTTTGCAAGCGCCCCTACAGCTGTGTGCAATGTACGCGGTTGTGGGGTGGTAGCGCCGTATATAGGGCGCAGCAGGAATTACACACCCTTTTGTTTTTGGTAGGCATAGCACCTGCTGAGTGCGAACCATTCAAATGAATGGGGCCGTTCTGCAAGCGCCCCCTAAAACTGTGTGCAATGTACACGGTTGTGGGGTGGTAGTGCCGTATACAGGGCGCAGGAGGAATTACACACCCTGTCACTTTGGCTCTGCAAGCGCCCCTACAGCTGTGTGCAATGTACGCGGTTGTGAGGTGGTAGCGCCATATACAGGGCACAGGAGGAATTACACACCCTGTCACTTTTGGCTCAGAGAGCGCCCCTACAACTGTGTGCAATGTACATGGTTGTTGGGTGGTAGCGCCATATACAGGGCGTAGGAGGAATTACACACCCTGTCGCTTTGGCTCTGCAAGCGCCCCTACAGCTGTGTGCAATGTACGCGGTTGTGGGGTGGTAACGCCGTGATCAGGGCACAGGAGGAGTTACACACCCTTTCGCTTTTGCTCTGCAAGCGCCCCTACAGCTGTGTGCAATGTACGCGGTTGTGGGGTGGTAGCGCCGTATACAGGGCACAGGAGGAATTGCACACCCTGTCGCTTTTGGCTCCGAGAGCGCCCCAACTGTGTGCAATGTACGCGGTTGTGGGGTGGTAGCGCCGTATAGAGGGCTCAGGAGGAATTACACACCCTGTCGCTTTTGGCTCCGAGAGCGCCCCAACTGTGTGCAATGTACGCGGTTGTGGGGTGGTAGCGCCGTATACAGGGCTCAGGAGGAATTACACACCCTGTCGCTTTTGGCTCCGAGAGCGCCCCTACAACTGTGTGCAATGTACGCGGTTGTGGGGTATTAGCGCCGTATATAGGGCGCAGGAGGAATTACACACCCTGTCGCTTTTGGCTCAGAGAGCTCCCCTACAACTGTGTGCAATGTACGCGGTTGTGGGGTGGTAGCGCCGTGATCAGGGCGCAGGAGGAATTACACACCCTGTCATATTGGCTATTGCGGTTGTGGGGTGGTAGCGCCGTATACAGGGCACAGGAGGAATTGCACACCCTGTCGCTTTTGGCTCCGAGAGCGCCCCTACAACTGTGTGCAATGTACGCGGTTGTGGGGTGGTAGCGCCGTATATAGGGCGCAGGAGAAATTACACACCCTGACGCTTTTGGCTCCGAGAGCGCCCCTACAGCTGTATGCAATGTACACGGTTGTGGGGTGGTAACGCTGTGATCAGGGCACAGGAGGAATTACACACCCTGTCGCTTTTGGCTCCGAGAGCGCCCCTACAACTGTGTGCAATGTACGCTGTTGTGGGGTGGTAGCGCCGTGATCAGGGCGCAGGAGGAATTACACACCCTTTCGCTTTTGCTGGGCATAGCGTCCATTGAATGCGACTCAGTCAGGTGAATGAGGCCGCTCTGCATGCGCCCCTTCAACTGTGTGCAATATACATGGTTGTGGGGTGGTAGTGCGGCGATCAGGGGCGCAGGAGGACTAACGCACCCTGTCCCTTGGCATAGCGTCCATTGAGTGCGACTCAGGTGAATAGGGCCGCTCTGCAAGCGCCCCTACAACTACGTGCAATGTACGCAGGTATGGGGTGCTAGTGCCGTGATCAGGGCGCAGGAGGAATTACACACCCCGTTGTTTTTGCTAGGCATAGCGCCTGCTGAGTGTGAAACATTCTAATGTATGGGGCTGTTCTGCAAGCGCCCCTACAACTGCGTGCAATGTATGTGATTGCGAAGTGGTAGTGCGACAATCAGAGTGCAAGAGGCACCCTGTCCCATTTAGGTGAATGGGGCCGCTCTGCATGCTCCCCTACAGCTGCATGCAATGTACGCGGTTGCGGAGTGGTAGTGTGGCGATCAGGGCGCAGGAGGAATCACACACCCTGTTATTTTTGGCGGGCATAGCACCTACTGAGTGCAATGTACGCGGTTGCGGAGTGGTAATGCGGAGATCAGGGCGCAGGAGGAATCACACACCCTGTTACTTTTGGCGGGCATAGCACCTACTGCGTGCAATGTATGTGGTTGCGTCGTTGTAGTGCGGCGATAAGGGCGCAGGAGGAATCACACACCCTGTCGCTTTTGCTGGGCATTGCGTCCGTTGAGGGCGACCCAGTCAGGTGAATGGGGCCGCTCTTGAAGCGCCCCTACAACTGCGTGCAATGTATGTGGTTGCGGGGTTGTAGTGCGGCGATAAGGGCGCAGGAGGAATCACACGCCCTGTCGCTTTTGTTGGGCATAGCACCCGCTAAGTGTGACCCATTTGGGTGAATGGGAACGCTCTGAAAGCGCCCCTACAGCCGCATGCAATGTACACGGCTGCGGAGTGGTAGAGCGGCGATCAGGGGCGGTTCACTCCGTGAATAGCACAGGAACGCCCTGTGCGATTCACATGCTATCCGGATGCAGTATGATTTCAGCCCATTCATTGGACGTGGCTGAAATCACGCCGGATCGCAGCAAAAGTAGTGCATGTACTACTTTACAAAACACAGAGCAACTGAATCGCATGCTACTTCTGTACCGTTTGATTTGGAGAAGCGCATTTGCATTTGCAACGTGCGTTTGGGATGTTGTTAGTATTGCACTGACACCCACTGCAGATCGCAAGTGCAGTGCGTTTTTAACACGGTGTGGGAAACTCACATGGGACAAAAGGGTTTCCCACACCGCATTCTGGTATGAACTGGCTCTCAAGGAGTTAAAGTATAATAAAATGCAAAACATTTTTTTGGAGTGTTGGACCCTCTGTCAGTTTTTATTGCTGTCTGTTCCCCCATTAAGGAGGATCCCTCTCTATTTGTCCTGTTTACTATTATCATTGAAACTAAAAGAAAACCCCACATTTTGGGTTGTCGCCAGAGCAGTAATAGAGGGGAAATCTTCCAGTGGGGACACTAGTTCTGGTGATCTGGGG
Source organism: Pelophylax lessonae (assembly GCF_965119305.1). NCBI lineage: Eukaryota > Metazoa > Chordata > Amphibia > Anura > Ranidae > Pelophylax > Pelophylax lessonae. The sequence goes on from NC_138778.1 coordinate 212,244,484, forward strand.
GTTCCCAAGGAATTCCCCTAATTTGCAGGGATTTCCTCTCATCTCCTGATTGGCTATGAGACAGGAAGTGAAGAGAAATATCTGCAATGGGACACAGATGGCGGGGGTTATAATCCTTCCCTGCTCTATCCAAACTGAAAACAGAAGTTTTCCCTATAGTTCTACTTTAAGGTTCGGTTCACATATATTGGAATTGGCTGCATTTTTAACCGCATCCAATTTGCATGACGTGAACTCTATGGAGTCGGTTCACATATCTGCGGGCCAGCTGAGGTGCATTTTTAAAAAGAGTCCTGTGCGTTTTTTAGTCCAGGTCAGATGGGAATACTAGTACCTGAATCGCACCTGAACCAGTGAACAAAATCGCACCAGACTCCTTCGAAAAAACGTAGGGAAACCGGCCCCACACATACACTATATTCCCCTGTCATCCCTGTCCTGTCCTCCCCCCTTCATCCCTGTCCTTTTCTTCCCCCCATCATTCCTGTCCTTTCCTTCCCCCCGTCATTCCTGTCCTTTCCTTCCCCCCGTCACCCCTTTTATTTTGTCCTTTCCTTCCTGTCATCCCTGTCCTGTCCTTCCCACCGTCATCCCTGTCCTTTCCTTCCTGTCATCCCTGTCCTTTCCTTCCCCCCTGTCATCCCTGTCCTTTCCTTCCTGTCATCCCTGTCATCCCTGTCCTTTCCCCGTCATTCCTTTCCTTTACTTCCCCCCGTCATTCCTGTCCTTTCCTCCTCCCCCCCGTCATCCCTGTCCTTTCCTTACCCCTGCCATCCCTGTCCTTTCCTTCCCCCCGTCATCCCTTTCCTTTCCCCGTCATCCCTGTCCTTTCCCCGTCATCCCCGTCCTTTCCCCATCATTCCTGTCCTTTCCCCATCATCCCTGTCCTTACCCCGTCATCCCTGTCCTTTCCTTAACCCCGTCATCCCTGTCCTTTCCTTCCCCCCGTCATCCCTGTCCTTTCCTTCCCCCCGTCACCCCTGTTCTTTTGTCCTTTCCTTCCTGTCATCCCTGTCCTGTCCTTCCCACATCATCCCTGTCCTTTCCCCGTCATCCCTGTCCTTTACTTCTCCCCGTCATTCCTGTCCTTTCCTCCTCCCCCCCCCCCCCCGTCATCCCTGTCTTTTCCTTACCCCTGCCATCCCTGTCCTTTCCTCCCCCCGTCATCCCTTTCCTTTCCCCGTCATCCCTGTCCTTTACTTCCCCCCGTCATTCCTGTCCTTTCCTCCCCCCCCCCGTCATCCCTGTCCTTTCCTTACCCCTGCCATCCCTGTCCTTTCCTTCCCCCCGTCATCCCTGTCCTTTCCTTCCCCCCGTCATCCCTTTCCTTCCCCCCGTCATTCCTGTCCTTTCCCCATCATCCCTGTCCTTACTCCGTCATCCCTGTCCTTTCCTTACCCGCGTCATCCCTGTCCTTTCCTTCCCCCCGTCATCCCTGTCCTTTCCTTCCCCCCCGTCATTCCTGTTCTTTACTTTCCCCAGTCATTCCTGTCCTTTCCTTCCCCCCGTCACCCCTGTTCTTTTGTCCTTTCCTTCCTGTCATCCCTGTCCTTTCCTTCCCCCCGTCATCCCTTTCCTTCCCCCCGTCATTCCTGTCCTTTCCCCATCATCCCTGTCCTTACCCCGTCATCCCTGTCCTTACCCCGTCATCCCCGTCCTTTCCTTACCCCCGTCATCCCTGTCCTTTTCTTCCCCCCCCCGTCATTCCTGTTCTTTACTTTCCCAAGTCATTCCGGTCCTTTCCTTCCCCCCGTCACCCCTGTTCTTTTGTCCTTTCCTTCCTGTCATCCCTGTCCTTTCCTTCCCCCCTGTCATCCCTGTCCTTTCCCCGTCATCCCTGTCCTTTACTTCCCCCCGTCATTCCTGTCCTTTCCTCCTCCCCCCCCTTCATCCCTGTCCTTTCCTTACCCCTGCCATCCCTGTCCTTTCCTCCCCCCGTCATCCCTTTCCTTTCCCTGTCATCCCTGTCCTTTCCCCGTCATCCCTGTCCTTTCCCCGTCATCCCTGTCCTTTACTTCCCCCGTCATTCCTGTCCTTTCCTTACCCCTGCCATCCCTGTCCTTTCCTTCCCCCCGTCATCCCTGTCCTTTCCTTCCCCCCGTCATCCCTGTCCTTACCCCGTCATCCCTGTCCTTTCCTTCCCCCCCATCATCCCTGTCCTTTCCTTCCCCCCCGTCATCCCTTTCCTTTCCCCATCATTCCTGTCCTTTCCCCGTCATCCCTGTTCTTCCCCCGTCATTCCTGTCCTTTCCTCCTCCCCCCCGTCATTCCTGTCCTTTCCTCCCCCCCCCCTGCCATCCCTGTCCTTTCCTTCCCCCATCATCCCTTTCTTTTCCCCGTCATTCCTGTCCTTTCCCCATCATCCCTGTGCTTACCTTCCCCCCGTCATCCCTGTCCTGTCCTTTCCCCGTCATCCTGGTCCTGTCCCTGTCATCCCCGTCCTTAACTTCCTCGTCATCCCTGTCCTTTCCTTCCCCCAGTCATCCCTGTCCTTTCCTTTCCCTGTCTTCTCCTTCCCCCCGTCATCCCTGTCTTTTCCCCATCAGAGCCAGGCCTTCTCGCCCAACATCAGTGCCCGACCTCACAAATGCACTTCAGGAAGAATGGTCAAACATTCCCATAGACACACTCCTAAACCTTGTGGACAGCCTTCCCAGAAGAGTTGAAGCTGTTATAGCTGCAAAGGGTGGGCCAACTCAATATTGAACCCTACAGACTAAGACTGGGATGTCATTAAAGTTCATGTGTGTGTAAAGGCCGGCGTCCCAATACTTTTGGTAATATAGTGTAGGTGAACTGTCCCTAAAGCAAGAAATGTATTGCCTCCTCACCGCCTCTCAGATGCTGAAGAGAGATCCAAATGCAGAATGCTCTTCAGAAAGCAAATGTGAATGAGGTCCTTATGCAAAAAAAAAGTCAATTACATTGACCTGGAAAATCCCCAATCCTCCCAGTATCTCCAGCTGGTTAAGGTTAATTATTCAAGCCATTCCTTTTAATTGGCCTATTTAATTAGGGGTTACTCAAAGAAACTCCATAAGATAGCAAGCATGGCTCACCCTACCTTCTATGAATAAACAACCTCCATAGATAAATCCTCACCCCCTTACATACTGTTATGTATTATACAATTATTCCCCCCCCCCCCCCTAATGACCAGGCCATTTTTTTGCGATTCGGCACTGCGTTACTTTAACTGACAATTGCGCAGTCGTGCGACGCTGTACCCAAATAAAGTTTATGTCTTTTTTTTCCCCACAAACAGAGCTTTCTTTTGGTGGTATTTGATCACCTGTGCGATTTTTTTATTTTTTGCGCTATAAACATAAAAAGAGCGACAATTCTGAAAAAAAAAATAAAAAATTCTGCTATATAACACCCCCCCCCCCCCCCCCCAAAAAAATGTAAAAATCAAATTTTTTCAACATTTTAAGCCAATTTGTTTTCTGCTACATAATTTCTGGTAAAAAAAAAAAAATCCCAATAAGCGTATTTTGATTGGTTTGCGCAAAAATTATCACGTCTACAAACTAAGGGAAAGATTTATGTCATTTTTTTTTTTTTTTACTAGTAATGGCGACGATCGATGATTTTTTATGGGACTGTGACATTGCGGCGGACAGATTGGACCCCTGACTGACATTTTTGACACTTTTGGGGGGACCAGTGACATTACTACAGTAATCAGTGCTATACATATGCACTGTTACTGTACTAATAACACTGGCAGGGAAGGGGTTAACACTATGGGTGATCAAGGGGTTAAGTGTGAGCCTAGGGGAGTGATTCTAACTGTGGGGGGGGGGGGGGTGGCTTCTGAAATGACCATAGAGACATGTGACCCTATATAGAAGGATCACAGGGGCTCTATGATCATTGCAGGGAGAAGAACAGTCAGCTGTGTTTACAACAGCCGACCGTTCTTCTCTCTTAGCGGGGAATGATCGCAGGTGTCGGAGCCGCCTGCCCGCTGTATCGGCTTCCCCGCTGACGAGCGGGGGCGAGCGTTGGCCCCCTAGACTCCCAAGAGCGAGCGAGCGAGTGGGGAACCATCGCGGGTGTCAGATGGCCGCCTGACACACGCATCGGCTTCCCCGCTGACGAGCGGGGGCGAGCGTTCGCCCCCTAGACTCCCAAGAGCGAGCGAGTGGGGAACCATCGCGGGTGTCAGATGGCCGCCTGACACACGCATCGGCTTCCCCGCTGACGAGGGGAGGCAGGAGCGCGCCGGCGGCGGCGCACGCTCGCCCCCTACAGCCTCCTGAGAGCGAGTGACGTAGACCTACATCGCTTTGCCCAGGAGCCGCTATCTGCTGCAGTATTTCTGCGGTGGGCGGTCATAAAGTGGATATAGTGAAATAAACTATTTCACTCGGTCGCGGTATATATATATATGTATTATATTACAATAATCATACAAATGTAATATTGTGATTCAGTCTATAAGGAAAGTTTACTGCTAAAATAAATGTAAAATTCAGGACTTGTGTGGGTGTAGGAAGATGTCCTCTGCTTCGTGTTCTGTCACATTAGGAAACCTTTTGAAACGCATAGCGGCCATGTTGGAACGCATGGCGCATGCGCAGTAAGTTCTAGTCCTTACGTAACTTCCGGTAGCAGAATCTGATAGGTAGCGCTATTCTGATAGAACACGGTGGGTGTCAGAGTGTTGCAATGCCTCATGGGACTTGTAGTTTCACCATAGCTGGAGTGCTGAGGTTGCCTCCCCCTTCTCTGGTGATTGGCTCTACCAGCAATTTTCCTAACACCAATATAATTTCAGCAATGTATTTTACAAGCTACATTCAGCAAACTAGAACATTTTCAGGTACCTACTCATCGGGGTCGCGGATAGGGGGGGACCACCAGTCCTCCAGTAGGGGGCCCGGGCACACAGGGGGGCCCCAACAGCATGGGGAATCGGTGCAGTCGGGCGGGGGGGGGGCAAATACATAAGGATGCCCTGTGCAGGTCTCTGCAGCAGCTGAAAGCCAGTTCCTCCTCCTTCCAGCTTCCAGCTGCTGCAGGGAGAGACACAGACACAGGGCATCGTTCCTGTAATTGCTTCTCCGACACCAATCCCCCTCCCTGTTCTGCCTGCTTCTTATCCCCCTCCCCATGTGCCCCCCTGTTTCACTGTGATGCCCCCCTCCTCCCCGTGTGCCCCCCTGTTTCACTGTGATGCCCCCCCTCCTCCCCGTGTGCCCCCCTGTTTCACTGTGATGCCCCCCCTCCTCCCCGTGTGCCCCCCTGTTTCACTGTGATGCCTCCCTCCTCCCCGTGTGCCCCCCTGTTTCACTGTGATGCCCCCCCTCCTCCCCGTGTGCCCCCCTGTTTCACTGTGATGCCCCCTCCTCCCCGTGTGCCCCCTGTTTCACTGTGATGCCCCTCCTCCTCCCCGTGTGCCCCCCTGTTTCACTGTGATGCCCCCCTCCTCCCCGTGTGCCCCCCTGTTTCACTGTGATGCCCCCCTCCTCCCCGTGTGGCCCCCTGTTTCACAGTGATGCCCCCCTCTCCTCCCCTTGTGCCCCGTTTCACTGTGATGCCCCCCTCTCCTCCCTGTGTGCCCCCCTGTTTCACTGTGATGCACCCCCCCCCCCCCCCACAGCACTGCAGCAGGCTTCCCTGTCCAGTAAAAAGAAAATGTAAAAAAAAATAAGCATTAAACATTAATAATAAAATAAATAATTTAAAAAAATTGTAAAATAAAATATTTGTAAAAATTATTAACATGTTTGAAAAGAAATTATACATTTGTTTTCTCCTTAAAATTCTGTTATGTTTCTGTCCACTAATAATGATTTTAGTGTATTTTTTGTGAAAATATTGTCTTGATAAATTGGGGGGGGGGGGGGGGTGAAAATATTGTCTTGATAAATTGGGGGGGGGTGAAAATATTGTCTTGATAAATTGGGGGGGGTGAAAATATTGCCTTAATAAATGGGGGGGGGGTGAAAATATTGTCTTGATAAATTGGGGGGTGAAAATATTCTCTTGATTAATTGGGGGGGGGTGAAAATATTCTCTTGATAAATTGGGGGGGGGTGAAAATATTGTCTTGATTAATTGGGGGGGGGGTGAAAATATTCTCTTGATAAATTGGGGGGGTGGAAATATTGTCTTGATAAATTGGGGGGGGGGTCAAAATATTGTCTTGATAAATTGGGGGGGGGGGTGAAAATATTCTCTTGATAAATTGGGGGGGTGGAAATATTGTCTTGATAAATTGGGGGGGGGGGTCAAAATATTGTCTTGATAAATTGGGGGGGGTGAAAATATTGTCTTGATAAATTGGGCTGAGTTCAACCAGACAAAAGCAAACTCATTTGTAAATCTGCAATTGTGATGAATTTCATAAAATCAGCAAAGTTTCCATGATATATACTGCATGCGACTTGCAGCTCGTCAATAAAGTGTGACACTGAGGTTGAAAGAAACTTGCATTGATTTACCCATTGTTCGTGGAAACGAATGATAAAATACAGGACTGTCTCATATTTTAAAAAATTAAAAAAAATATATATATTTTTAATTTGATAGAACTGGATTGTAACGTGTATTATAATTGTGTAAGCCTGGGTTCACACTGGGGGGGCTTCAAAGTCGCCCAACTCTGAAGGCGCCCCGTGCAGCGTGACTTCAGCGGGCCTCGCAAACGACTTCTCTAATAGAAGTCAATGCAAGTCGCCCCCAAAGTAGTGCAGGAACCTTTTTCTAAGTCGGAGCGACTTGAGTTGAGAACGGTTCCATTGCACTGACTGAATGGAGCGCGACTTGTCAGGCAGCTAAGTCGCCTGACAAGTTGCCACAATGTGAACCGGGACTTATTCTATCCATGATGGTGGCAGGCGGTCAATGTATATAAACCGGACTTTAGTGCCAGTTCACACTATAGCGATGTCAGATATTGCATGTGATTCGCACCACACTGCTCTGCACATCACATGCGATGTCTGTGCGATGCAAATTCAGCCATAATCAGATTGTATGGCTGAATTGGCATCACATTCAGACCTAAGCCTAGCAGGACCCTTTTTTTGGTCTGCATCAGAATCGGATCGCATGGGTGTTTACATCTATATGATCCGATTTCTGTCTGAATTGACAGTTTGGACTGCGACATGTGAACTAATTTGGGGGTGTCGTTAACTTTGTATTGACACTCCCAGCAGTTTGCATATCTGCCTGCAAGTCGGGTGCGATGCAGGAACCTTTTTGCTGGGAATTAAGTTCAGTTCGCTAAAATGGATATGTTATTTTAGCCCCCTTTCCCCTTTTTTACACAATTATTACAGGAGAAATAAAAAAACAGGCTGTAAAAGAGGCAAAAGTATACTAACTTTTGTCATAATAATAATAATAGAAATAAAAATAATAATAATAATTATAATAATAATAATAATAATTGAAATAGTAATAATAATAATATAAATAATAAAAAATAAAAAGAATAAATAATAATAATAATAAAAGAAATAAAAATAATAATAATATAAATAAAAATAATAATAATTGAAATAATAATAGTTATAATAATAATATAAATAAAAATAATAATAATTGTAATAATAATAATAATAAAAATAATAATATAAATAATAAAAATAAAAAGAATAAATAATAATAATAATAATAATAATAAAAGAAATAATAATAATAATAATAATAATAATAAAATAAAAATAATAATAATAATATAAATAATAATAATAAAATAAAGAAAAAAGAAAAAAAATATATAATAATAATGATAAAAGAAATAAAAATAATAGTAATAATAATTGAAATAATAATAATATAAATAAAAATAATAATAATAATAAAAGAAATAAAAATAATAATAATAGAAATAATAAAAAATAAAAACGAATAATAATAATAATAATAAAAGAAATAAAAATAATAATAATAATAATAATAATAGTGCTAGGTTGCAGACCTCTGGACACTGCAGGTATTCGACACTTGTGTCGAACGCCTTCTCCCTTTCTGCGCGCTGTGGTTCCTCCCACCGCCATCTACATTACTACAAGACGTAGTGGCCAGAGGAAAGTAACACAGGGTGCTGTAAAAGCCTTATTTGTTCACTGTGGGGTTGCTTTACTAAAGGCAAACAGACTGTTCACTTTGCACATGCAGTTGCACTCTGCAAGGGCGTTTACTCCAGAGCTTAATAAATGAGATGAAACTCTGCTGACTTCCACCATCCAATCATGTGCAAGCAAAAATGCTGTTTTTATTTTTTTTTTTTCTTGCATGTGATTGGGTATTCTTTGCAAAGTGAAGCTCAAAGGAGAAGTACAGCCAAAGTTGTTGGCGCATGTTCTTCTGCCTTGGCTCAAGTCCCGGCCAGCCCGCCTGCCTGCCTATGCCCTTGCCTTCCCTGGTGGAGTGATCTTCCTCCGCTCAGCTCCACTCCCCACCCAGGAGTAGCCGGGGCTCGGAGGAAGAGACTTGAGAGGCTGTGAGTCGGGTGGCGGAGGCAACAGACAGAGAGAGGCAGCTGAGCTCAGCTGACAGTGACCAGCAGAGGGGGGCCGTCAGCGCCTTCAAGGCTTCAACACAGGTGTGCTTTGGGGGTGTCTGTGAATGGACTACATTGCGCTGTGTCTGTCTCTCTGGTATCCCTGATGGTATCATAATTCACAGACAGGGGGTGCTCTATCAAGGCTCTGGCTGGTAATAAAATCAGCAGCCATGTCATGTGACACACTGGGGTTGTTTTACTAAAACTGGAAAGTGCAAAATTTGCTGCAGCTGTGCATGGTAACCAATCAGCTTCTACCTTCAGCTTGTTCAATTAAACTTTGACAATAAAACCTGGAAGCTGATTGGTTTCTCTGCAGAGCTGCACTCTCCAGTTTTAGAAAATCAACCGCACTGTGACACAGCCAGCTGGAGCCATGATAGCGTGCCTGCTGCCTCTGAGTTAACCAAATGCTGATGAACTTAACTAGTTGCCGATTTACTGCTACAGGGCTGTTGCGCTGCACAGGATCACTTGTGTGTGTGTGTGTGTATATATATATATATATATTATATATATATATATATATATATATATATTAGAGCTGCACGATTAATCGTAAAAAAACCGCGATCTCAATTCACCCCCCCTGACGATCTTAACATGACATTTGCTCGATTCTTTACATAGCTGTGAGGGAGCAGAGAACAGCTTTTAAAGAAAAAAAAAAGAGCCTCCCGCAAATGCCCATCAACATCAGTCTCCCAGTTAAGTATAAACACAATGAATACAATGTGTCTCTTCGTTCCGTCTGCAGGAGGGAAGTTTAACCTCTTAGACCGCATTCACACTGCCGCGCCCCATGTCGGAGCGACTTTTTACCGCAACTTTACCGCGCGAGTTGTGAATTATTTAAAGCGACTTATATGATAGACGACTTTGTATTTGGCCAATCAGACTATGATGTGTTGTGACCTAATTCCCCTTTTCTGTTTTTTTTTTACTAATTTCCTCAGTGCCCACCAGTGTCATGTATCAGTGTCCACCAGTGCCACTGCCCACCAGTGCCACGTATGTTTCCACCAGTGCCACTGCCCACCAGTGCCACGTATCAGTGTCCACCAGTGCCACTGCCCACCAATGCCACGTATGTGTCCACCAGTGCCACTGCCCACCAGTGCCACATATCAGTGTCCACCAGTGCCACTGCCCACCAGTGCCACGTATCAGTATCCACCAGCGCCACTGCCCACCAGTGCCACGTATCAGTGTCCACCAGTGCCACTGCCCAATGCCACGTATGTGTCCACCAGTGCCACTGCCCACCAGTGCCACATATCAGTGTCCACCAGTGCCACTGCCCACCAGTGCCACGTATCAGTATCCACCAGTGCCACTGCCCACCAGTGCCACATATCAGTGTCCACCAGTGCCACTGCCCACCAGTGCCACATATCAGTGTCCACCAGTGCCACGTATGTGTCCACCAGTGCCACTGCCCACCAGTGCCACGTATCAGTGTCCACCAGTGCCACATATCAGTGCTACGTATCAGTGCCACGTATCAGTGTCCACCAGTGCCACATATCAGTGCCATGTATCAGTGCCACGTATCAGTGTCCACCAGTGCCACATATCAGTGCCATGTATCAGTGCCACGTATCAGTGTCCACCAGTGCCACTGCCCACCAGTGCCACTTATCTGTGTCCACCAGTGCCACTCACACAGACCAGGCAGAGATAATGGTATATAGGAACTGTAGGCATGTCTGCAATGGGGGGAATGCCTGGCTAATTTTCCTTCTTCTTCCAGGAAAGTCTGATCACAGTCGCTTGACAAAAGATAAGGATCCAACTTGGAGGCGACTCCCATTGAAATATATTGGCACAAGTTGGATACAAGTCACCTCAAAGTAGTACAGGACCCATTTCTGAAGTCGGAACGACTTCAGTAGTGCCAATTAAGACAGCTCTCATTCATTTACATTGCATTTGTTATGACAAGCGACTTGGGGCGACTTGAGGGCACACAAGTCGCCTGACAAGTCGTGCTAGTGTGAATGGAGTCTTAAAGACTAACCCTTTTCCTGACACTTGTTACTTGCAAGTTAAAATCATTTTTTTTGCTAGAAAAGTACTTAGAACCCCCAAACATTTATATATTTTAAGGAGACCCTACAGAATAAAATGGCGATTGTTGTAATATTTTATGTCACACTATATTTGCGCAGCAGTCTTTCAAACGCAATTAATACACTTTAATGAATAAAAAAAAAAAAAACGAAACAGTAAAGTTATTCCAATTTTTTTTTTTTATAATGTAAAAGATGATGTTACGCAGAGAATCGTGATCTTTATTCCAAGCAAAAAAATTGTGATTCTCATTTTATCCAGAATCGTGCAGCTCTAATATATGTATATATATATATATATATATATATATACACACACATACACACAGTTGCAAGGCCATCTTTACCACAAGGCAAAAGGGGCAGCTGCCCCGGGCCCAGTCATTGTTTTGGGGCCCAAAGCAGCTGCCCCTTGAGCCCACACTGGCCACAAATAGTTGATAAGGGGATTTCGGAGGGCCCAACAAAAATGTTTGCCCAGGGTCCAATCAATATTAAAGACGGCCCTGTACAGTATATGTGATCCTGCATTTCTGTGTATCGGAGCCGATCAGGATGTCTGGCGGACTCGATGTCCATTCGTTCTGTACACAGGCAGACCTGCGGCCTGCCTATGTAAAAAAGGCAGATCATCGTTTTGTCAGTGTGGAAGACATTGATCCTGTGTTCCTGTAAGCTCAACACCCCCTCCCCCCTCCAACTGACAGGGGGAAACCACTACAAAGCCAGGAGGTGCACTGTGCTCTCCCCTCCTGTCAGAACAACACTTGTCATGCGACCCTGTCTCCTGTGCTGCATGGACGAGTGTTGTTCTAACAGGAGGGGAGAGCCCGGAGAGCACAACAAAGCACACCTCCTCTCTGATCTTTCCTCTCCACCACTTCTCCAGGCTGCTGTCCCCTGGTCCCGGCTGGGCGGGGAGGACAAGCAGCTGAAAGCTGGCGAGAGGGTGGTGGGAGAGGCATTGTTCTGATCCCCCCCTCCCCACCGATCCTCCTGCTGTCCGGGCCCCCCTGTGTGCCCGGGCCCAGGGCCATTTTTAACACAGGGCAAAAGGGGCAGCTGCCCCGGGTCCAGCCATTGTTGTGGGGCCCAAAGCAGCTGCCCCTTGAGCCCGCACTGCCCCCAAATAGTTGATAAGTGCATTTGATAGGGCCCAAGAAAATATTTGCCCAGGGTCCAATCAATACTAAAGACGGCCCTGCCCGGGCCTCATACAGGACTACCAGTAGTACCCCCCCTGAGTTTTGGTAATGGCAGTAATGACACCATGGGTAAGGAAGAAGTTGTTATGAAGATAGAATCCTGTAGCATAGGAACAGCTGTCCTGCAATCTTGTTGGGTAATGCAGGGCATGGGTAATGTGCATATGTTGTTTGGGTCAGCTTCTTGGGCAAGAGCCAGGGAACATAAATGGAAGATCCTCCTCCTAGGTGGACTATTAGTAATGATGGGTGTCTGTGCATTGAGCTAGGAGCGAGCAGCTGTCCAGTTTCCAAATGTCATCGGTAACAGATAATTGCATTATCAGGCAATCCCCTGTCACCTGTTTTAACATGTCTGTGTATGGGTTCAACTATTATTCCTAATACGAGTTCTAAAAAAAAAAAAAAATCCTCTCCATAGCTGACCACCTGTCCTTTTTTTTGGTATCCAAAAGAGTACCCTTTACTTGTACTAAAAAAAAAAAAAAATCTCCATAGCTGGCCGACAAAGCTCATTTGGGTAGAATGATAGCCAGCACCATTAAGACAATTTCCTGTGAGCCCAAGCTGTCATCAGTGTAGCATGAGCTCACAGTACTCCTGTTCTGATCGGAATGATGTGCACTCGCCCCTCAGTCTCGGAAGTAGGACCCATTATGTCACCAGACAAGCCAGTATGTAGGCAGCTGCAGTCTACTTTCTCCACAGCAGGTGGCGCTCTCCCACAGCTGCTCTGTTGCTGGAGGGGATGTCGATAAGAAGAAGATTCCTCTATGTTTTCCTGGGTCACTGGGGGAAGCTGTCCTACTGGATGCTGCCATCCCACGTGACACAAGCAGCCATCTTGGGTTAGGCATAGCTTTTTTAAGGCCCTTGCTCCCAGGTTTTGGCACGCTTTGGTGAGTGGACAGAGTAAGGATAGGTACCCCGCCTGTAAGAGACAGTGCTAAAGAATAGTATTAGTGCTAGAGAAAGGTTCTTGATGAAGAGGGTAAGAGTAGGGCCTCATCTCTTCTGGACATCCTCCTGGTTGGGGACCAGACAGCCAGGCCGCATTCAGTCCCCTCTCAGCAGGTGCTATCATTCCGGCCTGAATCTACACCAGTCACACTACTGAATTGTGAGTGTGCCGGGCAGGGTGGTTCTCCTACTGCAGGGGTCAGGAACCTTTTTGGCTGAGAGAGCCATGAACACCACATATTTTCAAATGTAATTCCGTGAGAGCCATACACTATATTTCAGGGGTCGGGAATCTTTATGTAATATTCATATTCATGGGTAGCTGCTATACAGTGAGTAGATGGAGCCGTGTGAAAGTGCTGGGAAGAGAGCAGAGCAGGCAGGTATGCAATGAGGCCGGAGTGGTGAAGCACCTGCAGGCCTGCGAGTGATGGAGGTGAGTATAGGCCCTGAGAAAATGGCGGCCGGCCTCTGAAGGCCTCAGAAGTGGATGTGAGAGGCAGCTCCCGCGGGTGTCAGAGGGGAAGGAGATCGTGTCTGTCGGGGCACAGGGAGCGGATGGCAGGTCTCCTTACCGGGCGGTGATTGCCAAGGCCCTCAGCAAGATGCACAGCACACGAGCCGGCGGCGGTATCGCGAGTAGGTCGCAGGGTCCGTAGCGCGGCAATCCGGTCACCCAGAGACGAACTGAGGGTAGCGGTGGGTAGCCCACAAAGTGTACCGTCGATGGGTGCAGAAATCTCCTTGGCACCGGGCACAGCTACGCGGATGGCACTGGATTGACTATTAGATGCAGTGGAGCTCTGGGACTACACATCCAGCGCGGCTTACGTCCGGACACGCCGCCCTTTATTAAAGATTTGTCTGCTAGCCAGATGCAGCCATCAAAAGAGCCACGTCTGGCTTGCGAGCCATAGGTTCCCTACAGAGGCGTAACTAGAACCTTCAGGGCCCTGGTGCAAGAAACCATGAAGAGCCCCCCGGACCCCTGGCGGGGGCCCTTCCCTTTAAGGCTGGGGCTCTTCCAACTGATCCTGGGGCCCTTTACTCTCATTTCGGGGCCCTTTCACAAGTTCTGCACTAGGCCCCCTTCCTGCCATCTTGGGGCCTCCCAATGGTGGTGGAATGCCAGGGCCCCGGTCGCAGATTTGACCTTTGCGATCCTGGAAGTTCACCCACTGGTGTCAGTCGTTTTTATTTTTTGGTATTTTAATTGTATTATTTTTTATCATTTTATTTTATTTTTTTACAATGTCACTGACTATGACTCTGTCCATTCATAAAAGGAAGGAGCTGATAAATGACATATTTACCGACCCCTTCCTGGTTATCTATTGTGAACCATCCCCTTCTGCAGCCAGCAGGAGAGGGGAGGGAGCACAGTGGGGGGGGGGGGGGGGAAGCACAGTAGGGGGGGGGACCAGGGAAGCACACAGGGGCCCAAAGACAGTAGAACACAAGTGAAGTGGATAGGAGGGGCGGTAGGGGCAGCATACAGAGGAACCAATCTCCTCCATTTTCCTCCTGCAGCTACAGGAGGAAAAAGGAGGACAGTGATTCCTCTACATGATGCCCCTGCCGCCCTCCTATCCAGGTGTACAGGGGAGCTGCATGGGCCCCCTGGAGCATGGGGCCCGGTTGCGATTGCAACCCCTGTAGTTATGCCCCTGGTTCCCTACCCCTGTCCTACTGGGTTTGTTGTTATCTGTTGCTGCATTTCTTCAATACAAGTTTAATGCACCTGCCTGTGTGAGTTATTGACTTTGCACCACCCGGCACCCCACCTACAAGTAAACTGCAGAAATAAATGTATTGTAAGGGAGACAGGCTCAACGGGTAGTGGCAGCAGTAAACCATGCACCAGACAGGGACACTTTGGAACAGCCCAAGCAGGTTTCTCCTGCACTTCTATTCAGCTAGGCAAGAAACACACAGTTCAGTGCAGGAGGGCTTTTTACAGCAAATGTATCTATACAACAAACAAAACATTTGCTCATCTGAGTCACCAACTAAAATAATGTCAGTTCCTGACTAACTTGGTGCTTTCTAATAGATTACCCTAAAAAAAAAAAAAAAAAAAAAAAAGTACATTTACATTTTTAGTGTTCTGTCAGTTATCAGCCTTTCACTCAGCAGCAGGCTAACAAATAGCAAAGACAGAGCCAATGAGCAGGGCCGGGACAAAGGGTGGGCGGGAGGGACGGCTGCCCTGGGCACTGTGATATCATGTGAAGAAGGAGGGGCACCACAAAGAGATCGAGGGAGAGGGGATTTGTGTTGGAAGGGGGCATTTGAGGGGCAGCAGGGGGTAAGTATTGTTTTAAGAGGGGAATTTGGGGGGTGGTAATAGTGGTGATTTAGAGGGATTTTTGTTGGGAGGGGGGGAAGAAGATTTGTGCTAGGAAGGAGGATTTGGGGGAAATTTGTGCTGGCAGGGGGGATTTGAAGTGGGGGGGGGGGTGTACTTTTGTGTAATTTTAGGGGTAGAGGATTTGTGCTAGGAGGGCGGAATTTGTTGTTTTTGGGGGGCATTTGAGCTGGGGGGTATTCGGAGGATGGAGGGCAAGAGAGGGGGGGTTTCAGCAGGGGGGATGATTTGGGAGGAGGGGGGATGTATGCAGATTAGTGCTCGTTGTTTTTCTGGGGGATTTTTTGCTGACACATAATGCTCATATATCTGGGGGGGGGGGGGCGGCGCAGCTTGGCATGTTCGCCCTGGGCTCTAGATGACCTTGTCCCGGCACTGTCAATGAGCCTCAGTCAACTCACGTCTTTTAACCACTTCAGCCCTGGAAGGTTTTACCCCCTTAATGAGCAGGCCATTTTTTGCGATTTGGGACTGCATTACTTTAACTGACAATTGCGCGGTCGTGCGAAGCTGAACACAAATACAATTGATGTCCTTTTTTTTCCCCTTTAAATAGAGCTTTCTTTTGGGGGTATTTGATCACCTCTGCGGTTTTTCGTTTTTGCACTATAAACAAAAAATGCGTAAATTTTGAAAAAACACCAATATTTTCTACTTTCTGCTATAAAACATTCCTAATAAAAAAAATGTAAAAAATCTAATTTTAGTTTAGGCCAATTTGTATTCTGCTACATATTTTTGTTAAAAGGAAATCCAAAAAAAGCGTATAATAATTGGTTTGCGCAAAAGTTATAGCGTTTACAAACTACGGGATAGATTTATGGACTTTTTATTAGTAATGGCGATGATCAGTGATTTTTATCAGAACTGCGACATTGCAGCGGACAAATCTGACACTTTGTGACACTTTTTGGGGACCAGTGACATTAATACAGTGATCAATGCTAAATAACATTGCACTGTTACTGTATAAATGACACTGGCAGGGAAGGGGTTAACACGGAGTGATCAAGGGGTTAAATGTGTTCCCTGTTGTGCTTACTAACTGTGTGGGGGATGGATTGAACAGAGTCAGAGAGAGATCGGTGTTTCAGCTTAGCTGAATCACACGATCTTTCCCTGCCTGTCTGACAGGAGAGCCGACTTACATTGTTTTTCATACCAGACGGCTCTCCTGTCAGTTTTGCCGACGATCGTGGGAGGCCGGCGGCGATCGAGCCCGCTCCTCCCGCAGTCTGCCTCCCGCTGTTTCTAAGTTGGAGCGCGACTCCGGCAGCACATGCGCCGCCAAAACTGCGTGCACATAATCGCGTAGATCTATGTGATTATGCGCAGCTGAGCTGCTCTGCCGCAGTAAATCTGCATGGGGCGGTCGGCAAGTGGTGAAAGTAGACACGTGCAGAATGGAAAAATGTGTTTAGTTTCTTTTTTTTCGTTGATTTGTTTAGTTTAGTTTCGTTTGGTTTCATTTCGTTTCGTTTTCAAAACATCATCAACCAATTTAAATTCTGCGTTAAGAATAGCTGGTTGTTACGGAGCGGGCTGGGAAGCCGGCCGCCACATCCTTAACAACTGATGACTCATCAGCTGTCACCCGCTGAGAGCTGAAATGTAAACTAAAGAATGCCGGCAATAGAAAAGTCAGAAGAAAAAACAGCATGGGGGCGCCCCCCCCGCGCCCCCCCCCCCCCAATTCCTACCAGGCTCTTCGGGTCTGGTATTGATTCTAAGGGAAACTCCACGCCAAAATGTTAAAAAAAAATCCATACCAGACTATTGCCCACATGTTGATGGGGAAAAGGGCCTCTTCCCCACAACTCTGGGCTTTGGCTGTGGGGGTCTGCAGGTGGGGGGGCTTATGGAAATCTTGAAGCCCCCTTTATCATTGGGGCCCCCAGATCCTGCCCCCCCCTCCCCATGTGAATGAGTATGGGGTACTACCTTCTCATTCACCAAAAAAAGTGAATAAAGACAGTACATGTGTCTATGACAATTCCTCTATTAAAAAATAAAAAACATTCTTCCCCCGATGTAAATCAATCCTCAATCACGCCGCCTGCTGGACCCAAAAAAATAAAAACCCTCCGGCCTCCGCAGACTGCCTGCTCCTTCTTCTGACATCCCCGTCGGTGATGTCACAAAGGGGCGGGGTTGCCCACTGATGTCATCGGGTGACTCTGCCCATTACCAGAGGAGCAGGCAGTCAGCGGAGAGCCTTTGACGAGGCCGGAGGTTTTTGGGTGCGGCGGGATTGAGGATAGATCTACATTGGGTGATGTACCAGAAAAGGGTCTGGTATGGATTTTTTTTTTTAATGTTGGCGTGGGGTTCCCTTTAGAATCCATACTAGACCCGAAGGGCCTGGTATGGATTCGGGGGGGGGGGGGGGGCCCTACGCTGTTTTTTTTCCTGACTTTTCTATTGCCAGCATTCTTTTGTATACAGTTCAGCTGTCCGTGGGGAAGCCAGCTGACAGCTGATGAGTCATCGGGTGTGAAGGATGTGGCCGCCGGCTTAGTGGCAACCAGCTCCTTAACAACCAGCTATTCCTCAAACAGAATTCGAATAGGTCAATCGTTTTTTTTTCTACAGATCTGAATTAGAACTGCTTTGAAAAATTTAAATTCTGTTAGAAAATGAATAGATGAAACGAATTTCAATGAATGTTCAAATACATCCGAATTCATAAATAACCAAAAAATGATCTGAATTTACTTTTGGAATGAAATGAGTTGCACGTGTCTACTTTAACCACATAACGACCGCCCGCCGCAGGCAGCCGCTCCTGGGCAAAGTGACGTTATGTTACGTCTCTTGCTCAGGAGACTCTAGGGGGCGGACGCTCACCGCCGGTGGCACGCTCCCGCCCCCGTTTTTCAGCTGGGGAGCCAGTGCATGTGACAGGCGGCTCCGATGTCCGCCGGCCACTCGCGATCTCCAACAGCTGAGAGAGAAAGACAGACGGCTGATGTAAACACAGCCGTCTGTCATTCTCCCTGAAGTGATCACAGAGGCTATGTGATCCTGCTATATAGGATCGCATGTCTCTGTGATTACTTCACAAGTCACGCCCCCAGTTAGAATCATGCCCCTAGGGTCACACTTAAAGAGGTTGTACACGAGAAAAAAATTTTTTCTCTTCTTTACATCCTGAAAGAGAAACCCATAATGAGCTAGTATGCATCGCATACTAGCTCATTATGAAATACTTACCTTAGAACGAGCCCCCGCCGTGCCGTCCGCTTACCTGTATGACGGGCGACATGTATAGTCGCCCGTCTTCCGGGATCGCGGCATCCGGCCATCTGATTGGCCGGAGCCGCGGTGACGTCACTCCCGCGCACGCGCGCGGGAGCCGACGGTCACGGCACGGGGCTCTGAAGGAACGGCACGATCTGCCGTTCCTTCAGAGTGCATGCGCCAGTGACGTCACTGGCTGCATTAAAGGTAAATATCTCCTAAACGGTACATGTTTAGGAGATATTTACAGTACCTATAGGTAATCCTTATCATAGGCTTACCTATAGGTACAAGTTGTAGAGGAGGGTTTACTTCCTCTTTAACCCCTTGATCACCAATACAGTTAACCCCTTCCCTGCCAGTGTCATTTTTACAGTAACAGTGCATATATTTAGCACTGATTACTGCAGTAATGTCACTGGTACCCCCAAAAGCATAAAAAATGTCAGCCAGGGGTCCGATCTGTCCGCCGCAATGTCGCAGTCCCGCTAAAAATCTCAGATCACTTCCATTACTAGTAAAAAAAAACATAAAAATTACATAAATCTTTCCCGTAGTTAGTAGACGCGATAACTTTTGCGCAAACCAATCAAAATACGCTTATTGTAATTTTTTTTACGAAAAATATGTAGCAGAAAACAAATTGGCCTAAAATGTTAAAAAATGTAGATTTTTAAATTTTTTTGGGGGAATGTTAAATAGCAGAATGTGAAAAATATATATTTTTTTCAGAATTGTAACTCTATTTTTGTTTATAGCGCAAAAAATAAAAATTGCAGAGGTGATCAAATACCACCAAAAGAAAGCTCTATTTATGGGGAAAAAAGGACATCAATTGTATTTGGGTACAGCGTCGCACGACCGCACAATTTTTCGTTAAAGTAACGCAGTGCCGAATCGCAAAAAAATTGCCTGGTCATTAAGGGGGGAAATCTTCCGCTCCAGTAGTGGTTAAGGGAGGGCAGGTGGTGGGGGGGGAAAGTTAAAGCGTAACTCCACTTTTGTTGAGAAAAAAACATTCCCCTCTGGGTGATCTCTGTACATTACAGGGATTTTACCAAACTTTGTTGCAGATTCCTACCTTTTGTTAGGGCTCTTTCACACGGGCGTTCCGTATGTCCGTTTTTCATCCCATCCGTTTGCGGATGAAAAACGGACATAATGTATCTCTATGTAAATACGGATGTCATCGGATGATCATCCTCTGACGTCCGTTTTTTGTCAGTTCAGTTCAGTTCAGTTTTTTTGAACCGAGGAGAACCCTATTTTTTCTTCCTTTCAAAAAACGGAACGGAAGCAAAAACGGATGTCAGTGGTGTCATCCGCAGACATCCGTATTTACATAGACATGCATTATGTCAGTTTTTCATCAGCAAACGGATGGGATGAAAAACGGACATACGGACCGGATGACACAAGTGTCATCCGTGTCCGTTAGGGTCCTTTCACACGGCCGCTCCGCTGCTTTCCGTGTGTCCGCAAATCATCCTATTTTTTTGCGGATGATTTGCGGACATCAATGTAAGTGAATGGCACTGCGGATGTCAGCGGAATACCATCCGCTGACACCCTATTTTCCTCCTTTCAGTTCTGTTCCGTTTTTTGGAACGGAACAGAACCCTATTTTTCCATCCGTGTAAAAAACGGAAAGGAAGGAAAATCGGATGTCAGCGGTGTCATCCGCTGACATCCGCAGTGCCATATACTTACATTAGGTCCGCATATCATCCCATCCGCTCCGTGGAAAAAAAAAAAAAAAGTCCCGCAGCGGACCTTTCACACGGAGCGGCCATGTGAAAGGAGCCTTACAAAAAAAAAAAAGGAACTGATCGGGCAAAAAAAAAGGAACGCCCGTGTGAAAGAGCCCTTATTCTGAAGAAATCATTGTTTGTTCCTCTGTGCTGAGTGGGTCTAATGGGAGTGGTTTCATAATTATCTATCAGCTGTGGCAGCTGCAGGGCACTAATGAGGAAATCTGCTGGGCCTGCATCCCTTTAGACGTGTTCCTATTGGGAGTATCTCACCAAAAATTACATTTTTATTGCAGGGGATGTCAGAAATCTGACTTGTATCTTAGTGCAGACTTCTGGGAAAATCAGTGAGCCAATCACACAAGCGGGAAATTATGTTTCTGGGTTGTGGTTAGTATACATTCTGTGTACAGCACACCTCCAGGCGGCCATATTGTATTGCATTTTCAGAAAATTACAAAAGCTGCAGATTAAAAAGGAAAGATAATTTTTAATAACATTCAATCACAATATGATTTGTGTCGCAATTGTATATGCTATATTGTTTTTTTCCTTTATGTGCTGATTTTTTTTCCCCCCACGAAAGCGGAGTTACCCTTTAAGCTGGAGTTGCACTTTAAATAGCATGACTAACTCTGGTCGTTGGTGTATATAACGAAATAGAAACTGCTTGTGTGTTATAAATTATTACTCATGCTGTAAAATGAATGGGAAGAGGTACTGCGTGTCAAAGCAGGAAATGCTGAAGCATTTAGGGAAAGGAAAATCACAAACGGTCAAACGGCCAACAACCATCGGATTAATTGCTCAACACTTCCTTGAGAACGGTAAATAGTGAATTTGTTTGCAATGTGCCTGTATGAGAGTTGGATGAATGAATACAAAGCGTCCCTCAGTGCTGCCTAATGGAAGTCTCTTGTTCCATTAAAAATTGATAACGTACAAACTGCTATACAAGGCACTTAATGGGGTTTTTTTTCCTTTTTTATTGTTAGCAAAGTGATATAAAGAGTTATAGCCCCTGTCAGGTTTTTAATGCTGTCTGGGTCTCTGGTGGAAAGATCTCCCCTACCACTTCCGGCCCCGGTTATTAACCACTTGCCGACCGCTCACTCGAGCTCTACTGCGGCAAAGTGGTTAGTTATCGTCCAGCGACGTAGACCTATGTCGCTGGACTCCTCCCCTTGTGGGCGGCGCACGCGCGGCGCCGGAGGCTCGCTCCCGCTGTATTCATTCACAGCGGGAGTCGGGCCAGGGGAGGAGCGGCGGCGATCGCCGCTGCTCTTCCCCGATCGCCGGGGAATCGAGTTTGGAGATCCGCCCGCTTTGTTTACTGTCTCCTAAGTGACAGACAGTGACAGATTGCAGGGTTCAGCATAGCTGAACATGCAATCTGTCCCTGTGTCACTCAGTCACCTCCCCCCACACATGTCAGTAAGCACCAGGCATACATTAACCCCTCCCTCTCCAATAAAATTAACCCCTTCCCTGCCAGTGTCATTTTTGCAGTAACAGTGCATATGTATAGCACTGATTACTGCAGTAATGTCACTGGTACCCCCAAAAGTTTAAAAAATGTCAGTCAAGGGTCCGATCTGTCCGCCGCAATGTCGCAGTCCCGCAAAAAAAAAAAAAAAAAAATCGCAGATCGCCGCCATTGCTCGTTAAAAAAAAAAAAACACCAAACATGACAGAAATCTTTCCCTTAGTTAGTAAACACAATAACTTTTGCGCAAACCAATCAAAATACGCTTATTGTGATTTTTTTTACCAAACATATGTAGCAGAAAACAAATTGGCCAAAAAATTTAAAAAAATTTAGATTTTTACATTTTTTGGGGGGAGAATTTCATATAAAAAAATTTGAAAAATATTGTTATTTTTTCAAAATTGACGCTCTTTTTTTGTTTATAGCGCAAAAAGTAAAAATCGCACAGGTGATCAAATACCACCAAAAGAAAGCTCTGTTTGTGGGAAAAAAAACGACGTAAATTTTGTTTGGGTACGGCGTCGCACGACCGCGCAATTGTCAGTTAAATTCGCACAGTGCCGAATCGCAAAAAGTGGCCTGGACGTAAGACAGCAAAATCCTCCGGTGGTAAAGTGGTTAATATTAGTGATCGACCGATATCGCTTTTTTTAATTTTTTTTTTCTTATTTTTTTATTCATTTTTTTTATACACAGGTACTCTTGAGGAGAGATTTGGGGGTCTAAAATACCCAAACCCCTCCTCTGCACTTAAAAGCATTCAAAACGCCAAGCTTCGAATGCTGTCATTTTTTTGAATCTGGCGCTGAGTACCCGGAAGCGATGTCATGACATCACTTCCGGGTTTTTACATGGACACCTGATCAGAGCCGAATGCGGCTTTAAACCGGTCTTCAGCGGCCATGCAGGCTGGTTGCCTGGGTCTCCCGGTGGAACGGGAGACCCGGGCGAGCTTCAGAAGGCGGCGGGAAGGGGGGCGTCCTTGAAGAGAGATCTGGGGGTCTAAAAGACCCCAAACCACTCCTCTGCACTTAAAAGCATTCAAAATGCAGAGTTTGGCTGTTTTGAATGCTGTCATTTTTTTGAATCTGGCGCCAAGTACCCGGAAGTGATGTCATGACATCACTTCCGGGTTTTTTACATGGAGACCCGATCAGAGCCGAATGCGGCTTTGATCGGGTCTTCGGCGGCCGTGCAGGCTGGTTGCCCGGGTCTCCCGGTGGAACGGGAGACCCGGGCGAGCCTCGGAAGGTGGCGGGAGGGAGGGGCGTCCCCTCTCGCTCCTTGTAATCACAGCCGAGCGGCTTCTCAGCCACATCGGTTGTCGTTACAAGACAGCCGACCGTCGGCTATGGACGCCGGTACTGGGGATGATGTCTCTAGCTGCAGTCATCACTCCGATACAGCACTTTCCCGAAATATCGGCAATATCAGTAACCTCTGGGGCCGATTCCAATATATCGGGGAAAGTGCATATCGGCCCTTGATATATCAGCTTTGCTGCTAATCGGTCGATCCCTAATTAATATTACAGGAATATTGGAAACAGCAATCAAAGCATAACCAAAATTCTGACCCCGATGTAAAAAGATCTTCCAATTTCAGCCTGCAGCCAGCCACAAGGGCCACAGCTTCCCAGTTCCCCCTCTTACAGAATTACAGAGCATAGGATTAAGTTATAGACAGCCTGTGCCATGCACTACTGCAGGGATCCTCCAGCTGTTGCGGAACTACACATCCCATGAGGCATTGTAAAACTCTGACATTCACAGACATGACTAGGCATGATGGGAATTGTAGTTCCTGAACAACTGGAGGACCATAGTTTGAAGACCCCTGCACTACAGCTTCCCCCTATAAGGTATACAGCACTGATTTTTTAGTGCCTTTTTTTTTTTAATTTTTTAAACATGCGTTAAAATCTCTTAACACTCCATTCACATATAGGCTTTTCGGATCGCGGGCAGAATTGCCGCGATTCTGCACCATTGCAAGTCGCCGAACGCCCAAGCGATTCCGTGACTTGCACTGTCGCAATTTTATCGCCTGACGAATCGTGGTAAAATCGCGCAAACAGAATCGCGGGACGCCTGACGACCCAGAAGAAGTACAAGAACTTCTTCCCACGATTCTGTTTGCACGATTTTACTGCAATTCGTCGGGCGACAATCGGGGCAAAATCGCGCCGCGTTTGGGGTGCCATTGCAAGTCACGGGAAGCGCATGGGTGTCACAGTGACTTGCAATGGTTCAGAATCGCGGGCAAAATTGTGGCAATTCTGCCAGCGATCTGAAAACGCCTATATGTGAAGGGAGCGTTAGAGATTTTAATGCATGTTTAAAAAAAAAAATAAAACTAAAAAAGAAATCAGTGCTGTATACCATATTTGCCCTATATGTTGCCGTATGGGAAATACTTTCTTTTTCTTGTTTGTATCAAATCAATAAAAATGTATTATGTACTAAAAATACAAAACACAGGAAATGTGCATTTATTGCCGAAATAAATATTGAATGAGTACTGAATATGTTTATTTTTAAATTGTGAATGGAGCCTAAAGTTACACCATAAATGCAATATTTATTACAATATCAGGACTTACAAGGTGGGTATAGTAAAAGCTGAGTCTTCCATTTACCACACATTTAAAATATATTTCTGGCCAATTTAAAAATAAACATATTCAGTATTCATTCAGTATTTATTTCTGCAATATGTTCACATTTCCCTGTGTTTTGTAGTTTTAGTTTAATAATTTTTTATTGATTTGATACAGACAAGAAAAATAAAGTATTTCCCATATTGACTCAGCAAAATATAGGGCGAATATTAAATGCAATATGCAATATTCAAGTTTCATTTCCAATTAAGTAGTTTTATTTATAATTAACTTATACCGATCTTGGGCGTCAATTCACTAACGTTTACCGCATGTGTTAACATGGTCACCTGACTCATTTTCATAAATGATCGCATGCGGTAAAAAAGTCCAATTCACAAGAATTAAAAAAATAATGATTATGCAGTGATTACCGCAAAATGAAAAATGTGACGGTAAATATCGCCAAAAAAAACATGTGGTAAGCTCTTAAGTCCAATTCACAAATGGAACAGAGAGTAAAAAAACATGCAATATTTATCATCAGGGTTTTGCTGGCGGTATTTGTCAGAAACAGTGTGGGGGTCCTCCCCAATGCATATCAGGCCCTTCGGGTCTGGTATGGATTTTAAGGGGAACACCACGCAAAAAGAAAAAAAGGTGTGGGGCCCCCTCTAAAATCCATACCAAACCC
Source organism: Pelophylax lessonae (assembly GCF_965119305.1). Taxonomy (NCBI): domain Eukaryota; kingdom Metazoa; phylum Chordata; class Amphibia; order Anura; family Ranidae; genus Pelophylax; species Pelophylax lessonae. The sequence goes on from NC_138778.1 coordinate 212,269,389, forward strand.
TTATCTGAGCATGCAGCCCATCAGGTCAGGAAAGGGAGGGGATGAGTGAGCGCCCCCTCCTCCTCCGGACCATACAAGGCCCCATCACAAAGCACCTTGTCCCCATGTTGATGGGGACAAGGGCCTCTTCCCCACAACCCTGGGCAGTGGTCGTGGGGGTCTGCGGGCAGGGGATTTATCTGAATCTTTAACAAGGGGGCCCCCAGATCCCGGCCCCATGAGTAGCCCTGCCCCCTTGTGACATCAGCGGGCAGGCACATGTCGGGGCGGTGACATCACAAGGGGGTGGGGCCACCAGGTGACTCCTCCTCTTGGCTATTTAAGAACTGTCAGACGGCAGAGCAGACAGTCGTCGGAAGTCTTAATCGGGGCCGGAGGTTTTTTTTTTTTTCATATTTCTTGAGTCTGGCTTTGCGACGGGTTTCGGTAATGATGATAATCCACATCGAGGGACGTTCTTTTTACATTTTTTAATAAAGGAATTGTCAAAAACTGTGTGTGTTTTTATTTCTTTTTGACACTTTTTTGGTGAATGAGTAGGGGTACCCCATACTCATTACATAGGGGGTACATTGTACCCCTACTCAGTCACCTGGAGGGGGGCCCCTAGATTCCGATAAGTCCCCTGTCTGCAGACCCCCACAACCACTGCCCAGGGTTGTGGGGAAGAGGCCCTTGTCCCCATCAACATGGGGACAAAGTGCTTTGGGGTGAGGGGGCAGAGGCCCAAAGCACCCCGCCATGTTGAGGGCATGTGGCCTTGTATGGTTCAGGAGGGCGGGGTCGCTCGCTCGTCCCCACCCTTTCCTGACCTACCAGGCTGCATGCTCAGATAAGGGTTTGGTATGGATTTTGGGTGGATTTTTTTGGTCCCTCTTAAAATCAATATCAGACCAAAGGGCCTGGTAGGCATTGAGGGGAGAGGGGGGTCATCTGTTGTTAAGGACGCGGCAGTCCGCTTCCCGGCCTGCTCCTTAGCAACCAGCTCAATGCGATAAATTACTACATGAAAATATATAGTAATTACCGCAATATTGAAACTTTACCACAGTAGTTACAACTGCACAATTGTTAGTGAATTAAACATTTACACATTTGTTTCCGCATTAGTTATTTTACCACATTTTTTCCGCGTTAGTTAACCCTTAGTGAATTGACCCCTTGAGTTTTTAACCACTTGCCGACCGCCGCAAGTACATATACTGCGGCGGTCAGTCCCGTGCAGGCAAAGTGACGTATGGGTACGTCACTCGCCCGCGAGCCAATAATGGGCGAGCGCGCGCCGCCGGAGGCGCACTCCCACCCCCGCTCATTCACGGGCATCTCCGCGCGAGTGACCGGCGGCTCTGATGTCCATCGGTCACTCACGTTCTCCTGCTGGAGAGGGAGAAAGGCAGGCGGCTGCTGTAAACAAAGCCGCCTGTCATTCTCCCTGATGTAACAGCACAGATCATACGATCCTGCTATGTAGGATCGTATGTCTCTGTGGTTACATCAAAAGCCACACCCCTTTACAGTTAGAAGCATGCCCCTAGTGACACACTTAACCCCTTGCTCTCTAATAAAGTTAACCCCTTCCCTGCCAGTGTCCTTTTTACAGTAACAGTGCATATGTATAGCACTGATTACTGTAGTAATGTCACTGGTACCCCCAAAAGTGTCAAAAATGTTAGTCAAGGGTCCGATCTGGCTGCCGCAAAGTCGCAGTCCCGCAAAAAAAAAAAACGCAGATCACCGCCATTACTAGTTAAAAAAAAAAACAATAAAAATGACATAAATCTTTCCCGTAGTTAGTAAACGCAATAACTTTTGCGCAAACCAATCAAAATATGCTTATTGCGATTTTTTTCACCAAAAATATGTAGCGGAAAACAAATTAGCCTAAAATGTTAAAAAATTTAGATTTTTAAATTTTTTTGGGGAATTTCATATAAAAAAATGTGAAAAATATTGTTATTTTTTCAAAATTGTTGCTCTTTTTTTGTTTATAGCGCAAAAAGTAAAAATTGCACAGGTGATCAAATACCACCAAAGAAAGCTCTGTTTATGGGGAAAAAAGGACGTCACTTTCATTTGGGTACAGCGTCGCACAACCGCGCAATTGTCCGTTAAAGTCACGCAGTGCCGAATCGCAAAATAGGCCCTGGTCTTTCAGCAGCCAAATCCTCCGGGGCTTAAGTGGTTAATAACGATTTTTTAAGAAATCCTTATCGCTGGATCATCAGCAGAGAATGTCAGATTGAAAAGTGCTAGATCCAAGCTTAGGAGAATACACTAAGGTAATATAATTGATCTCTACTAACCTCATGTAACATGGTCCCAGTTTCGTATTGTCTTCTGCAGCAAATCTCCAGTTGGAAATGTGTCCTCACTCTTTGACCCTTCCTTCCTCTATTAGGTCTCCAGTTTCTGAAAGTCCTCTCAAGCATTACATATATTAAGCATTAGGTGCGGTCCTTTGGTGATGTTGGGAGGCCACGTTTGAGGTCCTCCTTTAGCTCATAAGTTGACAACCACTGACTTAAAACGGAGCTCCACCCAAAAGGGGAAGCTCCGCTTGTGTGCACCCTCTCCCCCTCCACTGCAACACTTGGCACTTTTTAGGTGGTAGCGGGTACCTGGTTTTGACAAGTACCCACGGTGATCTACGATGATATCCGGCCCCTCCTTCTCCCCACAGCATTCTGGGACACAAATAAATCCCAGAAGACGGTGGGACCATTCAGAAAGTCCAGCGCGACTTGCGCATAAGCAGTAGAAAACTTTACCTTACCTAAGATGCCCGGTGCCTGCACCCGAAGCTGAAGAATTGGTTCGCGTCTGGACATTGCAGGATCCCTGGACAGGTAAGTGTCCTTATACTAAAAATCCGTAGCTAGGTAGCTGCTGACTTTTAATTTTTTGGGGGACGCCGGAGCTCCTCTCAAGTCTTGAAGCCAGAGGTTTGGCACAATAGCCAAGCAACTAGAATTTTCAGGATCAGTTTCTCAAGTCACCAATGGCAGCTTCCATGTTTCTCTCAGAAAATGTTTCCAATGAGAGTAAATTTGTCCTTGTCCATCAAATTTTCTATACTGAGGTAACACAATGGCCAAGAACAGTGGCGGCCTATCCATTGGGGGGCGCAGGGGCGCCGCCCCCCTATCCATGCGTCTGGTCCCCTAATCTACATGCAGGGCGCTGGACGCATTGATTCCAATGGGGTTTTTTTTTTTTTTTGGAAAGCACCTGATTAGAGCCAGAGTCTCTAATAGGCTTCAAAATAGGGTGGGCTCGGGGCGCAGAGCGCTGCACCCTGGTCACACCCAATTTTGTGACGATAGCGGATGAATATTCCCTATTGCCACACCGATTCTCCTCCCGGCCAATTAGGAAGCGGGTCCTTATACCTGTTTCCCGATTGATTGGCCAAAAGGAGAAGGCATCCTAATGGCCAAGAAGGGGGGAGGAGACGGACGCTGAGAAGGGACATGAAGGAGCCTGAGGGGGAAGCCGCCGCCTGTCATTCCGGAGAAACAAGGTAAGTAAGCAGGCAGGCAGGCGGGCAGGGGGGAGAGATGTGTTGGTGCAAGTGTCATGGGGGGGGTGCAGGAGATATGGAGGGGCAGGTCCCTCTGAGGAGGGCAGGTCCATCTGTCGCCCCCCCCCCCCCCCGACTGATGGAGCACCAGCCGCCACTGGACAAGAAGGTCGGAATATAGAGTTTCCGGTTTTATTATAGACTTGCTGTTTATTAAACAGCAATATAGACCCTACTGCATGACAAAAGCAAGGAATCCAGAATGTAATTTTCAGGAGAAAGGTCTACTTTAATGTCAGATGATTTAGGGCTGGTCTGTATAGGATGAAGGACTGATGGGAAAAGGACTATAGAAATCTAGATTACCTCCACAATCCTGGTTCTTTTTTGTCTTTTCAGTGTCCTAAATGAGTATAGCTGAAGAATTCAGACGCTTTGTCCAGATGTATCAGAAGCCTGCCCATCCTCTAAGACTAAAAGAGTGGCTGATACTTCAAATCGACAGCGGCAAGTACCCCGGCCTTCGTTGGGAGGATGAGCAGAAGACAAGGTTCAGAATCCCATGGAAGCACGCTTCCAAACAGAACTATAGTGAGGAAGAAGATGCAGCTTTATTTAAGGTACACCAACCCCAGCACTTTAGAAATACCAGATTTTACCTGGACACCACAAAAATAGAAGGTAAACCATGGGTCATGTGATATAGGCCAATGACAGGATCAGAGAAAGATCATGTGATCAGTGCACCAGCACAGGGCAGCTGATAAGGGGGGGTAGCACCGGTGTTCCGTGAGAATTACCTACCCGTGAGAAAAACCTACCCCTCGTCACTTCCGGTTCACGGCACTGTATGTAATGCAGCGGTTACATTAAAACAACTGTGTTGCAATACGAGTGATCTCCGCTCCTGTCCCTGCCACTTCCCTGCTCTCGGCAAGTAAATATAAAAGCGGCGGCGGGTGTATGAAAACATAAATCACGGAGCCGAGAGCCGCTTTTATATTTTCTTGCCAAGAGCAGGGAAGTGACCGGGACAGGAGCGGAGATGACTCGTATTGCCGCACAGCTGTTTTATGTAACTGCCGCGTGGGTAGGTTTTTTTCACGGTACACCGTGATATTTTCATACTAGTGCGCATGCGCACTAGTCCGCTCCTCAGTTGTTCCTTTAGGTATCCGGGGCTGTGAGCATGCGCACTGCTGCGCTGCTCAGCTGTTCCTGGCCGGAAGTGACGAGGGTAGGTTTTTCTCACGGGGTAGGTAATTCTCACGTTACACCGGTCCTCCAGTACAAGGCTCTATAATAACGGTCTCAAAACTGTGGCCCTTTGCATGCCTTTATCTGGCTCTTGGGGCACCATTCCATCCACTGACACCAACAATGGGGCATAATTCCTGTTGTGACACCAACAATGGGGAACTATTCCTCCCATTAATAAAAAAAAAGAGTATAAGTGCAGTGCTAAAATGTAATAACTAAAAATCATAAAAGTCCATATCCACAAAGGTCCATGACGCTACTGCATGCTGGGATGCGGCAGCCATCTTGCTGGTTGGGAATGCTGGATGTTATGTCCAGATATGCGAGCTTACGCCATTAGCATGTGAGTGTTATTCTTTTTATTTAATAAACCTATTTGAGATTTCTACACCATGATGAGTGTCTCTTTTGTCCCTTCATGAGATTTACAAAGCCCCAGTGGAAACATTTGAGAAAGTTGGAGAGGATATATTGATACTGGAGATATCACTGGATTGCTGCCCACTGCATATTTGACCTTTGTTATGAGGGTCTCAATTGGAGGGTAAGAGGCAGCGTGATCGGGTGTTGGTCAACTAATGCTTATTCTACGTAGCTGCACCATAGTATCATTACCTCCTCTGGATATCTCACACAGACCTTTGTGGATACGGACTTTTATCATTTTTAGTTATATTTTAACGCTGCACTTTTACTATTTTTTTTGTTTTCAATGATTTTTATTGAAAATTTTACAAAATACACATAAAATTAGTGCAAAATACACATAAAAATCAGTGCAAAATAACTGTGAGCAGTGGTACATCAGTAGCAAACAACAGCCAACACGGCCCTAGGAGGTCAGCACAATAACATGGTAAAGGCCTATAACCTAAGTAACAGAAAACAGGAACCATAAGGTATCAGGAGAGACCATTACCATGGATAGACAGGTCCTGCTGACCCAAATATTTGGCCCCTCGTGATGCAAACCCAGGGCTAGTGGCAAGATTGTGACCCTGCAGAGTCCTGCCCCAGCCTGAAGCCGGGAACAGGAGTAACAAAGCCGTTAGGAGACATTACCACTGAAAACCTCATATAAGCAGTGGTGAGAAGTTGTACAGAGAGAGAAGTGGAAAGAGAGCCTAGAGAAGAAAGGAGGAAAAAAGAAGAGAAGAAAGGAGGAAAAAAGAAGAGAAGAAAGAAGAAATAGAATCGGACCCAACCCCGTGCCCCGCCCCCCCCTCGAATCTCTCAGGCACCCCCCGTGAGATAGTTAATCCACGATTCCCAAACCTTGTCAAACCCGCACATTTTGTCTTCCAATTGTGCTGTTAACCACTTGCCGACCGCCGCCCGACTATATACGGCGGCGGTCAGCCCCTCACAGGCAGAGTGACGTATCGGTACGTCACTAGCCTGGGAGGGTCTGGGGAGCGAGCACGCGCCGCCGGCGGCGCGCTCCCGCGTGGTCACGCACCCCCCCGCGCGTGTGACCAGCGGTCCTGATGTCCGCCGGTCACTCTGCGATCGTCAGGGGAGAGGGAGAAAGGCAGGCAGCTTGTGTAAACAAGCTGCCTGTCAGTTCTCCCTGTGTAGAGACACTGATCATACGGATCTACTATGTAGAACCGTTGATCAGTGTAACTACACCTCAAGCCACAGCCAATCACAGTTAGAATCACGCCCCTAGGGACACACACAGCCCCTCCCTCTCAAATAAAGTTAACCCCTTCACTGCCAGTGTATTTTTACAGTAACAGTGCATATATATAGCACTGATTACTGCAGTAATGTCACTGGTAACCCCAAAAGTGTCAAAAATATCAGTCAAGGGTCCGATCTGTCCGCCGCAATGTCGCAGTACCGAAAAAAAAATAAAAATCGCAGATCGCCGCCATTACGCGTTAAAAAAAAAAAAAAAAATGACAAAAATCTTTCCCTTTGTTAGTAAACGCGATAACTTTTGCGCAAACCAATCAAAATACGCTTTTTTGCGTTTTTTTTTTACCAAATATATGTAGCATAAAACAAATTGGCCGAAAAGGTTAAAAAATTTTGATTTTTACTTTTTTTTTTTTGGGAATTTCATATAAAAAAAATGTGAAAAATATTGTTATTTTTGCAAAATTGACGCTCTTTTTTTGTTTATAGTGCGTGATAAAAAAAAAAAAAAAAAAAAAAAATCGCACAGGTGATCAAATACCACCAAAAGAAAGCTCTGTTTGTGGGAAAAAAAGGACGTCAAATTCGTTTAGGTACAGCGTCGCACGACCGCGCAATTGTCCGTTAAAGTCAGTGCCGAATCGCAAAATACCCCCTGGTCAGGAAGGGGGTAAAATCTTCCGGGGCTTAAGTGGTTAAGCGCTCGTTAACCATGATCCAGTTCAGTTTGTGCCCAAGTTGCTCAAATGGTATAGTAGGAGACTTCCAGGATCTCGCTATTGTTATTTTCGCTGCAGTAAATATGAACGTAATGAGCTGCCTCTGCACTCTAGTGGCTGCGTCCACCTTTCTGCCCAATAGGGCCTGCTGAGGGGACTTGATCAAATTCACATGTGTGAGAGTGTAGATGGAATTATACACTCTAATCCAAAAGCGTCTGACATTAGGGCATTGCCACCAAACATGAAACATCGTGCCTTCTTGGCCACAACCCCGAAAACACAGAGGGGATGCGCCTGGTAAAAAGGATGCAATCCTGGCTGGTACCATGTACCAACACAGGAGTACTTTATAATTAGCCTCAATGATGGAAGTATTAACTAGAGACCTGGAAGCCTCCTGGGCCATGGCATGCCAGTCCGCCAACTCCACGACCTCCTGGACATCCGTCTCCAACCGTTCCATATAAGGAAGCTTCAGAGGCGAGTCCGCGAGTATATTGTAAATCATAGATATATACCCCCGTAGTTTGTCATATTTACGGCACAAATATTCCATGGAAGTCATGGTGGTCAGGTCGGACAGGTGAGACAGGGACCGCAGGTAATGATCAATTTGTGCAAACTGATAATATTCAGATACAGGCAGGGCATATTTATCTATCAACTGCTGACGTTTGAGGATACCCCTATGGTCACAAAAGTCCGCTATGCGGAGCAGCCCCTTATTTGTCCACCACTGAAAGGATCTGGGGGAGAGACCTGGGGGGAACCCGCTGTTGGTAAGAATGGGGGCCAAGGGGGCGTGCAGGGATTTAAAGCCACGTGTCCTGGACAAGCGATCCCAAATGGCCAAGGAATGAGACAAGGCCGGGCACAGAATGGGAGGGCGATCCCTAGGCGACAGCCACATAACATGTGAGACCGCCAGGCCAGGGACTGAGCTAGCTTCCAACTCCATCCAGGCCGTCGGGGACCCTTCAGAGTGAAATCGCACCAACTGGGACAGTTGTGCCGCATAATAGTAGTTCAGCAGGTCCGGCACCCCTAGACCACCCCTGGCTTTAGGGGTATACAGTGTTCTTTTGTTCACCCTAGGTCTCTTGTTCCCCCAGATAAATGAGAGGATGTGACCCTGAAATTTGAGCAAGTCAGACCGTTTCAGCGCGACTGGCAGAGTGAGGAATAGATATAACACCCTCGGAAGGATGTTCATCTTGACGGAGTACAATCTGCCAAACCATGAGGGGGGCTGAATCGACCACCTGTCCATGTCACCCTTCAGGCGTGTAAACAGAGGAGGGAAGTTCTTCGTGTACAGTGTAGACAAGGAAGGTGTTAAATTAATGCCTAAGTAGGGTAGTGAGTCTGTACGCCATTCGAACTTGAAAGATTTCCTCAGCATCTCCACTGTGCGACCATCTAGGGAGATGTTTAATGCCTGGGATTTCGTTTGATTCGTGTGCAACCCTGAGATATGTGCAAAAGTATCCAGCAGCGCAAATAAGTTGGGTAAGGTCGTGACAGGTGAAGAGACAATGGCTAAAAGATCGTCCGCAAAAAGGACGCACTTGTGCTCGACGCCCCCGCATTCGACCCCCCGGACGTCCGGTGAAGCGCGAATTTTGATGGCCAACGGTTCCAGCGCTAAAACAAAAAGGAGAGGGGACAAGGGGCAGCCCTGTCGTGTGCCTCTACAGATAGGGATAGAGTCCGATGAATAACCCTTCAGCCTAAGTACAGCCCTGGGTGTACTATATAGGGCCCGTAACAGAGTAAGAAAGGGAGCGCCGAAGCGGGTCAACACGTCGAAGAGGTAGTCCCATGACAGGGAGTCAAAAGCCTTATGAATATCTAAGGAAAGGAGAATACCCCTGCAATGGCACACTTTTACTATTTTTTTATTCTTGTTTTTGTCCAGCAATATTGTGCCAGCAACTTAATCAGGTATTGTGTTTAATTTGTAATTATTACCTAGCGCAGCAGATACATGTTTGTTTATTTCTCCCATTGACCCCATCAAAAGGGCACAATTCCTCCCACTGACACCAACAATGGGGCATAACTCCGTCCATTGATACCAACGATGGGCCACCATTCCTCCTGCTGACACCAACAATGGGGCACAATTCCTCCCACTGACACCAAAGATAAGACGGAATGTTTTCCATTGACACCAACAATGGGACGCTATTCCTTCAACTGACACCAACAATGGGGCACGATTCCTTCAACTGACACCAACAATGGGGCACGATTCCTTCAACTGACACCAACAATGGGGCACGATTCCTTCAACTGACACCAACAATGGGGCGCTATTCCTTCAACTGACACCAACAATGATGCGCTATTCCTTCAACTGACACCAACAATGATGCGCTATTCCTTCAACTGACACCAACAATGGGGCACTATTCCTTCAACTGACACCAATGATGGGGCGCTATTCCTTCAACTGACTCCAACAATGGGGCACTATTCCTTCCACTGACATAAACAGCACTAGTCTTCTCACAGACTACAAAGATAGAGCATTTTTTACTCCCACTGGACACCAGGACATTTTCTCCTCCCACTGGCCACAGTCCGGCTTCCTAAAGTCTGAAGGACAGTAAATTTGCCCTTTGCTTAGAAAGTTTAGTGGCTCTGTATGTTCAACGAGGGTCCCACACAGCTTTGTGGCAGTTCACTAGACTGGTGGGAGGGGAGGAGGGAGCAATAACTGGAACCGATTCCCTGTGACTCCCCCTGCATCACAACCATCTTCTCCTCCTCTCTCCTGCTTGGTTCCAGTAATTGTGTCCCCCCCCGCTATTCTAATCACCCTTCCCACAATCAGACCTAACCTTCCTGAAGCTCCAGTCCCCCCATGGACACCTGCTGGGTGTCCATGATGGAGAGTGGCAGGGGGGGGGGGGAGCAGTACACAAGTCATATATACTGGCCCCTTAATTTCTTGAATGAACACTGTAAGCAATGTATAATAATTGCCCCTGTGTTCATTTATAACTGAAGCATAGTAATCTGTGTTTACTATGCTTCAGTTTGTGAATGAAGGATCTTCTGTACAGAACTTTTTTCCTATTCTTTCATTCTGCAGTGCAGCTGAGGCTCCAAAAAAAAAAAAAAAAAGGGATTAAGGAATCTATGTCCTCAATCTCTTAATTCTCTGGCCGTGGGAATGAGTGGTTTGTTCATGCAGCTAGAGCCACCTGGTACTCTATGGGAACGCAGCGGCTCTACAAACACAGCCACAGGTCCTAATTTGACAGGTATGCAGGTGCGGGTAAGCGGCTCAAATGCACACTGTCTGTGTTTGGTACTGTACACCTGCACCCACATGGCTGGGGGGGGGGGGGGGTACTGTCAGAAAGGCTGTACGGGGCTCCATGATTTCTAACAGCAGCCCTGCTCCAGCATTTCATCCTGAGGTTGAATACCAAATTTTTTATTGATGGAACTTGGTACTAAACATATTGAAGCCTTTCTATGTAGCTCTTAAAACATTAAAAAAAAAAAAAGTCCTCAGACAGTTTTGATTTCACCAGTGTTACACTTACAGGTCATATCTCCATCCCTTCTACAGGCCTGGGCGATGTATAAGGGGAAGTTTCGAGAAGGGTCTTCAAAGGCGGATCCTTCTGTATGGAAGACCAGACTAAGATGCGCACTCAACAAGAGCCCTGATTTCCAGGAGGTCCCGGAGAGCTGTCAGGATGGAGGGGAACCCTACAAAATCTACAGGATTGTGTCCGAACCGCAAGACAGTAACAGTAAGCAATTTATAGGAGAAAGGTCCTGTGATCTCACGTGGCTAACCTGAAATCATAGGGAAAACGTATAGAGTGGGGCCATAACATGCTTGGAATAAACACAAGCCTATCTCAGATAATGCTGAACTATGACCAAATACCATATATACTCGAGTATAAGCAGTTTTTTTTATGCTGAAAAAGCCCCCCTTGGCTTATCGAGTCACAGTCTCACTTACCTTTTCCCTGGTCAGTGCACATGCGCGGCCACCGCTCGGGAAAGCCTGTACATGTTAGGCTATTCCCGGGCAGATGGCGCATGCGCGGGGAGTGGTTGGAGCCAGGAGGTGCCATTTTTAAATCTTTTTATTGTTTCAACAAAATTACCAACATACAAACAACTGGTGCGAAAGGTTTACCAAACAGCCTTACCACACACGGCCATTGGCTGAAAAAGCATGCAGGTGTAAGGGGGGGGGGGGTGCCATTTTTAAATGGAAGGCGGAAAGGTAAGTGAGACTCCTCCGCAGCCCCTAAATCCTCCTCCTCCTGTACCATGCCCAACAGCACTGCATCTCCTGTACCATCTGTGCCATGCCTGAACCATCTCCTGTGCCATGCCTGAACCATCTCCTGTGCCATGCCTGAACCATCTCCTGTGCCAGGCCTGTACCATCTCCTGTGCTATCCCTGTACCATCTCCTGTACCATGCCTGAACCATCTCCTGTGCCATGCCTGAACCATCTCCTGTGCCATGCCTGAGCCATCTCCTGTGCCATGCCTGAGCCATCTCCTGTGCCATGCCTGAGCCATCTCCTGTGCCATGCCTGAACAATCTCCTTTACCATGCCTGTACCATCTCCTGTACCATGCCCACAGCCCGGCATCTTCTATACCATGCCCACAGCCCCTGCACAATGCCTGCAGCCCCTGTTTTGGGTCTCGTGGTGGTCCAGTTGGGTCCAGTAGCGGCTGCATTTCCCACCCTATGCTTATACTCTAGACAATAAGTTTTCCCAGTTTTTTTGTGGTAAAATTAGGTGCCTCGGCTTATATTCGTGTCGGCTTATACTCGAGTATATACGGTAGCTGCAAACACAATATTGGTGATTATGTTCAGCCAGTCCTGTGATTCCCTCTGCCTTGACACAGCAGATAACCATGAGAGTTTCACCACTTTTCTCAAGTACTGTTATAGTTAAATTGTTACTAAACCCAGCACTCTGCATTCACTTTATCTGGTCTCCCACAGTACACAGAACATAGAAATGCAATCGTTTTAGTAAATATAAACTGCTAAATACCTTTTCTCATCAGCAGTATATAGTAGTTTTGGGACTCAATGTCTGGATAAAGCTTATAGGAAGAACTTTCATTCTCCTCTGACTGTTCTATAAGGCTGCATGACCCCTGATCCCGTGTCTGGCCCTGTGCTGATCACATGCACCCTCCCAAAAAAACAAAAAAACAAAAAAAAAAAACCACCTTTCTAGCAAACTGAGCATGTGCAGAGTTACCTCCAAGGCTCTGTTCTATCAGCTGATGAATTGGGGACAGTAAAAGTATGGGAGGATTAGAGAAGATAGGATCAAACAGCCTTTTTTTTTTTTTTACACAATGTGCTGGGTTAACCCTTAGGTTCTACAGTGAGTATAACAAGCATGCTTTACTGCATATACAGACATTGTACTATTGTGGGTTTAATAACACTTTAAATTCCAGTCATTATTTTCTATACAGCGGGAAGGGTTAGAAATACGGTCAGGATTTCAATATTGATCATGACCTGGTTGGATAGATTACCATTTTGTCTGACATCCATCACCTAGACATGAAGTCAGAGGATATCCCTGTGGCAGGGGGGCACACAGACAGCAATGAAAACCCTCGCCCACTCTACATAAAGCTGTTCTTAGTGCTTTCTGCATTCCCACCGGGGAGATCTCCCTCATTCCTCTTCTGTCTGACACCCATTAAACAGACAGGAATTTGTGTATTGCTTGAAATCTTTAATGTCATTTGTTTTCTACTCCTTGTGAAAAACATCAATAAAAAATATTAAAACAGAAAAAGACAGGAAGTGAAGGGAAATCTCCCTCATGGGGACACAGCAGTAAAAACCTGATTATGCCTTTACCACTTTCTCTAAAACAAACTTGAGAGTTGGGCTTTAAAGGAGAAGTAGGACCAAAACTTTCTTGGCCCTTCTTCTCCTGGGGATCACAGAAGTGCAATTCCTTCTGACGTCACTCAGGACTCTGGAGAGATACTAACTTTAAAGTCGGGATCCACCCAAATGCCTGACCAGCAAGCTGCCAGCCACTCCTGCCTCCACCTCAGCCCAGCACTGGGCTGAGCAGGGGCAGAGCAGAGACCCTGACCAGTCACCGGCTCTCTGCTCATTGAAGACTGATAACTGAGCAATCAGCGGTGTTTGATAACTCAGTTCTTGGTATGGGGGAGGGGGGGGGGGCACAGATGCAGCATCAGGTTGATGCGGCATCCACCCAGGTATAAATGTTTGTTTTTTGTAATCCTGAACCTCTCTTTTAAAGGATATGGCAGCGTTGCCTTCCTGCCACCTGTAAGATGGTACATGTGCTCTCTCTTTCTGTCAGCAAGCTCCCACTGCTAGATAGACAGCACCCTGCAATGCCATACAGGCCTGATTGGCTCACACTACTAGTCCTCAAAATATTATGAGAAGCTAATAAAAATACATAGAGGAGATATTTAAAGCGAATCTGTGGCCAGGATACGGATATTTAATGTTTACATATTCTTAACAAGCAGAAGCAGTAAACAAGTCCCCAGTGACCTCTGTAACTGCAAGCTTTGCGGATAAATTCATCCTCAAAGTTCACAGCAGCTCTCTTCTCACCCTGTGCACAAGGAGAGGGAATGTCAGTACTTTAAGCTAATCATGTTCTGCTGCTGTCTGAGATTATGGTTACAGGTAGGCTTGGCTCAGGGATTATCAGTGTGCTACACCTTCATTTTCCAAGCACAGACTGGACCTGGAGCTCTAGTGAAGTATACAAGGAGGTCTGTGACCTACCTACCTCCATTGTCTTGGCAAGAGTGCCTAGATCACAAGACTGGCTGAACAAAACTGCAAATGCTTTCGCCCTAAAATTCAGCTTTCATGTTTTTACATTTTCTTTCTTAACAAACCCATTAGAGTAGAGTGGTGTTATGATGGCTCCTTTGTATTACAGATGACACACACAAAGAAAGTTCTATGAGCCCTGCTAATGAACACCCTCCAAGCTCTCCAGAAGACCAACTTCAGGTGATCATTCCTCTAAAATCACATTAATAATATAATATTCTGTACAAGTTGGCATTTTTGTTTTAAAGAATACCTGTCTTATAGATTGTGGAACCAAAGAGAGAAGGATCTTCAGAGAGAGATACTCCACCCAAACTACCGAGGTTGGAAACCCACCAGATCTCGATCTCAACAGATACAGGTGTGTGGGGATTTGTACATTATTATTATTATTATTATTTTTTTTTTTTGGGGGGGGGGGGGTATAATTGAAAGGAAGCAATCATTTTGGAAAATCTTCAGTGATGGGGTTGGTATCCTCCAACAATCCTGTTTCCAGCAGTACAAAACTGATGCTTGTCTAAAGATTTTCCCATAGGTAACATCATAGGTGTGCACAGTCTATTGCTTTCGTGTGTGCACCCCAAAGCTCAAACACATCAAACACACATGCCTGTGTGTATGTGTTTGTGTACATATAAATATATATATATATATATATATATATATATATATATAAATATATATATGTGTATAGGTGTATATATACGTATATATATATATATATATATATATATATATATATATATATATATATATATATATATATATAGGTATATATATATATATATATATAGGTATATAGAAAAGAGCAGAAGAGGAGGCGCAAACACCTAGTGCATTACCCGTGGTCACTGTTGCAAAAAGTTTAATTAAAAAATGCCAAATGCATACTCACAGACGCAGAGATAAAAACATGTTACAAGAATCCACCATGTAAGAACTGGAACAAGTCCTTCAGTCAGGACCGCTAACGCGTTTCGGGGGTCAGGCCCCCTTCCTCAGAGCTGGTCTTACCACGTGCAGATCACAACTATATATGACAACTTTAATTGCATCAATTCAATCACCCTCCCTCCCTCCTCCCCCCAGGGGAAGGTGGGCGGGATCATCCAGTGCTGATATTGGCTCTCTCAGCCTTAGATGGAAGTTAACCCCTTGCTCCTCTTGACCTAGAGAACATATAGCATCCTTCATGAACTCTGTACCCTACAGTGTGCATATGTGGACACATGACCCGTTAGGATGACTGTTATTATTACTTTTACTTTTACTGGTGTGTATGTGTTCCGAGTGGGCATTTATCAACAGGAAGCTGGATGGTTAACAATACTCATGGAGACTGCACACAGTCCGCACATACCCCGCCATGATTGCCGGTCCATGTCCTCCCACTTCACGCTGCAGCGGCATCAGCAGTGTGACTGTCTCCCCCTGTTGCGCACACGTGTCCGCAGCCTCCCGATGCCTCCCGATCGGCATCGGCGTTGGTTCCGGGTCTCAGGACGCTCACACGTCATTCTGCGCCCTGGGACCCGTGTCACCACACTTCCGGGATTGTGATGCGATGTGGGGCCCGCCTCTGCTGGTTGCCGTGGGAACCTGTAAACAATCCCCACACAAAAGTGGCGACCTCTCTTGGGGGAGAAAATGCATTAGGGCTACCAAATGAGCCCGTCCCCAAGAATTTTGAGTCTCAATCAGCCACCCCCTTGGGGGAGGCTACCACTAAAAACAACGACCCCTCAGGGTCACCTCCATCCAAGCCAGCCTCTCCTTTTTTAGGAGAGGGCCTTCCGTCGGGGAACAAAAACAGGCGGAAAAAGTTAAGGCGTACAAGAAGAGGAAGAAGAGGAGGAAAGAACCATAAAAAGAGGGAAGGTGTAACCGAAGGACATGATACCATCAAAATATTTAATCTGTCCCATAAAGTGTTCTCTGAATCAGAACTAACCTTATTACGGAAGGGTCTAAATTTTGCTCCTCCAGCTTCTCCGAATCTTTTTGAACTTTTTGTGGACTTAAACAAGTTCACACGAAATTTGACACTAAAGAGATTCTTTGCTAAAAAGGAGAGCAAAAATACATCTAACAATATTGAGACTCAGGGACCAGAAGCCTTGGAGAGTGAATCATTGGAAGAAGGAGCCATATGTGCTCTAGAGGATCTTTGGGTGGAAGGAGGGTGTGAGGAAGACAATGAAGGTATGATGGAATTTGAAAGATTATGCCAAATCCATATTGGACAGATCAAACACACCTCATTCAAACCGAGGTCAATTTTTCACCCCCACTGGGCCAAGGGCAACTATATATCTACATTTTATGAGATGGTCTATTCGGATTTTGACAAATTATGCCAAAAGGCCAGGGGAGAGTACTCGGCGGCCATGCCTCAAGGTGAACGTGAGGCGCTAAAGAATCTGAAGAAAAACCCTGACTTAATATTCAGGCAGGCCGATAAGGGGGGGGGGCTGGTGGTACAAGATAAGGAGCAATATATGACAGAGGCATACAGGCTGCTGAGTGACTCTGACACATACGAGAAACTACCAGGAGACCCAACAGCCACATACACGGCGGTCTATAAAAAGATGTTAGACCAGGCAGTGGAGACAAAAATCCTCACGAAACAAGAAAAAAGCTTCCTTCTAAGACCCTTTCCAGTCATACCCCACTTCTACCACATCCCTAAAATACATAAGGACGTTTTGAACCCTCCAGGCAGGCCCATAATAGCGGGCATAGACAGCCTCACATGCAATTTGGGGAATTACATAGATTTTTTCCTACAGGATATGGTAGTGCAGTTGCCTTCCTACATACGTGATTCAGGCCATATGCTTGAAGTCCTGACCAACTATGAGTGGCAAGAGAGTTACAGATGGGTCTCTCTGGATGTATGCTCTTTATACACCTCCATTCAGCACGAACATGGGCTACAGGCGGTACAACAATTCTTGTTCCAAAATCAGACATTACATCATACCCAAATAGACTTTCTAATAAGGTGTATCGACTTCACCCTGACGCACAACTATTTCACGTTTGTAGGAGAATTCTACAGGCAACTTAGGGGCACAGCTATGGGAGCCAGGTTCGCCCCCAGTTATGCAAATTTGTTCATGGGTTGGTGGGAACAACAGTACATTTGGAAGAACAACCCTTACGGGGCGAACCTGGTTCTCTTTGCCCGCTACATTGACGATATAATTGTTATCTGGGACGGATCGGATTTGGAGTTAGAGGGATTCTTCCAATACTGCCAGAATAACCCATATGAGATTCAGTTCACACATGTGGTGGACAAGGAAAAATTGATCTTTTTGGACCTAGAACTTAAGGCGGAACCAGATGGACGCATTACATCAAAAACCCACTTCAAGCCTACAGCAGGAAATTCTTATCTGCACGCTCGGAGTCACCATCATCCCAGGTGGATACGCAACGTCCCTTTGGGACAATTTTGCAGGCTGAGACGCACATGTAGCAAACTCGAGGACTTTGAAGAACAGAGCTCTACCTTGTTCAAAAAATTCCAACAGAAGGGATACGATAACCAATGTATAAATACGGCCTATATAAAATATAGGCAGGAATACACTGATGGGAGGGAACCCAGGAGAGGCAGACATAGTCATAAAAAAGAAGACCATCAAGTGACTTTCTGCACCAAGTACAATCAAAAGGCATTTGCTATTAAGAACATCTTGGAAAAGCATTGGGGCATCCTAGAAAAAGACCCTCTACTCTCAGGAGCAATTCCAAAGAAACCTAAGGTTATCTATCGCAGACCGAGAGACTTGAAGAGCGTCATAGCACCTAGTCGAGTTAAACCAGACAAGAAAGAGCTGGCACCAATGTGGAAGACCATCTTCGACCAGAAGGGATCCTACAGATGTGGAGTGTCCAATTGCGGATTATGCCAATATATGTGGCACCGGAAAAAAGAGGTCATGGGGATAGATGGGAGAGTACATGCCACTAAACAGTTTATTAACTGTTCCACCGAGTTTGTGGTATATGGCCTGGTCTGCCCCTGCGGATTTCTTTATGTAGGACGAACCTCACGTACCTTTAGAACTAGGTTTGGTGAACACAAAAGAAACATCCACAAAGGCTTTGACAAACATTCCCTCTCTTGCCACTTCCGGGATGTACATGACAAAAAATCCATAGGTCTGAGAGCCTTTGGAATAGAGTCCATTACAGGCTACACAGATGCCGGCCTTAGGTTCCAAAAGCTGTGCAGTAGAGAAACATACTGGATTCACCTACTGGGTTCTTTAGCTCCCAGGGGATTGAATGAGGGCTTAGACATCTCAGCTGTGATACGTTGATGTAGGCCGCGCGCCTCCCAGTACCGTAGTCATGAAAAAATATAGAGCGATGACGAGATCAGGGAGGAGGGAGGGGGGGGGACGAGGTGGAAGAGATTTCAGGGGTTCACTGAAGAGTTCCTAGTGTTAGGCAGTGACAGCAGTCAGGTTTTCTATTAAATGAGACATCATTTGGGCAGGAGCACCTCGGGTGGACTTGGTCCACAATTCTCTGTGGTTTTTTTTTTTATATAAATTTACTAAATAATATATTTTATATGGAAAGTATTATAATTATAACTGTTATTGTACCACAGCAGACCAATCAAGAAATGGTTTTAATTGTTTTTAGTTGCATCCACATTGGAATGGACTTTATACGGGTTGGATGCATATACAAACTAATGTTTTCCAACTAACCTTAGTCCCATAATTTATACATTTTATATATATTTTATATACTTGTACATATTTTATATACTTGTACATGTGACAGCTATAAGATGCTTGTTCTTAAATATATGCCATGAGGGGAGGGGGAGTGATTATTCAGTGCTCGATACATGTATATGGGTGTGTGTATATATATATACAATTATAGGTATACGCACACAATTCATGTACACGGTCAAGTTATGATTGGAATGAACAGATGACATGTTTATGGATTTCGAGTTCCATTTATACATTCGCCGGTGTGACATCAGGTGTTGAATTAATACCCCCTTCCTAATTTGGGGAGAGGGTTAACACAAAGGGCCTCATATAGGCACCACACTTGGGTGAAGCCTTTCCAGCCATATGATGGTTGTAAAGGGTGGGTGTCACACCGACACCATTGGAGTATATGAGTTTTGTGCACTGAAAGTGAGATCCGGGATTGGCCCCTACACTCATGTGAAGTGGTGGGTATTGGAGGACACTATCCCTGCACAACTAGTCTGTTCAGTGATGAAAAGGGGTCCTCCCACCCCCACGTTTGTTGCTTTTCCTGCAGGCAAACTTACACTAACTTAACACTGTTAGATAACATCTTCGGGGTGCAGTACACCACTGCAGCCGCTAGGTGGCGGCAGCAAATGACAAACGAGTGGGGATTGTTTACAGGTTCCCACGGAAACCAGCAGAGGCGGGCCCCACATCGCATCACAATCCCGGAAGTGTGGTGACACGGGTCCCAGGGCGCAGAATGACGTGTGAGCGTCCTGAGACCCGGAACCAACGCCGATGCCGATCGGGAGGCATCGGGAGGCTGCGGACACGTGTGCGCAACAGGGGGAGACAGTCACACTGCCGATGCCGCTGCAGCGTGAAGTGGGAGGACATGGACCGGCAATCATGGCGGGGTATGTGCGGACTGTGTGCAGTCTCCATGAGTATTGTTAACCATCCAGCTTCCTGTTGATAAATGCCCACTCGGAACACATACACACCAGTAAAAGTAAAAGTAATAATAACAGTCATCCTAACGGGTCATGTGTCCACATATGCACACTGTAGGGTACAGAGTTCATGAAGGATGCTATATGTTCTCTAGGTCAAGAGGAGCAAGGGGTTAACTTCCATCTAAGGCTGAGAGAGCCAATATCAGAAGCACTGGATGATCCCGCCCACCTTCCCCTGGGGGGAGGAGGGAGGGAGGGTGATTGAATTGATGCAATTAAAGTTGTCATATATAGTTGTGATCTGCACGTGGTAAGACCAGCTCTGAGGAAGGGGGCCTGACCCCCGAAACGCGTTAGCGGTCCTGACTGAAGGACTTGTTCCAGTTCTTACATGGTGGATTCTTGTAACATGTTTTTATCTCTGCGTCTGTGAGTATGCATTTGGCATTTTTTAATTAAACTTTTTGCAACAGTGACCACGGGTAATGCACTAGGTGTTTGCGCCTCCTCTTCTTCTCTTTTCTATGTACCCGTTTTGGAGTTCCCTGCCTTAGGAGAGCAGCACGCCAGTCTTCCCATTCGGAGTGAGCGCTGGGCTGAATTTTTGTACTTTTATATATATAGGTATATATATATATAGATATATGTGTGTGTGTGTGTGCAACTCATAAAAGAATATCATCAAAAAGTTCATTTATTTCAGTAAATCAATTCAAAAATTGAAACTCATATATTATATATAGATGTGTTACAC
Organism: Pelophylax lessonae; assembly: GCF_965119305.1. Taxonomy (NCBI): domain Eukaryota; kingdom Metazoa; phylum Chordata; class Amphibia; order Anura; family Ranidae; genus Pelophylax; species Pelophylax lessonae. The sequence continues at coordinate 212,289,858 of NC_138778.1, forward strand.
GCAGAGTGATATATTTCAAGTATTTCTTTCTTCTAAATTTAATGATTATGGCTTACAGCTAGTGAAAACCCAAAATTCAGTATCTCAGAAAATTAGAATATTACATAACACCAATAAAGAAAATAGGATTTTTGACTTTGCGTAAAATCCATTTCTCTGATGTTCATTGACGGACACAGCTCCTGTCATTCTTGACCATTGGGTTCTGCTGCCCCCTACAGGAGTAGGACACTAGGCAGAAAAAAAATCTGGCTATACTCATGGGCAGTCCCAGGGGGTATACTCTCTTTTCCTGCTATAGTCACTCAGTTTTGTTACAAGCAGTGTCAGGAGAGTAACCCCACAGAGGGTTGGGTGCTGTGTCCATCAATGAACATCAGAGAAATGGATTTTACGGTAAGTCAAAAATTTCTCTTTCGTTCATTGACGGACACAGCTCCGTCATTTTTGACCATTGGGACATCCCAAAGCAGTGTCAAACATGAGGGGTGGGAAACAGCAAAAAATTCCCAAGGCTAAAGTAGCCAAACAGGCGACAGGGCTCAACCAAAACAACTGGAGCCCACCTGAAAAAAACAATACACCCTCAAAGAGGATCAGGTCCTCTTAATAACAGCCTGCAAAACCTTGCGGCCAAAGGAAGCATCCGCAGATGCCAACACATATTATAAAACTTTGTAAAAGTGTGCACCGACGACCAGGTGGCTTCCTTGCAAACCTGCGTCACTGACGCTTGATGACAGAAGGCCCAGGAGGCACTGAGTGCCCTAGTAGAGTGCGCCTTAACAGGGAAAGGAGGAACCTGACCTTTGATGGAATAGGCCTGAACCACCGTCTGTCTGATCCATCTGGAAATGGTAGCAAAGGAAGCGGAGAACCCTTTGTGAGGTCCATCTGTGAGCACAAATAGGGAGTTTGACTTCCTAAAAGACTCCGTAGCTGCCAGGTACACCCTAATCGCCCGGACCACATCCAAGGCATGCAAGGCAATTTCCTTCGGATGTTTAGGCCTGGGACTCAGGGAAGGCAACACAATGTCCTTATTCAAATGAAAGTCAGAGACCACCTTAGGAAGAAATGACGGTCAAGGGCAAAGCACCACCTTATCCTTGTGAATCACCAGATAAGGTGAACGACAGGATAACGGCCCCAGTTGCGACACCCTGCGCACAAGGGACAGCCACCAAAAAGGCCCCCTTTAGGGACAGTGTAAGCAGGGGAATCTCCAGAATATTTTCAAAGGCAGGCTTCTGGAGAGCTGAAAGCACCAAACTAAGATCCCAATGGAGCCCGCACTGGAGGAACCAAATGGTGGACACCCTGAAGAAAGGTACCCACCAGGGAGTGTGTGGCCAAAGGTCATTGGAAAAAGATAGCAGCTTTCAGCTCATTTGCATTGTTGGGTCTGGTGTCTCTCATCTTCCTCTTAACAATACCCCACAGATTCTTTATGGGTTTTAGGACAGGCGAGTTTGCTGGCTAATCAAGCACAGTGATACCATGATCCTTAAACCAGGTATTGGTAGTTTTGGAAGTGTGGTCAGGTGCCAAGTCCTGCTAGAAAATGACACCAGCATCTCCATCAAGCTGGACAGCAGAGGGAAGCATGAAGTACTCTAGAATTTCCTGGTAGAGGGCTGCGCTGACTTTGGACTTGATAAAACACAGTGGACCAACACCAGAAGGTGACACGGCTCCCCAAATCATCACAGACTGTGGAAACTTCACACTGGACCTCATGCAACTTGGATTCTGTGCCTCTCCACTCCTCCTCCAGACTCTGGGACCTCGATTTCCAATTGAAATTCAAAATTTTCCACATTCTTTTATGATTTGGGAAGCCAGTTTGGCATCTTCACACTGGGCACTGAATGACCTTGTCCCGGGACTGCTCCCAGGTATGTATTTAGGGGTTTGCCTAGAGTTAAGCTTTACTTTTAATGGGTTGGCAATTCAGCCATTTCCCACAATGAGGACTTGTCTCTCCAGTGCTTTAACAATCAAGACTCCTATGCTGGAACTGCTCATTTTTACTTTCATTAATTCAATTACTTTTGTTCCCCTGATAAGGTGCATCAGGTGCACTCATTATGAAGGACCCCAATAGTGACCATAAAGTGGCAGAAATACCAGAGCAAGATGCGTTTGTGCAACTGTCATCTTCGTCCTCAGGTCAGTACCTCACCTTTGTTGTCATTGGCTGTGGGCCTGACATATGTGGATATTCACAACTGTTGTAAAGTAGCATCTTTACCTGTGTTTAAACAGGTACAGCAAATTAGTCATTGCATTTCTGATTGGCTGAATGTATCAAGAGTTTTGTTAGATGGAAAGCCCACATAGGAGCAGTGGCGGCTGGTGTATTGGGGGCGCCGCCCCCCCATCCATGCGTCCGGCCCCCTAATCTACATGCAGGGCGCCAGACGCATGGAGTTAAATGGGGCTTTTTATTTATTTTTTTAGCCATGTGACGAGAGCCAGTGGCTCTCACAGGCTAAAAAAAATGGTGGGCTCGGGGTGCCGAGCAGTGCGCCCTGAGTCCACCCACTTGTGTGACAATAGCTAATGAATATTCGCTATTGTCACACGGATCCGCCTCCTGGCCAATCAGAAAGCGGGTCCTGAGACCTATTTCCTGATTGGCAGAAAGTAGAAGCCATGCCATTGGGCATGGGGGAGGAGATGCTTCTACTGAGGTGGAAAAAGCCCAAGCTGAAGCTGCCGCCGCCGCCGAGGGTGAGTGAGCCGTGGGGGGTCCTGGGGGGCGGGTCCGGGGTCCTGGTGAGCGGCCTGGTGGGGGTCGGGGGGGGGGTGAAGGATGGTGCAGTCCGTCTGCCGCCCCCCCTGGCCCATGGAGCACCAGCCGCCACTGCATAGGAGCTATTTGTCAAATGACTTTGGATAAAGTGAAAGTAAAGTCCCCTTTTTAACTTACCTGTAGTAAGGCTTACCTGTAGGAACATTGAATATCTCCTAAACTCCCTTTATAGCTGCAAAGGGTGGGCCAACTCAATATTGAACCCTACAGACTAAGACTGGGATGTTATTAAAGTTCATGTGCGTGTAAAGGCAGGCGTCCCAATACTTTTGGTAATATAGTGTATGTGTAATGCGCTGTTTAAATTGATGGTGCTATATACTGTAAGTGATGGTGCTATATACTGATATACTGGTATAAATAAATAAATACATTTTTAAATCTGTAGCTTTAATTGTGGCTATATTCACACTAGCCAGCATGGTAAAACACAGTGTTCACTATGCGAGCAGCTGACAATGTGAACCTTGGCAGGGAGCGGTGCAACACATCGTACTGCTTACTTTTTTTAACTTTATTTGAGTGACACTGAGATGTAAAAAAAGCATAAAAAGATGGGAAAATAACAATTTTATTTGAAATAAAGAAAAATAGGAATTGGTAGTGTTACAAAATGCTGTTCAATAAGGCTCCATTCACATATAGGCCGTTCTGAAACATCGCAAGTCGCGGGATGCCCGAGCGATTCCCGTGACTTCCAATAGCACCCCAAATGCGGCGTGTTTTTGCTGCGATTCTCACCGACGAATCGCGTAAAATTGCGCAAACAGAATCGCGGAACGCCTGACGCCCAAAATAAGTTCTTGTACTTCTTTTGAGCATCGGGCGTCCCGCGATTCTGTTTGCGCTATTTTACCGTGATTCGTTGGGCGACAATTGTGGCAAAATAGCGCCACGTTCGGGGTGCCATTGCAAGTCACGGGAATTGCTTGGGCGTCCTGCGACTTGCAATGGTTCGGAATCTTTGGCAGAATCGTGGCAATTCTGCCTGCAATCCGAAAAGCCTATATGTGAATGGAGCCTAAGGGTGAACATGTACTTTAATCTTTGATTTTTGTTATGGTTTACTGTATTTTTTCTTTTTTTTTTATGGCAGACTTCTGGCTTCACATACGCCTGTACTACCAGGGCAAACTGGTGACTGAGGTCACCACACAAACTGCAGAAGGTTGCCGCATTGCCTCCCAGTCATCATGCCAGTGGAATTACAGCCCGTATTCACCTATCCTGTTGGAGGAAATCCCTTTCCCTTCTCCTCAAGAAGTGATGGGTCTCCTGAAACCTGAGGTCTACCAGGTGCTCAAAAAGCTGCTTCGGCACCTGGACAAAGGGGTGCTACTGTGGGTGGCACCTGAAGGGGTGTTTATAAAGAGGCAGTGCCAAGTACGAGTATACTGGAGTAGCCCCTCAGCCCCGCACAGAGATCAACCCAACAAATTGGAGCGAGAGAAGACCTGCAAGGTGCTGGACACAGTACAATTCATGACAGGTGAGTAGCTGACCTAAAGGGAAACTGTAATGGTTTAGGCTCAATTTTAGGCTTTTTTTCTAAATTGTTTTTAAATTGTTTGTGCGTGTATGTAGATATATACACTCATTGGCCACTTTATTAGGTACACCTTGCTAGTACCGGGTTGGACTCTCTTTTGACTTTAGAACTGCCTTCATTCTTCATGGCATAGATTCAACAAGGTGTTGGAAACATCCCTCAGAGATTTTGGTCCATAGTGACATGATCACATCACGCAGTTGCTGCAGATTTGTTGGTTGCACATCCATGATGCCACCACATCCCAAAGATGCTCTATTGGATGAGATGTGGTGAGTGTGGAGGCAATTGGAGTACAGTGACCTCAATGTCATGGTGAAGAAAGCAGTGGTGATGATTGGAGCTTTGTGACATGGTGCATTATCCTGCTGGAAGGAGCCATCAGAAGATGGGGACACTGTAGTTATAAAGGGATTGACATGGTCAGCAACAATACTCAGGTAGGCCGAGGCGTTTAAACAATGCTCAATTGGTACTAAGGGGCCCAAAGTGTGCCAAGAAAATATCCCCCACACCATTACACCACCAGCCTGAACCATTGATAAAAGGCAGGATGGATCCACGCTTTCAACCATGCCATGTTCAAAGTCACTAAAATCCCCTTTCTTTCCCATTTTGTTGCTCAATTTAAACTTCAGCAAGTCATATTCACTACGTCTTGATGCCTACATGCATTGAGTTGCTATCATGTGATTGGCTGATTGGCAGTTTGGGTTACCAAGTAATTGAACAGATAGACCTAAATAAAGTGGCCGGTGAGTGTATATACACAGTTGTGCTCAAAAAGTTTGCATACCCTGCCAGAATTTGAGAAATGTTGGCATTGATATTCAAAATATGACTGATCATGCCAAAAAAACTCTTTTATTTAAAGATAGTGATCATATGAAACCATTTTATTATCACATAGTTGTTTGGCTCCTTTTTAAATCATAATAACAGAAATTATCAAAATGGCCCTAATCAAAAGTTTCCACTCCCCTGGAATGTTTGGCCTTGGTACAGACACATAAGGTGACATGCACAGCTTAAAATGGCAATTAAAGTCTAATTTCCCACATCTGCGGCTTTTTAAATTGCAATTAGTGTTTGTGTATAATTAGTCAATGAGTTTGTTGGCTCTCACGTGAATGCACTGAACAGGCTAGATACTGAGCCATGCAGAGCAGAAAAGAAATTTCAAAAGACCTGCGTAACAGGGTAATGGAACTTTATAATGATGGAAAAAGGATATAAAAATATATCCAAAGTCTTGAATATGCCAGTCAGTACTGTTCAATCAAGAAGTAGAAAATTTGGGGATCTCTTGATACCAAGCCAAGGTCAGGTAGACCAAGAAAGATTGCAACCACAACTGCCAGAAGAATTGTTCGGGATACAAAGAAAAACCCACAGGTAACCTCAGGAGAAATACAGGCTGCTCTGGAAAAAGACAGTGTGGTGGTTTCAAGGAGCACAATACGATGATACTTGAACACAAATCAGCTGCATGGTTGACTTGCCAGAAAGAAGCCTCTACTGCCACAATGCCACAAAAAAGCCCAATCACAATATGCACAACAAAACCTTGATATGCCTCACAGCTTCTGTAACACTCTAATCTAGGGTGACGAGACCAAAATAGAGCTTTATGGTCACATCCATGATGTTTGAAGAGGCGTCAATAAGATCTATAGTGACAAGATTACCATCCCAACTGTGAAGCATGCTGGTGGCTCACTGATAATTTGGGGGTGTGTGAGCTCTAAAGCCAAGGGGAATCTTGTGAAAATGTATGGCAAGATGAATGCAGTATGTTATCAGAAAATACTGGCAGACAATTTGCATTCTTCTGCAAGAAATCTGCACATGCAACGCTCTTGGACTTTCCAGCACCACAATGACCCAAAGCACAAGGCCAGGCTGACCCTCCAGTGATTACAGCAGAAAAAGGTGAAGGTTTTGGAGTGGCCATCACAGTCTCCTGACCTTAATAGCCACTCTGTGGAGAAATTAAACATGCGGCTCCTGCAAGACGACCAAAGACTTTGCATGACCTGGAGGCGTTTTGCCAAGACGAATGGACAGCTCTACCACCTGCAAGAATTTTGGTTCCTCGGACAACTATTACAAAAGACTGCATGCTGTCATTGAAGCTAAAGTGGGTTTTTAAACAGTATTAAGTACTAAGGGCATTTAGACTTTTGAACAGAGGGGGAATTTCATTGGTTTACTTCTTTCCATGTTTTATTTTGATTGTGCCATTCTTCTATGACCTAGTTACAGAATAGGAATCCCATAACAAATAAAAGAGATGTGTTTTGCCGGCTCACTCATGTTTTCTTTAAAAATGGTACATAGTGTATATTACCAATTCTCCAAGGGAATGCAAACTTTTGACCACAACTGTGTATACATTATACACAATTTGTCATGAAATCAGCAGCAGTGGATGGCCAGATCTGCGTGATTACACTCAGGAAACTGGGACCAGACTGTGTATGCTTTAAGTGAAATTTATTTACAGCAATGAATTCAAACCGCTGCTGTCATCCATTCAATATGTATATAAATAGCGTATTCAAAGCTCCCGTGTTGCCATATAGAGAAGGAGAGGAAGAAACACTCTCATGGTGCAGTATTTCAAATAATTTATTTAAAAAAGAAGGTTGTATTGCACTTACATCAAAGAAGACAGGAATCAGCATGTATTTTATAGGAATCGCCGGTCTGCACTCCACCTGTGTTGCAGCTGACCGGAAATGACGTATGTCAATCACCACCCAACGCCGTTTCGTCAAACCGGCGATTCCTATACAGCTGGAACACAGGTGGAGTGCAGACCGGCGATTCCTATACAATACATGCTGATCCCTGTCTTTGTTGTAAGTGCAATACAACCTTCTTTTTTAAAAAAATGATTTGAAATACTGCACCGTGAGAGTGTTTCTTCCTCTCCCTATCTATATGGCAACACTGGAGCTTTGAATATGCTATTTTTATACATATTGAATGGATGACAGCAGCTGTTTGAATTCATGCCTGTGACCTCACGTATGACATCTTGGATTTTCCCTATATGCGCAATTTGACTCCGTAATAGGGAACAATTAAGTCTGATGAGTGTATAGTGCATCTGCATGCTAGTGGAGAGGAACCTTTCCTATACTCACTGAGGACATTATTCACATGTGGGATTATATATGTACTTCACAATTTTTAATGTATTCTCTATCATTTAAATTAATATGTATTTATTTATTTGTCTTTTCACTATTGTTTATTCACTATAGTGATATGTAGTCCAAAATTTTAAGCAGTGGCCTCTCTGCCGGTCACTAGGACCACTACTTCAAATTGTAGGATGTGGAGCTGTTGGACCTTTTGAAAAGATGTAAAAGCTGAGATTTAAAGTAATAGTAAAGTCTTGTTTTTTTTTTTTTTTTTAAATACCAAGCATGTTATACTTACCTGCTCTATGCAGTTGGCTTTGCAGATAGCAGCCCAGATCCTTCTCTTCTCGGGTCCCTCTTCGGCTCTCCTGGCACCTCCCTCCTGTTGAGTGTCCCCACAGCAAGCAGCTTGCTATGGGGGCACTTGAGTCGAGTCACAGCTTCCTGTGTCCATTCAGACACAGAACCATGACCCGGCCCCACCCCCTCTCTTTCCTGATTCGCTGAATGGATTTGATTGACAGCAGCGGGAGCCAATCATGCCTCGCTACTGTCTCAGCCAATGAGGAGGGGAGTCCCAGGCAGCTTAGACACTCCTGCAACATCGCTTGATAAAGACGGGCTCCGGTAAGTATAAGTGGGGCTGCTGCACACAGGTTTTTTATCTTAAAGGAGTTTTGAAAGCAGAAGGTTTTTAATCTTATTGAATTCTATGCATTAAGATAAAAAGCCTTCTGTGTGCAGCAGCCCCCCTAATAGTTACCTGAACTCCCTCTCGATTCAGCGATGTCCACGACTGTCTCAGCTGTCCAGGATTCCCCTCCGCATTGGCTAAGACACAGCAGAGGTGCCATTGGCTTCCACTGCTGTCAATCAAAGTCCGTTAGCCAATGAGAAGAGAGAGGCGGCAGAGCCGAATCACAGCTCCATGTCTGAATGGATACACGGAGCTGTGACTCGGCTTGGGTGCCCCCATAGCAGGGGCAAGGAGAGCCAAAGAGGGACCTGAAAAGAGGAGGATCTGGGCTGCCCTCTGCAAAACCAACTGCACAGAGGAGGTAGGTATAACATGTTTGGTATATTTATTGAAAAAAAAAAAAAAAGAGACTTTACAATCACTTTAATGCATGGAATGCATTAGGATAAAAAAAAAACCTTCTGCCTTTACAATCCGTTTAAAGAGCATGTCTCCCCTTCAGAAAGGACTGCCCTGAGTCATTGGACAACTCCAACATACTAATTATAGCACACATGAGTATAACAGCATCCAATCATCTTATCCCTTTTGTTGCTAAACCTGAAGTTGAGGAATCAAAGAAAAAACAAACAGGGTTGCTAATAACAGGAGAACTGTTTTTTTTTGCAGACACCTTGATAATTCAGGTCTACATTCTTTTTCTTGCAAGGTGTTTGCTTACCGGTTGCCTTATATATCCTGCCTCTCTGTTCTAGAAATGGAAATGTTCATGACACACAAAGGTCCAGAACCCCAGTACCAGATCCAGCTCTGCTTTGGAGAGGAATACCCTGAGTCATCTGGCAACCTAAAAAAAATGATAACAGCACACGTGAGTATGATGGCACCACCTGCACCTGTAACCTGTAAGGTTGTAAAAAAAAAAAAAAAAACATTTAGCAATGCGTGCAATAAAGAACAGCTGGGAAAACAGGATGAGGAACAAAAACTATTTTCTGACCAAAGCAACCGCCCAGCTTCCATTGTTTCTAAGTGACCTGCGCTAGAAAAAATAAGTCAACTGCCACTGCTGACATTCTTTTAAAAACAGGATTTTTGTACTTATCGTAAAATCCATTTCTCTGAGTTCATTGACGGACACAGCACTCCATTTTCAGAACTAGAGGTTATATCGCTCCCTACAGGAGTAGGACCCTAGGCAGAACTAAGACTTGGCTACGCCTATGGGCAGTCCTAGCTGCTATAGGCCTTTAGTTTAGTAACAAGCAGCGTCAGAGGTATCAAAACTCCATGGAGCGCGGTGTCCGTCGATGAATGAGAAATGGATTTTACGGTTTAAGTACAAAAATGCTATTTTCACTTTTGTTCATTGACGGACACAGAGTTCCATATTCAGAACCATAAGGACATCCCTAAGCAGTGCCAAACATGAGGGGGTGGGACAACAAAAAAAATCCCAAGGCTAAACACAAGAAGCCAACCAGGTAACAGGAGCTCAACATAAACAACAGGAGCCCAACCTGAACAAGACACACCCAAAGAGGGAACAGACCCTCTAAAGATCAGCCTGTATAACCTTGCGGCCAATGTAATGATCCGCAGATGCCAAAACATCCACTTTGTAGAAATTTGTAAAAGTGTGCACCGACGACCAAGTGGCCACCTTGCAAACCTGTGCCACTGAGGCTTGATAATGGAAGGCCCAAGAAGCACTAAGCCCCCGAGTAGAGTGCGCCGTTACAGGGAAAGAAGTAACGTGACCCTTGATAGAATAGGTCTGAGTCACCGTCTGTCTGATCCATCTGGAAGTGGTCACAGAAGGAGCGGACAACCCTTTCTGAGGCCGTCCGTGATCACAAGCAGTGAGTCTGACCTCCGAAAAGACTCAGTGGTTGCCAGATACACCCGAATCGCCCGAACCACATCCAGGGCATGCAGCACAAATTCCTTGGGATGAGCGGGCCTGGGACACAAAGAAGGCAACACAATGTCTTCTTTCAAGTGGAACCAACTTAGGTAGAAACGACGGGCATAAACGAAGAACCACCTTATCTTTGTGGACCGGCGAAAGCAGTGGAATCTCCCGAATATTTTGAAAGAGAGGCTTCTAGAGAACTGAGAGCACCAAGTTCAAATCCTACTGCTGTATAGGAGACCGCACCGGCATACATAAAGAACAACTGGGAAAATAGGAGGAGGAACAAAAAAAATTGTGCTGACCATAGCAACCGCCCAGCTTCCATGTTTCTAGGTGACCTGAGCTAAAATAAATAAGTTAATAAATTAACTGCCACTGCTGACATTCTTTAAAAAAATTAGATTTTTGACTTACCGTAAAATCCATTTCTCTGATGTTCATTGACGGACACAGCTCCTGATCTTCTTAACCATTGGGTTATACTGCCCCCTACAGGAGTAGGCAGAAAAAAAGTCTGGCTACGCCTATGAGCAGTCCCAGGGGGTATACTCCCTTTCTCTGCTATAGGTACTCAGTTTTGTTACAAGCAGTGTCAGAAGAATTACAACTCCACAGAGGGGTGGGTGCTGTGTCCATCAATGAACATCAGAGAAATATTTTTTTCGGTAAGTTAAAAATCCCATTTTCTCTTCCATTCATTGACAGCTACAGCTCCTGATCTTCTTGCCATTGGGACATCCCAAAGCAGTGTTAAACATGAGTGGCGGGAACAGAGATAAATAAATTCCCAAGGCTAAACTATAGAAGATCAGTCAATGCCTTTTTAGAAGTCTGGTCCGCAGACCAGTATTTGAGCCAAAAGAGATGACGAAGGACCACTGCTGAAACAGAGAGCCGAGCTACTAGAGGAGCTGCATCCAAAGAGACATCACAGATAGGTCCGCCAGCTTAGCAAAGGCAGGGGGGAGCTTCTCCCCCTCCAGGTCATAGCGCAAAAGCCTAGCCCATTCGGTCAGAGTCTGCAACACCAGAGCAATAGTGAATATCGGCCTCAGTGCCGAACCAGCCAGAGTGTACATATTGCGGGCCACAGCCTCCGCCTTCCTGTCAGCCGGGTCCTTAAAGGCCTGGGAATCTTCAACCGGAATCATGGTTGCCTTGTTTGATCTGGAAACCGGAGGGTCCACCACCGGTGGAACAGTCCACTTCTTAAAAAGGGACACCTCATAAGGGTATTGCCTAGCAAAATCACCTAGGAACCCCAAGGGGAAAGGGAACACCTTTTCCACTCTGGAAGGCTTGTTAATGCCAAAGGGAACCTGCGCTTCTGCTGCAGCTTCAGCTCCGTCTTCCATCTTTAGGGTCTCACACGCAGTTACAATCAATGCGTCCACCAGTGCCTTTTCGTACATGGTTGCAGAAGTGGAGGAATCCTCCTCACTATCTGAATAACAAGGGCCTGTGGTCGCAGACCCAGCAGGGTGACCCACATGCGCGACGACCGAGTCAGATTCAGGATCTAATGAGACAGATGAGGCAGGGTAAGGCGGGGGGTGCTTTGTGCCAGCCCGTCGGCCAAAAGCCACCTTCAACCAGGACACCAAGGACTCCAGGACCACTGTCAGTGCATCGATGGATGGGACCCATAAGGCCCTGCAGCCTCAGAGAGGGAAACAGGTGGGGAGATGTGCTCTAAAGACTCCATGAGTCCCCGGGGGTACCCCACAAAAAAGTGTAAAACACTGCTAAGGGACAACCCCCACTGCTCTGGCAGCCCACCCGGTTGCCAGCCACAGAGCACCAATCGATCCTCAGTAGAAAGGGAGAAGACCCCACCAGACTTACCACCCCGCAGAAACCAGGCACCTAAACTACCAGGAGAATCTGCACTGCACGAACGGCGATCAGGAAATTAAAACATCCAGAAGTCAGCACCAGGGGATGAGGAGGGGCTCCCATCACCAAAAATCGCAACCCAGAGGGCTCCACTGTCATGAACGCTGCTATTTTCAATGGCAAACCACCGAAAAATGGCCGTCAGACTACACAAACATGACCGCCGTGCATTACACACACAGGCTACAAGAAAATGACAGCACCACGAGGCTCCCAGGGACCCAGGAGGGATCCAGGGACCCAGAAAACAGCACAGGCAGGAAGGGGGGGCCTGGCAGGACCCCACTAGTCACAGCCCCCCCACAGCCGATCACCAGGTCGCCAGAGGCGCACCTCCCCCCCCGCCCCTATGGCCAGCACCCTGCCCCCACCCTAGGTGGTGGACCAGGCCACCCCACAGCCCCAGCGTCAGTGAATATAAGGAACATAGGTTGCTTTTGTTAGGGGAATCAAACCTCTGTGATGGACGAATGATGGCCTCCATGGTCATCTATGGGGGACTATACTAACGCCAGGGCAGCTCTTCTAGAGAGTAGAAGCAACTCCAACTAATAGGCATAAGAAAAAAGTGCAGCATAGACAATCATTTATTGACACACGAAGATTGGGAACTTACAAGATGGTCGTATCAACTGGGCACATAGCAGCATCACTGGGGGTCCATTCCTGACCCTGTAGTTCCGTTTCCCTCAGCCGTCCAGCAGCGGGGTGGGTGGAAGTGTGGAGCCCACACAGGACAGGTGCTTCTGTCCGAGGTCACGATGAAACGCACACCTCACTCGTGGACTGCACAAACATAGTGATGTCAGGGGGCGGTGGCAGTAAACCTCCTTTCCATCGAAATGGGGATTGTCGGCCAGGGGGAACGTTGCCAGGGGCAACTCGGCATGAGACCCGGTCGTATGCGACCTTGCGAGGAGTTTAACAGGCCAGCACCATCCGGTGGGACTATGTCGTGGCCAACCTAGCAATGAGCTGAGGTCTGCACATGCTCGCTGGCCAGACTGGGGTGACCTCTGGATCTAGATTATCAAGCCTGTCGCCCAGTCCAGCAGTTGATTGTAGATCTCACAGGAAAAAATCCAGGAGAAGAAAAAGTCTATCTAAAAAGAAAAAATTGCCAGGAACAGGGATCCCAGCAAATAACTAGGTCCTTACTCTTGACTAGGCAGAAAAAAATTGAGTACCTATAGCAGAGAGAGGGAGTATACCCCCTGGGACTGCCCATAGGCGTAGCCAGACTTTTTTTCTGCCTAGAGTCCTAGTCCTGTAGGGACGGTATAATCCAATGGTTAAAGTGTTTGTATACCCACCTTAATAACTTGTACCTATAGGTTTATAAGGCTTACCTATAGGTACTGTAAATATATCCTAAACTTGCACCGTTTAGGAGATATTTACATTGCATGCAGCCGATGACATCATTGGCGCATACGCTCTGAAGGAACGGCCACCTGTGCTGTTCCTTCAGAGCCCTGTGCCATAAACGGCAGCTCCCGTGCGCATGCGCGGCAGTAATGTCATCACGCCTCCGGCCAATCAGATGGCCGGAGGAGGCGAACCAGGAAGCATGATGGTCGAACATGTCTGCCGTGTTACAGGTGAGCGGGCGGCACTTCGGGGGCTTCGTTCTAAGGTAAGTATTTGATAATGAGCTAGTTTTTTTTTTTTCTGAGGTTTACAACCTCTTTAAGAAGATCAGGAGCTGTGTCCATCAATAAACGAAAGAGAAAAATCTATATGTTTATGGCCAGTTTAGGATTCTTTGAGTCAGCTAGGAGTCATTTAATGGAAAGGAAAGGAAAATGTCTGCAATGCCCATGGCACTCATATATCCACTGCTTTCTCTTTTTGCAGAAAGAAATGCAAGCTAGCATTATAATGGTTGTTGTGTGGAGCAACTGCAGTCCATAATGACCTTACTGTTCCCTCGTTCCGCTGCGACCTCATCTCTACTAATCTTCTCCCATCTCTTCTCAGGTTGAGCCTGTGTTCGCTCGGGAACTTCTTGAACAAGCAAAGATGAAACTGAGGAATGAGCCTGCAAGTCCAAATCTACTTTCACGTAGTCCTCTATGAACAGATATGTTCTACAATGGTTAGCCCCAATGTAAATTGAGTTGTCGGGGCTTGTTGGAAGTTGTGGTTCATGTATCAGTTCATCAAAAATAACCTAAACTGTCTTGGTTCTTTCATGATCTCTTCTGCATGGGAGCCCTAAAACCACTAAACTGGCCTTCTCAAATTACCTTCTCTCTAATACCCTTTCTTGGCTTGATCTTTGAAATTTTCCATCAAGATCAGTGGTCTCCAAACTGTGGCCTCCTAATGACACCAGTGATGGTGCAGAATTCTTACCAATGACACCAACAAAGGGGCACAGTTCTTCCCAATGACACCAACGATGGGGCCCAATGACAAAAATTATGGGGCACGATTCCTCCCAAGGGCACCAATGATGGGGCCCAAACAATACCAATAATGGGGCACAATTCCTCCCAATGACACCAGCAATGGGGCACAATTCCTCCCAATGACACCAGCAATGGGGCACATATCCTCCCAGTGACACAAGTGATGGGGAACAATTCCTCCCAAAAACACCAACATTGGAGCACAATTCCTCCCTAAAACACCAACATTAGGGGCACAATTTCCCCCAATGACACCACCTATAGGGGAACATTCCTCCCAGTGACACCAGCAATGTGGCACAATTCCTCCCAGTGACACCAGTGAAGAGGCCCAATGACACCAATATTGGGGCAAAATTCCTCCCAATAACACCAAGGATGTGGGCACAATTCTTCCCAAGGACACCAATAATGAGGCCCAATTCCTCCCAATGACATTGATGGGGCACAGTTCCTCCCAATGACACCAATAATGGGGCCCCATTCCCCCGATGACATATACGATGGGACACAATTTCTCCCAGTGACACCAGTGATGAGGCCCAATGACACCAATATTGGAGCAAAATTCCTCCCAATAACACCAAGGATGGGGCACAATTCCTCCCAAGGACACCAAAATGAGGCACAATTCCTCCCAATGACATCAACGATGGGGCACAGTTCCTCCCAATGACACCAATAATGGGGCCCGATTCCCCCGATGACATATACGATGGGGCACAATTTCTCCCAGTGACACCAGTGATGAGGCCCAATGACACCAAGGATGGGGCACAATTCCTCCCAATTACATCAGCAATGGGGCACAATTCCTTTCAGTGACACAAATGATGGGGCGTAATTCCACCCAAAAACACCAACAATGGGGCATAATTCCTCCTTAAAACACCAACAATAGGGGCACAATGTCCCCCAATGACACCAGCGATGGGACACAATTCCTCCCAATGACACCAGTGATGGGGCATAATTCCTCCCAATGACACCAGCAATGTGGCACAATTCCTCCTAATGATTCCAGTGATGAGGCCCAATGACACCAAGGATGGGGCACAATTCCTCCCAATGACACCAAGGATGGGGCACAATTCCTCCCAATGACACCAAGGATGGGGTACAATTCCTCCCAAGTACACCAATAATGGGGCACAATTCTTCCGATGACATATACGACAGGGCGCAATTCCTCTCACCGAGGTAAGAAAAGCTGAGGCATTTTTTACACTCACTGATGCTGGGACATTTTCTATTCCCGATGGCCACAGTCAGGCCCCCCTCAAGTCTGAAGGACAGTAAACTGGCTCTTTGTGTAGAAAGTTTGGAGACCCCTGATCTGGATGAACGTAGTGCCTGTATGCAAGAGTGTAAAAACCCCTCACTAGATATTTATAGCGCCTCTGTAAATGCTAAAAAACTCTTTTGAACTTTAGTGTGGGGAAAAAAAACTGTTCAGAGCCAATCTATACTCAAGAAATAAACCTTAATTGTACAACCTACAATGAATGGTCAACTTGACCCTTCAACTCACCATACACGTTACAATCTGACCATAAAGTCTTTGTACAGTCAACTTTAGATCTACCAAAACTATATAATATGAGGATCTACCTAAACTTTACAAACTTCGTCCAATCATGCAGGTCCTTGCATTAGGTTGATCTAATGGAGATTTTGTAGTCAGAGCGTAAAGTGTTGTAAACGTCATAACATTATATTTAATAACTAACCTTTCTTATACAATGAACACACAATCTGACCCTGAAACATCCTAAAAAAAACAAGCAGTATTTGTCACCTATACATCCTAAACGAACGCCCAGTTAAACTTTATACACCTATCCTTAGAGTCCAATCTGACTATTTGACTTCATTCTCCCTACACTGAGAAGACCCAATACAATGTATGTCCCTATGCTGTGAATTTGCATATAACTGATTGTTGTAAATATAAAAGCCTTTTTTTGCAATAAATACACTTGTTTTTGTTTCATTTGTAATAAATACCAAGAGTCACTCCGACTCCTGGCTGCTTGAGATCGCACAAGACTATATCATGGACTTTGATTGAACGCAAAAAGTCAAGACTTGCTGCTTTCTTCTAGGGAACATCTAGAAATGAAAATTGTGCCTAACAAATACCCTAAATATCTACCCTTTTTCCTAAATTCCTTCTAAAAAAATACATACTTTCCATTCCTAGGCACTCCTTTTCTGTAGCATAGCTCTGTATCTGCAGTGTGAGATCATCTAAGGCTCCATGTACACGGGACGTTAGAATAAACGTCCTGCAAAGCTATTTCTGACGCCGGGAAAAAGCAGCTGTTAAACGTGCTTTCAGTAGCTTTTTCCATTGGTGTTATTGCACGTTTGGCCACGTTGCTTTTAGCAGAGTTTTTCTGCCTCCATACAAAATCAATGGTTCCCTATGGGAGTCTATTGATTTGAATGGAAGTCGCACCGCAAGTCGGATTCGACTTGCGGCGCGACCTGCACTATGAGAATCTTGAGGGGGAACTCCACGCCAAAAATGGGAAAAAAACTGCGTGGGGGTCCCCCCCAGGTTCCAAACCAGGCCCTTCGGGTCCGGTATGGAATTTGAGGGTAGCCCCACGCCGAAAAAACGGCGTGGGGTCCCCCCCAAAATCCATACCAGACCCTTATCCGAGCATGCAGCCCAGCAGGCCAGGAAAGGGGAGGGGACGAATGAGTGGCCCCACCCCCCCTGGACCACACCAGGCCACATGCCCTCAACATGGGGGGGTGTTGGTGCTTTGGGGCAGGGGGAGCTCTGCACCCCCCACCTCAAAGCACCTTGCCCCCATGTTGATGAGGACAAGGGCCTCATCCCCACAACCCTGGCCGATGGTTGTGGGGGTCTGCGGGCAGGGGGCTCATCGGAATCTGGAAGCCCCCTTTAACAAGGGGGCCCCCTAGATCCCGGACCCCCTCCCTATGTGAATGGGTATGGGGTACACTGTACCCCTACTCATTCACCACATAAAAGGCAGTGTATGGAAATAAGGACAGGAGACGTTTTGGAAAGTTTATTAAAAATCTTCATCCGGCTCTTCTTGTCTTCTCCTCTCCGGGGGTCTTCTGCTCTTTTGCTGTCCCCTCCTCTCCGGGGTCTTCTGCTCTTTTGCTGTCCGCCCTTCTGCTGTCCTCTCTTCTTTTCTTCTCCTCTCCGGTCTTCTGCTCTTTTGCTGTCGGCTCTTCTTCTTCCTCCGGTCCTCCGACGACGACGTCTCCGGTGATTATGCCAGTCTCCGGTCTCTGCAGCAGAAGGGCGGACAGCAAAAGAGCACAAGACCCCGGAGAGGAGCGGACAGCAAAAGAGCAGAAGACCCCCGGAGAGGAGAAGACAAGAAGAGCCGGATGAAGATTTTTAATAAACTTTCCAAAACGTCTCCTGTCCTTATTTCCATACACTGCCTTTTATGTGGTGAATGAGTAGGGGTACAGTGTACCCCATACCCATTCACATAGGGAGGGGGTCCGAGATCTGGGGGGCCCCCTTGTTAAAGGGGGCTTCCAGATTCCGATGAGCCCCCTGCCTGCAGACCCCCACAACCACCAGCCAGGGTTGTGGGGATGAGGCCCTTGTCCTCATCAACATGGGGGCAAGGTGCTTTGAGGTGGGGGGTGCAGAGCTCCCCCTGCCCCAAAGCACCAACACCCCCCCATGTTGAGGGCATGTGGCCTGGTGTGGTCCAGGGGGGGTGAGGCCGCTTGCTCGACCCCTTTCCTGGCCTGCTGGGCTGCATGCTCAGATAAGGGTCTGGTATGGATTTTGGGGGGGACCCCACGCCGTTTTTTCGGCGTGGGGCTACCCTCAAATTCCATACCGGACCCGAAGGGCCTGGTTTGGAACCTGGGGGGGAACCCCACGCAGTTTTTTTCCCATTTTTGGCGTGGAGTTTCCCCTCAAGATTCTCACAGTGCAGGTCGCGCCGCAAGTCGGATCCGACTTGCGGTGCGACTTCCATTCAAATCAATAGGCTCCCATAGGGAACCATTGATTTTGAATGGAAGAAAAAAAACGTATAACGTGGCTGAATGTAGGTTCATCACGTTCAGTCACGTATAGTCACGTTCGGCCGCGTTTCTGCGTTTGAAACGCCGGGAAACACACGTTCGAACGCAAATAATTGCGTTCTAAAAAAAGTCCCTGAACGCAACTGCCTGCAAATGACTGTAAACGACCATGTGTACATGGACAGATAAGATAACATGGAGCTGCGTTCAGGGGCTTCTAAAAAAAATGCCCAACTGCTCCTAAACGGCCATTTCCAGCGTCCCGTGTACATGGAGCCTGAGGCAGCGGTCCCCAACCTTTTTTTTTAAATTCTTTTTATTTCAATATGTGCATAAAAACGAACATTCCAAACGTCCTTTCAACAAAGGGACAAAACAATATAAAATAAAAAAATTATACAATATCCAAATAATTATCTGTTTACTTAGTATTCATAATCTCTTTATGCCAAGGTATATCCATTTAGCTTAATTGATCGCCGTTGTCCCGGTGTGCCCCAACCCCTTGCTCCATTGCATTCATAGATTTATTTCCTCATCATACTATGTGCATCCCTCTATATCCTCTTAGTTATCTCCTTATATTCAACCATTGGTTAATGTTGATTGACTCAAATTATCCCAATTTTATTATATTTCGTTGAGCATCCTCTATGCATATACAATACTTTTTCAAATGGTAAAATCTGATTTACCGCTCCTATCCAGTTCTTAACAACAGGGGGCTTCACTTGAATCCACTTAACTGTGATTGTTTTCCTTGCCATAAACAGCGTTTCTCTAAGCATTATCTTGTGATATCTAGACCATGTTATTTCATCTAATATGCAAACAGGTTTCTGGGGTCAAAGGTACAGGCATATTCAGGACAGAGGATAATATTTGAATTATTTCCTGCCAGAATCTTGATATCACTGGACAAAACCACATAATATGTATAAAGTCTTCCCGCTTAGCACTGCATCTCAAACATTTAGGAGATGCAATGCTTTGCATTGCATAAAGTCTACTTGGAGAGAGATATGATTGATGTAGCATATATAATTGTATTAACCTATTGTTTGCTGCTGGCGATACATATAAATAGGATGAACAGGCTTCTTTCCAATCTTCATCAGTTAAATTGGGAATTATTTCCTGCCATTTTGTTCTTATTGCAAGGGATTCATTCCTGAATTAACCCTGGTTAAATGTGCATATATTTTAGAGATTAATCCTTTAGGGCCCTGGGACCTAAGGATACCAATCATTGGATATCTAGAGATCCCAGGTCCCAAAACTCCAAATTGCGCTTGTAACGCATGTCGCAACTGTAGGTATCTATATAATGAGGTATGTGGTATATCATATTTCATTTGTATATCTGAAAAAGAGTACATATGTGTTATTTCATATACGTCTGCAAGGACGGATATCCCTTTTTGTTCCCAGAACTGATACTCTACCAATTGTTTCAGTTGATTAAACATTGGGTTTTGCCATAGTGGGAAATCCATGTTTATTTGTGTGTTTCCCTCTATACGTTTTGCCTCTCTCCATATTGTACGAGCTAATGTTAACATTGGTATTTGCTTATATTTTAATTTATTCAAAGGTGCTTCTAGGGCTATAAGTAAATTATCGATTTGTAAAACATGAGCCAGGTGTGATTCTACCATCTGTAGTGTTACTGGTACTATCCATCCTGTGAGATGTTTAAGTTGTCCAGCGAGATAGTATCTGTATATATTAGGAAGTGCCATACCTGCTTCTGTTTTAGCTCTCTGAAGTGTGGTTAACTTTATTCTATTTCTACCCTTTCCCCAAATAAATGTGGTAAATAGGGCATCTATTTTTTTAAAAATAGTTTTAGGGACTATAACCGACATATGTGAAAAAATGTATAAACATTTCGGTAATAGGACCATCTTGATTAAATTTATTCTCCCTGCAACTGAAAGTGGTAATTTAGCCCAAGTAGCTAATTTAGTTTTAATTGTGGTCATGAGTGGATTAAGGTTAGCCTGTAAAGCTGCTTGTGGTAATCTTGTAATATTTATTCCCAGGTATTTGAAAGAGGACACTACCTTTAATAAACTTGAATCCTTGCTTAGTGTGAGTAGTTGTGGTTGCAATGGCATAAGAGAGGATTTTTGCCAATTAATTTTAAGGCCTGAATAAGAACCAAATAGTTCTATTATATGCATAGCTGCTTCCAATGATCCATGTGCATCATTTAAATATAAAACAAGATCATCAGCATATAATCCCACTATATCTATCCTTTCTGCCAATGTAATGCCCCATACAGAAGGGGTTTGCCGAAGTCGAAGTGCCAAAGATTCAATAGCTACTGAAAATAAGAGTGGTGATAGAGGGCATCCCTGCTGGGTGCCTCTATATAATGGTATGGCCTTGGTTAAAAAGCCATTTACCAACAGCTGAGAAGTTGGATTTAGATACATTATTTCCACCCAAGTACAGAATTTCTCCCCAAATCCAAATGCCCTAAGCACTGCCTGCAAAAAGGGCCATTCAATAGAATCAAAAGCCTTTGCTGTATCAAGAGAGGCCAAGACACTTGAGTCTGGTAGTTGATCTCTAAGCTGAGCTATAAGTTGTGTTCTTCGAAGATTTATAGATGTGGATTTTCCTGGCATAAATCCAGTTTGATCTGGATGTATAATATTAAGTATTACATTGTTTAATCTATGGGCCAAAATTTTTGCAAGAATTTTGTAGTCTGTATTTAATAATGATATGGGTCGGTATGAAGCACAGTCTGTTAAATTTTTATCTGGTTTTGGAATTAGTACTACTGTAGCTAAATACATGGATTCAGGAAGTCTTTTTACCCTGAAAGCTGCATCAAATACTTGAACTAGCACTGGGGCAAGAATATCCACGTATTTACTATATATTTCTAACGGAAGTCCGTCTGGTCCTGAAGCCTTTCCTATTGCTAAACTTGTTATTGCTCTTCTTACTTCTTCCTCGCTTGGATTTTCCTCTAATAATTTAACCTGCTCGGTCGTTAAGGCTGGAAAGTGTATTTCACTCAGATACGTTGAAATTTCATCTGCATTATACGTAAGAGAGGTGGCATACATATCAGTATAAAACGTGTGAAAGCATGACATAATACCAGCCATATCCCTTACGCATTCCCCATCAGGGCGCTGTATATTAGTTATAACTAAACTTGTACTTTGTTGCTTAGCCATATGTGCTAAAAGACGACTTGAAGTATTCCCTTGTTCAAAGTACTTCTGTTGATATTCAAATTGTTTGTATTTAGCTATTGCTGCTATATGTGTAGTATATTTTCTTACTGTCATTTCCCATTTTTCCCTATTTATTTCAGTTGGTGTTTTCAAAAACGCAGCTTCTGTATCTCTACATTGCTCTTCTAGATCTTCCGTTTCCTGCCTGGTGGCTCTTTTAATATATGATATAGTTGATCTAAGTGCCCCCCGTAGATATGCTTTCAAGGTATCCCAAAAGATCAAATCTCTTTGGGATCCATGTATTTCTAAAAATATCTGCAATTGTTCAGGTATACGATCGTGCGTTCCAATCTGTGATAACCAATATGGCTGAAATTTCCAGTTTTGCTTCATTCCCTCAATTCCTATTGCTATATTTACCAGGAGTGGTGAGTGATCAGACACTCCTCTAATCAAATATTCAACAGAGACAACCCTAGAAATAATTTTATCATTTCCCAGCGCCAGATCTATTCTTGACAGACATCCCCTTCCTGGGATGGCCCAGGAATAAGCCCTGGTCTGGGGATTAAGCATTCTCCACAAATCTCTCCATCCAAATTCCTCCCCTAACTCACGAAGCATAAGTGGTTTTCGAGTTCTTTTTAGGGGGGGTCCATGCCTGTCCACCAGCGGGTCCCACAGAGGATTAAAGTCTCCCAGGCATAGCACTAATGCCTCTGGGTATAAACTTGCAAATAGCATAGCTTCTTTAATTATACTTAATGTAGCAGGTGGTGGATTATATATACATAAAATAACAAATGGTATATCATACACTTGAGCTCGTACAAATACATATTGCCCTTCAGGGTCTACCTTTTTTTGAAAGCACTTCCATGGTACCGACCTATGGACAAGCAATGAAACCTCCCTTGCATATGTTGAATAGCTCGAGTGTATTGACCATTGGATCCAGGGTTTACACAATTGGTTTGTTGTATCTGGGATCATATGTGTCTCTTGCAGGCATATAATTTGTGCTTTAGTTTGTAATATATTTGTAATTACCTGGGATCTCTTCTGGGGGGTCCCTAGACCCCTAACATTCCATGATAGGAACCCACATTTTGTAGTCATCTTAGAGGTTTTTTTCTATATATAGCTGTAGGTTCACTTCCCAAAAGGGATCCCATATATCTAACCGTCTATCTATATATGACATTTATCATGATAATACCCCATAGCAATGTACTCCTTATATTTTATACCAATATAATTATTGAGGTCAGTTGGGCACACCAGGACACAGAGATCTTCAAAAGTAATAAGAAAAAATATGAAAAAGAAAAAAAAGAGAGAAAAAAAAAAAAATCACAAACAAAATTACCAAAAAAAAAATATTTTGTTTTAAAAAGAAAAATCATCATGCACATATAGCAAAATTTTGACCAATAGGTCTTACTCCAAAACAAAAACAATGGGACATTGCCCGAGCATACAAACATTTGCATGAAAGGACAATATAGCTGCGGCCTCCACTCAAGCTCCCACCTTACTCTCAGAAAAATGTCATGTTTTCCTCTAAGAAATAAAAAAGGAATTTTGCTTAGCCATCAAAAAAATAAAAAAAAATGGCCCAAAGAATTACCAGTGGTGGGAGGAGGGAGGGAGGGGAAGAGGAACCCCGGAAAAAAAAAAAACGCACACAAAAAAAAACACGCACAAAAAAAAAAAAAAAAAACACGCACACAAAAAAAAAATATAAAACAAAAAAAAAACCCCATAGTTCCTTAACTCCCAGTCCCTCCACTCCCCCCGCCTTGTCATTCCATCACCCACATGCTTCTTTTGTTTTTTCCTTTTTCTTGTATCCTTCACCAGGAAAAAAGAGAAAGTTTTCATTACAAGGAAAATAGCAAGATTCTTCTTTCCGTTCACTTTATAGTTCCTTTCGAACAAAGCCATTCTTGTATACTCTCCGGAGTATTGAAGAAATATATTTTCCCATCTTCCTCCACCCTCATCCTCGCAGGGTATGACATGGAGTAGCTAATGTGTCGTTCTCTTAATTTTTTTTTTAACTTCAAAAAAGGTAGCTCTCAATTTTTGTAAATCTATTGAAAAATCAGGGAAAAAAAACACTTGTGCGTTTTCATATTGAATGGTGCCCTTTTGTCTTGCTTTCCGTAGTATAAGATCCCGATCTT
Source organism: Pelophylax lessonae (assembly GCF_965119305.1). Lineage (NCBI taxonomy): Eukaryota > Metazoa > Chordata > Amphibia > Anura > Ranidae > Pelophylax > Pelophylax lessonae. The sequence goes on from NC_138778.1 coordinate 212,313,735, forward strand.
TACAATTCAAAAATCGTGCAAGTAAAGGTCTTGCAGGGGCTCCAGGGGCTGGTGGTTTTGCAGGAATTCTATGGGCTCTTTCTACTGCAAATGCTGTGGAGAAAGTAGTATCAGGAAATAGGGTTTTAATCCATGTCTCCACAAAATCCCCTCAGCCCTCTCCGGTAAGCCCACAAATCTGATATTATTACGTCTTAAATCGGTTTTCTAAGTCATCAACTTTTTGATTAAGGTATGTTACTTGCTTTTCAGCTGCTAATATACGATTTGGCACTGGCACTACGATTTTTTCAGCCTCTGCCATCCGCTCTCTCACAGCCTGCAGATCATGGTGTATTAAACCAATATCCATTCTAATTTCCTCCATTTTACCAGTCAACATAGTATTACCTGCAGTTATAGCAGCCATAAGTTGAGAATGTACCTGTTCAAGTGAGAGTTTTGCTGGTTTCTCCGCCGGCATGTTGCTCTGTGTATTGCTGCTGATTCCTCCCCTCCGTGTGTTTGGTGGGCTCCGACCTATCTCCTGCTTCTCGGTCCGCACAAACTCAAACGTTCTGTTGCGTAGCAGGACGTTCCTTACTTGTCTCCTTACTCATATTGCCCGGTATGTATCACAAGCTGCCGCAATACTCGCATGGATGTCTGGATCAAGGTGGGTATCAAGGTGCACCGCATGGAGCTCGAGTGGAGGCCTGCAGAGCTTCGATCACATGCAGCCAGCCATCTTGCTGGCTAGCCACGCCCCGGGGGATGTCACCATCCCCAACCTTTTTGGCACCAGGTACCAGTTTCACAACAGTCAATTTTCACAGGGACTGGGGGGGGGGGGGGTTGGGGGGTTGGGGGAGGGGATATTCATGGAGATTATCCTTAGTCCCACTCTACAGCATAGTCCCCCCTTTATATCAGTGTCCTCAGTTCCCCTTCACATCACAGCCACCCTTTACATTGTAGTACCCTTTACAGCGCAGTCCCCTTTACATCACAGTGCTCCTTTACATTAATGTAAAGGGGACTGCACTGTAAAGGGGGCACTGTGATATAAAGGGGACTGCACTGTAAAGGGGGCACTGTGATATAAATGGACTGCACTGTAAAGGGGGCACTGTGATATAAATGGACTGCACTGTAAAGGGGCACTGTAATGATTACAATAATGAACTTTAGATCAACTTTAATGATTACAGTGCCCCTTTACAGTGCAGTCCCCTTTATATTACAGTGCCCCTAGCAATCCATCCTCCATCACAGTGCCCCTGCAGTTTGCTCTCCCTCCCCCCCCCTTTTCCTCTCAAATATGTCACTTCCCCATTCTAATGTCTGCCTCCCCTGCACAGGACTCCTATCTTGGGCAGGGCAGAGTCTGTTATAGGTCTGTTGTCCTTTGCCAGCTTTCCCACCCACCTGATGATGTCATCCTATCAGCAGGGCAGGAGGAGCTCTCCATTCTGATCTGCAGCTCCCCCCCCCCCCCCCGCTGATTAGATGAGATCACCGGGTGGGCAGGGGACACACACATGGGCATGGCTGCAGAAGGTGAGCGGCAACCACGGTATATGATAGCCTTGTGCGGACCGCATTTGCCACGTCTCTCCTGCTCTGTGGCCAGTCATCAACAGGCTGCAGACCGGTCCATGGCCTGGGGACCACTGATCTAAGATACTACTACCTCTGACCGCTTGTTTCCCCAGATTTAGAGTGAGATTTAATAAAGTTACTACTGTTCTGCTTGCTGGAGAGAAAAATGTACCTGAGAACCTGCAGTGCAAGGATATCCCTGTTTCTACTTGATTCATTCATGTGGATCTGTGCTACTTGCACCTCTCCTTTCACAGCTTTTCCCACCATTCATCAGGGGGTCAGCTCTGATAGGAGGAAGCAGAGCTCTCCTCCTCTACCAATATGGACACCCCCCACATACAGGCAGTGGGGGATATTTACTAAAACTGGTGCACACAGAATATTGAACAGCTGTGCATAGTAACCAATCAGCTTCTAGATTTTATTGTCAAAGCTTAACCACCTAAGCCCCGGAGGATTTGGCTGCTCAAAGACCAGGGCCTATTTTATGATTCGGCACTGCGTGACTTTAACGGACAATTGCCCGGTCGTGCAAAGGTGTACCTAAATGAAATTGATGTCCTTTTTTTCCCACAAACAGAGCTTTCTTTTGGGGGTATTTGATCACCTGTGCGATTTTTACTTTTTGCGCTATAAACTAAAAAAGAGCGACAATTCTGAAAAAATAACAATATTTTTCAAATTTTTTATATGAAATTCTCAAAAAAAAAAAAAAATGTAAAAATCAAAATTTATAACATTTTAGGCCAATTTGTTTTCTGCTACATATTTTTGGTTTGCGCAAAAGTTATTGCGTTTACTAACTACGGGAAAGATTTGTCATTTTTTGTTTTTTTTTTTAAACTAGTGATGGCGGCGATCTGCGATTTTTTTGCGGGACTGCAACATTGCAGCGGACAGATCGGACCCCTGACTGACATTTTTGACACTTTTGGGGGTACCAGTGACATTACTACAGTAATCAGTGCTATAAATATGCACTGTTACTGTAAAAATGACACTGGCAGGGAAGGGGTTAACTTTATTAGCGATCAAGGGGTTAAGTGTGTCCCTAGGGGCGTAATTCTAACAGTCAAGGGGCGTGGCTTGTGATGTAACCACAGAGACATATGATCCTACATAGCAGGATCGTATAGTCTCTGCAGTTACATCAGGAAGAATGACAGGCGGCTTTGTTTACATCAGCCGCCTGCCTTTCTCCCTCTCCAGCGGGAGATTGCGAGTGGCCGGCGGACATCGGAGCCGCCGGTCACTCGCGCGGGGAAGGCAGGAAACAAGCGGGGGGCGGTAGCAACGTACCGATACGTCGCTTTGCCTGTAGGGGGCTGACCGCCGCAGTACATAGTCGTGTGGCGGTCGGCAAGTGGTTAATTGAATAAGCTGAAGTTAGTAGCTGATTGGTCACACTATGCACAGCTGTTCAAGATTCTGTGTGCACCAGTTTTAGTAAATCTCCCCCCTTGTGTCTATAGGTGGGGTTGTTCATATTGATAGAGGATCGGAGCTTTGCTTCCCCATGTCAGAGCTGGCACCCTGATGAATTGTGGTGAATACACAATATGCGGCAGGAGAGGAGTAGGAATTTATATAAGTCAATTATATAAAGAAAAAAAAAAAAAAAAATATATATATATATATATATATATATATATATATTAGCTGCAGTAAGGTCCGAGGTAATACTGTTGACTAGTCCTTTGTGTTCTGCCTGCTTTTTTTGGGAGAACAACTTTCACAAGTTTTTAAAATCCTAAGCGTCCTGAACAGTATAAAAGTATATGCAAAAAACAAACATACATTAAAAAAAAAAAAAAAAAAAAACAGACCAGGATGTCCTATACATGAATGTCCATTTATTTTGTAAATTCTGTACAGTGTTCATGTTTTACAGTAATAAATTATTGGCAGTGAACTGGCATTTAGCAAACATCTCATATTTCAGATACTACTCACAATGTGCGTTTCCTATGCAATCCTTCAATCCATTCAAAATCTATAATGATGATTTAATCACAGATTAGTAATGAAATCATTCACTATGTAACATTTCTTTATCAGTCAGACAAAAAAAAAAAAAAAACATTATAAAAATTTACTAGTCACCCATTTACAAAGTCAGTTATTAGTGCAAATTCAGTATGACAAAATGTAAAGGCAAAACGGACTTTGGTACAGCAACTTGCAAATAAAAAATAAAAATTGGATTTTTGTCTTACCGTAAAATCCTTTTCTCTGATGTTCATTGATGGACACAGCTCCAGAATCTTCTTGACCATTGGGTTATGCTGCCCCCTACATGAGTAGGACACTAGGCAGGAAAATACTTTACCGCGCCTATCGGGTAGTCCTAGGGGGTATACTCCCACTTCCTGCTATAGGCATTCAGTTTTGTTGCAAGCAGTATCAGAAGAAAAAATAACCCAACTCAATGGAGGGGTGGGTGCTCTGTCTGTCAATGAACATCAGAGAAAAGGATTTTACGGTAAGACAACAATCCAATTTTCTCTTTCGTTCATTGACGGACACAGAATCTTCTTGACCACTGGGACGTCCCAAAGCAGTGTCAAACATTAGGGGTGGGAAAAAAAAACACAGCAGAAGAACATTTCCCAAAGGCTAAACCTAGCCAACCAGGTAACATGGAGCTCAACCAGGAACAACTGGAGCTCCCCTGAAAACATTACATGCTCAAAAAGAATCAAGTCCTCTCAAACAGCAGCCTGCAAAACCTTGTGACCAAAAGCAGCATCCACAGATGCCAACACATCTAATTTGTAAAACTTTGTGAAAGTGTGCACAGACGACCAAGTGGCCGCCTTGCAAACCTACATCACTGACGCCTGATGGCAGAAGGCCCAAGAGGTACTAAGCGCCTGTGTAGAATGTGCCTTAACAGGGAAACGAGGCACCTGACCCTTGATTGAATAGGCCTACACTACCGTCTGTCTGATCCATCTGGAAATGGTCACGGCAGACGCGACCAACCCCCTGCGAGGTCCTTCCGTAAGGACAAAAAGTGAGTGATTTCTTCAACGACTCGGTTGCCGCCAGGTACACCCTGATCGCCCGAACCACATCCAGAGAATGCAAGGCAATCTCCTTAGGATGATTAGGCTTAGGACACAGGGAAGGCAACACATTGTCTTCATTCAGATGGAAACCAGAGACAACCTTAGAAAGGAATGACTGACAAGGACGAAGCACCACTTTATCTTGGTGAACCACCAAATAAGGTAAACTACAAGACAAAGCTGCCAGCTCAAACACCCTGCGTGTGGAAGTAATTGCCACCAAAAAGGCTACCTTCTGGGACAATGTTAGCAGAGGAAACTCGCGAATATTTTCAAAAGGCGGTTTCTGAAGAACCAACAGTACCAAATTGAGGTCCCATGGAGGCAACGGAGACTGCATAAGTGGAGCCAAGTGGCAACCCCCTATCCTTCAGCACCTAGCTTTCAGTAGCCAAGCTGTTAAAGCCAGCAACTGTATAGCAGGATGAAATATCAGCTCTTGGGCCAACAGGTCTTCTCTGAGAGAGAGTTGCCAAGGGACGTCAGCGACCAGCCATACCAGGTCTGCGTACCAAGACCGGCGAGGCCAGTCTGGGGCCACAAGGATGACCAGAATTCCTCCTGCCTCGATCCTTTGCAGAAGTCTCGGCAGAAGTTTGAAAGGGGTATATCAGATGGTACTGGCCCCAAAAAGCCACCAGTGTGTCTATGGCGTCAGCTAGAGGATCCCGACACCTTGCCATGAATCTCTGCACCTTCCTGTTGAGACGAGAGGCCAACAGGTCCACCTCGGGAGTTCCCAACCAGCGACACAACTGATGAAACACCTCCGGATGAAGTGACCATTCTCCTTGGTCCAAGGCCTGTTGACTGAGGTAATCCGTCTGCCAATTTTCCACCCCTGGAATATGCACAGCAGAGAGATCTGAAACGAAACGTTCCACCCACATTAGAATGCCGGCTACTTCCCAAACTGCGAGGACGTTTTTTGTGCCCCCTTGGTGATTGACATATGCCACGGCCGTGGCATTGTCCGATTGAATCCATACCGGACACCCCTGAAGACGAACCGTCCAATCAGCCAGACAAAGTCTGATCGCCCGAAGTTCCAGTACATTGTTCGGTAGCCTGGACTCCTCCAGAGTCTAAAACCCCTGAGCACAGTCCATGCCCAAAACACCTCCCCACCAGGACAGGCTCTCATCCGTGGTGACCACCGTCCAGTACAGGGGAAGGAAGGATTTTTCCTGTCCAAGAGCCGGAGAGCGAAGCCACCAAATCAGGGACCCCCTTGTACCCCGGCTCAACAGGATCAAATTGTTTAGAGACTGTGGGTTCTTGTCCCACTTGGCAAGAATCTCTCTCTGCAGAGGTTTCGTGTGGAACTGTGCAAACGGATCCGCCTCGAATATAGAAACCATCAGGCCCAGCACCCGCATGCCAGTCCTGAGAGACGACCGACTGCTGGACAACAGAAGTTTAATAGAATCCTGCATCTTCTGGAGCTTGTAAGTGGGAGAGGCACCCTGGCTGAGCCCGAGTCCAGAGTCAGACCCAGTTAATCCAACTTGGTGGACGGAACCAGAGCAGGCTTCTGTAAATTCAGAGTCCAACTGAACTCCAGCAGAGTTGGCAAAGTGATTTCAAGGTTGTCCTGTAGAGCAGTCAGAGACTCTGCTCGTAGAAGAAGATCATCCAGGTACCCCAGCACTGCAATCCCCCGCTGTCGCAACAATGCTAACACTGGGGCCAACACTTTTGTGAACACCCGAGGAGCTGAGACGAAACCAAAAGGTAACGCCACAAATTGATAATACTCCTGGAGAAATACTCCTGGAGAAAGCGCTGATGTCCAACATATATCGGGATATGGAGGTAAGCGTCCTTGATATCGATAGAGGCCAGAAGATCCCCTTTGATAAAGGGATGCCACTACCTTGGTACTTCTGTACCTGCACAAGGCGGTTCAGGGATTTGGGATCCAGGTTTGGACGAACTTTGCCTTCCTTCCTGTAAACAAACTGTAAACAGGTTTGAATAAAAACTCAGAAAATGCTCTGAGATTGGAACCAGTACAATCACCCCTTGCAGTAGCAAATCTTGTACTGCCCCGAAGAGACCACGCAAGCGGTCTGGGGACAAACGCAGGTTGGAAAGGAAAAACCTCTCTGGAGGATAAGACCAAAATTTGATCTTGTAGCCAGACTGAATCGGCTCATGGACCCACCTGTCTTGAATCAGAGAGGTCCACAGGTCTGGAAAAAAAACAAAGACGTCCCCCCACCCCAGATGCGGTTGAGAGCGCCCCTTCGGGCAGAAGATAACTTGTCTGCAGGTCTGGAAGGACCTACTCTCGGCTTACCAGGCCAGGGCCTTTTGTAACCTCTAGAGATGTTCTGAACGGATTTGGATCCTTTTTCTTGAAACCCTGAGGGATGAAAAAAACGCTGAGACGAGAAAAAAGGACCACATCTGTGATGAGTTTCCTTGCCCCTGGAAGCCTGTGGGAGGAGAATACTCTTCCCTCCTGTGACTCCCTTAATGATTTCTTCCAGGGAAGACCCAAACAGGCAATCCCCCACAAAGTGGAGATCTCCTAAGGCTTTCTTGGAAGCTTGGTCCGCAGAACAGCATTTCAGCCATATCATGCGCCGAAGGACATGCAGCCTAGAAACTAGGCGAGCTGCATCCAGAGAGGCGTCGCAGAGAAACTGCAACCCCTGGACCAACTGGTCCACCAGCTCCGAAAAATCAGGGGGAAGCTGTTCCCCCTCCAGATCCTGGTGCAAGAGCTTAGTCCACTCAGTCAATGTCTGGGACACCAAGGCAGTAGTGAACACCAGCCTAAGGACTGAACTGGCCATAGTAAACATGTGCTGGACCAAGGTCCCTGCCTTCCATATCAAAAGGGTCTTTAAAAGCCGGAGACTCCTCCTCCAGAATCAGGGTGGATTTATTCAGCCTGGAAACCGGAAAATCCACCACAGGTGGGACCGTCCACTTTTTGAAGAGGGACTCTTCAAAGGGGTACCTTCTAACAAAACGCTTAGGAACCACCATATTGTGTGTACTGTAGAGTAACCCCACTGATTCGTGACAATTTCGTCAAAATAAACGGGAAAAGAAAAAACTTTTGGCGTTGATTTGCAGGTACCAAACGTGACCGGTGCCTCCGATGCAGCTGCATCCTCCATTTTTAAAACTTCCGCACTGATACAACCAGTGCCTCCACCAGCACTTTTTCATGTGCGGCTGTAGTGGAAGAGGAATCATCCTCACTATCAGAGCACTCTGCGTGGACACAGAACCAGCAGGGTGACTCATGTCTGCAGCAGCCAGATCAGACTCAGAATCTGAAGAGACAGAGTAGGCAGGTGAGGGCGTTGAACGCTTTTTGCTGGTTCTTTCTTCTAGGACCAAATCAATCTTGGACACTAATGACTCAAGATCCACCGCCATTGCAGATAGTGTGGACCAGGGGGATGAGGGGGTGAAAGATGCTCCAGGGACTCCATGTTAACCAGGGAACCACATAGGCAATCTAGAAAAAAACACTACTAAGTGACCCCCCACCGCCGCGCCAGCGGAACTACAAGTCCCAGCACAGCTGAATTGCTGCTATAGCAGAGAAAGGGAGATCCGCTTAGGGCACCCACAATAACTCACCACCCCCGGTTAGCACAGAGCAGAGCGCTATATGCTGTACCCATGCGGCAATCAGAGAGAAAGAGGAAGTCCAGGAGTCAGCACTAGAGGTCCACTGCCACAGTCACAGCCCACAAGGCTACAAAAACATGGGCGCCACTTTAGTCAATGGGAAACCACCAAGAAAATGGCTTCCGTACTTCACAAACATGGCCACCGTATATAGAGCCAGCCATCCAGGACAAAATGGCGGCTACACACGGCTCCTGGGACCCACAGGGGACACCCAGGTACATTTTCACAGTAAAGAGGGGCCCTAGGAGGAGCCCCCACCAGGATAACTCCCCCTTAAACTGCACATTCAGTTTCCGGCGGCGTGCTCCCCCCCTCCGGCACCCATCGCCTGCTGAACACCCCTTAGGTGATTCTGGACAGGTATGGCCTCCCCCTGGAGGGAAGGAGGGGGAAGCTAGGTGTGGGTAGATGGGGGGTGGTAACAGGGGACCCCAACATATGGGGGGACGCCCTGTGGGAAATGTGGGGAACTTGGGGGGTCCGACTGTCGCCGGGAGGGGCCCGCGTCAACACCCCCGAGACATCTCCATACTCCTGAGACGTTTAAACTCGCAGGCCAGCCCCTGTCCAGTGGGGCTTTGTCGCAGTCGACCTAGCATGGAGCTGAGGTCTGCACGCACTCACTGGACAGACAGGGGAGACCGTAAGGATCTAGAATATCCAGTCCGTTGCCCAGTCCAGCAGTTGATTGTAGATCTCACAGAAACAGAAAATAACAAAAGAGGAAAAAAAATCTGTTTAAAAAGGAAAAAATGCTAGAACCAAAGATCCCAGCAAGGAACTAGGTCCCTACTCCTGACTAGGCAGAAAAAAACTGAATGCCTTTAGCAGGAAGTGGGAGTATACCCCCTGTGACTGCCCCATAGGCGTGGTAAAGTTTTTTCCTGCCTAGTGTCCTACTCCTGTAGGGGGCAGCATAAACCAATGGTCAAGAAGATTCTGGAGCTGTGCCCGTCAATGAACGAAAGAGAAAAAGCCTTTATGTTTTGGGTGGCATGGGGTAGGGTTAGAAAAAAAACAAAAACTGGTTTTAGCTAGTGGTGCTCCAAAATTAAAATTCTGGGCCGAAACTGAAAATTCAGGATGCACTTGGCCAAAACAGAAATTTACAGATTTTAAAAATATATATATTTTTCTTACAAATAATTGTAATAATTGACTTTTTAATTAATATCATGAATTGAATATGAATTTATTGTCAGCCATTGTCTGCACCTTTTGAAAAAAAAAAAAAAAATCCTGCTTCCTGCATTTTTAGCCAAAAAAAAACCCCATAAAAAATGCACCTCCCCATTGAAATGCATTGAAAACGCAGCAAAAATGCATCTGCGTTTTTGCTGCATTTTTTGAATCATTATCAGCACCTTTTTTTCCTTTCAGCACAACACTGAAAACCCTATTTTTGGATGATAGTTTTCGGCGGCCAAACTTTCGGAGCATCACTAGTTTTAGCCTTTCCCCAATCTACCCAAAACAAGCAAAAGGAAATAGGCTAGACTGTAAAAAAGGGATTGGGCTTGGTTAACTATCACATGTTGTAATTAACCTTAGGGCTCTTTCACACGGGCTTTCCAATCAGGTCCGTCCAGGGCCGATCCTGGGCGGGTGCGGGGGGTGCAACGCACCCAGGCGCTTCAAACTGTTAAAAAGAGGGGGGCGCCGGCGAAGCTCTAGTCTCCACTCCACTGTGATACTGAAGAGCCAGCCGTCTGTCAGTTTTTAAATCAGGCCTAATCGGACGCTCCATGGGGCACCAAATGGCACCAGTGACATGTCTGCTGACACCCACTGCTATCCGATCCGATTCTGTCCATGAAATCCAGACGGATGGTAACCCTATTTTCCATCCATCTGGAGGGTCAGATCGGATGAAAATAGACAGGTGGTCGATTTTTATGCAATCTTCCCATAGAGTACAGCAGGGCTTTGATAGTTCAGTCTCTGCACAATGAGCGGAAACGGACCTGTCATACGCCTGCTCAGCAGCATTCGGCAGATCGATCCCCCGCTGAGCAAAGTAGAGTCCGCTGGGCGGAAAGCCCGTGTGAAAGGACCTTAAGGCTGGATACACACTATACAATATTCTTTAGATTTTTTTCCTTTAGATTTACCAAAACCATATAATATGAGGTCAAACCTAAACACTTTCAATTTGTATGCAATCAGGCAGGCCCTTGCACTACATATTTGAAGGTAAACCCAGTGGTGTATTTAGGATTTGTGCTGCCCTAGGCCTGACTAAACTCGTGCACCCGCCCCTTCCTGCCAAAGCCACTACCCTTCCTGTTTAAGACTCCCCTGCCATCTGCAAACCCCACCCCTTCCTCTACTGGCTTCACCAGTGTAGCTGGACCCTAAGCTGTGTTGAGAGGCTTTTGCTTGCTTCAAGTAGGTTTTCCATACCTACGCAAGTCTATTGGACGCTTTTGGGGGTGCCAGACCGATTTGCCTCATAGGCCCTGCCACCCGGCCCAGTCCGGCCCATAAGAAGGGCTCTACACTAAAGGCCGGGAGGAGGCTGTATTTTTCATGCGGGGTGGCTTTTTTGACGCCCCCCCTGCAAAGTGCTGCCCCAGGCCTGGGCCTTGTTGGCCTAGGCCAAGATACAGCATTGCCCTAAGCTGTGTTGAGAGGCTTTTGCTTGCTTCAAGTAGGTTTTCCATACCTACGCAAGTCTATTGGATGCTTTTGGGGGTGCCAGACCGATTTTCCTCATAGGCCCTGCCACCCGGCCCAGTCCGGCCCATAAGAATGGCGCTACACTAAAGGCCGGGAGGAGGCTGTATTTTTCATGCGGGGTGGCTTTTTTGACGCCCCCCTGCAAAGTGCTGCCCCAGGCCTGGGCCTTGTTGGCCTAGGCCAAGATACAGCATTGCCCTAAGCTGTGTTGAGAGGCTTTTGCTTGCTTCAAGAAGGTTTTCCATACCTACGCAAGTCTAATGGACGCTTTTGGGGGTGCCAGACCGATTTGCCTCATAGGCCCTGCCACCCGGCCCAGTCCGGCCCATAAGAATGGCGCTACACTAAAGGCCGGGAGGAGGCTGTATTTTTCATGCGGGGTGGCTTTTTTGACGCCCCCCTGCAAAGTGCTGCCGTAGGCCTGGGCCTTGTTGGCCTAGGCCAAGATACAGCATTGGGTAAACCTAAAGCAAATCTAACAACAAAAGTTGTATAGTGTATCTAGCCTTACTATTCTTACAAATATTCACTATAATCCTTCTTACGGATCCTAAATAACATCTCCACGAGGAGCAGATACTTTGCCACACAGAGCCACAACCAAAGATAGAAAGACCCACAAACTAAGCATAGATTGCTCCCTAGGGAGTGCTTCTAGAAAAAGATGGCAGATGGGACAGGGTAAAAGTAAAAAACATAGAAAGATAAAAACACATAAGAGTTTTTTTGGATTTAAATTTACCAAGCAAAGCTTTACAAAGGTTGGATTATGGCTTATTCAACAGGGTTCTTCAACGAGCTGCAGATCTCTGTTACTTCCAAGTAATCTTAAAACACATAGAAGTTTTCTCTTGACAATCGAGGGAAGTATTGTATTTGACTCCTATTCTTTTCACTGTTTTGGAGTTATCTATCACAGCTGACCAGCAACTGGGATCAGAGGCGTAACTAGAACCTTCAGGGCCCCGATGCAAGAAACCATGAAGGGCCCCCCAGACCCCTGGCCGGGGCCCTTCCCTTCAAGCCCGGGGCTCTTCCCACTAATCCTGGGGCTCTTTAATCTCATTGCATGGCCTTTTATTATGGTCCCGCATCAGGATCCTTTCACAAGTTCTGCAGTGGGCCCCCTTCCTGCAATCTTGGGGCCTCCCCACAGTGGTGAAATGCCAGGGCCCGGTCGCAAGTGTGACCTTTGAGATCCTAGAAGTTCACCCACTGGTTTGCTACCGGGCCCCCTGGAGCATGGGGCCCGGTAGCGATTGCAACCCCTGCAACCCCTGTAGTTACGCCCCTGACTGGGATTACCAAATACAAAACAGTAAAGTAAGCGGGCTTCATGTAATGGGAGCCATCAAAAAAAACCTGTACAACTTGCATCTCTGTCAAGAGAAAACCTAGCTAGAAGTCAGAGAAAAGCATAGCTACGTGATAAAGCCCTTTGCAGGGGTCTTCAAACTACGGCACTCCAGTTGTTCAGCAACTACAATTCCCATCATGCCCAGTCATGGCTGTTAATGTCAGAGTTTTACAATGCCTCATGGGATGTGTAGTTCCGCAATAGCTGGAGGGCCGTAGTTTGAGGATCAATGGATTATAGCTTTTCCTGCAGAGTCCCTTACATGAGTCATCAAATAAATACTAGACCAGGGATATACAAACTGTGGCATGGGCATGGAGACCTCATAGATCAGTGATGGCGAACCTTGGCACCCCAGATGTTTTGGAACGACATTACCCATGATGCTCATGCAGTGTAGTTGAGCTTCATGGGAAATGTAGTTATTATAATTATTTCAGGTACTTATATAGCGCTGTCAATTTACGCAGCGCTTTACATATACATTGCACATTCACATCAGTCCCTGCCCTCAAGGAGCTTACAATCTAAGGTCCCTAACTCACATACATATACAGTAGGGACAATTTTTTTTTTTTTTTATATACAGGATCCAATTAACCTACCAGCATGTCTTTGGAGTGTGGGAGGAAACCGGAGTACCCGGAGGAAACCCATGCAGGCACAGGGAGAACATGCAAACTCCAGGCAGGTAGTGTCGTGGTTGGGATTCGAACCAGCGACCCTCTTGCTGCTAGGTGAAAGTGCTAACCACTACACCATCTGGAGTGCCAAGGTTCACCATCACTGCCATAGATTATGGGTGCTCCACCTGTGGCCCTCCAGATGTTGCAGAACTACAAGTCCCATGAGGCATAGCAAGACTGACAGCCACAAGCATGACACCCAGAGGTATGATGGGACTTGTAGTTTTGCAACAGCTGGAGAGGGCCACAGTTTGCATTTCCTAGGACTAGACCAATCCACCTGAGTTCACCATAAAGGTATGTCTTTAGAATTATAAAACCACATTGACTTGCTAATGCTTTTAGTTTTGACTGAGACCCAAAAAGTCGATTTGTTGCGTCATGGTGCTCAGACAAGGCCAGTGGTATGAGTCCTGGTAACCAACAAAGAGAAAGGCAGTAGGTTTTCAGAGGTATTTTTTAAGTACAAATGTAATAATAATAATAATTCAGAAATCTGAAACTTTAAAATCTTTAGAGGCAAGTCCAAAAAACTGCGAGTTCAACAAGATAAAAGATGGGTCATTATGGCTATAAAAAAAGATATATCAAAATGTCCCTGTTGATTTTTATTTTGATAATAAAGCGAGACAGCTTGAGCTCCCACTCTTCAGAAACCTGTTAGCTGCGGTCACTGCAAAGATGTTTTTCTGTTGGGGACAAAAAAAAAAAGGATTGTCAATTGTTTGGTCAAGGCTGGAAGTGATGCAATGATGCTGTGGGGCAGTGCCGAGACAAGGTCATCTGGTGCCCAGGGCGAAGATGGCAAACTGAGCCCCACCCCCGGGGTATAAAGAAAAAGTCAGTGTCATTTCAAAACCAATATTTACCATAGATGCCAATGTTAAAAAACAAGGAGCAGTGCCATGTCAAGCTGACCAAGATTTCCTATAGATGCCAATGTTAGACAGGGAGCAGTGCCATGCCAAGCTGTCCAAGATTTCCCATAGACGCCAATGTTAGACAGGAAGCAGTGCCATGCCAAGCTGTCCAAGATTTCCCATAGACGCCAATGTTAGACAGGAAGCAGTGCCATGCCAAGCTGTCCAAGATTTCCCATAGACGCCAATGGTAGACAGGAAGCAGTGCCATGCCAAGCTGTCCAAGATTTCCCATAGACGCCAATGTTAGACAGGAAGCAGTGCCATGCCAAGCTGTCCAAGATTTCCCATAGACGCCAATGGTAGACAGGAAGCAGTGCCATGCCAAGCTGTCCAAGATTTCCCATAGACGCCAATGGTAGACAGGAAGCAGTGCCATGCCAAGCTGTCCAAGATTTCCCATAGACGACAATGTTAGACAGGAAGCAGTGCCATGCCAAGCTGTCCAAGATTTCCCATAGACGCCAGTGTTGAAAACCGGGAGTAGTGCCATGCCAAGCCGACCAAGCTGTGTCCGTACTCGTGAGCAGTGCCGGTCCTAGCAAGCAAGAAGGTCATCGAGGCGGGCGGGGAGAGAGGAGGCGGGCAGGGAATTCTGAGAATTGAAGGCAGCCTGACAGGAATCTTCACTGAGTGAAGCACAATGCCGGACGTTGATCCGGCACTGACTTCATCCCCAGGAGCCTCTCATGGGGCCCCCCACTGGTCCCGGGCACTCAGTCAGATGGGTCAGTCCGCCCCTGGTATGAACTAACACACCAGGCAGGCGGGTGAGCGGCCGCTAATGGCTGATTGTAATGAAGTGAGCCCTTCACTTCCCTGTCAGTGGAGATACCCGCCTGACAGGGAAGTGAAGGTCTCACTTCATTACAGCTATTAGCGGCCGCTCGCCTGCCTGCCCAATGTGTTAGTAGTCACACACACTTCACCTGTGCTGCGCTGCGCCTCCCTTCCTCTACTAAATGGTGCTGCCCAGGGCACCTGTCCCTTCCGCTGCCCCCCTGTACCGGCTCTGCTGTGGGGTCAGGAATGAGTAACGTAGAGGGGAATGACTACTAGAAAATTGAAAGCCATATAACTGGAAGGCTGAGAGAAATATATACAGTGGGTACGGAAAGTATTCAGACCCCCTTAAATTTTTCACTCTTTGTTATATTGCAGCCATTTGCTAAAATCATTTAAGTTCATTCTTCTTCCTCATGAATGTACACATAGCACCCCATACTGACAGAAAAACACATAATTGTTGACATTGTTGCAGATTTATTAAAAAAGAAAAACTGAAATATCACATGGTCCTAAGTATTCAGACCCTTTGCTGTGACACTCATATATTTAACTCAGGTGCTTTCCATTTCTTCTGATCATCCTTGAGATGGTTCTACACCTTCATTTGAGTCCAGCTGTGTTTGATTATACTGATTGGACTTAATTAAGAAAGCCACACACCTGTCTATATAAGACCTTCCAGATCACAATGCATGTCAGAGCAAATGAGAATCATGAGGTCAAAGGAACTGCCTGAAGAGCTCAGAGACAGAATTGTGGCAAGGCACAGATCTGGCCAAGGTTACAAAAAGATTTATGCTGCACTTAAGGTTCCTAAGAGCACAGTGGCTTCCATAATCCTCAAATGGAAGACGTTTGGGATGACCAGAACCCTTCCTAGAGCTGGCTGTCCGGCCAAACTGAGCTATCGGGGGAGAAGAGCCTTGGTGAGAGAGGTAAAGAAGAACCCAAAGATCACTGTGGCTGAGCTCCAGAGATGCAGTCAGGAGATGGGAGAAAGTTGTAGAAAGTCAACCATCACTGCAGCCCTCCAGCAGTCGGGGCTTTATGGCAGAGTGGCCCGACGGAAGCCTCTCCTCAGTGTAAGACACATGAAAGCCCGCATGGAGTTTGCTAAAAAACACCTGAAGGACTCCAAAATGGTGAGAAATAAGATTCTCTGGTCTGATGAGACCAAAATAGAACTTTTTGGCCTTAATTCTAAGCGGTATGTGTGGAGAAAACCAGGCACTGCTCATCACCTGTCCAAAACAGACCCAACAGTGAAGCATGGTGGTGGCAGCATCATGCTGTGGGGGTGTTTTTCAGCTGCAGGGACAGGACGACTGGTTGCAATCGAATGAAATATGAATGCGGCCAAGTACAGGGATATCCTGGACAAAAACCTTCTCCAGAGTGCTCTGGACCTCAGACTGGGCCGAAGGTTTACCTTCCAACAAGACAATGACCCTAAGCACACAGCTAAAAGAATGAAGGAGTGGCTTCACAACAACTCCGTGACTGTTCTTAAATGGCCCAGCCAGAGCCCTGACTTAAACCCAATTGAGCATCTCTGGAGAGACCTAAAAATGGCTGTCCACCAACGTTTACCATCCAACCTGACAGAACTGGAGAGGATCTGCAAGGAGGAATGGCAGAGGATCCCCAAATCCAGGTGTGAAAGACTTGTTGCATCTTTCCCAAAAAGACTCCTGGCTGTATTAGATCAAAAGGGGGCTTCTACTAAATACTGAGCAAAGGGTCTGAATACTTAGGACCATGTGATATTTCAGTTTTTCTTTTTTAATAAATCTGCAACAATGTCAAAAATTCTGTGTTTTTCTGTCAGTATGGGGTGCTATGTGTACATTCATGAGGAAGAAGAATGAACCTAAAATGATTTTAGCAAATGACTGCAATATAACAAAGAGTGAAAAATTTAAGGGGGTCTGAATACTTTCCGTACCCACTGTAAATATGAAAATTAGTGCTACTAATATTAATAATACAGTAAAACCTTGGATTGCGAGCATAATTTGTTCCAGAAACATGCTTGTGATCCAAAGCACTCTTATATCAAAGCAAATGTCCCCTTAGGAAATAATGGAAACTCAGATGATTCATTCCACAACCATTTATTCAGAAGTCCTTCAGTTTATAGTCCATATAAAAAGATTATAGCAATGCGATAGGTTGTGTAATCATAAAATAACCATCCACAAATGGCGCCTCCACAAGGGGATTAGAAGCAATATCCAGCAGGAGCCACAGAGTATAAAATAGAAGAGAGGCGCCTCTAAGTGCAATATGGTTACATTTAATGAAGGTTCAACATTTATTATTATCATTATTATTATAAAGGATTTATATAGCGCCGACAGTTTACACAGCGCTTTACAACTTGAGGGTAGACATTTAGCAACTCACATGGTTGATGATTAAAACAGGCACATCCAACTATGCATTCTGCAGGAATCCAACTGTTCCATCCTCCTCACTGCCGTCAGTCTGCAGTCGTGACCCGGAAGACTACCCTGCAGTAGAGCGATCTGAAAGCGAGACTTGAAGAGCTCGTGGAGCGCAGTGTGGAAAGGATGACATCAATGGCTGTGCAGAAGATGGTCTATGTGGACAGCCTTACCGGGATGTCTGCATTCTTATATGTGCCTGTTTTAATCATCAACCATATGAGTTGCTAAATGTTGCACCTTCATTAAATCTAACCATATTGCTACACTTAGAGGCGCCTCTCTTCTCTTTTATATTCATTTGTAACATGACGCTACTTTTATATCAGGACATCGCTTGTTTATCAAGTCAATATTTATTAAAATATTTTGCTTGTCTTGCAAAACATTCTCAAATCGAGTTACTTTCAATCCAAAGTTTTACTGTAATGGCTAATATTTCAGATCACGAAGGCTTGGCTGGGTAGCAGAAGACTGCCGAATGCAGAGGACAATTTAAACTGACCAACTGATATTTTAATGCTTGGAGAACTAAATCCCTTATCATTTATTTCTGCATCTTAGATACCTTAATTTTGAGATCTCTGCACTGAGTTTCTGGTTCTGCACAGCTGTTGTGCCCATTATGAGGTGTTCCCACCATCCCTGTGCTGAGTTCCAGGGTCTGTACACCTGCTGTGCTAATTATAAGGTGTTCCCACCATCCCTGTGCTGAGTTCCCGGGTCTGTACACCTGCTGTGCCCATTATGAGGGGTACCCACCATCCCTGTGCTGAGTTCCTGGGTCTGTACACCTGCTGTGCTAATTATGAGGTGTTCCCACCATCCCTGTGCTGAGTTCCAGGGTCTGTACACCTGCTGTGCTAATTATAAGGTGTTCCCACCATCCCTGTGCTGAGTTCCCGGGTCTGTACACCTGCTGTGCCCATTATGAGGGGTACCCACCATCCCTGTGCTGAGTTCCTGGGTCTGTACACCTGCTGTGCTAATTATGAGGTGTTCCCACCATCCCTGTGCTGAGTTCTCAGTTCTGTACACCTGCTGTGCCCATTATGAGGGATTCCCACCATCCCCGTTCCCGGGTCTGTACACCTGCTGTGCCCATTATGAGGGGTACCCACCATCCCTGTGCTGATTTCCTGGGTCTATACACCTGCTGTGCCCATTATGATGGGTACTCACCACCCCTGTGATGAGTTCCAGGGTCTGTACACCTGCTGTGCCCATTATGAGGGTTACCCACCATCCCCGCACTGAGTTCCCGCGTCTGTACACCCGCTGTGCCCATTATGAGGGGTACCCACCATCCCTGTGCAGAGTTCCTGGGTCTGTACACCCGCTGTGCCCATTATGAGGGGTACCCACCATCCCTGTGCTGAGTTCCTGGGTCTGTACACCTGCTGTGCCCATTATGATGGGTACCCACCATCCCTGTGCTGATTTCCTGGGTCTATACACCTGCTGTGCCCATTATGATGGGTACCCACCATCCCTGTGATGAGTTCCAGGGTCTGTACACCTGCTGTGCCCATTATGATGGGTACCCACCATCCCTGTGCTGATTTCCTGGGTCTATACACCTGCTGTGCCCATTATGATGGGTACCCACCATCCCTGTGCAGAGTTCCTGGGTCTGTACACCCGCTGTGCCCATTATGAGGGGTAACCACCATCCCTGTGCAGAGTTCCTGGGTCTGTACACCCGCTGTGCCCATTATGAGGGGTACCCACCATCCCTGTGCAGAGTTCCTGGGTCTGTACACCCGCTGTGCCCATTATGAGGGGTACCCACCATCCCTGTGCTGAGTTCCTGGGTCTGTACACCTGCTGTGCCCATCCCTGTGCTGAGTTCTCAGTTCTCCACATCTGCTGTGCCCATTAAGAGGGGTTCCCAGCATCTCTGTGCTGAGTTCCCGGGTCTGTACATCTGCTGTGCCCATTAAGAGGGGTTCCCACCATCCCTGTGCTGAGTTCCCAGGTCTGTACACCTGCTGTGCCCATTATGAGGGGTTCGCACCATCACTGGACTGAGTTCCCATTAATGCATACTCCCCAGAAGACAAGTATCATCCTCTACAGTACCTTCTTCCAGAACCTACAGTCTGGCTTATAATTCCTACAAGCCCAACATTAGGTTCTCACTCATTAGCATCTGACAGTTCTTGTCATCCAATAGCAGGGCATGCTTGAACAATATTTTAATGACTGTTATAGGTTTTAAAAGATTGAAAAGGACCTTTGAAATTACGCTAAAATGTTAAAGATGTAGATCTACTTTTAAAAGCAAGGTATGGAAGTTTTAGGTTAGGAAAACCAGGGTTGGTGACTGAATAAGTCAAGTCAAGCTGGACAGGTGTTAGGACTGAATAAATAAGGCCTGAGCAGATGCAAAGCTTTGGAAAAACAAAGACTGTCAAGTGGTGAGGTTTGATCAAGATGGACAGAAGCAGGGGGTTGGATAGATAAAAAAAGGAATAGGAGGTGGAGTTTCTTTAAATCAAGATGGACAGGTGTTTGGGTTGGTAATAGAAATGTCCAGATGGGCGAGCTTGGAGGTTGCATGGATAAAAATGGGAGAGGGGGTGGAGGCTGGATAAATCAAGATGGACAGGTGTTAGGGTTGGTAATAGAAATGTCCAGATAGGCGAGCTTGGAGGTTGCATGGATAGAAATGGGAGAGGGGGTGGATTTTGGATAAATCAAGATGGACAGGTGTTTGGGTTGGTAATAGAAATGTCCAGATGGGCGAGCTTGGAGGTTGCATGGATAGAAATGGGAGAGGGGGTGGATTTTGGATAAATCAAGATGGACAGGTGTTTGGGTTGGTATTAGAAATGTCCAAATGGGCAAACTTGAAGGTTGCATGGATAGAAATGGGAGAGGGGGTGGATTTTGGATAAATCAAGATGGACAGGTGTTTGGGTTGGTAATAGAAATGTCCAGATAGGCGAGCTTGGAGGTTGCATGGATAGAAATGGGAGAGGGGGTGGATTTTGGATAAATCAAGATGGACAGGTGTGAGAAGGTTTGTAATGGATATGTCCAGGTGGAGAGAGGTTATAGGTTGGCTGGGTCAAGATGGAAAAAGTATTGAGGTCCTGTAGGTTATAATGAATGTGTGATAGATTTGAATGGTTTTATATCAAGGCGGGAATAATTAAGATGGATCACTGTAAATATAGAGGTCAGAGGTTAATCGGTGTAGAAATTGAAGCAATTAAACAGGCTGAGGACAGATGGTTAGTTTTAAAAGCAGTTATTGAAAAAAATTACATTACAATATCTATTCCTTTGTTTCATTAAAGATAAAAAAAAAAACGTAACACATAAATTAATGGATGACTTTTGAAGACGGACAGCTTTATTAAAAACATTACGGAATTCTCACCTTCCAGCGTCTCCTCATCATGTATTTGCGCAGTTCCATCTGTGACTTCAATAGTCGGTTACAAAGTTTGGCCTTTCTTGCAAGGTCATTGAGCCAGGGATGTTTAAGGCACTGAGCTGCACTCATCCTCCCACTGACAGAAATAAAAAGAGCATTATGAACACTAAAAATAGCAGAGAAGGAAGTCATGGATGACATTGTGGACAAACTCAGAAAATCAGTCTGAGATGCTGATGGACTGCTATGTTAAAAAACTGTAACTGTTAGATCTTGTTCACGCTAGTAACACATGTTTGGGTCGTTCTTCAGAAAGCATTTGACAAGTGGTAAAGGAGGCCTTGGGGTTGATTTACTAAAACTGGAGAGTACAAAATCTGGTGCAGTTGTGCATGGTAGCCAATCAGCTTCTAGCTTCAGCTTGCTCAATTAAAGTGGTTGTAAAACATCAATGTTTTTCACCTTAACTACTTCTGGACCGGAGGATTTTCCCCCTAATGACCAGGCCATATTTTGCAACTCGGCACTGCGGTACTGCGTTACTTTAACGGACCATTGCGTGGACGTGCGACGCTGTACACAAATAAAATTGATATCCATTTTTTCCCAGAAATAGAACTTTCTTTTAGTGATATTTGATCACCTCTGCGATTTTTATTTTTTGCGCTATAAACAAAAAAGCGCGACAATTCTGAAAAAAAAAAACAATATTTTTCACATTTTGCTTTATAACATTCTCAAAAAAAATTAAAAAATCAAATTTTTTTTAACATTTTAGGCCAATTTGTTTTCTGCTACATATTTTTGGTAAAAAAAATTGCAATAAGCATATTTTGATTGGTTTGCGCAAAAGTTATCGCGCCTACAAACTAGGGGAAATATTTATATAATTTTCATTGTTTTTTTTACTAGTAATGGCGGTGATTTGTGATTTTTAGCGGGACTGCGACATTGCGGCGGATAGATCGGACCCCTAACTGACATTTTTGACACTTTTGGGGGGGACCAGTGACACTACTACAGTAATCAGTGCTAAAAATATGCACTGTTACTGTAATAATGACACTGACAGGGAAGGGGTTAACACTGTGGGTGATCAAGGTGTTAAATGTGAGCCTAACTGTGGGGCGGGTGTGGCTTGTGAAATGATCATAGAGACCTGTGATCCTATATAGAAGGATCACAGGAGCTCTGAGATCATTCCAGAGAGAAGAACGGTCAGCTGTGTTTACAATATCTGACCGTTCTTCTCTCAGCAGGGAGTGATCGCAGGTGGCAGACGGCAATCGGAGCCGCCTGACCCGTGCATCGGAGTCCCCGCTGCCGACTGGGGGCGGGAGCGCGCCGTCGGCAGCGCACTCGCTGCCTAGCTGCAGGGGCGCGACCGACATAGGTCTACGTCGTTTCATGCAGGAGGACTGTCCTGTCGCAGTAAATTGGCGGTGGGCGGTCCGGAACCTGTTAATGCATTCTATGCATTAGGGTGAAAAACCTCCTTTGCTGCAGCTCCCCCAGATCACCTCTTTTTCTTACCTGAGCCCGATCCGATCCAGCGATGCGCCGCCGTTCCAGCCGCTGTCTCTCTCCTCATTGGATAGATTGCTAGCAGCGGGAGTCATTGGCTCCCGCGGTTGTCAATCAAATTCAGTGACATGGGAGCAAGGGGCGAGGCTGAGTCCCGCTGTCTGTGTCAATGGATGGTGGCTTTCCGTGGAGGCACCTGATGAAGAGTAGGGGCCTGGAGCATTGGCGGGGCACCCCAGAAAACAGGATCAGGGATGCTCTGTGCAAAATGATTGCACAGAGCAGGTGAGTATAGGCATGTTTGTTATTTTTATAAAAAAACAAGGGTTTAAAAGCCCTTGAAGCTTTGACAAAAAAAAACCTGGAGCCGGATTGGATTCCAAGCAGAGCCGCTCCATATTTTACTCTCCAGTTTTAGTAAAATAACCTCATTGTATCAAAAAGTACAAAAAAAGAAACCAAGGAGCTAAACCGTCTCAACCACCGATGGCTGAAAATGTCCCAACAGTTCCTGCTGCTATCAGAATCTATCAAAGGAATCTAGCAAACAATAAAGGACACGTGAACACAGTGCAAGGACATTGCAGGTAATGTCCGCGATAATGGCAAAGTCTGTACAGAAAAAAAACATATAGCCTCAATGATCCATTATGGGATCGATCCAGAGCCACATACGACCCAGTAAGAGTAGCAGGGCTGCTGTTAGAAATCGCGGGGCCCCGTACAGACTACCTGGCAGGGCCCCCCCAAGAAAATATTAAAGATATATTTAGCTAAAATTACAACAAAATCACTATTATCAGACACAAATATAACATAATTCGCATAATTCCTGCTAAATCTAAAAACAAAACTATGTTAAATAAAAAAGATGAGATGAGAAAAATATACAGGCTGGGCAGTTGGAGCTCAGTGATCAGAGAGACAGAGAGAGAGAAACAAAGTTACAAATAAACTCCTGAGCAGAGATAACATTAGAGCCAGTGCTGGGAGGGGGGCCCACACAGGGAGGGGGATTAGTGAGGGACAACGGTCTCTTTCTCAACAGATAAAAGCTGATAGCAGGGAGAGGGACAGATCAGATTCAGGTGCTGGAGGAAGATTTCTGTATTTGTTGTCCCTCCTCTCTCTGTGGGCCCCCCTGTGTGCTCGGGCCCCCTACAAGAGGGCTGGTGGTCCCCCCCTATCAGCGGCCCTGAAGAGTAGTGCTATAATGGTGGCAGCACTTTAATAAAAATTAATGTCCAATCTTGCTCTAAAGTCGAAAAAAGTGCTTTATTCAATAAAAAAAAAAAAAAAAAAAAAAAAAAGTCCACAAAAAGGATAACACTTCACACTATAATCACTATTAAGGTGCTTACTGTGGTAAATGCAATGTGCAATAAGGAGCCAGCATGATCCATGCTCCATGAACTCATACCTTAAGCCTAGGTTCACACTGAGAGCGGGTTTGAAATCATGCGAGTTCAGCTGAATTCAGATTTCAAACTTGCAAGTCAGTGCGAGTTTGGGGGCGACTTGACAGACATCTGTGTGGGTTCCTGCACAGATGTCTATTGAAATGGTCCTGAGCTCGCCAAAAGTAGTGCAGAAACTACTTTTGGGAATCGGTGCAGAGCCCAAAGTCGATTCGGACAGTGCCGTTGCCGGCAATAGGCTCCAATTTGACACGCATTTGGACAAATCGGCCCGATGTGAAAGGGGGCTAACAGTGATTTTAGTGTGAAGTGTTATCGTCCTTTTTGTGGACTTATTATTTTATAATTGAATAAAGCATTTATTTGGACTTTAGAGCAAGATTGGACATTGACTTTTATTGTAGTGCTGCCACCATCATAGCCAGGGCCGCTGATAAGGCAGTACAGCCAGTCCTGTTGAACTGGGCCCAGCCCTATCAGCTAAACAGGGGGGCCTGGGCAACTTTATAGTTCATTTCTGCAAAATAACAAACAGGGCTTTCTAAAGCCCTGTAGGAGCAGAAATCTCCCTATAATCAGATGCTTTGGAGGCTAGATGAGAGGTAAGGAGTCTAATAGACCCCAGATATCTCCATAAAGAGGACCTGTCATGGCTCATTCTATTACATGTTCAAAGCCGATACAGGGGGGGGCCAGGGGTGGGGTCAAAGGGGCCCCAAAAGGTAGGCTGTATGGGGCCCCATGATTTCTAACAGCAGCCCAGATCATAGCACTACTTTCACTGGGTCATGTGCGGCTCTGGATCTATCCCATAATGGACGATTGAGGCTATATGTTTTTTCTCTGTACAGACTTTGCCATTATTTCTAACATTACCCGCAAACTCCTTGTACTGTGTTTATATGAGCCCCATTGTGTAGCATCCTCCCCCCACCTGCTTTAACCTATCGATCCAAGAACTAGTGTACCTCACCTTGTGGGGTTCTTCCAGGGAAGCCCCAATCACTTGAATGTGTTGCATTGCACCCAACGAAAGTGTCAGGGGGTATAATTCCTGTTGTGGCCACAAAACAAAGCATTGCGGTCCCTGCATGTGCACACCTGCTGCCTCTGCAGCTACAGGGGGTAATGATTGGAAGGACAGTAAAAGCACACATCAACCATGGGGTTTAACGCCCCCCCAACTGCTAGTGTGAACAAGCTCTTAGCATTGCTGTTTTAGATGGTAGCCAAGATCAGATGGACTTGTGGCTCCTGAGCTGCTGGTATAGGGGTTGGAACTTGGTTATACATATTACAACGGAAAAGATGGTGCTGCCTAGACGACATCAAGCTTCATGGACCTAACCAGCCATATTTAGAGAGAGCAGAGATGCTAAATTCACAGCCCTGGGCTTGGGTGTTCTCGATATACACTTTCCCCCTTCCCTACTGCTGCCTGCCTACATGTCCAGGGTGAGTGAGCCGGTGTGGCCCGTGTGACGCCCCCCCCCCCCCCCCCCCCCCCCGCCGGCGCATGGAGCACCAGCCGCCACTGCTCTGGACATATATGGGCTTTCTGTCATGTTCATGAATAGACTTATGTTATTAGTGATTAAAACCCAAAAGCTAACAGTATATTGTCAGTTTTGCCTGCTCCCGATACCAAAACTTAAACTTTGCATCAATATAAAATGAGTGGGCGCAAATCACACTGCAAATAATCGCATGCGATTTGAACAGGAATGCGGTGCGAATCCTGTCCGAATCGCATGCAATCCCCCCCACCACTCCTGTGTGTGTATAGAGAGGGAAAAGCTTCATCTACTGGGCAGTTTATTATAAATGTCACATTAAGCACAGTTCAAATGCAAAATCTGCATAGGTATCCTGGTCCCGCCAATGATAGCAAATCACGGCCGGTGGATGTGCTCACAGGGCTTGAGGAGATGTAGAGGCAGTTCGCCCCCAAGCTGACATCACTTCTGCCCCATACCCACAGGAGTCCCAGAACTTCTCCTCCAGCCCATCCAGCGACCGTGATTTGCTATCATCGGCGGGACCGGGACACCTATGCAGATTCTGAATTTGACCAGATATGTATTAATGTGAGTTATAACATTTTTTTTATTAAACTGCCCACTAGGTGGCGCTTTCCTTTCTATATATATATATATATATATATATATATATATATATATATATATATATATACACGCACACACACAGAAGCGGTGGGGGAAATAGCATGCAATTGACGCAAATCGCACCACAAAGTATCGGTACTCTGTATCGGCAAGTGCTTGACCGAAAGTATCAGTACCTGGCTGATAAAAAAAAAAAAAAAAAAAACAGTATTGGTGCAACCCTAATAACCAGTAATCTGAAGATGTTCAATAAAAATGTATTGAAAGAAAAATCTGAATGTGAAAGGGTTCTAACCTCTTATCTCTGATCAGCAGATTGGATATAAAATCTTTAGCTTCTTCTGAAACCTGTTCAAAAGGTTCTTCTTCAAATCCTGGGTCACCCGCCAATATACTGTTCATGGTTTCTGCATCGTTATCTCCAAGGAAAGGGGACAACCCGCTGACCCTGTGAAGACAGGAAGCGTCACTGACCGGGAACAAAGAAGCCCGGACTTACTACAATAATTTATCAATGGACTTCACACATTTATCAGTCCTGCTGTCTAACGCCCTAGAGATGCCACCAGGTTTTTAATGAATGGGGTTCAGTCGATAAAACAATATCTTAGCTTATAAAAATCTTTACCTCCACTGTGTGTTGGTGAGTGACGGATACAGTCAAAAAATATATTTATAGCCAATCACAAGTTCTGTTGTAAGCTGGGAACAAGCTGAAAAGGCTGAATTATTTTTGCACCAGTGCTTTTCTTATGCAGGCCATAGACCGTTCGAATCTTGGCCGGTTCAGCAGGAACAGGCCAAGATTCGAACCGTTAATGGGCAGGTTAAATGAACCAAGTGGATCGATCAATCAACTTGGGTACAACCAGCCTGGCCAGCCAACCAGCCTGGCCAGATTCTCTTGCTATAGCCGCTAGCAAAAATCACTGTCTTCTCTTGGCGGTGACGGCTTCCCCCACCCGCCTCTTCCCCCTCCCCGTCCAGAAGAAGACAATGGCTGGCAGGAGGGATTCCCGCATCAACACGGTCTGTGTTGATAGGTTAATAGGGGAATAAAGCTAATTTCTTTCCTGCAAGCTATAGTTACAAAAAACGAATTTGCTCCATGTATGGCCAGCCTTCGGTAACAACTGTGTCCAAACCTTAAGCCTGGTACACATGATGAGATTATTAGACAAATGATCGTCTTTTTTTTTGGGGGGGGGGGTTTGGGTTTTTTTTTGCATGCTAGTCTCCATATCGAAAATGAAGAGGTTACTAAAGTTAAAAAAATCCTCATAGGACGGAATAAAAATTAGAAAGTGATGTAATGTATTGTGTTTGCATCGCATTTTCGGACAAATACTGTACTGATTACACTAAAATTGTACGATCTGGTATCGTAAGAGAAATATTTTTGTGTTTGTCCCTGCGGACCATTTCGGACGCACTGTCGTGATCAGCTCTCGAAAGATCTGAAATCCTTGCGTGCGATACATACAGTCATCTGCATAGGACTGGGGGTTGGGACCGGAGCTGGGACCCGGCAGACAGGAGCAACTTTTCTCTTTCCCTTCTCTTTCTTCTTCCTCCTTTTTCTATCTTTTTCTCCTCTCTCTACAAAGTCCCTTAGTTGGGATTGCTGGCCATCCCCATTATTGATTTCTTTTTTTCATTTGTGTATGTTGCATGATGGCCATTGGTTTGTGGATATATCTGATTAGGACCTCTGAGGATTATACAGGGGCTCGCTATTACTATAATGCCCTGTGTCTGGGTGGCAGGTGATACTGTAGGGGAGATTTACTAAAACTGGAGCACTCAGAATCTGTTGCAGCTGTGCATGGTAGCCAATCAGCTTCTAACTTCAGCTTGTACAATTAAGTTTTGACAATAAAACCTGGAAGCTGATTGGTTTCTGTAGAGAGCTGTACAAGATTTTGTTTACTACAGTTTTAGTAAATCTCCCCCCCCCCCCCCCCCCCTGTGTATCTCCAGTCTCTCACTGTAAATTTGTTATATGCATTGTATGTGTCTTATGATCCACTACTAGACCTACCAGTAGACTTAGCACTATGATCCAAGAGACCTATCACTTTGATTCACTAGGCCTAGGACTATGATCCAAGAGACCTATCACTTTGATTCACTAGGCCTAGGACTATAATCCAAGAGACTTATCACTTTGATTCACTAGGCCTAGGACTATGATCCAAGAGACCTATCACTTTGATTCACTAGGCCTAGCACTATGATCCAAGAGACCTATCACTTTGATTCACTAGGCCTAGGACTATAATCCAAGAGACCTATCACTTTGATTCACTAGGCCTAGGACTATGATCCAAGAGACCTATCACTTTGATTCACTAGGCCTAGCACTATGATCCAAGAGACCTATCACTTTGATTCACTAGGCCTAGGACTATAATCCAAGAGACCTATCACTTTGATTCACTAGGCCTAGGACTATAATCCAGGAGACCTATCACTATGATCCACTAGGCCTAGCGCTATGATCCACTAGACCTATCGATAGACCTACCACTATGATCCAAGAGACCTATCACTATGATCCACTAGGCCTAGCACTATGATCCACTAGACCTACCAATAGACCTAACACTATGATCCACTAGACCGATCACTATGATCCACTAGACCTAACACTAGACCTAGCACTATGATCCACTAGACCTACCACTAGACCTATCACTATAATCCACTAGACCTAACACTAGACCTAGCACTATGATCCACTAGACCTACCACTAGACCGATCACTATGATCCACTAGACCTAACACTAGACCTAGCACTATGATCCACTAGACTGATCACTATGATCCACTAGACCTAACACTAGACCTAGCACTATGATCCACTAGACCTACTACTAGACCTATCACTATAATCCACTAGACCTAACACTAGACCTAGCACTATGATCCACTAGACCTACCAATAGACCTAACACTATGATCCACTAGACCTAGCACTATGATCCACTAGACCGATCACTATGATCCACTAGACCTAACACTAGACCTAGCACTATGATCCACTAGACCTACCACTAGACCTATCACTATAATCCACTAGACCTAACACTAGACCTAGCACTATGATCCACTAGACCTACCACTAGACCGATCACTATGATCCACTAGACCTAACACTAGACCTATCACTATGATCCACTAGACCTAGCATTAGGATCCACTAGATCTACCAGTTGATTTTTGAACCAAACAAATGTTTGTATTCTTGTTTATTGTGAATATTACAAAAGAAAGAAAAAATATAAAGTGAGTGTTGGCTCTCATTGTCTTTTGTCCTGGCCTTTTACTAACAAGTTATTTTTGTTCTCAAAAAAGACACAGGCAAATGGGGAGCAGTATATTATTCACCCTTATATTCCTAACACTGGGCTAAAACTACAGACAAAGGAAGACAATCTTGATTTTTTTTTGGTCATTTTGTTAAGCCATGTGTATACTAAATCACACTGTTCAATATTACATCATGTATGTGATGACACCGACACTCCACATGTCTGTTGGGAAAGAGACATGATCAAAATTAATCACTTCCGGAGACAAGAATTCTGGCGTGCCGAAGGAGACTTTCAGCTTGTTCTTAGGCTTGTACCTGCATGAAACATAAATGAATCAGAAAACAAACAGAGCACTAAAAGACAATTGATCAAATTTAAGTAAGCTGCAGCCCAATCAGTATTAGGCAAATATTTTTTAAAATAGCTGCTATGGGCAACACATCGTTCAGCAGTTTAAACCAGGGGTCTCTAAACTTTCAAAACAAAGGGCCAGTTTACTGTTCTTAATACTTTAGGGGGGCCGGACTGTGGCCATTGGGAGTAGAAAAGATCCTGGCATCAGTGGGAGTATACAATGCCCCGTCATTGGTATTAGGGAAAATAATAGTGCTCCATCATTGGTTAAAACCGGAGGAATAGTGCCCCATCCTTGATGTCAGTGGAAGTAATAGTGCCCCACCGTTGGTGTCAATGGGAGTAATAGTGCCACATCATTGATGTCAGTGGGAGTAATAGTGCCCCATCATTGGTGTCAGTGGGAGTAATAGTGCCCCATCATTGGTGTCAGTGGGAGTAATAGTGCCCCATCATTGGTGTCAGTGGGAGTAATAGTGCCCCATCATTGGTGTCAATGGGAGTAATAGTGCCCCATCATTGGTGTCAGTGGGAGGATTAGTGCCCCATCATTGGTGTCAGTGGGAGTAATAGTGCCCCATCATTGGTGTCAGTGGGAGGAATAGTTCCCCATTGCTGGAGTCAGTGGAAGGAATAGTGCCCCATGGTTGGTGTCAGTGGGAGTAATAGTTCCCCATCTCTGGTGTCAGTGGGAGTAATAGTGCCCCATGGTTGGTGTCAGTGGGAGTAATAGTGCCCCATGGTTGGTGTCAGTGGGAGTAATAGTGCCCCATGGTTGGTGTCAGTAGGAGTAATAGTGCCCCTAACATAGGTGTCAGTAGGAGTATTAATGCCCCATTACTGGTATCAATGGGAGGAATAGTGCCCCTATCATTGGTGTCATTGGGAAGACTAGTGCGCCATTATTGGTGTCAATGAGAGGAATAGTGTCCCATTGTCCATGTCAGCGACTATGCCCCCCTGTTGCTGACAGTGGGGGAAATAATGCCACAAAGGCCAGATAAAAGCAGGCAGAGGACTACATCCAAGCCCCCATGTTGCAGACTATTGGTTTAAACTACAAAGACTTCTAACATGCAAATCAATACCAGACACAGGAACAACTAAAGTTTTTTTTTTTAATACTTTTTCTTTCTTTTGTTCCAAAAACTAAAAACTGTATTTTTTGTTTCTTTATCATTTGTAAAATAGTAAATTCTGCACACGAATATTTGACATTTACCATTTGTAGCCAGCTAGTGATTAAATCATGATCATCAAAGGCTCCCTTTTACACCTGTTGGGCTAAAACAGACCCAAAGGAAGGAAGAACACACTCCGACCATCTCGTAACAAGCAGGCAGCACTAGTCTATGCTCATCATGTACCTACTTGTCCTGTTATGAAATACAAAGCTCAGCTTGTATAAAGTCCTTTGGTCTGCGCCATTCAGTTTGACTCGCTATCGGCTTCCAAGGCTGCCCACTATACTGAATGGCCAATAATGATGTGCCGAGGAGTGAGGAACCACGCCAAAGAGAAACTTTCATATGTGAAGTCGGCATTTGCATAACCAAGCCCCTAAGAAATGATTAGAACTATGTACATGTACCTGCAAATACACTTTAAAATATGCATGCGTGATTCAGGGATATAAAAAGCTACAGTGGGGATCGAAAGTTTGGGCACCCCAGGTAAAAATTTGTATTAATGTGCATAAAGAAGCCAAGGAAAGATGGAAAAATCTCCAAAAGGCATCAAATGCCTTTTAAAACCTTTCAAATCAAAGGCATTTAAAACCTTTGAGATTGACATCACCTGGTCTTCCCAGACGATGATTGAGAACAATCCATGACACTGGCAGGTCTCAGCCTGCAAACGGGGCAGTGCATGCTATAAATTCTGCAGGGTGCCCAAACTTTTGCAGACACCATTTTTTTGTTTTCTGTTATTTTGAAAGTGTAAATGATGGAAATAAAATCTAACTTTTGTTGACATATTATAAGAATGTCTATTCTGCAATTTGATGCCTTTTGGAGATTTTTCCATCTTTCCTTGGCTCCTTATGCACATTAATACAATTTTTTACCTGGGGTGCCCAAACTTTCGATCCCCACTGTATGCACAGACTGACAAACAATACACACATTAACGTGGATAAAAACCAAACAGGCAGAGAGAGTAATGCACGTTGACCACACCTTCGGGCCAGGCCAAAGTCTATAATCTTCACCATATGGCTGATGGGAGACACACATACAATGTTTTCTGGCTGTGGGGAGGACAAATAAAAAGATAACAGAAGAGAGGATTAAAGCTGCATTTTCCAGAATTCCAATACAAAGTAGATGTTGAGTAATAGATCAATCTATAATTTTTATGTCCAGTGGGTTCAATGACAGGTTCATCTCTAGATCTGCATAGTAAATTATAAACAACAGATATCAAAAGCATTAAAAAAAGATAAAAATCTGCAACTTAACCTGAACAAAGAAATATTATTCGGGTCGAAGCAATATCTTGCCTGGAATTTCTGCTTAAGAATAGCAGTACACTTTCTGTTATGTGCCTGGGCATTCCTGTGCTTAGAGCCTCATAGCTGTATGTTTGCAGTGGCAGGTTTTCCAAAGCAGGGATCCCCAACCCCTCGGCCGTGGATCGGTGCCAGTCTGTGGCGAGCTGGAAGGTGGGCCGCGCTGCAGGTGTTGTTGGCACCAGCAGGGCCGGCCCTACCATGGGTCCCACTGGGTCCATTGGACCCAGGCAGAACTTGGAGAGGGGCGGAAAATTGACCCCCAAGATTTTTTTCCCAGCAGTTTTGTGTGTCATCAGTTTGCGGCACGTTACGGGTGGCATTCCCCATCTCATACTGCCGCCCGTAGTGCAAACTGATGAGTACGGTGGGGGTGGAGTGTTTCCTCTGGGGAATGTCCCTCGCGTGATTGTGGTTTGCGCAATGACATCAGACATCAGCGCACTCCATCTCAGGCTGGATCTTCTAGGGCGGTGGGCGCAGCAGACACAGGAGTAACAGGAGGACTGAGGACAGACAGCGGGTGTTTGGTGGACTGGTTCGGTGGGGAGTTATGGAAGAAGATAACAGTAAATATAATTATTCCAAAATGTTATATTCATATAAAATAATGGATGTGGGGGCCTTTTGGTGGGCATGATTTTTTTTTGGGGGGGGGGGCAGCATTTTATTATTGGACCCAGGCAGCACAATGTCTTGGGCCAGCCCTGGGCAGCAGGCAGAGTAAGCTAGCACAACCTGCACTGCCATCATCCTCTGACCACTAGAGGGCAATCACTCTCCCCCCCCAAAAAAAAATCCATATTTTTTTTCCAAAAAGAACCCCATTGCGTTTAAAAAGCCGCTGCGCAAATACCGTGTGACATAAAAATTGCAACACACACCATTTTATTATTTAGGGTCTATGTTAAAAAAAAAACATATAATGTTTGGGGGTTCTAAGTAGTTTTCTAGCAAAAAAAAAAAGAAGTTGTTTTGTACATCTAGGAGTGAAGTGTTAGAGCAGGCGTAGGAAGGAGGTGGTTAACCACTTTACCACCGGAGGATTTTGCTGTCTTCCGTCCAGGCCACTTTTTGCGATTCGGCACTGTGCGACTTTAACTGACAATTGCGCGGTCGTGCGACGCCGTACCCAAACGAAATTTATGTCCTTTTTTTCCCACAAACAGAGCTTTCTTTTGGTGATATTTGATCACCTGTGCGATTTTTACTTTTTGCGCTATAAACAAAAAAAGAGCGTTTATTTTGAAAAAATAACAATATTTTTAACATTTTTCTATATGAAATTCCCCCCCCAAAAAATGTAAAAATCAAATTTTTTTTTAATTTTTGGCCAATTTGTTTTCTGCTACCTATGTTTTGTAAAAAAAATCGCAATAAGCGTATTTTGATTGGTTTGCGCAAAAGTTATTGCATTTACTAACTAAGGGAAAGATTTCTGTCATTTTTGGTGTTTTTTTTTTAACGTGTAATGGCGGTGATCTGCGATTTTTTTTGCGGGACTTCGACATTGCGGCGGACAGATCGGACCCTTGACTGACATTTTTGACACTTTTGGGGGTACCAGTGACATTACTACAGTAATCAGTGCTATACATATGCACTGTTACTGTAAAAATGACACTGGCAGTGAAGGGGTTAATTTTATTGGAGAGGGAGGGGTTAATGTATGCCTGGTGCTTACTGACGTGTGGGGGGGGGGAGGTGACTTTGTGAGACAGGGACAGATCGGATGTCCAGCTATGCTGAACAGTCCGATCTGTCACTCCCTGTCACTATGGAGATCCGCCCGCTCTGTTTACACAGGCAGGCGGATCTCCTCACTCGATTCCCCGACGATCGGGGCAGAGCAGCGGCGATCGCCGCTGCTCCTCCCCTGGCCCGACTCCCGCTGTGAATGAAAACAGCGGGAGCGCGCCTCCGGCGGCGCGCGAGCGCCGCCTACAGGGGGAGGAGTCCAGCGACGTAGGTCTACATCGCTGGACGGGATTGTGCCACTTTGCCGCAGTACGCTCCATGTGAGCGGTGGGCAAGTGGTTAAAGAGGAGCTCCAGGCTCCTTCAGAAAAAAATTAAGTCAGCAGCTACAAATACAGTAGCTGCTAACTTTTAATATAAGGACACAGTGGCGGCTGGTGCTCCATGGGCCGGGGGGGGGGCGCGGCAGACGGACCGCACCATACTCCCCCTCCCCGGACCACAGCAAGACAGGAGAGACAGGACCCCCCCTCACTCACCCTGCCTGGATGCAACAGCAGGCAGAGGTGGCTTCGGCTTCTTCCCCCTATCTTCTGCGTCTCCTCCCTCCTCCTCCAACATGCCCAATGGCATGGCTTCTCCTTTCAGCCAATCGGGAATCGGGTCTCAAAACCCGCTTCCTGATTGGCCAAGAGGAGGATCCGTGTGATAATAGCGAATTTTCATTTGCTATTGTCACACAACTGGGTGGGCTCGGGGTGTACTGCTCTTGCCCCGAGCCCACCCTTTTTTTTTAGCCTGTGAGAGCCTCTGGCTCTAATCACATGGTAAAAAAAAAGCCCCATTGAACTCCATGCGTCCGGCACCCCGCATGTAAGAAAGAGATTGCTCTCAACAAGGACCCGGACACAGGTGCCACATCCCTTGATTTATAGAAAGAAAAAGTTTTCCCCTAGTGTTGGGACTTTAAAGGCACTCACATAAAATACACAAGGCGCCCTGCATGTAGATTAGGGGGCCGGAAGCATGGATAGGGGGGGCCACGCCCCTGCGTCCCATATATACCAGCCGCCACTGTAAGCACACTTACTGGTCCAGGAATCCCACGATGTTCTCATATGAGCCGATTCTTCAATCAGCTTCGGGTGCAGGTGTCGGCATCTGTGGTAAGGGAAACAGGAAGTGAAGCCTTGTGGCTTCACAGCCTGTTTTCTGCTGTGGAAACACGAGTCGTGCTTCGCCTTGTGAATGGTCCCATAGTCTTCTGGGACCTGTGATGTGTCCTGGTACTGGACAAAACCAGGTACCCGCTCCTCCCCCCAAAAGTGGCAAATGAGGCAGTGGAGGGGTGCAAAAAAGCTTTTGGGTGGAACTTAGCTTTAATTTGCAGGAATTTCCTCTCACTTCCTGTTTTGGCTATGGGAATCTAACCATTGGGACAAAGAGAGCAAAAATAAACCTGACAGGGGTTATAATCCTCCCTTACTCTACCCAAAATGAAAAAGAAAAAAGTTTTGTCTACTTTAAGATCCCTTTCACACGGTAAGCATCATATTCCAATCAGCAGAGGATCTGCTCACATCTGTGTACACTCAGTTTCGGCAGATTTTTTCTCCTCTATGGGCAGCTGGGAGTAAACTTACTCCATACCTCCCAACTTTTTGAGATGGGAACAAGGACACTTATTAGAAAAAGTATGTAGGCATAGGGCACCCCCCCCCCCCCCACCACACCCCCCTAAAGGAGAAAATGATTAGTTAAACCCACAAGTGCTTTTTTACCTCTAACATTCCTTTATTTTGGCTTTTGAAATTTACAAATGCAACAATTTAGAAATTAGATGAAAGGTTTAGTACTGGGAAACACTTTTTGAAAGATAAATAGTGCATTTTATATACAACTATATAGTTTAGACCAAATTGAGGGACAAATGAGGAGCTATGGGAATCCAATGTCAATTTAACACCAGACCACACTCCAATCAGCCTAAACAGAAGAGGACGGATCTTCTTCTCTTTTTTTTTCCAGCAGACCATATCGGACCCAGAGGTAGGCGGATGTAAACGGGCACAAGTCTGTTTTCACCCACCTATCCATAGGAATGCATTGACCTTCTGATCAGGTCCACCTAAAGTCCCTCTGAGCCTCGGAATTCCAGGTCCCAAATGACTTAGAATAATAGGAAAGAAGACATGCCCCATGTCCAGAAGAAATGCAAGTTTGATGGTAAATTAGGAGGCGTTTATTGAAAATAGCGACAAGTATATCAAGCCAATGCGTTTCGGGAGAAAAGAGCTCTCCCTTCTTCAGGGCTGTTTGCTGCACACTATTAAATGGGAATGGTCCCCACGCCGGTTGTATGTTTGTAAAGTTTTGGAGGTGAAAACTGACAGTGACAGCTGAGGTTCCAGGGGTCCCATATGAGGACCATTCCAGAGAGTGATGAAATCAGTCCTCTCTTGTTTAACTGGACTGCCCCCAAACCACTCAACCTGCCCATAGGAATGCATTGACCTTCTGATCAGGTCTGTCTGAAAAACTGACAGGCGGACCTGATCGGATTGCCCATGTCAAAGGGGCAGTGGTGGCCCGTCCATTGGGAGCACAGGGGCGTCGCCTACCCTATCCATGTGTCCAGCCCCCTAATCTACGTGCAGGGCACGGATGCAGGGGATTTTTTTTTTGAAGGACGTGATTAGAGCCAGAGGTTCTAATAGCAAACAAACAAAGAGCTGGGGGGGGGGGGCACACCCTGAACATGCATTTCTAAAGCTGGTGCAGCTATGAACCAAGCAACATGCATATTTACAGAGAATAGAGGACACATGCAAAAGAAATGACTATCAAATATAAAGGCAATCCATAAATAAAAATAGGGATTTAGTCCCACCATATGGCCATATCATGCTCAAGCCCACCACTATGTCAAAGTAGGCTCTAATAGCCTTAAAAAAAAGGATGGGCTCGGGGCGCAGAGCACTGCGCCCCAAGCCCACCCACTTGTATGACAATAGCGAATGACTATTCGCTATTATCACACTGACTCTCCTCCCTGCCAATCAGGAAGCGGGTCGTGAGACCCCTTTCTTGATTGGCTAAAAAGAGACGTGATTTTACTGGCCATTGGCCAGGAAGAGGGAGGGGACGTACGGCCAGAGGAGACTCACAGCTGCTCATGGGAAGGAGCAGGTAAGGATGCCGGCTGGGCAGCCAGCCGGCCGGCCGGCCGGGCCGTCCCGGGAAGGGGGAGGAAGGAGGGAGGGGGTGGTAGATCTGATTGCTGGCCGTCCCGCCGGGAGGGGGGGTGTTGGATTTGACGAACCCCCCCCAAATTTTTATGCACCAGCCGCCACTGCAAAGGGGCTTTAAAGCTGATTGAACTCACATGTATATAAATTAGAAACATTTTTACAAGACTATAGATGATCATTTTTATTAAGGATTTAATTAATGCAGTTTGCACAGCTTTTTACAAAATGTAGACAGTACAATTACAATACAATACAAGAGGGTTAGGAGGGCCCTGTTTGTGAGAGCTCTATATAGATTCAAGCTAAATACAGAGGTAAGCTTGAGACTGCACTCATAACAAAGTGTAAAGTTTTCCTATGCGAAACCACTGCAAAGAGTGCCAAGGCATCCATCGCTAGTATCTTTTGTGTGCCAGCTGATCCAATTTGGAAAGGGCAGGAACGTCATCCTGGTGTTGTGACAGCACCAATCGCCTCATTGGCAGGCAGCAGCTGAGCCCCGACCATTGGAGGAGCGCCAGGATGCAGGAACTGGGCAACCAGACAGAAAGCTCCCTAACCTGATACTGTACCAGTGCTGAATGTTATTTGATCTGACCGACTACTGTTTTAGACTTGGGGGTGCTCTGATAACAAGAGCTGTCCCAGCACAACGTGTGCGATAAAAATATGCCCTCTCCCGAACCAAATCTCTACCCGTTCCTTAGTTACTGAGCACAGGAACTTTCTGCGAGGCTTTCAAAGGTTACAGGTCAGGTTTTCAGTAAGCAGACTTGTCTGAACTCTCCACCTAAGCCTTGGGGATTTAGACTCTCAAATTCTCATAGGCTCCTATTAATATGCCCCTCTGGAAAGTTGCACAAACAGAGATGAAACAATATATCAATATGTATCTGACAGGGGGAACTGGATGGGAGAGGAGACCTGCTCTGCTAAACGCCGCGGAGGTTATTAAAAGCAAACATCATTTTGCTTTTTCTACTCTACTGCAGTTCGGGATCTTCCGTATTAAAGAGACACCTTTGAAGTGGTGTAATGTGGAGGGCTGCAGATCACCAGGCAGCTGCTTGTAAAAGCAAATAGTCCTTATTGGTCTCTCAAAAACA
Source organism: Pelophylax lessonae (assembly GCF_965119305.1). Classification (NCBI taxonomy): domain Eukaryota; kingdom Metazoa; phylum Chordata; class Amphibia; order Anura; family Ranidae; genus Pelophylax; species Pelophylax lessonae. Next base: position 212,351,619 of record NC_138778.1, read on the forward strand.
ACTAAACACAAGTAACTTTCTTCAGCAAACTCAAGGCCCAGTTCACACTGCCGCGACATTGAAGCCGGCATCCCAGAGCGATTTCGCAAACGACTTCTTTAACAGAAGTCAATGCCAAAGTTGGACCAAAAGTAGTGCAGGAACCTTTCTTTCAAGTCGCTCCTATGAAAACGGTTCCATTGCACTTAATGGGGCGCAACTTGTCATGGGACTTGTGCTCTCAAAGTCGAAGCGTATATCGCACCAGTGTGAAGCGGTGTTCTATCAGATCTCCCTACCCCATCAGAAATCCATACCTCCGTCATTTTCGATTGCGGATCAGCCGTGGCTTCGTCATGCATCAGCTGTAGCCGCGTCACAAGTCCTACTGCGCATGTGCGGAATAGGTAGGGAATTTTGATAACATTGCAACGGGTCGGGCACGCGTCCTAGTGCGCATGCGCGGCAACGGGTCGGGCAGCGGGCAGGGAGATCTCGTATAACAAACATCCATCCGATCTCCATGCCCCACACTGCACTGACCCAACAATGGGACACAGCCATAAATGGACTGTGGGAGTGCACGTGGGGGTAGGAAATTTATATATAAATATAACAGTGGGTGTGCACGTGGGGAAAGGGAATTTGTGTGTATATATATATATATATATATATATATATATATATATATATATACACACTATATTTCCTACCCCCACGCGCACGCCCACAGTCTATTTATGGCTGTGTCCCATTGTCGGGTCGGTGCAGTGTGGGGCATGGAGATCAGATGCCTGTTTGTTATACGAGATCTCCCTGCCCGACCCGTTGCCGCGCATGCGCACTAGGACGTGTGCCCGACCCGTTGCAATGTTATCGAAATTCCCTACCTATTCCACCCATGCGCAGTAGGACTTGTGACGCGGCTACAGCTGATGCATGACGAAGCCACAGCTGATCCGCAACCGGAAATGACCAAGGTATGGATTTCTGATGGGTATGGAGATCTGTTAGAACACCGGGCCTAAAGGCAAACAGTCCTTAGTCCTGGTATATTAAAAGTGTTACTAAACCCACAACAGTAGAGTCTGTATATGCAGTAAAGCATGTTTGTTATACTCATTGTGGAACCTAAGGGGTTAATCCTCTGCATTGTATAAAATGGCTGTTTGATCCTGTCTTCTCTGTTCCTCCCCTTATTCCACAGTTCCCAAACCATCTCCTGCTAGAACAGAGCCTTGGGGACACTCTGCACATGCTCAGTTTGGTGTGTATTGCTAGAGAGTTTTTTTTTTTTTTCTTTGGAGGGTGCATGTGATTAGCACAGGGCCAATTGGCACTGTCCAGACATAGGGTCAGGGGTCCTGCAGCCTCACTGGACAGTCATAGAAGAATGAAGACCCTTCCTACAAGCTATAACCAGACACTGATCGAAGTCACAAGACTGCTATACAGTACCTTGAAAAAGTATCCATACCCCTTGACATTTTCCACATTTTGTCATGTTACAACCAGAAAGGTAAATGTATTTTATTGGGATTTTATGTGATAGACCGACACAAAGTGGCACATAATTGTGAAGTGGAAGGAGAACGATAAATCTCACAGTGACTATGCCACTCCTCCACATAGACACGTGCTGACTCCTTCCTGTTGCTTTTCAAGCTTTCCTTGCAGGTGGGTTAACCCTTTAGAGTCCAAAGTCCCTGTAATCAGCGTTTTGATGCTCTTTCCCACCCAAAATCCATCTGAGCCTCGGAATTTGGGTCCTTAATGACTTGGAATAATAGGAAAGAAGGCATTTATTGAGAATAGCGACAAGTATGTCAAGCCAATGCGTTTCAAGGGAAAAGAGCTCTCCATTCTTCAGGTCTGTTGCCGCACGCTATTAAATGGGAATTATTCCCACGCCGGTTATATATTTGCAAAGTTTCAGAGGTAAAACTGACAAAGTGACAGTTGAGGTTCCAGGGGTCCCAAAACAAGACTTACCATTCTGAAATCAGTCTTTTGTTCAGCTAGACTACCCGTGAACCCCTTAATACTCATGGGTGGGAACCCCTGAGTATTTAAAATGTCTCTTGCACTTTCCCTTAAAGGGACCATAACACAAATAGTGGGGGAAATATATCTCCCGTCCAGTACCCACCCCTGTACTGTACAGTGGATAATAGCAAATAGACTCCTAGCTGCTTACCAGTAAATGTATCCATGCAGTATAACAAGTAGTCATCACTGAAGGTCCATCAGGTGTGGGAAAAAACAAAATAAAGCCACAGACCTCGGATATAGACAGGACCCAGTAAGGAACAATCCTACGATGCCAGATTCATTAAAGGAGAAGTATAGCCAAAGCTTTTTTGGCCTTCTTTCTCCTATGAATCACAGGAGTGCAGTTCGTTCTGCACTCCTGTGACCCGTTTTCAACCGACAGTGGTCTAAAGTCCACTGTTGGCTGACGTCACTCAGCTGGTCCAGGCGCTGGATCGATCCTGACTTTACAGTTGGGATCGACCCAGAAGCCTGCACCGACAGCTAGCTGAGCTGGTGAGCTCAGTCAGCGGCTCTCGCCCCCTACACAGCTCAGAGATCCAGTGAGCGCTAGAAGGGTAGAGCAGGGGGCCAGTGACTGACAGTCATCACTCTTTGCTCAGAGCAGAGGGGAGAACTGAGCGATCAGTCGTGTTTGATCATTCAGTTCTCAGAGTAGAGGTGGCGAGGGACAAATGCAGCATGCTGAATTCACCTAGGTGACTATAATTATTATTTTTTTGGGTGGGGGGGGGGTGGGGGGGCTGAACTTCTCTTTTAAAATCCCCATTGTAACAACTGAAACATTAACAAAAATAAATTCAATGAAAAAAGTATCTAGAAGGAACATAAGGTTTCATACGATATCCCTGAGAAGGTGTTGTGTGTCATGCAAGTCCATGTTGTAAAAATGATGTTACATCTTCATAATTCGTAAAATAGAAGTTTAAACAAAATGTAATACTATAATTGAAGAGAATGCTAGAATTCTACTTGCTTCTATCACTACATGAAGTCAATAGCTTTATCAAGATATCTGGGACTAGGATGGACAAACAAAATTAGATATTTGCAAGATGTTTTACTTGAATTTTATAGCTTTTGATCTCCCAGCAGCTGAAAAAAACTGGTCTACCCGGTTTATTCTGACCTAAATTCCAAAGAAGAAAGCATGTGGCAGATAATGAAATGAAAGTTTTATTCTGCTGTAGGCTACAAACTTTTACTCCTAAATTTACTCTTATCACTTTACGTACTCTACATAATGTAGTTATTGGTTACCCAGTGCGGGTCTTGCAGGAATTCTGTTATCGCCTTACCACACTGTTCTCAGCCCCTAATCAGACTGAGACTTTCCCGAGTCGTTTTTCACTTCCCACATTGACTGAGGCCCATACATTTCTTATGGACCTGGATATACAAATCTCAGAAGTCCTCCAATGTATTAAAGACCTGAAAGTGGGCAAACGACCAGGTCCGGATGGCTTTACGGCACTTTATTATAGGAAGCTAGCTGACATTTTAGCTCCACATCTGACAGCTATGTATAATTCCGTCAAAGATGGACAGACCTTCACATCAGACCCTTTGACCACTAACATAGTGATGCTTCCTGAACCTGACTGCGATCACTCCTCCTGGGCCAATTTCAGGCTCATTACCATAGATATGAAAATTCTGACCACAATTCTAGCTTATCGCTTAAATTCTTTCCTTCCTTGCTTAGTCAAAAAGGATAAAGTTATCTTTGATCCGCAGAGGCAGACAGGGGACGCTATTTGGCGAATAATACAGTTACAACATATAGCCCACAACCGTTCTACAGAAACAATGCTTTTGTCTCTTGATGTGAATAAGGCATTTGATATTTTCTCATGGCCTTATTTCACTCCGCCATTATGGTTTCGGAGTCTCATTCCTGCGATGGATGACAGAGCTATATGACTCCCCTTGGGATAAAATCTAATTTTACTGATTTTAATCATCTGTTTTCAATATTTGGAGGGGTACCCATCAAGTTTGCGGACTCTCACACCTCCTTTCTTTCTGGCTCTTTAACCATTAGCAGAGGCGGTTCGTTCTCATCCAGATATATTGATGTTGCGGGCTCTTCCCATAAAATATACTTATTCGCCGACGATATTTTGCTAACTTTAACCTCCCCCGGAATCTCTACTGAACCTACTATCCCTTCTAGACACTTATGCATCCCTCTCTGGACTTCATGTCAACCCTTCCAAGTCTAAAGTAATGTCATTCAACCTCTCTCTTCCAGTATTAACAGATCTGAAAACTGCTTTTCCATTTTATTGGCTCTCCTCTTTGCCCTATTTGGGAATCCGCCTCACCCCATCATATGTCAGATTGTACCAGGCCAGTTTTCCACCCTTGTTCAAAAGATTGTCTGACATGTTGTCCTCCTGGTCCTACTTACCATTTTCCTGGTTCGGTAGGATAACCGCAATTCGCATATCTTATCTCCCAAAATGACTTTATTTTTTTTGAGTCTTGCCCGTCCTAGTCCCTCTACATATTTTTCATATACATCAGTGCAAGCTATTGAAGTATATCTGGGAATTCACCCGCCCTTGAATCAGTAAACAGGTTTTCTACGCCCGAAGGATCAATGGTGGCCTTTTTGGTCCCTAATTTACAGGCCCACTATACTGCAGCGAACATAGCTCTGCTATCCCATCTCTACAAAACATGGCAATTACCGATATAGGCCACAATTAATCTTGTTGACTCAGATCCTATACCTTTCTCTTCCCTGCCCTGGCTCTCTCCTATTCATCGCCTGACCACAATAGGGCCATGCTTAGTCCACCCTCTGTGATTGTGGGACTCAGTTAAATATTCTGCAGGTCTGATCTCTCCACATCTTCCCCTTCTCTGACTTCTTCACTGCCCATTATTCCCTCCAGGTTGCGAAAATCTGATCCAATTCTCCTGGTGGACTGCGAACAGGTTCATGGACATTCACTCCCTGTTTACCCCTACTAGGATACTGACATATGACGCCTTACGTTCTTCTCATAATATTCCCATATGAGAACACTATAGCTACCTATAACTTAGGCATTTTCTTCAACAACTCATAAAATCTCTTCCTACCCCTTATACCCTGACCCCCTTATACCCTGACCCCCTTTGAGAGCCTCTGTAGAGCCGGTCCCCACCCTCCGGGCCTAATATCGTAGATATATTCATCTATAATTTCTGCAAAACAGACTCCGTTGAGACCCTATCATCTCCAACGGGAAAAAGAACTGGGGAGGAAGTTAGATCGGGAGGACTGGCAGATTATAACTATAGCTCTTTCCAAGTGTTCGAGAAATATATTTATATTAGAGATTGCCTATAAAGTGTTGTATAGGTTGTATTATATGCTGGCTAGACTGGATTGTTTCATCCCAACTTACTCTCCTCTGCTTTTGGGGATGTTGACAAGAAGATTCTATGGCATTTTTCTTTTCTCCTCGTTCTCTTTTCTTCTATCAGGTTTCCCTCCCTTTTCCTTATTTTCCTTTCTTTTTTTTTTTTTGTCCGTTATGCCTTATGCATTAAATTCATGTGTCTATCAGGCCACCAGGTATTGCCCTGGTTGGGATGGTTATATTGATAACATTTTCCTTTTCTATATTATTTACATTTTTTCTCACATTGCATTCTCCCCAATAGGGAGACTCTCGGATACAAAAGCTTTTGTTTAGATAGGTCAGGTTCGCATGGACGTTCTTGTTTGCAGGTATCATATGACCCCCTTAGGATACCTTGGAAAGCTATTTTTGGACTTCTTTTTTTGTTACCTGGGACGTCATGCATGAAACTTGCATAATTTTCACCTTTTTACTATTATTTTTTTTTTAATTTTTTGCTTTATGTTTGTTCATTACACTATATAACAATCTAACTGTTGGTTTCAATATTAATTAATCCTTTTGTAAAAATGGGATTTGTGACTTAACAAAAAATCAATTTCTCTGATGTTCATTGACGGACACAGCTCCTGATATGCTTCACCATTGAGTTATACTGCCCCCTACAGGAGTAGGACACTAGGCAGAAAAAGTCTGGCTACGCCTATGGGCAGTCCCAGGAGGTATACTCCCCCTATCTGCTATAGGTACTCAGTTTTGTTACAAGCAGTATCAGAGGAATTACAACTCCACAGAGGGGGTGGGTGCTGTGTCTGTCATTGAACATTAGAGAAATGGATTTTACGGTAAGTCAAAAATCCCATTTTCTCTTTCTTTCATTGACGGACACAGCTCCTGATATTCTTATCCATTGGGATGTCCCAAAGCAGTGTTAAATATGAGGGGTGGGAACAGCAAAAAATTCCCAAGGCTAAAAACAGTAGCCAACCAGGCAACAGGGGCTCAACCAAAACAACTGGAGCCCACCTGAAAAAACAACACATCTTCAAAGAGGAGAAAGTCCTCTAAACAGCATCCTGCAAAACCTTGTGGCCAAAAGAGGCATCCGCAGATGCCAACACATCCACTTTATAGAACTTTGTGAAAGTGTGCACTGACGACCAGGTGGCCGCCTTGCAAACCTTCATCACTGACGCCTAATGACGGTAGGCCCAGGAGGCACTGAGCACCCAAGTAGAGTGTGCCTTGATAGGGAAAGAAGGAACCTGACCCCTGATGGAATAGGCCTGAATCACCGTCTGTCTCTGATCCAACTGGGAATGGTCGCAGAGGAGGCACAGTCTGATCGCTCCGAGCTCCAGGATATTGATGGGTAGTCTGGACTCTTCCGGGGTACAGACCCCCTGAGTAGAGTTTCTGTCAAGAACGCCTCCCCACCCTGACAGGCTGGCATCCGTGTTGACCACCATCCAATACAAGGGGAGGAAGGATTTCCCCTGCCGGAGCTCCGGAGGACGAAGCCACCAGATCAGGGACCCTGTTGCACCACGGCTCGGCTGGATTTGGTTGTCCAGAGACTGCGGAGTCTTGTCCCATTTGATCAGAATCTCCCTTGCAGGGACCACATATGGAACCATGCAAACGGGATCACCTCAAAAGGTAGACACCATCAGGCCTAGCACTCGCATTCAAGTCCCAGGGAATTACCATCTGCTGGACAGCAGGAGGCGAGTTGAAGCCTGCAGTTTCTGGAGTTTGTCCAGAGGAAGGAGTGCTTCCGACAATGGAGAGTCCTCTTGTCAGAATACAATGCCTCAAGAGGGGGGGTTTCTCCATCCACCTCTCTAGTGCAGCTGAACGAAAAAAAAAAAAAAAGAATAATCTTTGGTCAGCTTGTCACAACATGAATACCAGGAGAAACACTGGTATAGGGCTCAAGTTGACTGTCATTGCTTTCTTGCATTTGGCAAAACTTTTTATCCGATGTCTCTTAAAACCCATTTTAGACAAAGCTAAAGTAAAACCGTTTCAATTGGATATGATTATCATCATTATACAGGATTTGTTTAGCGCCAACAGTTTGTGCATCGCTTTACAACATGAGGACAGACAGCAAAGTAACAATACAATTCAATACAGGAGGAATCAAAGGGTCCTGCTTGTTAGATCTTACAAGTTAAAAGGGAGGGTCAAGTGATAGAAAAGGTAATAACTGTGGGGTATGAGCTTATGGAGATAGTGGAAATACAATTGTTCGGTGGAGGCAGAATAGGCTTCTCTGAAGAGAAGGGTTTTCAGGGATCACCTAAAAGTGGACAGAGTAGGAGTTAGCCAGACAGATAGAATGGAAGAGGCTCTGGTTTAGTCCCGAAGCCCAGAATGGGACGAGGTGAAAAGGGAGCAAGAGAACAGGAGGTCTTGGGGAGGAACAAAGAGAAGGATTTGGTTGGTATTTTGAGACTAGGTTAGTGATATCACGGGGGGCCGAGTTATGGATGTTATGTATATTATTATTAGTATTTTGAATTTTAAACTGAAGTATGGGTTTCTCTTTTTTTTCCCCAATCATACTTACCTAGGTGGATGCAGCATTGATCCGATATTGCATCTATCCAGGGCTTTTTTTCAGTGGGAACGCGGGGAAACGCAGTTCCGGCACCTTCAGTACTGAATGGTACTATATTTAATGGCAAGGGGTGCTGGGGCGTGCTGTAGGGTCTATTGATACTGGCTGCTGGGGGATCTATTGTTGCCGGAGGGGATATATTTATGCATGGTTGTTTATTATTTCTTGAGAGGTCATTTGTTGCTGGTTTGCTGGAGGGGGGCTTATGATGCTGGGGCGTCAATTGTTGCTGGATATGACCTGCTGTTGAGGAAGAGGCCTATTGATGCTGGTTGCTTTAAGATCTGTGGTTGCTGGGGAGGGTCTATTGCTGGTGGCTGCAAGGGATCTATTTTACTGATTTTCTTGCTATCATTACCAAATTCCATACAAATTACTTAGCACCACAAAATGATACCTGGCTCTGTATTCTCTAAAGGGGGCGGCACTGAGAGGTAGGGGAGAGGGGTGGTTGAATCAAGAAATGGTGCTCGGAGGTGGGTAGGGGCAGAGACAAGAATTGACCCAGAAACGAGGAGTTCCTGCACCTATTCTCTGAGAAAAAAAGCCCTGCATCTATCTCCTTGCGCTCTACACTGAGAACCGAGCGATTGAACACCGCCAATTGCTTTGCCCCCTCCTTGCTCACTGGAGCGCTGGGCTGTGGAGCGGGCAGAGCGGCTGTCTCAGGCTCCCAGCAGCTCGCTGAGAGGCTGAGCTGGGAGTCAAGCCAGGCATCTGGCAGATCCCGACTCCGTGGTCGTGATAGCGCGGAGCCTGGACCAACTTCTGTGATGTCAGCAGAGAGCGGACTTCAGCCCCCTCTCTGCTGAAAACATGTCACGTTAGTGCAGAGCGAACTGCACTCCTGTGATCCATAGGAGATGTACAGCCAAATGAAATTTGGCTGTACATCTCCTTTAATTTGTTGGGTGAGTGGCCATTGAAGTGACTGGCAGAGAGGGGTAGCAGACACTGAACAGTTGGGTAAGGTGGATGAGTCTGGCAGCAGCATTTATGATGGACTGAAGGGGGGTTAGCCTATGTAAAGGTAATCCAATGAGGAGGAAGTTGTAGTAGTCAAGGCGAGAGATGACCAGAGAGTGAATTAGAAAGCTTTGTGGTGTCATTGATTAGGAAGGGGCCTATTTTGGAGATGTTATGGAGGTTGAAGCAGCAAGCTTTGGACAGTGATTGGATGTGGGGCTGAAAGGGGAATTCAGAGTCCAGGATTACACCTTGCTCCCTGAGACTGATATGTTGGTCAGTAAATTAGTGATGCGTGAGGAAATCAAAAAACCAATTTATCGCTGTGTCCCATTGTCGGGTCGGTGCAGTGTGGGGCTTGGAGATCAGATGCCTGTTTGTTATACGAGATCTCCCTGCCCGACCCGTTGCCGCGCATGCGCACTAGGACGTGTGCCCGACCCGTTGCGATGTTGTCAAAATTCCCTACCTATTCCACCCATGCGCAGTAGGACTTGTGACGCAGCTAAAGCTGACCCAGGAAGAAGGAGTAGATCGAGAACAGGAGAGGTCCAAGAACAGAACCTTGGGGAAGCCCAATGGAGAAAGAAAGATTGAAGGAGGAGGTAAAGTTGGAAGTGAAGGTGCAGTGGGATAGGTAGGTTGAGAGCCAACGAACAGTATAGTCATGCATACCAAAGGAGTAACGTTTTTCTAGGAGGGGGGTTGCCCATTTTAAAGGCATCCGAAAGGTTCAGAAGTAGGGGAACAGAATGGTGTCCATTGGTTTTAGCTGTTAGTAAATTGTTTGTGAGTTTTAGGAGAGCAGTTTCTGTGGGGGTGTTGAGGGCAAATTCTGGACTGAAAGGGATCAAGAAGGTTTTTCTGAATGAGGTGGTCGGATGTAGACCAAGCGTTCAAGGATTTTGAAGGAAAAGGGGAGCAAGGAGATGGGGCATAGGTTGTTAAGATTGGAGGAAGACTATTTAAGTATGGGAGTGACTAGTACATGTTTTAGAGAGCTGGGAAAGATGCCAGAAGAGAGCGAGAGATTTGAGTTAGAGAGTGTAGAATAGAGCTAGAGGTTGACCACAGTATTTGAGAGGGAACAGGGTCCAGGGGGCAAGTGGTTAGGTGGGCATTATAGAAAAAAAAAATTAGAAACCTTGTCTATAGTAGTGGGGTTGAATTAGGAAAGCGTTGAGTGTACCCATGGACAAGGTGTGTTCATTGGAAGAGATATCTGTACAGTGGAGATCTCATCATGAATTGCATCAATCTTATTTTTGAAGTGATTAGCGATCTCATGGGCATTGAGTGAGTTAGTGAGTGGAGGTAGTGGAGGGTGAAGTAGAGAGTTAAATGTAGAGAAGAGTTGAAGGGGACTGGATGAGAAGTTGTTAACCACTTGCCGACCGCCGCAAGTACATATACTGCGGCGGTCAGCCCCGGCCAGGCAAAGTGACGTACCGGTACGTCACTAGCCTGTCACTCGCTTGTGATCCAATAGCGGGCGAGCGCGCGCCCGCTGAGGCGCGCGCCCGCCCCGGCTCGTTCCCTAACAAGTCAGTGCGTGTGACCGGCGGACCCGATGTCGTTCGCCGGGAAGGGAGAAAGGCAGGCGGCTAATGTAAACAAGCCGTCTGTCATTCTCCCCTGTGTAAAAATGGAGATCAGACGGTTCTACTATGTAGGACCGTTGATCTCTGTTTTTACACTAGTAGCCATGTCCAATCACAGTTAGAAACATGCCCCTAGGACACACTTAACCCCTCCCTCTCCAATACAGTTAACCCCTTCCCTGCCTGTGTCATTTTTACAGTAACAGTGCATATGTATAGCACTGATTACTGCAGTAATGTCACTGGTACCCCCAAAAGTGTCAAAAATGTCAGTCAAGGGTCCGATCTGTCCGCCGCAATGTCGCAATCCTGCAAAAAAAATTGCAGATCGCCGCCATTACTCGTTAAATAAAAAAACACCAAAAATGACAAAAATCTTTCCCTTTGTTAGTAAACGCGATAACTTTTGGGCAAACCAATCAAAATACACTTTTTGCGATTTTTTTTACCAAACATATGTAGCATAAAACAAATTGGCCGAAAATGTTAAAAATTTTGATTTTTACATTTTTTTTGGGGGGGAATTTCATATAAAAAAATGTGAAAAATATTGTTTTGCAAAATTGATGCTCTTTTTTGTTTATAGCGCATGATCAAAAAATCGCACAGGTGATCAAATACCACCAAAAGAAAGCTCTGTTTGTGGGAAAAAAGGACGTCAAATTATTTTAGGTACAGCGTCGCACGACCGCTCAATTGTCCGTTAAAGTCACGCAGTGAAAAATCGCAAAAAAAACCCTGGTCAGGAAGGGGATAAAATCTTCCGGGGCTTAAGTGGTTAATGAGAGTGATAGGACTGCTTGGCAGTGTGGAGGCAAGAATTGTATTTTTGGAGGGCAGATTTATATTGCTTGAAGTCTTTCGCCACAAAGGCTCAAGAGCACAGCTACATTTTTTGAGACTTCTGGTGTCATCTGTTTGCCAGGGTTGTAGGGGTCACAGCCTGATTCTTTGTGTAGTGACATGGACAAGCTCGTCCAGGGTGGAGGACAGTGATCAATTGTAGACAGAAGTGACTAGATTGGGGCAGGGCAAGGGTGAGGTTTTTATCAGAGGTGGTCAGCAGCAGAATAGAGAATAATGCCTATATGTGTCTGAATTGGCATGCCCAGTATATCAGTGTTTCCCTTCCCATGTGGTCAGCCAACATCTCCATCCACGCCACAGAGAACACAGAATTACCTTTAAGTCTAGGTGCAGCACATACATCTGATGCATGTAGAAGATGCCCTCACATATTTGTCGCACAAACACCATAGCATCCACCTCCATCAGCTGATAATTGTCATCAATGATCCTCTCAAACAGCTCCCCTCCGCCCACACTGTGCCCCGGGCAGAGTTACAAATTTCACACGGATCCAAGGAGGGAAGCCAAAAAAAAAAAAAATTGGGGAAAAAAAGAATAAAAAGGCATATTAGAACAATATCATAACCATCACTTCATGTCCTGATGATAAAGTTCCCCAATAGGGACAGAGATAGCAATAAAAACCTAAGCGAGGGCCTAACTCTTCGCTTTTGTCCTGGTGCCTTGTTACCCTCATTCTTGTCATGGTGTCACTAGAGTAATCAGCAGCAATAAAAAACCAACAGATTCTAACCTTTTCCTGCCTTATTTAAAATAAAATGTTTTTTTCTGGAGTTTGGCTTTACTGGTAAACTCCAGACAAAACAGTTCAATACACAGATTATGTAAGCTATGTTACCTGCTAAAAGGTTTTTCACTTCTGTCCATCCATCACTTAGATTTACACAGCTTTGTTAGGCAGCCAGGATGACACCACCCTTCAATTAAAGGAGAAGTACGGCCAAAGTTCTTTTGGTCTACCTCTCCTGTGGGTCACAGGAGTGCACATAGTTCTGTACTCCTGTGTCCCTTATTCAGCGGGCAAAAGTCCGCTGTCGGCTGGCATCACTCACCCGATCTAGGTTCTGGAGAGATCCTGACTTTAATGTCGGGATCCACCCAGATGCCTGAGCGGCAGGTGGTTCAGCCTCGCAGCGAGCTGCTGAGAGGCTGAGCCAGCTGCTCTCATCCCCTCCATAGTCAAGCATTCCATTGAGCACTGGAGGGGCAGAGCAGAGAGCTGGTTACTGACAGTCGCAAGCTCTCTGCTCCCTGAAGAGCGAGAATTGAGTGATCAATGATGTTTGATCGCTCACTTTTCTGTCTTTGAGGTGACAGATGTAGTATTGGACCAATGCTGCATCCACCTGGGTGAGTATGATTGTTTATTCTTTTGTTTTTCTGTTTTTTATTCCTACGCTTCTCTTTTAAGGAATATAGTCATGTCTTCTATCCTAACCGATATGGTGTATAAACCACCTTTCTCCTGCGCTCAAAAAACCAGGCTCCCTGATCACTCTTCCCACAGGACTCACATATGGCGTCTCGGATGGCTACAGTCTTGCTGCCCTAAAGGACTGGGGTAGTCCAACAGTACTGCAAAGAAAAAACACAAAGAAGGGCGCACCGACCTAGCGCATTATCCTCAATTTTGGCTTTATTAATATAACATAAAAATGGCTACTCACAAACAAAGGTGATCAAAGGTGAAAAATAATCATATCGGACTCAATAGTTTGAGTGTCAGGAGTAGTCCACACAATTGTCCATTGTCCTGTTTGGATGACGGCTGACGCGTTTCTACGCCTCTTCATCAGATAGTGGCTCTGAGGAAGAGGCGTAGCCTCGAAACGCATCAGCCATCATCCAAACAGGACAATGGACAATTGTGTGGACTACTCCTGACACTCAAACTATTGAGTCCGATATGATTATTTTTCACCTTTGTTTGTGAGTACCTATTTTGAGGTGTGCCCTTCTTTGTGTTTTTTGTTTGCATGTCTTCTATCCTACCTTCTGAATACAGAATGAAAGAGCAGCAGCAGACTGATGAAGTCATCCCTGTGCATGTTTGGCTCTCTGCTCCTGTCAGCATGCTCCTTATCAACACAGCTGCAGCAGCTGACTGTTCCTACCTCTCCCAGTCTACGAGCTGCACCACAGGGGTTTGTAAAAGGCTGGTATCAAGTCAAAAGTAGGTACTTACACTAGTTGCATTTACCAAATACATGTAATAATTTATTGATGGATACAGAGCTGCATTAATTGATGTTTAAAATATCTGTCATAAGTTCAGCTTTGAAGCAAAGTGGCCCAAATCCTGCCTAGAAACTCACAAACTGCACCAACTTTGCCCCCATAATCTATGAAATTAGTCACAACCTCTATAAAATTAGTGTAAAAGGAGTGCTATAACACTCAACAAACACTACAATTATTTAGCATTGTTATAGGCTAGCTTCCCACCTATGTGTTGCAGTAAAATGTGCAATAGACTGTAACCTACCCACAGGGGTACAGAGGGGGCAGCTACTCTTGTGCCCTTCAGGTCAAAGGGCCCAGCCTTGACAGCAGCTTGTCTTTATCCATCAGCTATGTTCTTATGTTACAAAACAGCAGCATTGCTTTATTTTTCACTACAATTTTATCTGCGTGTTCAGCTGTTTCAACCTCAATAAAGCCTGTTGGGTTTATTAACAAGTACATTTCTAAACCTACTTTTGTTGAAAAACAGCAGACTAAAGACAGAACAAGCTAAAGGTTTGTTCAGAAATAGGAGAGGGTCAGAGATTGCACTCAAAGCTTTTACTTACTGTACGTACTTATGTACATAACTGTACAAAGAAAGAAATGATTGCAGCGAGAACAGCATGTCATTGACCTCTAGCAGTATGAGGCCGCTACATTTATATGAGATAGACAAGGATAGAAGAAAAAAAGAAGCAGAACTCACTATTCTAGCAATAAGAAGATCTCATCAGGGGTTTCAATAGCATCAAACATCTGGATGAGATTGAGGTGATCCAACTGGTTCATTACATTGATCTCATTCAGAGCCATTTCCTGCAGAGAGAGAAGGAAAGGAGGGTGGAATGAGGTGTAAATAAAGAGAAAGAGGGACATTAATAGAGAATAAGAGCTTAGAGAAAAGAGAGAAAGTGAAAATGTATGAGAAAAAGAAGGGAAAGGAGAGAGGAAAGCAGAAAGGAGCAGAGGGAGGATAGGCAGGAGAGAGGAGAGGAGATAAAGAGAATAGAGAAAAGAGAAGAGAGGAGGGGAGAGAAGGGGAGAGAAGGGGAGAGAAGGGGAGAGAAGGGGAGAGGAGAGAAAAAAGAGAAGAGAGGAGAAGAGGAGAGGAGAGAGAAGAGAAATAAGAAGAGAAGAGAAAAGAGAGAGGGGAGGAGAGGAGACAACAGAAGAGAGGAGGGGAAAGGAAATAGGAGAAGAGAGGAGAGGAGAGAGTAGAGGAGACAACAGAAGAAAGGAGGGAAAAGGAAAAAGGAGAGAAGAAGCGAGGAGGGGAGAGGAGGGGAGGGGAGTAGAAGAGAAGAGAGGAGAGAAGAGAAGAGAAGAAAAGGGAGAAGGGAAGAAAAGGGAGAAGAGAGGAGAAGAAAAGGGAGAAGAGAAGAAAAGGGAGAAGAGAAGAGAAATAAGAAGAGAAGAGAAATAAGAAGAGAAGAAAAGAAGAGAAATAAGAAAAGAAGAGAAATAAGAAGAGATGGGAAGAGAAGAGAAGAGAAGAGAAGAGAAGAAAAATAAGAAGAGAAGAGAAAATAGAGAAGGGAAGAGAAGAGAAAAGAAATAAGAAGAGAAGAGAAAAGAGAGAGGGTAGCAGAAGAGAAAAGAGAAATAAAGAAGAGAAGAGAAATGAGAAACAGGAAAAGAAGAGAAATGAGAATTAATAAATAAGAAGAGAAGAGAAATGAGAAATAAGCAGAGAAGAGAAAAGAGAAATAAGAAGAGAAAAGAGAGAGGGGTGGAGAAGAGTAAAGAGAAATAAGAAGAGAAAAGAGAGGGGGGAGGAGAAGAGAAAAGAGAGGTATGTGGAGAGAGGAGGAAAGAGAAGAGAAGAAAAGGGAGAAGGGAAGAAAAGGGAGAAGAGAGGAGAAGAAAAGGGAGAAGAGAAGAAAAGGGAGAAGAGAAGAGAAATAAGAAGAGAAGAGAAATAAGAAGAGAAGAAAAGAAGAGAAATAAGAAAAGAAGAGAAATAAGAAGAGATGGGAAGAGAAGAGAAGAGAAGAGAAGAGAAGAGAAGAAAAATAAGAAGAGAAGAGAAAATAGAGAAGGGAAGAGAAGAGAAAAGAAATAAGAAGAGAAGAGAAAAGAGAGAGGGTAGCAGAAGAGAAAAGAGAAATAAAGAAGAGAAGAGAAATGAGAAACAGGAAAAGAAGAGAAATGAGAATTAATAAATAAGAAGAGAAGAGAAATGAGAAATAAGCAGAGAAGAGAAAAGAGAAATAAGAAGAGAAAAGAGAGAGGGGTGGAGAAGAGTAAAGAGAAATAAGAAGAGAAAAGAGAGGGGGGAGGAGAAGAGAAAAGAGAGGTATGTGGAGAGAGGAGGAAAGAGAAGAGAAGAAAAGGGAGAAGGGAAGAGAAGAGAAAAGAAATAAGAAGAGAAAAGAAATAAGAAGAGAAGAGAAATAAGAAGAGAAGAAAAGAGAAATAAGAAGAGAAGAGAAATAAGAAGAGAAGAAAAGAGAAATAAAAAGAGAAGAAAAGAAGAGAAATAAGAAGAGATAGGAAGAGAAGAGAAATAAGAAGAGAACTAAGAAGAGAAGAAAAGAAGAGAAATAAGAAGGGAAGAGAAATAAGAAGAGATAGGAAGAGAAGAGAAATGAGAAATAAGAAGAGAAGAGAAATGAGAAATAAGAAGAGAAGAGAAAAGAGAAATAATAAGAGAAGAGAAAAGAGAAATAAGAAGAGAAAAGAGAGAGGGGAGGAGAAGAGAAAAGAGAAATAAGAAGAAAAGATAAAAGAGAAATAAGAAGAGAAGAGAAAAGAGAGAGGGGAGGAGAAGAGGAGAGAGGAGAGGATATTAGGAGGAGATGATAGGGAAGAGGAGTTAGATGAGGATGGAGGACAGAAAAAAAATAGAGAACATGAGAAAAGAGAGGTATGCGGAGAGGAGGAAAGAGGAGAAAAGTAAGGAGGAGAGTGAGGGGGGGGGGGGGAGAAGAGGAAAGGAGAATGAGGAGAGGAGTGAAAAGGGGAATGTAGAGGAGAGAAGAAAGGAGTGATGAGGGGATTGATGATGGGAGAGGGGACAGGAAAGGAGGGAACAAAAGGAAGAGAGATGGAAGGAGAAGGGAGACAAACATTTGGCAGCCCTTGCAAGGGATATAGCTAGATACAGAAGGGTGACATTTTGCAGACATGAACATTTTAGTCCTCCCACATTTACCCGGTCTTGTTCATTGTGGACTTTCAGAACTTTAGCAACAAGTTGCATACCGGTTGCCTTCTCTGTGCAGACATGGACCTCTCCAAAACGGCCCCTAAATGCAGAATAGACACCATGACCTATGTGACACATCCTGTATTGGTTACAATCTCTAATGTATTTCACATAACATAATTTGTCATATAAAAATCAACTGCCAATTGAATCATCAGGTCCTGCAAAGTCTTATTGGCTGCCATGTTCTGTTATCATAAGTAGCAAATTTGTTTATTTTCATCTTTTATTATCTGGTTTTATGGGTCTACATTCCCACCTTTGTATTTTTCATTCTGTACATCGACGGACACAGCGCTCCATAAATCATAACTACTGGGTTATATTTCCTCCTCCAGGAGTAGGACTAGGTAGAACAAAAAACACCTGGCTAAGCCCATCGGCGGTCTTCAGCTGGTATATAACCCCCTCTCTCTGCTCTAGGTAATCAGTTTAGTAGCAAGCAGTATTAGAAGTATCAGAACTCCATAGAGTGCTGTGTCCGTCCATGAACTCAGAGAAATGGATTTTACGGTAAGTGCAAAAATCCCATTTTCTCTTTTGTTCATCAACGGGCACAGTGCTCCATGAATCAAAAATGAGGGGTGGGGATAATAACCCAAGGCTAAATGTAAGAGCCCTTAACCAGGACACAGGAGCCTTACCTGGGTCACAGGAGCCCCATCTGATAAAAGTTTAAAAGTTTAAAGAAAAACACCCCTCAAAAGAGAACAGCCCCTATTAAAAAGCAGCCTGCAAAACTTTGCGGCCAAAAGAAGCATCCGCAGATGCCAAAATATCTACCTTATAGAATTTTGTGAAAGTATGCACCGATGACCAAGTGGCCACCTTGCAAACTTGCGATATTTGTGTCTGATGACGGAAGGCCCAAGAAGTACTCAGCGCCCAAGTAGAATGCGATGTGACAGGGAAAGGTGGAACCTGACCTTTAATGGAATAGGCCTGAGTCATCGTCTGCCTGATCCATCTGGAGATGGTAGCCAGAGAAGCGGCCAGCCCTTTCCTTGGTCCATCCGTAACCACAAAAAGCAAGTCTGACCTCCGAAAGGACTCACTAGCTGCCAGATACATTCGAATTGCACGAACCACATCCAAGGTATGCAAAGGAAATTCCCTGGGATGAGCCAGCTTGGGACACATGGAAGGCAACACAATGTCCTCATTCAAATGGAAGTCAGAGACAACTTTGGGCAGGAATGATGGACAGGGATGAAGAACCACTGTATCCCTATGGACCACTAACTTCTGATCAACTCCCTGTTGAAGGAAGGTTAAGATCTGAGCCACAGAAAAGGATCGAGGATGAGCGCAAATCGACTCACACCAGGAAAGGAACGCATTCCACGTATGATAATATATCTTGCTGGAAGACGACTTCCTCGCCTTCACTAAAGTAGAGATCACTGATCCAGACAGACCTCTATTCCTCAGTACCTGGCTTTCAATAGCTAAGCCATTAAAACCAGCAACTGTAAAGCAGGATGGTAGATCAGCCCTTGGGACAACTGGTCATCTCTATGAACAAGCCCCCAAGGGACGTTTATGGCCACCAGACTGATTGGAAGATCCTCGCCCTTGATTCCTTGCAGGAATTGCGGAAGAAGCCTGAACCAAGGATGGTACTGGCCTTACCGTGGCCCTTGGATGCCTGCGGCGTCTGCCAGAGGAACCTGTGATCTCGCCACAAACCTCGGTATCCTCCTGTGGAGCCGAACCTGGTAAAGGAATTGCATGTAGGACTGTGCAAACAGAACCGTTTTGAATGTGGATACCACCAGACTCAGAAGCTGTATGCAAAATGAGAGAGAGAACAACCTGTGTGACAGCAGCCGGTGAATCATGGCCTGTGGTTCCTGAAGTTTGTCCAGAGGAAGGACCAGCCTGGTCAAAATTAGAATGAGACCTAGGTAAATCAGTTCCCTGGACAGGGATAGGGGGGACCTTAGGTAGTTCGGACATCACCTAAACCTTTGCAGAAATTAAATCTGCACAAGAAGTGGCTCAGGACCTAAAAAACTGAAAAGGTTTCTTTCAGTAAAGCCTGGCTCATGGGCACGAAAACTACCCCCCCCCCCCCTTCCCCATGGGCATACATGCAGTTCACTTCTCCTTTAGACACTACTGTGGTTACCAGTCATCTGGGTTTTTCCCCTCCGTTCCCGTATGCCGGCCATATGATAGATGCCGTTGGGGATGGAGAATTCCCCAGAGATGTCTCAATATTTTACTACCTATCTTGTTTATTGCCGCAGTGGATCTAGCGAAGTAACCATATTCAATTCATGTTCGATATGGCTTGTCATTCCATTCTGTGAGTGCTCACACAACTGGTTACTTGATGTTCTCATGGACAAGGTTGTACTTCCCTTCCATGCTTTGCTGTATGTGTTTATCTCGATGTATGGTACTGTTTTACACATGTGTTACGATTATTTCTATTGTATGCCTTCCTGTTTCAATAAATAAACAATTTATAAAAAAAAAAAAAAAAAAAAAAAACTGAAAAGGACAAGCTTTGTCCCCCTTTCTATGTACCTTCAAAAGAATAATTTTGTGGATCCCCTTGACGCTCATGAAGGAGGTTCACGAGGCCAGGAACCAGCGAAGATGTCCCTCCATCCCTATAATGGGTGAGGGCAGACCTTCATGCAGAAGAGGTCTTGTCTGCGGGTTCGGAGAAGTTAGCTCTAGGCTAGACCAAGGATGCTTGAAACCTCCCGGGGAAGATTTGAAAGATCTAGAAGCACGAAATAATTTTCTATGTGATGAGAAGGAGGGCCCCCATCTGTGACGAGGCTTCTTCCCTTTCCTAGACTATGGCAGGAAGTTACTCTTACCCCCTCCCCCCCCCCCCGTGATACCCTTAATGACGTCATCCAGGGTAGCCCCAAACAAGTGATCGCTTTAAAAGGGCAGATCAATGAGAGCTTTCCAATTCTTAAGCCACAGCATGCGCCTATTCACCACCGCTGAAACTGAAAGTTTGGACAGCACAGGAGCTGTATCCAAAGCTGCATCACAAATAAACTGCAGCCCATGGACCAACTGGTCCGCTAAATCAACATAACCAGCGGGGGCCTGCTCACCCCCCAGGCCCTGGCGCAAAAGCTTGGCCCATTCAGTTAGGGTCTGAGACACCAGGGCTGAGGCAAAGACTGGCGGCAATGTCAAACCAGCCACAGTAAACATGCTGGATTGCTGGATCGGGATTCATCTGCTATGATCATGGTAGCTTTGTTCAACCTGGAAACAGGAGGGTCCAACACCGGTCCACTTTTTTAAAAGTGACTCCTCAAAAGGGTAAAGTACAGCAAAACGTTTGGGGACCACAAAGGGTCATTTTGGTTGTTCCCATTCCTTACAGAAAAACCTGTCAAAATAAGGCACATAAGGAAACATCTTTGGAGTGCGAGGTGACTTATGCATACCAAACGGCACAGCCACGTCCGTGGCTACATCAGACGCATGCTCCATTTTAAAAGTCTTACGCACTGCAGTAATAAGTGCATCTACCAGCAGCTTTTCATTCGCTGCCGCGACCATGGAGGAATCATCCTCACTATCGGATGGATCTGGGGGTGTCAAATTAGGCCCCCCTGGAAGGCCCGCGTCCACGGTGGCATCAGACTCAGAATCAGATGAGACAGACTGAGCAGGAATAGGTGGGGGACTCTTCCTCCTGGGCCTTTGCCCACAGGCCACTTCCACCCGAGTTACTAAGGACTGCAAGACCACCTTCAGTGCAACCATGGGAAGCTGGGGTTTCCGAAGGACCTGCCACCTCCATGAGGGTGTCAGTGGGGGAGATGTGACCCTGAGGCTCCATAAGGAAAGGAAGACCTTGCAGTACAAAAAAGATCTTTTGGCACCACTAAAGGATCCCCTCAAGGCTCAGGGTACCTATCAACAGGGAGAGAGATAACAGGGCCTCCTAAGGACTCACCCTACTGATCGGAGGAGCACAGAGAATTCGGACCTAGCATCACCATGGACGTCATCCCTGTTCATACGTCCCGGGCACAGGAAGAGGAAACTGAGGAGGAGGAAATGCTTTGGCATCCCCACGAGACTTCGGTCATCTCCAGTGTCTCCAGGACTAAGGAAAAATGGCCCCTGTGACATCATCCAGCTACACCAGGGATCCTCAAACTACCACCCTCCAGCTGTTGCACGACTACACATCCCATGAGGCATTTTAAAACTCTGACATTCACAGGCATGACTAGGCATGATGGGAATTGTAGTTCCTAAACAGCTGGAGGGCCATAATTTGAAGACCCCTGGGCTACACAAACATGGCCACCAGCTGTTGACCAGCCAGACTAAGGGAAAATGGCCCCAGTGAGGAGATAGCGAGGTCTCCGCTGCATCCTCTACCCTGGGATCCCACTAGACTCCAGGTCCAGACAGGGGGGGAAGAGAGTGGGGGAAGCCCAGCTCACTAAGGGGTTTAAGGATGGGAGGAGGGAACCTGCAGGCAGGTCTGACCATCCCTTGGAGGTTACCCGCGTCCACCCCAAAAAACCGCCAACAGGGGAGAGGGGGGACTGTACTTACCCTTCCAGACAGGGGTAATGCGTGGGTAATACTCCAGACAGAATCCTCGCCACGAAGAAGGGGAGCTGTCGGCCAAGGGACCACTGTAACTTAGACCCACGCGTGGTCGCATGCGACCCTGCGAGATGTTTAACTCGCGGGCCAGCCCCTGTCAGTGAGGCTATGTCGGGGCCGACCTATAGCGTGTATCTGTGGACTGCACGCGCTCACTGGCTGGCTGGGCTGGGGGGACCACTGGATCTAGATTATCCAGCCCGGAAGTTGATTGTAGATCTCCCGAGAGAAAAAAACAAAAAACATGTAAGGAAGGAGAAAAAATGCTAGGACCAGGAATCCCAGCCGCGAGCCTAGGTCCTTACTCCTGACTAGACAGATTAAAACTGATTACCTAGAGCAGAGAGGGCGATTATATACCAGCTGAGGATGGAACATGGGTGTAGCCAGGTGTTTTTTGTTCTGCCTAGTCCTACTCTTGGAGGAGGCAATATAACCCAGTAGTTATGATTTATGGAGCACTGTGCCCCTCGATGAACGAAAGAGAAATGCATTTTGCTGAAAACAAGAATGCAACATTCTTCCACTGCACAAAAACACAGAGGCATGGTTGTAGCCTTAGGGAAGCAGCCTAAGCAGGTCAATACAGACCTACTTTTATCTGGTTAAAAAGTGCAGCTGTTCTTGGGTTTTTCCATGTTGTTCCCAGACTAGCTGGAAAATACATTCCACTAGGATCTCCCTCAACCTGTGTGTGCCTGGAAAAGCTCCAGAATTGGTCTCTCTCTCCACGTAAGAGGTTTGAGTCATATCAACTAACAGTGGCTCTAATCTTAAGGTTTTTTTTTTTAAATGACTGATTTTGCCCTGGACAGCAAGGCCCCATATACTCCATTGGAAGGTTAGGAGAATGTATGTTCACCTATCGGAATTCCCTTGTCTTGCAGCCCCCTTTTTACTGTTTTGAACACGATCATGAAAGATCCTGAGCTGCTGTGGAGAAAGCACCATCTAACCTAAACTTGAAATAGGCTGCCCACTAATTTGCAATTTACGTCAAAGGTTGGAAATCGAACTGTTCTACCTGAGCTAGAACATGATACAAGAGCAGTAAGAGAGGACAGTACCCAACTTTTACCAACATATCATCTTAGCTCTGGAACTAGTTTAGTTGAAAATATTCTAGAGGGTTTAGACCTTTTGACAAGTTTTTTTATAACTATTTTTTTATACCATTTTTTTTATAACTACTCATCCCACTTATGGTCCCAATGATAATGCTGTCCAAAATTCGACAGGTTCTTTTCTATAAACATTTTATATACTTGTTCAAAATTTCCAACTCCAAAACACACTAGTATAGGCACATACTCTCTCTTACCCGCCAAGAATGTCAACCATGTTTAGGTCATACATATCTGACACGCTTTCGGTCCGAAGAGACACAAAGCGATGAGGAAAAGGGGCTGGGGGAGGGGGACAGTCATCTGTTGAAAAATAAAAAGCATGAGATCTTAATGCAGATAGAAAATACTCAAAGGACTACATATATTACCCAACAGTACCAAGTTATAGATGATTATACTTCTGGAAATGAATAAGCAATGATGGAATTAGGTCAGCTAGGGGAAGGCTTGGGTGGAGCTTTGGTGAAATGAGGAGGGGCTAACTTTGTTCTTTTGAGTTGCTGTTATGTTAATCTGTCAGGACCCGGATCTGAACCCACAACCTCTGCTGCATCTAGCAGTGGCTCTTCTTGCTGAGTCAACTGAGATGCTGGGCAGCTCCCTGTCTGATTCTTTGAACTTTCCTGCCTTTTCTTTGCTGAGCATTGAACTCTTTGCTCCTCTAATGAACTTCCTGATTTAAGCCCTGTCTCTGCACTTCCTGTTTGTCAGATTATTGTACTCTCTCCAGCCAATGTCTTGCTCCTTTGTGTACCTGCAGCTGTCCTTGGCTCCATTACCACTCGTTACGACCGTTAGCTTGTTCCTTGACTACGCTTCCCCTTGATCACAACCTGTAACCACTCGTTACCGACCTTTGGCATGTTTACTGACTACACTTCTGCTTGATCCCTACCTGCTATACTGTATATGCTACTAGACCCCATCTTTCTCACCTCCTGATGGGGCAATCCTGAGGCTCATGACCTGGTACTAACATGCAGCAAAGCTCATATTCACCATCAGGAGCTCTGGTGAATAGTGGTTAGTGTTTAGACTTCACACCAGGGGTAAGCCCGTGTCATCCACCAGGGTGATCTGCTTGTTTACTTATCCTGTTGGTCAGTAGTAGCCTCTCTACTGTTACAGCTACTGGCTGCTGAGCCTGACCCCTAACCGTAACATAACCTATTTATGGTTAACGAAATGGAGCATCTGGTGGCCACAGAGTGGGGCTTTTGAGAAAAATTCCTCAAAAAGCGGTTCCACCGGCATGACTTTACTTTCTCTGCTGAGTATCTATCCCTGTTGGGCTGAATTGACATCCTGTGGCAATTGGAGGTTGCCTTACTGGTTTGCCATACCGGTGGAGACAGAGGAATGAACATTGATCCTTACCCTTTCTGTATCCCTCCCTTTCCCTTTTCCTTCACCCCACTCTTTCACCCCATCCCCCATTCTGTCTTATTAATTCTCTTCTCTCAACTTCAACTTAATTTGAAAAATACAGGGTGCAGAGTAGTCCCCTGGGGTCACTTTACATGTACTATCTGTTCGATGTCTCTAAGGGACATTGCATTGAAGCACACTGTGCATATGTGGTAACATGGTTGCTTTTTGTTGAACCCTTGTACAGACACGACACCATCTCTGCTGTATATTCTATGTGTTCTCTGTATTGTAGCCTTGTGCTGAAAATTAAGTATTGAAAATATAAAAATAAATAAATAAATAAAAAAAACCTATGTTAGAGTATGGTAAAAGTGAGCTATGTGCCTTTCTGTAAAATCTTTTCATTTGCTTCTATCAGTGTCCCCCAATAGTTGCCTTACCTTGAGAACTGAGGCTTTATTTGCTGAGCCTGCCTACCCTTTGCCACATGCTTGCACTGGTAACCAATGAAACATGTCACCCACTGCTTGAAACATGAGACTGCCAGAAAACCCCAGATGGGTTAATAATGAATTCATCTTGCTCAGCCAACACATGTATTTCAGCAGTTTATGTGCTATTTCGCTGGACTTGCCTTTACCGTTCACATACCCACCTATAATCTGGAAGACATCTTCACCAATAATGACAACAGGGCTCTGTAGGTCAAACACCCCAGGGCTTGGGGGGACACCAAACCTGACTCCAGGGCTTGGTGCTGATATATTCAGAGTTCTGGAGTCTAGTGGTGCTTTGTCCTTTTCTATCTCCACCTCCTTTTTGCAGGTCTCTAGTTTCAGATTTAGCTTGGGACGCTGGACTTCAGAAGGACGTGATTTGTCTTTTTCTTCATTGTTTGTACTGGGCTTTTTTCCTGACCTAAAAGAAGGTGAAGACACGTCATTACTCAATTTTAACTAATTTCAGGGGTGCAGTTACAAAGTAGAGGTATGGCTGTACCATGGCCATAATGCTACTTTAAAAACCAAAAATGTTCTTTATGAAACCAATGAAACACAATAGAAATTAATTGAAGATAAAATAAACTAGGCGGAGAGCCAGGTTATGTGACTTGTCAAAGTTACATGATCAACTTTCCTTCAATTACGGAGCTCTTTCTCTAATTTCAGGGATCTTTCTGCCGCTTTAAGCAAAAATAACTCTGTGGGGCAATACAGGCTACACACCATGACCTGAATATTATGAATTTGCTGTAAAATTTGGACCCTGGTTTGCATATCTCAACGGAATATAACAGAGAGTGGATAATGGCATCTGTTCTTCAATATAAACTAGATCCAAAGTGTCTTTACTAAGTAAACTAAAGCAGTACAAGATTCCCAATATTGATTCCAAATTGATATCAGTATACAAGAGTCTTAGTGCCGGTTCACACTAACGCGGCACGACTTTGGGGGCGACCTGTGAAGTCACGTGCACCGCGACTTCGGCGCGACTTGCACGGACTTCATATAATGAATGTCTATGCTAGTCGCTGCGATGTCGCCCCGTAGTAGTACAGGACCCTTTTTCTAGGTCGGAGCGACTTGAGTCGCTCCTATTAGAACGGTTCCCGTAGCACACAATGGACCGCGACTTGTCAGGCTGACCAGTCGCCTGACAAGTCGCGGTAGTGTGAATGGAATCTTAATTGAAGATGTAACCATGTTATGTAAAAAAGGAACACATCTTTAAAGCTCAGCACTTCAGTTTTTCATCCAGGCATTGATAAAGTAAAGAAGCCTCCAAAGTACGGCCTGTGGGCCACATCCGGCCAACTGGGATGTTTTTTCCAGCCCGCAGCTTGAGTCCTCAGACTCACTGCAGGGTCGGTTTCTGCTCAAGCTATGTTGGGTAGCAGGTCCTGCACTGCATAATGCCAGGGGTGAGTATGTAGTGCAGGTTCTGCTACCTGGCACCTCAAAAAGTTGTTGGTTGCTAGGTCCACCGGTTAGGATCTACTGCACCTCCCGGCTCCCAGACTGCTGTTGGCATCAATGTCCTTCACCTCTGTAATTTTGCATACCATGTGCCTATGCATAGGTGTGCGCAGCCTATTGCATTAGGGTGTGCATCCCAAAGCTCAAACACATATGCATGTGCATATACTGATGGTGTCAGTAGGGCAGAGATCGGTGTCTGTAGCTTTATTGTTATTTTTTATTGTTTTTCACAATTTTATTTTTTTTGTTAGCCCAGTTAGGGAGCTTTGGTGAAATATCAGGGCTCTAAACAGGGGGAATCTGCACCACAAGGGGTGATAAGGGTGTACCCAGGCACACCTGGCACACCCAGTGCGCATGCCTATGTGCCTATGTAACAGGCAGGGGGCGGGACCCTATAGGTGCAGCAGAACTGCACTAAAGCCGGACACCGATGTAAGTGGGACACAGGTGCGACTGCTGGTGCTGTGCGGGGGGGGGGGGGGGGGGCGGCAGTGGTTTTGTTTCTTTGATGTGGACTCAAATGGGGGTCTCTTATGAGGACACAATGTGTGGGAGGGCTCTAAGGGGGACACAAATATAAGGGTGTCTCTGATGGGGGTCACAAATATGCAGAGGGTCTGTGATGGGGTCACAAATATGCAGGGGGTCTCTGATGGGGGACACAAATATGTACGGGTCTCTAATGGGGACACAAATATGCAGGGGGTCTCTGATGGGGACACAAATATGCAGGGGGTCTCTGATGGAGACACAAATATGCAGGGGGTCTCTAATGGGGACACAAATATGCAGGGAGTCTGTGATGGGGACACAAATATGCAGGGGGTCTCTGATAAAGACACAAATATGCAGGGGGTCTCTGATGGAGACACAAATATGCAGGGGGTCTGTGATGGGGTCACAAATAGGCAGGGGGTCTCTAATGGGGATACAAATATACAGGGGGTCTCTAATGGGGATACAAATATGCAGGGGGTCTCTAATGGGGACACAAATATGCAGGTGGTCTGTGATGGGGACACAAATATGCAGGGGGTCTCTAATGGGGATGCAGATATGCAGGGGGTCTCTAATGGGGACACAAATATGCAGGGGGTCTGTGATGGGGACACAAATATGCAGGGGGTCTCTAATGGGGATACAAACATGCAGGGGGTCTCTAATGGGGATGCTAATATGCAGGGGGTCTCTAATGGGGATACAAATATGCAGGGGGTCTCTGATGGGGACACAAATATGCAGGGGGTCTGTGATGGGGGACACAAATATGCACGGGGTCTCTAATGGGGACACAAATATGCAGGGGGGCTGTGATGGGGACACAAATATGCAGGGGGTCTGTGATGGGGACACAAATATGCAGGGGGTCTGTGATGGGGTCACAAATAGGCAGGGGGTCTGTGATGGGGACACAAATATGCGGGTGGTCTATGGTAAAGACACAAATGTGCGGAGGGTGATGGGGACACAAATCAGCGATGGGGGCTCTGATAGGGACACAAATGTGTGGAGAGACTCTGCTGGGAACCAACTTATGGTGGTGGTGGTGGGGGTGGGGGGGCTGGAGCGGAGGCAGTTTGACAGTAACACAGAAGTAAGGCCCTGTGCACATTGGAAGTTTAGCACCCATGCATAAGGATACAGCATTCAGGTGCGGGTGGCGGCTATAAATGCGCCACCCAACTCTGCTGCCGGCAGGCTGTCACATTCTATTCTATTCTACTGTTGCAAATGAATTTATAAATAACAGATTTTTTTTTCAGCCCCGCGAATATGTGTAAAATGTACAATGTGACCCTCGTAGTAAAAAGTTTTGAGACCCCTGATATAGTGCGTCAGTCTACCTCACTCCTATTGGTCAGTAATCTGGTAACTTCTGCTTGTAATGCTGAAGAATTCCTTAAACCCCACTACAGGCTCCTTGCAGAAGTTGAAAACGAATTGGCAATCCATAAAGCAGAGAGGCATTCGATTGGATGGCACAGTTTTTAGAAAGCAGACCCTCCCAGCCAACATGGTAAGAGCTCTCTAGAATTTAGCTGCATTGGATTACACAGAACTGGGTGATTTTATAGCTATACTACAGAGTATTAGCAATTCATTGATTAGTTGCACTATAAATTCTCTTATGAAAATCCAATCACTAAAAACACATCAACTTTAGCAAGTTATTTCCAAAGATTTTTTTTATATATATATTTTTATATCTGCAGCCTTTGTTACCTGGTGATCCAGCCATGAAGATGCTTGTGCAGACATTTCCTATTATAGGGAGACAACGCTCTGCCCCTGTCACCCTGTAAGATGGGCTTCTACAATACGTGGGGGTTGATTTTACTAAAACTGGAGAGTGCAAAATCTGGTACAGCTCTGCATAGAAACCAATCAGCTTGCAGGTTTTTTTCTATCAAAGCGTAAGGCTGGGTTCACATATATGCGAATTGAATGTGGATTTCCTCGCATCCAATTCACATGACAGGCAGGTGCGACTGTCTCTCAATGGAGCCTGTTCACACATGTCTGGGGCAACTGCGGTCCAGGTTGAAAAAGGGTCCGGTGTGTGTTTGGGTCCGGTTCAGGTGCAAATTCAGGCAAAAATTTGGGCTTGAATCGCATCTGAACCGGTGAACAGACAGGCACCAGACCCCAGGCACAAACCTACAGCTGCATACCGTATATACTCGAGTATAAGCCGACCCGAATATAACCCGAGGCACCTAATTTTACCACAGAAAACTGGGTACAACTCATTGACTCGAGTATAAGCCTAGGGTGGGAAATGCAGCAGCTACTGGACCCAACTGGACCACCATGAGACCCGAAACAGGGGCTGCGGATATGGTACAGGAGATGCAGGGCTGTGGGCATGGTACAGGAGATGGCACAGGAGATGGTACAGGCATGGCACAGGAGATGATTCAGGCATGGCACAGGAGATGGTACAGGCATGGCACAGGAGATGGTACAGGCATGGCACAGGAGATGGTTCAGGCATGGCACAGGAGATGGTACAGGCATGGCACAGGAGATAATTCAGGCATGGCACAGGCATGGCACAGGAGATAATTCAGGCATGGCACAGGAGATGGTTCAGGCATGGCACAGTAGATGGTACAGGCATGGCACAGTAAAGATGGTACAGGCATGGCACAGGATATGGTACAGGCATGGCACAGGAGATGGTACAGGCATGGCACAGGAGATGGTTAAGGCATGGTACAGGCATGGCACAGAAGATGGTACAGGCATGGCACAGGAGATGGTTCAGGCATGGAACAGGAGATGGTTCAGGCATGGCACAGGAGATGGTACAGGCATGGCACAGGAGATAATTCAGGCATGGCACAGGAGATGGTTCAGGCATGGAACAGGAGATGGTTCAGGCATGGCACAGGAGATGGTACAGGCATGGCACAGGAGATAATTCAGGCATGGCACAGGAGATGGTACAGGCATGGCACAGGAGATGGTACAGGCATGGCACAGGAGATGGTACAGGCATGGCACAGGAGATGGTTCAGGCATGGAACAGGAGATGGTTCAGGCATGGCACAAGAGATGGTTCAGGCATGGCACAGGAGATGGTTCAGGTATGGCACAGGAGATGGTTCAGGCATGGAACAGGAGATGGTTCAGGCATGGCACAAGAGATGGTTTAGGCATGGCACAGGAGATGGTACAGGTATGGTACAGGAGATGGTACAGGCATGGCACAGTAGATGGTATGTGTGAACCTGGGCTCACAGAACAAGCTGAAGTTGGAAGCTGATTGGCTACCATGAAAAGCTGCATCAGATTTTTTACTTCCCAGTTTTAGTTTAAGGCTCCATTCACACCTGAGCGTATCGTTTTCAGGCGGTTTTTCAGATGTTTTTCAGATGTTTTTTCAGTCGTTTTTTTGCAGGTGTTTAGAGGCAGGCATTGACACATCTAACAAAAATGCTTGTAAGCTGCCGAAAAAGAAGCTTGTGTACTTTTTTGATCTTCAGGTGTTTTGCCTCAGGTGACAAAACGCTCATATGTGAACAGGGGCCACTGAAATGAATAGAATTTTTCTTGTTGGGCATTTTGAGACTTCAGAGATGAGCGTTTTACGAGGTGAAAAACGCTCAGGTGTGAACAGGGCCTTGGTAAATCAGCTCCGTGGAGACTATAGGTGGCCATTTCAACACACAATATTCAGTCACAGTCCACTTAAAAGAAGACCCACCCTGAGAAATGCCAAGCAGCCATCACTGGAGTGCATGTAGAAAAGAAGTGGCTGCAAAGAGGCACAACACAGGGTGAAAAATGTTTTTTTTTTACTTATCTTAGTTTTTCTGGGCTTACTGGAAAGGAAGTCAGGAGGTATGCACTCAAAATGATTGCTCCCTACTGTGCCCCTATGTATAAAAAATATCTTCTGTCCCGATAATCTCCTGAAGCCATTACACATTTATCCATGAACGGTAATAAAAATTCTTTCAGTTAAAGTAAACCTATATTTAGAAGCTATCAAGCTGAGCTAAACATCCACTGAGAAGTGTTTGTACTTTTTGTGTTTTCCTTAGCACCCTGGGAGCTCCTGAACTCGGGGCTCTCAGTTTGCAATTGGCATCCCCCAGCTACGAAGTTGGAGCTCTGCCGCAACTCATCCTTAGGTGCAAAGCTCCACATCTCTCTGACCAAAAGAGAGGGTTTCACTGCAGACGTACATGCCATGGAACAGATACTGAGATGGAAATCCAGCATCTCGGGGTGCTAGGGAAGATAACATGGTATGTGAGAGCTAGAAGATTTGGTTACAATCAGGGCTTTTTTTCTCAGAGAATAGGTGCAGGAACTCCCCCCTTCTGAGACACTTCTTGTCTCCGCCCCTACCCACCTCCGAGCACCGTCCCTTGGTTCCACCCCCAACCCACCTCCGAGCACCGTCCCTTGGTTCCACCCCCAACCCACCTCCGAGCACCATCCCTTGGTTCCACCCCAACCGACCTCCGAGCACCGTCCCTTGGTTCCACCCCCAACCCACCTCCGAGCACTGTCCCTTGGTTCCACCCGCAACCAACCTCCGAGCACCGTCCCTTGGTTCCACCCCCAACCCATCTCCAAGCACCATCCCTTGGTTCCACTCCCAACCCACCTCCGAGCACCATCCCTTGGTTCCACCCCCAAACCACCTCCGAGCACCATCCCTTGGTTCCACCCGCAACCCACCTCCGAGCACGTCCCTTGGTTCCACCCCCAACCCACCTCCGAGCACCGTCCCTTGGTTCCACCCCCAACCCACCTCCGAGCACCGTCCCTTGGTTCCACCCCCAACCCACCTCCGAGCACCGTCCCTTGGTTCCACCCCCAACCCACCTCCGAGCACCGTCCCTTGGTTCCACCCCCAACCCACCTCCGAGCACCATCCCTTGGTTCCACCCCCAACCCACCTCCGAGCACCATCCCTTGGTTCCACCCCCAACCCACCTCCGAGCACCGTCCCTTGGTTCCACCCCCAACCCACCTCCGAGCACCGTCCCTTGGTTCCACCCCCAACCCACCTCCGAGCACCGTCCCTTGGTTCCACCCCCAACCCACCTCCGAGCACCATCCCTTGGTTCCACCCCCAACCCACCTCCGAGCACCGTCCCTTGGTTCCACCCCCAACCCACCTCCGAGCACCATCCCTTGGTTCCACCCGCAACCCACCTCCGAGCACCGTCCCTTAGTACCACCACCTACCAACCTCCCAGCACTGCCTCATTTAGAGAATACAAAGCCAAGTATCATCATGTCGTGCTAATTAATTTGTATGGAATTTGGTAATGATAACAAGAAAAGCAGTAAAATAGATCCCCTGCAGCCAGCAACAATATACACCCCCAACAACAATAGATCCCCCCAGCAATAATAGACCTCCCCAGCAACTTTGGACCCCTGCAACAAAATATCACTCTAGCAACAATTTACTCACAGCAGCAAGAACAGATCTCCCAGCAGCCAGCATCAATAGACTCTCCAGCAGCCAGGAACAATAGACCCCTCCCTCAACAGTAGATCCCTTGCAACATCAATTGATCCCACCAGAAACAATAGGTCACCACACAAAACTAGATCCTCTCCGGCAACAATAGATCCCCCAGCAGCCAGCATCAGTAGACTTTCCATCACACCCCACCCCAGCACCCCTTGCCATTACATACATTCAGTGCTAGAGGTGCCAGAACTGCGTTCCCCTGCGTTCCTGCTTAAAAAATTCCCTGGTTACAATAAAAAATGGGACGTGTGCGCTGTAATTTTGGTGCCAACTAATTTATTGAACCTAAATAAGCCTAAAACTGATTGAAAAGTCTCGTTTTCTCCCCTATAGAAATAACGAACATGTTAAAAGTCCCTCCTCTGTGCAGTTGGTTTTGCACAGAGCAGCCGGATCCTCCTCTTCTCGGGTCACTCTTGGCTGCTTCTGACCCCTCCCTCCTGTGTAGTGCCCCCACAGCAAACAGCTTGCTATGGGGGTACCTGAGCCAAGCTGTAGCTCCCTGTGTCTATTCAGACACAGAGCTGCAATTTGGCCCCACCCATCGCTCTGCTGATTGGGTAATTGAGTTTGATTGACAGCAGCAGGAGCCAAAAGCGCCGCTGCTTGGTCTTAGTCAATCAGGAGAAGGAGAGTCCCGGATGACTGAGGCACTCATCGACATTGCTGGATAGAGATGGGGCTCAGGTAAGTATTAGGGGGGCTGAGGGGGCTGCTGCACACAGAAGGCTTTTTATCTTAATGCATATAATGCATTAAGATAAAAAAAACCTTGAGACTTTACAATCACTTTAAAGCTGAAGAAGCAGATGCACTATATTACCAAAAGTATTGGGATACCTGAAGTTACACGCACATGAACTTTAATGGCATCCCAGTCTTAGTCCGTAGGGTTCAATATTGAGTTGGCCCACCCTTTGCAGCTATAACAGCTTTAACTCTTCTGGGAAGGCTGTCCACAAGGTTTAGGAGTGTGTCTATGGGAATGTTTGACCATTCTTCCAGAAGTGCATTTGTGAGGTCAGGCACTGATGTTGGAATTAGAGATCGACCGATTATCGGCAAAGCGGATATATTGAGGGCTGATATGCACTTTCCCCCGATATATCGGAATTGGCCCCTGAGGTTACCGATATTGCCGATATTTCGAGAAAGTGCTGTACCGGAGTGATGCCTGCAGCTAGAGGTATCACCCCGGTACCGGCGTCCATAGCCGACGGTCGGCTGTCTTTTAATGACAATCGATGTGGCTGAGAAGCCGCTCAGCTGTCATTACAAGGAGTGGGAGGGGATGTCCCTTCCCCCCCTCCTGCCGCCTTTCGCGGCTCGTCCGGGTCTCCTGTCCCACCGGGAGACCCGGGCAACCAGCCTGCACGGCCGGCGAAGATCCGATCAGAGCCGCATTTGGCTCTGATCAGGTCTCCATGTAAAAACCCGGAAGTGATGTCATGATGTCACTTCCAGGTACTGTCTGATTAAAAAAAATGACAGCATTCAAAACAGCCAAACTTGGCGTTTTGAATTCTTTTAAGTGCAGAGGAGGGGGTTTGAGGTCTTTTAGACCCCCAGATCCCACCACCTGTCAAATAAAAAAAAAGTAAAAAAAATTTGCCAATGTCGGCCGAAACCAATATGCATTGACCAAAATATCTGTATCGGTAATGAAAAACCAATGTCGGTCGATCACTAGTTGGAATAGAAGGCCTGGCTCGCAGTCTCTGCTCTAAATGATCCCAAAGGTGTTCTATCGGGTTGAGGTGAGGACTCCATGCAGGCCAATCAAGTTCCTCCACCCCAAACTCACTCATCCATGTCTTTATGGATCTTGCTTTTTTGCACTGGTCCAAATCATTTGGTGGAGGTGGGAATTATGGTGTGGGGTTGTTTTTCAGGGGTTGAGCTTGGCCCCTTAGTTCCAGTGAATATATTTAAATTAAACTGTCCGTGTCTGGGGTTAAGCCTTAAAATGTTGGCGTCTAATGTGGGTGTCAGTATATAATAGCCACAGAGGATATAAATCCACTTAGTGTTTCACAAAATGCCTTTGCAACCCCAGTTATTACCTTAAAACTAGCAATGGCATCATCACTGCACAATGGGTAATACGAAGAGCACGGCTGTGGGAAGGACCCAGCAGGCTCCACCCACAACAGGCTGCCTGCAGAAAACTACAGGAGGGGGCGGAGACCAGACCAGTCACCCTGCACCAGGAGAGAATAGGCCGCAGTGGCCAGTCTTTATTACAGAAAGCCCCTGCACTGCAGTCTCACACTGGATTACTGCACAGATCCGGAAGAAACACACAAAGCACACCAAGATCCAAGTAAGAAAACACGTGCCTCTTGTCTATGGACAATCTTTGCTTATCCTGGAGTTCATTGAAAAGGCCATCAATAGAAAAGGCGCACCTGTTACAGAAACAACTGTCTAAAGAAGGATTTCAACTTTGAAGGATTACCTCTCATTTGCTGGTTCGACCTTTCCTCGCTCTACCCAAACCTAAATGTGACTAGAGATACACTTTAACCACTTACCACAAAGTGACGTAGGACTACGTCGGCAAACTTTGCGGTAGTATACCGTAGTGATGCCTCTAGCTAGAGGCACCATCCCGGTACCGTGGTTTACAGCCAACGGTCGGCTTTCCGTCAGTAACGACCGATGCGGCTCAGAAACCGCTCGATCGTTACCCGGGTGAGCGGGAGGGGACGTCCCCCCCCCTCCTGCCACCTTCCACGGCTTTGCCCGGGTCTCCCGTCCCACCGGGAGACCCGAGCACCCAGCCGGCACGTCCGCCGGCTGGATGGAGTCCCGATCAAAGCCGGAAGCGGCTTCGATCGGATCTCCGATGACGTAACCCGGAGGCGGCGTCCATGACGTCACATCCGGGTTACTCTGCTGCAAAAGGCGGCAGATTCAAAAAACGAGTGTATTCAAAAATGCTGTTTTCGGCGTTTTGCATACAGGGAAGTGTAGCGGAGGGGTTTGGGGTCTTTTAGACCCTCAATCCCTCCATAAAGAGTACCTGTCACTGCATATTGCTGCCACAAGGGATCTTTACATTGCTTGTGACAGCAATAAAAGTGATCAGATTTTTATTTTTTTTTTAAAAAACCTGTAATAAAGTTAAAAAAAATTAAAATAAATAGGAAAAAAAAATAATAATTTTAGCCACCCCCGTCACCGTTAGCTCGCGCACAAAAGAAAGCGTATATAGAAGTCGAGCCGTAAATTAAATCACTGTTCAAACCACACATGTGAGGTATCGCCGCGATCGCCAGAGCGTGAGCAACAGTTAAAAAAAAAGAGCTACACTCCAACTGTAAACTGGTAACCGTTAAAAATTTTTTAAAGCGTCGCCTATGGAGATTTCTATTGACCGTAGTTTGTCGCCATTCCACGGGTGTGCGCAATTTTAAACCGTAACATGTTGGGTATCTATTTACTCGGTGTGACATCATCTTTCACAATATACAAAAAAATGGGCTAACTTTACTGTTTAGTATTTTTTAAATGCAGTGAAATGTGATTTTTCACAATTTTTCCATTTTTTTTTTCAATTTTTTCAGTTTTAAAGACAGCTGCGCAAATACCGCGTGACAAAAAAAATTTATTCTCCAGAGTCTTTGCTAAAAAAAAAATATATATATATATATATATATATATATATATATATATATATAATGTTTTATATATTTATAATGTTTCTAAGTAGTTTTCTAGGAAAAAATACTGATTTTAACTTGTAAACAAAAAGTGTCCGAAATAGGCCTGGGGCTTACGTGGTTAATGACCAGGCCATTTTCTGTGATACGGCACTGCATTGCTTTAACTGACAATTGCGCGCCCGGACCACCGACACTGTACCCAAATAAAATTAATGTATTTTTTTTACCCTCACAAATAGAGCTTTCTTTTGGTGGCATGTAATCACCTCCGCAGTTATTATTTTTTGCGCTATAAACAAAAAAAGACCAAGAATTATATATATTTTTTTTTACTTTCTCCTATAAAACATTCCCAATAAAAAATAAAAAAAAATCTAATTTTTTCATAAATTTAGGCCAATATGTATTCTGCTGCATACTTTTGGTAAAAAAAAAAAATCCTAATTAGTGTATTTTGATTGGTTTTCGCCAAAGTTTACAAACTAGGGGATAGTTTTATGCACTTTTTATTGTTTTTACTAGTAATGGCGGCGATCAGCAATTTTTACCGGGACTGCGACCTTGCGGCGGACAAATCTGACGCGGGAGTGACACTTTTTGGGGAACGTACATGTATCTGATTTTGCGTAGCTGGGCTGCCCTGCTACAGTATATATGTGGCTGGCAGTCCGTAAGTGGTTAAATACAGTTGTTAGACAATTGCCATCGGATCAAGTGGACACATTTCCTATAACTCCCACATTTTTCGATTATGACTCACCTAACTGGGGTTCGAACTCTTACTAATTCTACCCAAAGTGAAAGAAATGGCTTTGAGTGCATTTTAATGTTTCTCTTTAACCACTTAAGCCCCAGCCCTATTTCGGAGAATTTTTGTTCACAAGTTAAAACCAGTATTTTTTCCTAGAAAACTACTTAGAACCCCCAAACTTTATATATATATATTTTTTTAGCAAAGACTCTGGAGAATCAAATGGCGGTCATTGCAATATTTTTTGTCACGCTGTATTTGCCCAGAGATCTTTAAAACGCCATTTTTTTGGAAAAATTACGAAAAATCTAATTTCACTACATCTAAAAAATACTAAACAGTAAAGTTAGCCCATTTTTTTGTATATTGTGAAAGATGATGT
Organism: Pelophylax lessonae; assembly: GCF_965119305.1. NCBI lineage: Eukaryota > Metazoa > Chordata > Amphibia > Anura > Ranidae > Pelophylax > Pelophylax lessonae. The sequence continues at coordinate 212,388,405 of NC_138778.1, forward strand.
CACACGAGTAAATAGATACCCAACATGTTACGGTTCAAAATTGCGCACACCCGTGGGATGGCGACAAACTACGGTCAATAGAAATCTCAATAGGCGACGCTTTAAATTTTTTTAACGGTTACCAGTTTAGAGTTAGAGTGTAGCTCTTTTTCTTTTAATTATTGCTCACGCTCTGGCGATACCTCACATGTGTGGTTTGAACAGCGATTTCATTCGCGGCTTGACTTCCGCATACGTTTTCTTTCGTGCGCGAGCTAACGGTGGCGGGGGCGGCTAAAAATTTTTTTTTTTTTCCTATTTTATTTTTTTATTAACTTTATTACAGGTTTTAAAAAAAAATAATCTGATCACTTTTATTGCTGTCACAAGCAATGTAAACATCACTTGTGACACCAATATGTAGTGACAGGTACTCTTTATGGAGGGATCGAGGGTCTAAAAGACCCCAAACCCCTCCACTACACTTTCATGTATGCAAAATGCCAAAAACTACATTTTTGCATACAGCCGTTTTTTAAATCTGCCTCCTTTTGCAGCACAGTAACCCGGAAGTGACGTCATGGACGCCGCCTCCGGGTTACGTCATCGGAGACCCGATCGAAGCCGCTTCCGGCTTCGATCGGGACTCCATCCAGCCGGTGGATGCGCCGGCTGGGTGCTCGGGGCTCCCGGTGGGACGGGAGACCTGGGCAGAGCCGCGGAAGGCGGCGGGAGGGGGGGGGACGTCCCCTCCCGCTCACCCGGGTAACGATCGAGCGGCTCCCGAGCCGCATCGGTCGTTACCGACGGAAAGCCGACCGTTGGCTCTAAACCACGGTACCGGGATGGTGCTTCTAGCTAGAGGCATCATCCTGGTATAACCACGCAAAGTTTGCCGACGTAGATCTACGTCACTTTGCGTTAAGTGGTTAAGGTCAGAGATCAGCCATAGCACTACCTGGCTTGCATGATGGCTTTTTCTTCTGACAAGGTACAGATGTGATGCATTGGAGCAGGGGTCTTCAAAATATGGCCCTCCGGTTGTTCAGGAACTACAATTCCCATCATGCCTAGTCATGGCTGTGAATGTCAGAGTTTTACAATGCCTCATGGGATGTGTAGTTCCGCAACAGCTGGAGGGCCGTAGTTTGAGGAGGCTACTAGTCCTATCCCCATCCAAGTTGTCTCGGATGTCGTACATTCAATGCATATAGCAGTTTCTTTAAAATTTTAGAATAACTTGATGAAATAATCTACAGACATGTTCACAATAACTTCAAACCCAATGAGCACCTCTGCATTACCTGTCTGCAGCTGCTGTCGGTGCCACTTCCTTATGGTGGCCGATCTTCTCTCCCTTCTTCTTAGTGCCGGAGGAAGGATCCATAGCCACTCCAGAAGCGGCCAAAGTTTGTCTCCTGTTCTGTAGTTGCACGCCTCTTCTTATTGGTCTTATCTAGTATTGGCTGTGTCTTCTCCTATGCCTGGATCCGTGGGGATCCCCAGAGCCCCTCTCTAATCCGCAGCTGTTCTGGTGAAAGCCGTGGGATTATTTTGTTGTCCACTTTACTCCCTGTAAGAAAAACATCCTAGTGTTAGATCTTCATGTGACAATGAACCTCACTGCATATACCATTAGAGGAGATAGAGAAGGGGACAGATAACGGCTCATCTGATCAGCTTGTTTCCAGTATAATCCTGTATCTACACTTCCTCTGCTTATTTTAATAGGAAGCGTTTCATTTGGCCGCTAATAATCTTTAAAGCCAAACTCCAGGAAGATATAAAAGACACAAATGAATGCAGTTTTTTAATCATTAGTACATAATTACAGCTGCAAGAAAAAGTATGTGAACCCTCCGGAATGATATGGATTTCTGCACAAATTGGTCTGATCATCATCTAAGTCACAACAATAGACAATCACAGTCTGCTTAACCACTTGCCGACCGCCGCAAGTACATATACTGCGGCGGTCAGCCCCGTGCAGGCAAAGTGACGTACCGGTACGTCACTAGCCTGTGAGCCAATAGGGGGCGAGGGCGCGCCGCTGGAGGCGCGCTCCTGTCTCCGCTCGTTCACGGACACCTCCGTGCTAGTGACCGGCGGAACCGATGTCCGCCGGTCACTCGCGATCGTCAGTTACAAAGGGAGAAAGGCAGGCGGCTAATGTAAACACAGCCGCCTGTCATTCTCCCTTGTGTAACAGCAGAGATCAAACGGTCCTGCTATGTAGGACTGTTGATCTCTGCTGTTACACACACAGCCACATCCCTGCACAGTTAGAAACACGCCCCTAGCCCTAGGGACACACTTAACCCCTCCTTCTCTAATAAAGTTAACCCCTTCCCTGCCAGTGTCATTTTTACAGTAACAGTGCATATTTATAGCACTGATTACTGTAGTAATGTCACTGGTACCCCCAAAAGTGTCAAAAATGTCATTCAAGGGTCCGATCTGTCCGCCGCAATGTCGCAGTCCCGCAAAAAAAAATCGCAGATCGCCGCCATTACTCGTAAAAAAAAAACAACAAAAATCTTTCCCGTAGTTAGTAAACGCAATAACTTTTGCGCAAACCAATCAAAATACGTTTATTGCGATTTTTTTTTACCAAACATATGTAGCAGAAAACACATTGGCCAAAAATGTTAAAAATTTTGATTTTTACATTTTTTTTGGGGAATTTTATATAAAAAAATGTGAAAAATATTGTTATTTTTTTCAAAATTTACGCTCTTTTTTTGTTTATAGCGCATGATCGAAAAATCGCACAGGTGATCAAATACCACCAAAAGAAAGCTCTGTTTGTGGGGAAAAAAAGGATTTGGTGTTGCAACAGGACAATGACCCAAAGCATAGAAGTAAATCAACAACAGAATGGCTTGAACAGAAGAGAATACGCCTTCTGAAGTGGCCCAGTCAGAGTCCTGACCTCAACCCGATTGAGATGCTGTGGCATGACCTCAAGAAAGCGATTCACACCAGACATCCCAAGAATATTGCTGAACTGAAACAGTTCTGTAAAGAGGAATGGTCATGAATTACTCCTGACCGTTGTGCACGTCTGATCTGCAACTACAGGAAACGTTTGGTTGAAGTTATTGCTGCCAAAGGAGGTTCAACCAGTTATTAAATCCAAGGGTTCACATACTTTTTCCACCTGCACTGTGAATGTTTACATGGTGTGTTCAATAAAAACATGGCAACATTTCATTCTTTGTGTGTTATTAGTTCAAGCAGACTGTGATTGTCTATTGTTGTGACTTAGATGATGATCAGATCACATTTTATGACCAATTTGTGCAGAAATCCATGTCATTCTGAAGGGTTCACATACTTTTTCTTGCAGCTGTAAATGTGTTATTTTAAAGACCAGCAGTATACTGTACATACCTAAATATGACCTGCATGGGCGTCCGCATGGGGGGGGGGGGGGGGGGGGACAAGTGCCCCCCGCCTGGAATCAGGCTTGGATAAGCCTGTTGCCCAAGTGATTTAAAGGGATTTATCATATTCATGATAAAAGAGGGGATTGTAGGGTTAAGGGTGTTTTCGTGCTGTATATTCTTCTCTATTTTTCATGTAGCTATCCTTGATTCATAGTCATAACATCTTGTTTGTTCAGATATGTCTGACAATGCAGAATTAGTTTCACATGGGAATATTTTGATCAGTAAGTCTGTTATGGGAATACTCTAACTTGTGTAGTATGCCAAAAAGTAACATGTGACTGTAATACTGAAACCAAACCCCTTATTGTGAAATCAATCTCTCTGTTTAAATTGCATATATGCTTGGAACATTTCCTGAAATAAACAAACATGCATTGACTCTACCCTTGTGTGTGTGTCTCTGTGTGTTCCCAAGGCCTCGTAGGGCTTTAAGCGGCCTGGGGACAGGCGCAAGTTGGAAGGAAGGATCTTTGCTGTGGGGGTAAGAGCAAAACTCGATCTTATAGCCAGACCGTAAGACTTTGTGGACCCACTTGTCTTCTACCAGGGAAGTCCACGGGTCCGGGAACCAGCCAAAACATCCCCCCACAATACAGGTGAGGGCGCACTTTCATGTAGAAGGTGCCTTGTCCATGGATCTGGATAAGCCCGCTCTCGACTTGCCAGACCAAGTTCGCTTGGATCCACCAGAGGAGGCCCTAAACGACTTTGATCCCTTGTCAGTCGCCTCTGAGGGACGAAAAAACTACTTATGAGCCGAGAAGGATGGCCCATTTCTACGACAAAGAAAGGTACACTTCCCCCCTGTGAGACCCTTAATGATGTCATGCAGGGTAGTTGAAAACAGGCGATCTCCTTGAAAAGGAAGATCAGTCAAGGCCTTCTTAGAAGTCTGGTCCACAGACCAGCATTTGAGCCAAAAAATACACATAAGGAGCACTGCTGAAACAGAGAGCCTAGCAACTAGGGGAGCCGCATCCAAAGAGGCATCACAGATAAACTGCAGCCCCTGGACCAACTGGTCTGCCAGCTCAGCAAAGGCAGAGGGGAGCTGCTCCCCCTCCAGGTCACGGCGTAAAAGCTTAGCCCACTCGGTCAGAGTTTGCGACACCAGTGCAATGGTAAATACTGGCCTCAGTGCCGAACCAGCCAGGGTGAACATATTGTCGGCCTCCGCCTTCTTGTCAGCCGGGTCCTTAAAGGCGGGGGATTCTTTAACTGGAATCATGGTTGCTTTGTTCAATCTGGAGACTGGAGGGTCCACCACCAGTGGAACAGTCCACTTTCTAAGAAGGGACTCCTCATAGGGGTACAGCATAGCAAATCTCTTAGGGACCACAAGGGGACGTTTTGGCCGTTCCCACTCTTTAGCGACAATTCTGTCAAAATAGGTGGGGAAAAGAAACACCTTTGCCGCTCTGGATGGCTTGTGAGTGCCAAAGGAACCCAAAGCCTCTATTGCAGCTTCAGCTGCGTCCTCCATTTTTTAAGGTCTCACGCAGAGAAACAATCAGTGCATCCACCAGGGCCTTTTTGTTCGTGGTTGCAGAAATGGAGGAATCATCCTCACTATCTTAGAACTCAGGGCACGTGGTCACAGACCCTGTAGAGTGTGCCACATCCTCGGCGGCCAAATCAGATTCAGGATCTAAGGAGACAGGTGAGGCAGGGGGCGCTTTCTGCTAGCCTGTCGCCCAAAAACCACCTCCGCCTTGCACACAAACGACCCCAGGACCGCCATCAGTGCATCGATGGATGGTTAGGACCCTCTGAGAGGGGATCAGGTGAGGAAATGTGCTCCAAAGAGCATTGAGCACAAAGGCTACAGCAAAATGGTGGCATCACGAGGCTCCCAGGGAGGAATCCCTAGGCTGCAGAAAACGAGACAGGCAGGAAGGGGGGCCCCTGGCAGGAGCCCCCACCAGGTACAGCCCCCCCAAATGGGGTTTGCCCGTGGCGTACCCCTCTGCCCCATCGCACCAGCACAGCACTTTGCCCCTACCCCAGGCGGTGGACCAGGCCACCCCACAGTCCCAGCATCAGTAAAAGGAGGGCGGCAGATGGGGGGCGATATGGGCCACAGGGACCACCAGACCGATGAGGGGGGTGCCTGACAAGAAGGAGGGGAACCCAGGGGTCTGACCGTCCCATGTCCATCCCAAAACCCTCCAGGAGAAGAGGGGGGACAGTTACTTACCATACCAGGAACCATGCGGGACCATGCGGGCACCGCTCCAGACAGAACCTCCTCTCTATTGAAATGGAGGGGCTGTCTGCCAGGAGGAATGCTTCGACTTGGGCCGAGACCCGGTCGTATGCGACCTCCCGAGGCGTCTAACTCGCAGGCCAGCCCCCGTCCGGTAGAGCTATGTCGCGGCCGACCTAGCGCAGAGCTGAGTTCTGCGCACGCCTGCTGGGCAGAATGGGGTGACCAATGGATCTAGATTATCCAGCCCGTCGCCCAGTCCAGAAGTTGATTGTAGATCTCACAGGGGAAAAAAAAAACAGGAGAAAAAATTCTATCTAAAAAGAAAAAAATGCCAGGACCAGAGATGCCAGCAAGGAACTAGGTTCTTACTCCTGACAAGGCAGAAAAAAAAACTGAGTACCTATAGCAGAGAGAGGGAGTATACCCCCTGGGACTGCCTATAGGCATAGCCAGACTTTTTCTACCTAGTGTCCTACTCCTGTAGGGGGCCATATAACCCAATGGTTAAAAAGTTTAGAAGCTGTGTCCTTCAATGAACGAAAGAGAAAGTTTGTTTTCTCTCAATATACTTCACTGCATCAATAAAATTGTTCAGCCGCGTGAATATCAATGTTCTCTATGTATAGCAACCATATTACGTTACATCCTCGCCACACATTCAGTCTGTTGTGCAATGTGGCACCCTATGAACCATGCCTTCCAGGGCACTCCTGCTCCACATAGCCATGCAGCCGCCTGGTCTACACACTGTTTACTTAAGTAGAGATCTTCCTGATGGTATGCCAGGCACACAGACAAAACCATGTTCCCAATCTATGTATAGAACATCAGGATTTTCACCCCTCTGGGGCCTGGGCACTGGGCCAGAGTTTCTGCCTCATCCTTGGCTCAGGTGGCACGAGTCTCACACAGCCAAGAGATGGGACTCCCTCCGCCCTGAGAAAATTACACAGAGGAGAGAGGGCTCCAAGCATCGGCGCAGAAGATAGCTGGCATTCCACAGGGGTTTCCTGATGGACAACTGCAGAAACAATTAGACAGGGGCTGCGCGCATTCTTAATTGATCATCAGTTTGTAGACATGTTACAGCAAAGCCCTACATGTTTGCCATGGAAGACACTTCCAAATTAGCAAAGGATAAAAAAAGAAAAAAAAAATGGAAAGTCTTAGACCTCACTGGAAAAAATAATTACTGTAATTACCAAGAAGGTTGGAATTTACAAAATATTTTAAATTTAAAGCTTTATTTACTTCAGTCTCACTCAACATTGTTTTTTTTTTTTGTTTTTTTAAAGCAGGATGTCAGGTCACCTGTGGCCAGGTGACAACTGCACCCTGTTGGGGGCAGGGGTGCAGCGCAAGGTAGTGAACCCGATAGCAGACTGCTGCGGATGGACGGGAACGTGAGCCCAAGATTCCCCAGGGCGCGGAGTCTAAGACCCAGCAGGTGTTCGCCAGAGCCTCTAGTGGTGAGGATGGACTTGGCTGCAGCTGGGCCCAGGTCCCGGCACCAGGGGTCCCCCGGGTCATGCTCCGTAGGGAGAGAAGGGAAGCAGCCACTCAGGACACACGGAATGGTGATGGGTAAGCCGAGGTCGGGGTAACAGGCAGACGACGGTAACCAAGGGACAGGCCAAAGGTCAGGGTAACAGGTAAACAGGAATAGTCAGAGACAAGCCAAAGTTGGTACACAGAAAGGTAGATCAAGCACACGGTAGACAGGAAACAAACACTGTTGAACAGCAAAGCAGACCTGCAGTGCACTGGTTAATATAGACTTCCTGTGATGACCTGGGGTGGGGCAGGAACAGGAAGGAGAGGTGATAAAAAGGAACCAGAAGTGAAGTCTGACCTCTAATACAGACATAAAGGAACAGGTAAGCTGCAAAACACTATTGCAAGTCCATGACACAGGAATAAAGCTCGCTTAGTGATTTTTTACCTACAGGTAACCCTAAAATTTTCTTTAAATGCTCTCTAGTCTTTCCCATTCTGTTGTTTTCCTCTAATGCTTTGCATTGAGTGTTTAGGAAGGTATTTTTGTCTCTTCTTGCTATCCTCTGAAAGTCTACATTCAGTTGTGTATATTTTCACCTTTCTCCATTGCCTTTTGCCTTCCTTCTTTGTTCAGCTATTTTTTATGGCCTCAGCAGATAGCCAGTTTGCTTTCTTGCATTTCTTCATCTTTGAGATGGTTTTCATTGCTGGGTCTCGTACGATGTTCAAGAAAATTGGAGATATCAAGGAAAAGTTTTCTACAAAGATGGGCACAATGCACAAAAATGGCAAGGATCTAACAGAAGCAGAAGAGATGGCAAGAATACACATAAGAACCATACAAGAAAGATCTGAATGTCCCATATAACCACAATGATGCAGTCACTGACCTTGAACCGGATATCCTGGAGAGTGAAGACAAGTGGGCTTTAGAAAGCATTGCTAATAACAAAGCTAGCGGAAGTGATGGTATCCCAGCGGAATTATTTAAAATCCTAAAAGACGATGCTGTTAAAGTGCTGCACTCAATATGCCAACAAATATGGAAAACTCAACAATGGCCACAGGACTGAAAGAGGTTTTACATTCCGATACCAAAGAAGGGCAGCGCCAAAGGATGTTCAAACTACCGTACTATCACACTCATCTCACACGCTAGCAAGGTTATGCTGAAAACTCTACAAGCTAGGCTTCGGCAGCATGGGAACTGAGAGCTACCACAAGTACAAGCTGGATTTCGAAGAGGCAGAGGAACTAGAGATCCAATTGCAAACATTCACTGGCTCGTGAAGAAAGCAAGGAATTTCCAGAAGAATGTCTACTTCTGCTTTATTGACTATAGTAAAGCCTTCAATTGTGTGGATCACAACGAGATGTGGCAAATACTGAAAGAAAGGGGGAATACCAGACCACCTCACCTATCTTCTGAAAAACATGTATGCAAGTTAAGAAGCAAGAGTTAGAACAGGACATGGAACAACTGACTGGTTCAAAATTGAGAAAGGAATGGGCAAGGATGTATATTATCACCCTACATTCAACTTATATACAGAGTATCATGCAAAATGCCAGGATCAATGACTCACAAGCCGGAATTAGGATCGCAGGGACATAGATCAACAACCTGAGATATGCAGACGATACCACACTAATGGCAGAAAGTGAGGAACTAAAGAGTCTCTAAATGAAGGAGAAAGAGGAGAGCGCAAAAGCTGGCCTGAAGTTGAACACTAAAAAAGCTAAGACCATGGCAACCGGTCCCATCACTCCTTGGCTCCTACATCACGACAGACGGTGACTGTAGCCATGATATTAGAAGACACTTGCTTCTTGGGAGGAAAGCAATGGCAAACCTAGAAATTAAAAAAGCAGAGACATCAACCTACCGACAAAGTGCTGTATAGTCAAAGTTATGGTATTCCCAGTAATAACCTATGGCTGTAAAAGTTGGACCATAAGGAAGGCTGAACACCGAAGAATTGATGCTTATGAACTATGGTGTTGGAGAGGACTCTTGAAAGTCCCTTGGATGGCAAGAAGGTCAAACCAGTCAATCCTGAATGAAATCTGTGATGGTACTTACCTTCACTATGAGTTAAAGACAGATAAGTAATGGTTTGGATTGCTTCAATATTTGTCAGCAAAATCTTCGTATAGAAATATGAAGATTTAATACCACCTTACACAGTGTATTCCATGCTTGGCTGTGAGAGAGACACAAAGACTGTCATTCGCAGACTTCCCTATTGTTTGTGTATTGGAAGGGAATGTGTATTGTGTTAAAGTTTACCTGTCTGTTCCATTGTTAAATGTTAATGACCTCACATTGTTCTTTCTGTCTACCTTAAGAGAAACTTATTATGGGATGTATATAGGTATGTGGATTGGATGCTAAGGGGGAGGGGGGATTGTCCCACATTGTATATTTTTGTGTACACTGTATGAGAGTGTAAAACTCTGTTCCTATTGGATTGTGAATATCACGTCCAGTCTTCAACAAGGTCAACCTAGGCGGTAACCTTGTGGGTGAAAACTGTATATAAGTCTGTTCAATAAAGGAGTTCTAGAGTTACTTCACCCTCACTCTAGAGTCCTGTCTCTTATTGGGGGAATATGCTGCAAGGGATTGCTATGGTCTTCCATACTCCCTTGGATAATCACTAAGCTATTGTAAGAGCTTGTGTAAGAGCTTGTTCTGCTGCACTCTCTGGGGAAACAGAGGTTTATCCATAGGAACCTGAAGCCTTGTCGTAGGTCCAGGGTGGGTAGGAGACGGCGAGACCCTAACCAAGCTGCCGCGGTTCGTGGGGTCTGAAGTGGTTGCGGTGTCTGGTGGAGTGCTTGGAGCCCTCGGAAAGCACTAGGAGCATCCGTCAACGGAGGTACCCAGTACAGGGGTGTCCGGTTCCGTTACAAAATCAACCCTGAATATTCAGTGGAAGAACAGATCCTGAAGCTGAAACTCGAATACTTTGGCCACCTAATGCGAAGAGAGGACTCATTGGAAAAGGCCCTGATGCTTGGAAACATGGAATGAAAAAGGAGAAGAGGATGACAGAAAATAAGATGGATTGAGAGCATCATCGAAACAATGAACATGAAGTTAAGCAAGCTCCGGGAGGCAGTGGAGGACAGAAAGGCCTGGCGCACTATAGTCCTTGAGGTCATGAAGAGTCGGACATGACTAAAAGACTGAACAACAAAAAGTCTAAAATAAGGCTTACCTATAGGTAATATAGGTAAATATTCACCCTGGATGCAGCCAGTTATGTCACCGGGGCATGCCCTCCGAAGGTCTGGCATACCTTGCAGGACCTTCAAAGCTTTGTGCCAGAACCGAGGACTCCTGGTTCCCAGACGTCATTGCAGCTCCGGCCAATCACATAGCTGAGTCTGTGAACCCGGAAGAAAGACCGGGGGAAGATGTCAGGGTGCCACTGGAAAGCTTCGTTCCAAGGTAAGTATTTCATAATGTGCTAGTATGCATACCAGCACATTATGCAATTACTTTACAGGTGTTTTTTTTCTTTCTTAAACAGCCGCAGTTTACTACTGCTTTAATCCTCATGCTGCTAGCATTTGTAAATAGATAGGAAAGTATATCATATTTACTTGTCTTAATTTTTTTTTATTTTTAAATTTCTTCAGTTACTTCCTGGTTTTTGGCCTATGCAAATCATGTCATACATCCTAGGAGACTTCAGGTGGGGAGGAGGAGCTTTCTCAGCTAAGCACACCCTCCTGCCTGCATGCCTGAACTAAGAGCAGATAGATACCAGGAAGAAAATGCTACATGAATCATCTGACCTTACTCAAGATGGCCACGGCTAGAAATGCTAGGGGGGTGTTTGCTAAAGTGATTTTTTAGCAAAAAAAAGCATGGAGACATGGATGGATGGATGGATGGATGGGTAAGTTTGCTTTGAATATTAAAAATAATTTAAATAGCATTTTTGGTTTGTGGTGCTAAGATGCAGCGTAGTTCCACTTTAATAAGAGATTTACAGCTTTGGCAAAGTAATGTCTCAATTTGTTGGTTGTTTGTTAACCACTTCCATACCGAGTCATGTAATATGACGTCGGCAAAGTGGTTGTAAGGATCCGGGCCGCCGTCATATGACGTCGCCCGGATCTCCCCTCTACTGCGCGCCCCCGGGGGCGCGCAGCGCGGCGATCGGGGTTGAGGCTCGTCCCTCGGACATAGCCCATCCCTGATCAAGGTAAACAGCCAATAGAAATTGGCTGTTTACCATGTGATCGGCTGTGTCAATCACAGCCGATCACATGAGCGGCTCCAGCACGAGCCGCTCGTTCTCTCTGCAATGCGCGCCCCCGGGGGCGCGCAGAGCAGCGATCGGGGACGAGGCTCGTCCCTCGGACAGAGTCGATCCCTGATCTAGGTAAAGAGCCAATGAAATTGGCTCTTTACCACGTGACCGGCTGTGTCCAATCACAGGTACTCGGGTACTCTGATGGGCTGGTGACAGGTATTCGGGTACTCTGATGACGGGTACTCGGGTACTCTGATGACGGGTACTCGGGTACTCTGATGACAGGTACTCGGGTACTCTGATGACAGGTACTCGGGTACTCTGATGACGGGTACGCAGGTACTCTGATGACGGGTACTCGGGTACTCTGATGACGGGTACTCGGGTACTCTGATGACGGGTACTCGGGTACTCTAAAGACGGGTACTTGGGTACTCTGATGACAGGTACTCGGGTACTCTGATGACGGGTACTCGGGTACTCTGATGACGGGTACTCGGGTACTCTGATGACAGGTACTCCGGTACTCTGATGACAGGTACTCGGGTACTTTGAGTACCTGTCAACGGAGTACCCGTCATCATAGTACCTGAGTACCTGTCACCTACCCATCAGAGTACCCGAGTACCTTCCACCTGCTCATCAGAGTACCTGACGCCTGAAGTACCCGAGTACTTGCCGCCTGCTCATCAGTACCCATCACTACTCATCAGTACCTATCACGTATCAGTACTGATCGTCAGTACCCATCAGTACAGTATCACCTATCAGTATCAGTACTACTCATCAGTACCTATCACCTGCCTGTCACCTGCCCATCAGAGTACCCGAGTACCTGTCACCTGCCTATCGAAGTACCCGAGTACCTGCCACCTGCTCATCAGTACCAGAGTACCTGTCACCTGCCCAACAAAGTACCCGAGTACCTGTCACCCTTCATACAGCCACCATGTCCAAGTCCAAAAAGGTTTATATACGTCCTCCGTTTAAACCTAAATACCGGTGTTATGGCAGAAGATAGCTGCCATAACCCTGGTATTTTTTTAAACGGTGGACGGTTGGCTTTACGATAAGGGTGGTCCCAGCGGCGGATTCGCCGTGGGATCACCCTTCCGGGATGGCGGAAGAGGCGCCCCCCCCCCTTCCTCCCACCGCGTTCTGGTCCTTTTCCCCGCTTACCGGACCCGCCGGCAGCGGGGAAAACGATCCGGTCCCAGATCCTCACAGACAGGATGTCGAGTGAGGGCAAGCTTGCCCTCACTTGACTCTATGGTCTTGGAGGGCCGGAGCTACGGAAAATGTTGTTGCCTAGCAACTGGTTTAAAGGTCCTTTTTTTTTTTTTTCATTTTATATAATAATTTTTTTTTTTTTTAATTTTTTTTTTCTATCTTTTAGTGTACTTGTGAGATCTGAGGACTTTTTGACCCCAGATCTCACAAAAAAGAGGTCCTGTCGTGCCTATTTCTATTACAAGGAATGTTTACATTCCTTTTAATAGAAATAAAAATGATCACTTTTTTTTTTTTTTTTAAACGGTGTAAAAATAAAAAATAATAAATAAAATAAATAGTAAAAAAAAAAAAAAAAAAAAATTAAAGCGCCCTGTCCCCGTGAGCTCGCGCGCAGAAGCGAATGCATACAGAAACCCCGCCCACATATGTAAACAGTGTTCAAACCACACATGTAAGGTATCGCCGCGATCGTTAGAGCAAGGGGAATAATTTGAGCCCTAGACCTCCTCTGTAACTTAAAGATGGCAACCTGTAGAAATTTTTAAATTGTCGCCTATGGGGATTTTTAAGTACCAAAGTTTGTCGCCATTCCGTGAGCGTGCGCAATTTTGAAACATGACATGTTGGGTATCTATGTACTCGGCGTAACATTATCTTTCACATTATGGAAAAAAATTGGGCTAACTTTACTGGTTTCTTATTTTTTAATTAAAAAAAGTGAATTTTTTCCAAAAAAATTGCGTTTGGAAGACCGCTGCGCAAATACGGTGTGATAAAAAATATTGCAATAATCTCCATTTTATTCTCTAGGGTCTCTGCTAAAAAAAAAAAAATATAATGTTTGGGGGTTCTAAGCAGTTTTCTAGCAAAACAACTGATTTTAGCTTGTAAACACCAAATGTCAAAAATAGGCCTAGGCAAGTGGCTAGGATGCATGATGATGCTCCTTGGATGTTAGGCCCCTCTATATGGCTAGGCTGTGAAAAAGTCTCACACATGTGGTATTGCCATACTCAGGAGGAGTGGCAGAATGTATTTTGGGTCGTCATTTTTGCTGTGTACATGCTATGTATTAGGAATATCCTATAAATTGACAACTTTGTGTAAAAAAAAAAAAAGTTTTCATTTTTTTCCCACATTTTCCAAAAACCTGTGGAAAAAAATGATATGTTCAAATGACCCATAATGCCTCATAGAATATACGTTGGAGTGTTTGCTTTCCAAAATGGGGTCATTTTGTGGACTTTTCCATTGTATTGGTGCTCTAGGGCCTTCAAAAGTGTGATAGGTAGTAAGAAAGTTTTATGTGTATTTATGCTCCTAAAACGCCTTATGGTGCTACTTGGACGTGGAGTCTCTTTTTGTGGCCAGGCTGTGTAAAAGTCTCACACATGTGGTATCACCATACTCAGGAGGAGTAGCAGAATGTATTTTGGGGTGTAATTTTTGCTATTTACATGCTATGTGTTAGAAATATCCTATAAATTGACAACTTTGTGTAAAAAAAAAGGTTTTCATTTGTTTCCCACATTTTCCAAAAACTTGTGGAAAAAAATGACACGTTCAAACGACCCATAATGCCTCATAGAATATACGTTAGAGTGTTTGCTTTCCAAAATGGGGTCATTTTGTGGACTTTTCCATTGTATTGGTGCTCTAGGGCCTTGAAAAGTGTGATAGGTAGTAAGAAAGTTTTATGTGTATTTATGCTCCTAGAACGCCTGAAGGTGCTTCTTGGATGTGGAATCTCTTTTTGTGGCCAGGCTGTGTAAAAGTCTCACACATGTGGTATCGCCATACTCGGAAGGAGTAGCAGAATGTATTTTTGGGTGTAATGTTTGCTGTGTACATGCTATGTGTTAGAAATAGCTTATAATTTGACAACTTTGTGGGAAAAAAAAGAAAAAAAAATGTTTTCTTCATTTTCCCAAGAATTGTGGGAAAAAATTACAACTTCAAAAAACCCACCATGCCTCTTACTAAATACCTTGGACTGTCTACTTTACAAAAAGGGGTCATTTGGGCGGTATTTGTACTGTCCTGACATTTCAGGGCCTCAAGAAAGGAGATAGGCAGTCAGTACATCTGGTGTGATCAATTTTCAGTAATTGGTACCATAGCTTCTAGACTCAATAACTTTCACACAGACTAAATAATATACACTATTACTGTAATAATGACACTGGCAGAGAAGGGGTTAACACTATGGGTGATTAAGGGGTTAAATGTGAGCCTAGGGGAGTGATTCTAACTGTGGGGGGCGTGGCTTCTGAAATGACCATAGAGACATGTGATCCTATATAGAAGGATCACAGGAGCTCTGTGATCATTGCAGGGAGAAGGACGGTCGGCTGTGTTTACAACAGCTGACCATCCTCTCTCTCAGCGGGGAACGATCGCACGTGTCAGGTGGCAATCGGAGCCGCCTGACACACGCATCGGCTTCCCCGCTGGCGAGCGGGGGCAGGAGTGCGCCGCGGCGCGAGCTCGCCCCCTAGCCTCCTGAGAGCGAGCGATGTATACCTACGCTGCTCCTCGGAAAAGTGACGTAGGTATACGTCGCTCGCTCTCAGGAGGCCAGGGGGCGAGCGAGCGCCGCCGCCGGCGCGCTCCCGCCCCCGCTTATCAGCAGGGAAGCCGATGCGTGTGTCAGGCGGCTCCAATTTCTCAACAAAATAAAGCATGAAGACATGGATGGATTGGGGAGTTTACTTTGAATATTAAAAATTAGTTAATTAGCATTTTTGGCTTGTGTGGCTCAGATGCAGTGAAGATTCACTTTAACCTTGGGATATAGGGTAGAGGGTTGCATTGGGTTTGGGCTCCCACGGGACCCAACGCAAATCTCGCGGGAGCGGCGGTTTTACCTATGCTGCGGGCAGGAGTGGGCGGTCACCAAATTTTGCGGGAGACCCGCGGGGGAACGGTGCGATTTGGTGTACTGTATTTTGCGGCGTATAAGATGGAGTGGAACACAAACCTCTCGGGTGCAGGTGGGAGTGGAACACAAACATTGCGGGTGAGGGCGGGAGTGGAACACAAACATTGCGGGTGAGGGCGGGAGTGGAACACAAACATCGCGGGTGCGGGCAGTCCTGATCATACATTTAGTGGGTGCAGGCGGGTGCGGGTTTAATAAAACAGTCCCGCGCAAGGCTCTAATATAGGGAATAAATGTGGTCTAAGGCAGTGCAATTCCTCTTGTGATAGTCATGTGTAGACTGTCAACAGCTACTCTTCAGTCCATTGAGCCTGATAACCTCCCACCCACTACAGTTATGGCCTAAAAGTGGAACTAAACTGTGACTGAGCACCGCAAACTGAAAACGCTTTTGAATTATTTTCTTTTTTTTTTTTTTTTATTCTTTTATTGAGATTTTAAAAATGGTTACAAAACAGCAGTATAAAAGGACTGCAGATAAAACAATAAAAAAACATAAAATAAAAATAAATTTCAAAATCAACCTTGTCTACTACATGCCAACTGCAGGAATGTCAGGAATGTGGGTCTGTGTGAATTAATTTTTAATATTGAAAGCAAACTCGCCCATCCATCCATGTCTCCATGCTTTACTTCCATTAAGAAATCACTTTGAAAAACTTAGTATTCCTAGCTGCAGCCATCTTGGGTAAGGGCAGATGATTAATGTAATATGAATAAAGCCGGCACACGAAAAAGCTTCTTCCAAGTAAAATTCTTTATTCCAACATGGATAGCGGTGACAACATGACACATTTTGACGCGTTTCGGCTTTACGCCTTCCTCATAGCATGCCATGAGGAAGGCATAAAGCCTAAACGCATCAGCATTTGTCATGTTGTCACTGCTATCCATGTTGGAATAAATAATTTTACTTGGAAGAAGCCTTTTCGTGTGCCGGCTTTATTCATATAGCATTTGGTTTGGACGTTTAGCCTGAGCACCGACACTTAGCTCTTTATCTTCCCACAGTGCGGTGGAGCTAGGGTGAGTTGTTGTTTATGCAGATGACTAATGTAGCATTTGCTTCCTGGGATCCATCTGCCCTTAGTTCAGGCATGCAGGCAGGGGAGTGTGCTTAGCTGAGAAAGCCCCTCCTCCTCCCATTCATATAAAAGAAACAAAAATGCCCATGAAAACTCCTGGAATGTATGACATCATTTTGGCTTAGGCCAGAAATCAGGAAGCAACTGAACAAATGTAAAAATAAAGTTTAAAAAAAAGGAAATATAATATACCTTCTTCCTATTCATTCACTAAGGCTAGCAGCGTAAGGATTAAAAATGCCTTATGTTATTTGAGAGAGTTTAGTTCTGAATTAAATTAATAGGACACTGTTGCTTTTTTATTCTTTAAAAAAAAATGAAAATAAAAAGCTGATTGTCAATCTAAAGGAGTTTGTACAATCAGATTGCAGGGCCATCTTTAATATCAATTGGACCCTGGGCAAACAATTTCTTGGGCCCTCCCAAATCCACTTATCAACTATTTGCGGGCAATTTTAGGTTCAAAGGGCAGCTAATTTGGGCCCCACAGCAATGACTGGGCCCGGGGCAGCTGCCCCTTTTGCCCTGCATTAAAGACAGCCCTGTCAGATTGTATAGTGTATATTCAGCAACAGACCCATGGCCCACAAGTGGTGGCAAATCATCAGAATTACTAATAGGAGCTCTCCCCTTCCCCGTATAATGTTGCCAGGCAAGGAGCAGCCAGGAGTGACATCTCCTATTGGTTCAGCCAAGAATGGAGCACCGAAGGAACAAGTGAATGTGATCTTGTTGCTGGTGAGTTGCCACCAGTGATAGCCATTATAGAATTGTTTTGTGGAAGCAGCCCTGAGCTTTTATTTGTAGGGTAGGAGGTATGTACTAAAAGTTGTTTATCCTTAGCTGACTTTATTGCTTTTGTGCTTGCTAAACCTAATCCAATTAAAACTGAACTAAAGACAGATATAAAAAAAAAAAACCTAATTAAATCCAGTTCAGTATTTATTAAAAATAATTAAATTTATTTTTTTTAAATGTAGCTGGAGTAAGGACCTAATATTATAACTTTATATTAGCTTCCAAATTTCCTCTTCATTGCTCAGATTGGTAGTACGAGGATCAGCATTGTGAACAAATCAGGGCTCTTTTGCTTTGTACACTGTCAGTCTAACGTTGTGAAGATGCTTACAGGTTAGGAGAGCTCAGGGGTGACCCCCTTACTCTTAAATTCTGTGGAGGTTGGGGAACCTGTCTGGCAAGGCTGCTCAGATCAAGGCCAGGTAAACAGAATTGCATCCATTCATGTTTATATTAGTTAATAGACAGCAGGGTGATTTTTACCTTTTTTTATTTATAAGATATTTTTGTGTAAAAAAGAAAAAAACGTACTTATAGCACAGGTTTACTTTAAGTGTTTGTTACCCTAAAAAAAAAAAAAAAAATAGATCCTGTTCCCTTAAAGCATGTTACACAGCACAGTGCCTAATTTGGCCCCCTGTATCACCTAAAAAAACCTGGCTGATCCTGCCTGGTTTTTCCCTCCACCCTGTAAACTGACCACGATTTATCACGGCTGGTGAGCCCAGACACCGTGGTCAGTTTACGTGCCTCTGTCATCTGCAGCCCTGCTCTGTCCTTCTCTGTCCTCCTCTCCCTCCCTGCATGTCTGCTCGTGACAGTGCCCACCCCTTCCCCTCCTGCTGCTTTGACAACTTGAATATATTCATGCCATCCCCTCTGTTATATAACAATATGTGTCTTAGTGTCTGATATATATAAAAGAAATGCAGATTATATCATATATAAGAGCGTCTCCCAATGCTCACAGAATGCTTCACAGTTTTACCAAATGTTGCCTAAAGTAGTTGTTAAGCCACTTTAACCTATTTATACCATTCCCTCTGTTATATAACAATATGTGTCCCAGTGTCTTATCTGTATTAAAAAAATGCAGATTATACCTTATATCAGCACGTCTCCCAATGCTCACGTGACTCCTCGGCTCTCTCTCCTCCCCGGCTGACATCAGTGGGAGTGCTCGGCCCCGCCCGCTATAGCTGCCAGCTGGCGAGAGGGGAGAGCCGAAGAGTCAGGTGAGTGCCAGGAGACGCTCTGATATAAGGTATAATCTGCATTTTTTTAAATATAGATAAGACACTGGGACACATATTGTTATGTAACAGAGGGAATGGTATGAATAGGTTAAACTGGCTTAACAACCACTTTAGGCAACATTTGGTAAAACTGTGAAGCATTCCGTGAGTGAATGATTAATGTTTTTTTATGTACTTTTTTTACTTTCAAATTTGGAAACTAGCTGCTCCACACCCCCATCATGACCATGGAAAGTGTGGACACCTCAAAGAAGGAAATTTCACAGGTGGTGAAATAACAGGTGATTTAAAGAAAATAATCACTAATATCTATTAAACAACAACATTAAAGTTATTGTAAAAAAAAATTTTTTTTAAAAATAAACAGGTTTATACTTGTCTGCTCTGTGCAATGGAACTGCATAGAGTGGCCCTGAACCTCCTCTTCTTGGGTCCCCCGTCTGCTCCCTGGCTCCTCCTTCTCTCCAGCGGCTTTCTATGGTTGCACTGGTGCAGGCTCCCTCCTGAGCTTCGCTGTTTTTCTCTATAGACACAGATAGCAGGACTTTGCCCTGTCCCCCGCTCCTTCGTCACTGGCTTTGATTGACAGCAGAGGGAGATATTGACTCCCATTACCTCACCAAAGCCTGTGAGACCACAGGACGTGAGGGGATGAGAAGAACTGCGAACATACACAGCACTGGATAGAATGGGGGCTCATGTAAGAAAAGGGGGGATGAGGGGGGGATACTGATGCCTACATATTTTTTACCTTAATGCATGGAATGCATTAGGGTAAAAAAATATTTAGACTTTATAACCACTTTAAGTCAGTTTCAGTATTTATCAAACTGCAGTCTTCATGGTGAGCCTGCCTCCTTGTTTAAGCAATTCTTATTATAGGGTGACAACACTGGGGTTGATTTATTAAAGGCAAATATATTGAGCACTCTGCAATTGCAAAGGATACCCAATCATATGCAAGGAAAATAAAAGCAGCATTGTTTTCTTGCACATGACTCATGACTGGATGATGGATGTCAGCAGGGATTTCCTTCATTTACTAAGCTCTGGAGCAACTCCACTTGCAGAGTGCACAGTCTACTTGCTTTTAGTAAATTAAAGCGGAGTTCCACCTAAAAGTGGAATTTCCGCTCATTTGCTTCCTACCCCCCTCCGGTGCCACATTTGGCACCTTTCAGGGGGGAGGGGGGAACGGGTATCTATTTTTGACAGATACCCTTCCCCACTTCCAGAATACAGCACCGCAGCGCCGTCCCTCAGAAGTTTGGCCCCCTCCTCCTTCCCCCACCGCCGAGCCAATCCGAATGTGCAGCGCTCTTCTCGCATGCGCGATAGGGACCCGCCCCTGAAGCCGCAAGGCTTCACTGACGGGTTCCCTTACCGGCAATGGCAGCGACAGCACCTGACAGCCCGATGGAAACATCGGCTGTGGTGCCGACATCGCTGGACTCCAGGACAGGTAAGTGTCCTAATATTAAAAGTCAGCAGCTACAGTATGTGTACAGTATGTGTAGCTGCTGACTTTCACTTTTTGGAGGGGGGTGCGGAACTCCGCTTTAACCCTGCTGTGTCCCTGTCTCCCAATGGATCTACTGCATTGTCATCATGTCACACAGGCTTCTGATGGAGATGCAGCCATCGGTGGAGTGTTTTTTAGGCAAGATGTGGCTGCAAAGAGACTGCAATAGAATCTACAGCACAGAGAAGCAATAGAGTATGAAAAGCAGGGGAAACTGTATATATATATATATATATATATATATATATATATATATATATATATTTTTTTTTTTTTTTAATAAAACATTAAACAGTGCATTTGTTTAGGTGCTTTGGCAAATAAAGTGTTCTTCTGTTAGGGTTTACATTGACTTTTAAGAGATTTTCAACTTATAGAACAAAAAGTGAAAAACCTCTTGACTTGCTGCCTCCCACTGCTGATTGGCAGTAATGTTTTTGACAAATCCGGGACCAATCAGCTGTTTTAACAGGGCTGCCACATGGGATCCCTCAGGTAGCAGAATCTAAGGGCTAGTTGGCATTCTACCAGGCATCGCCCCCATGTCACAACTCCTAGGTTCCCTCTGCTCTGATATGTGGTTGAGCACAAGAGCAATCTTAGGGGCAGCAGTGTAAATGGACAGTGCTATATGGAGGGATTAGGACAGCAGAGTACAATGGAGCAGGTTGGAACTCAAATCTGGAGCAAATCGTGGATGAAAGATGCACAGCTCTGGGGTCAACAATACTGGCAGAGCCAGCACCAGGACACCAAGGATCTTTTTGTCTGTAAGGATGGCATTCTGAACACAATGTGTTGCATTGACCGCCCATGGAAGGAGTATTCTTCCCAAAGACCACAACGTAAGAAGCATTCTTCCCACTAACCACCAATGTAGGGGGCATTCTTCCCACTGACCCAGAATAGGTTTAGGCAGGGTTCCTTTAAGACCTGAAAATGGGATTTTTGACTTACCGTAAAATCCATTTCTCTGATGAGCATTGACAGACACAGCTCCTGGTCTTCATAATCGTATGGGTTATACTGTCACCTACAGGAGTAGGACAATAGGCAGAAAAATAATCTGTCTATGCCTATGGGCAGTCCCAGGGGGTATACTTCCTCTCTCTGCGATAGGTACTCAGTTTAGTTACAAGCAGTGTCAGAAGAATTACAACTCCACAGAGAGGTGGGTGCTGTGTCCGTCAATGAACATCAGAGAAATGGATTTTACGGTAAGTCACAAATCCAATTTTCTCTTTCATTCATTGACGGACACAGCTCCATAACCATTGGGACATCCCAAAGCAGTGTTAAGCATGAGGGGTTGGAACATCAAAAAAATTCCCAAGGCTAAACAGTAGCCAACCAGGCAACAGGAGCTCAACCAAAACAATTGGAGCCCATCTGAAAAAGAAACAGTACACCCTCAAAGAGGATCAGGTCCTCTCAACAGCAGCCTGCAAAACCTTGCGGCCAAAAGAAGCATCTGCAGATGCCAACACATCCACTTTATAAAACTTTGTGAAAGTGTGCACAGAGGACCAGGTGGCCGCCTTGCAAACCTGCATCACTGATGCCTGATGACGGAAGGCCCAGGAGGCACTAAGCGTCCGAGTAGAGTGCGCCTTGACAAGGAAAGGAGGAACCTGACCCCTGATTGAAAAGCCCTGAATAATTGTCTGTCTGATCCATCTAGAAATGGTTGCGGAGGAAGCGGACAGCCCTTTCTGAGGCCCATCTGTGAGCACAAATAGTGAGTCTGACTTCCTAAAAGCCTCTGTAGCTGCCAAGTACACCCTAATTGCCTGGACCACATCCAAGGCATGCAAGGCAATTTCCTTTGATAGTGTAGCCCTGGGGCACAGGGAAGGAAACACAATGTCTTCATTCAAATGAAAATCAGAGAAAACCTTAGGGAGGAAAGATGGACAGGGGCGAAGAACCACCTTATCACTGTGAATCACCAGGTAAGGTGAACAACAGGATAACCTTGCCAGTTCCGACACACTGCAAGCAGAGGTAATAGCCACTAAAAAAGCACCAAATTGAGGTCCCAAAGCGGAAACGGAGACCGCACTGGAGGAACCAAATGTGGGACATCCTCAATGCACCAGGGAGTGTGTGGACAAGGGTCGTTCGTTGGAAGAGGACCTCCAAAGCCGACACCTGGCCCTTGATGGTACTCAAGACTAATTTTCCACGTGGGAATATGTACAGTGGAGATGGCTGGAATGAACCGTTCTACCCACCTTAAAATGCCGGCTACCTCCAGACACTTCATGTGCCCCCCTGGTAATTGACATAAGCCATGGCTGTGGCATTGTCTGATTGAATGCACACTTGACATCCCTGAAGACGATTCGTCCAATGTTCCAGACATAGTCTGATCGCTTGGAGTTCCAATACATTGATCGAAAGTCTGGACTCTTCCAGTGTCCAGATGCCCTGAGCAGAATGTTTGCCAAGGACGCCTCCGCAGCCGGACAGGCTGGCATAACTATCCATTACAAGGGGAGGAATGATTTTCCCAGACGTAGTGCCGGAGAATGAAGCCACCATATTAGGCACTCCTTCGTTCCCTGGCTCAGCCGGATCTGATTGTCCAGAGACTGCGAGGTCTTGTCCCATTTGGCCAGAAACTCCCTTTGCAAGGACCTCATATGGAACTGTGCAAAGTGTAACCACTTGAAAGGTAGACACCATCAGGCCAAGCACCTGCATGCAAGTCCGGAGGGATGACCATCTGCTGGACAGCAGGAGACTAATTGCAGCCTGCAATTTCTGGAGTTTGTCCAGAGGAAGGAGCACTCTTACCAAGGCCGAGTCCAGAGTTAGAGCCAGATAGTCCAGCTTGTGGACAGAACCAGAGCAGATTTCTGAAAATTCAGAATCCAGCTGAACTCCCACAGAGTTCGTATGGTGATTTCCAGGTTGTCCACCAGAGCAGTAGAAGACTTCACTCGCAGAAGGAGGTCGTCCAAGTAGCCCAGTACCGCCATCCCCCGTTGGGGTAACAAAGCTAGCACCAGGGCTAACACTTTTGTGAATACCCGAGGAGATGAGGCGAGACCAAGGGTAATGCCACAAACTGATAATGCTCCTCTCCAGCGGCAAAGCGGAGGAAGCGCTGGTGATCGGCACATATTGGAATGTGAAGGTGCGCATCCTTGATGTCAATAGAGGCAAGAAAATCCCCCTGACGCAAGGATGCCACCACCGTACGAATAGACTCCATTCTGAACTTCTGCAAAGCACAAAGCAGACCTTCACAAAGCAATTCAGCGCCTTGAGGTCCAGGATTGGACACACCTTGTTTTCCTTCCTGGGAACTGTAAACAGGTTTGAGTAAAAACCCTGAAAACATTCTGAAGTCGGAACCAGGACAATCACTCCTTGAAGCAGCAGATCTTGTACCGCCCCAAAACAGACCCTGGAAGTTGTCCGGGGACAGGCGCAAGTTGGAAGGAAGGAACCTTGCCGGGGGACAAGAGCGAAACTCGATCTTGTAGCCGGATGGAATTACTTTGTGGACCCACTTGTCTTCTACCAGGGAAGTCCATGGGTCTGGGAACCAGCGAAGACGTCCCCCCCAACCCCGATACAGGTGAGGGCTGAAGGAGCCTTGTCTGCGGGTCTGGAGAAGCCCGCTCTTGGCTTGCCAGACAAAGTTCGTTTGGATCCTCATGAGGAGGCCCTGAAAGGCTATGAGCCCTCGTCAGTCGACCCTGAGGGACAAAAAAACTGAGCACCTATAGCAGAGAGATGGAGTATACCCCCTGAGACTGCCCATAGACATAGCCAGATTATTTTTCAGCCTAGTGTCCTATAGTGCCCCCCTAGTGTAGGGGGCAGTATAACCCAATGGTTATGATGATCAGGAGCTGTGTCTGTCAATGAACGAAAGAGGAAATTATTTTAGGGTTTTCCACTGGGGGTAAAAGGTTAAGAAAGGCTGAGATAGACCATGCCTGCATATATATGCTGATATGGACACTTGCAGTCTTTATCGATATCCCATCTGACAGCATGACAACGCAGGAGCACAATCGGGAGACAGGGACGACGCATTGGAACCCTCAAGCAGGAAGTGCCTAAACCAAGACCTTTATGGCAGGACAACCAAATATTCTTTAATGAAAGCAGCGGACTTAATGAGACTGAAAAAACAGAATTTTTGTAAAATCTTACCGTAAAATTCCTTTCTCTGAGTCCTCCAACAGTTGCCGCCCATTCACTTATGGGGTATTGACTTCATCTCCACAGGAGTTTCTAGGCATAAGACTTGTAAAAGAACAATAAATCTACATAGTCACACCCATGGGGGCTGTCCTTCTAGTCCAATACCCCCCTGCAATAGCCATCCCAAATCAGCAGTGAAAGTGTATAAAAAAGACCCCAAAAAGAGGGACGGGGGCGGCGACTGTCGGAGGACTCAGAGAAAGGAATTTTACGGTAAGATTTTCGAAAAATTCAGTTTTCTATTACGTCCTCCGACAGTCGCCGCCCATTCACACAGTCTTCACTTATGGGGGATGTCCCAAAGCAGTGTAGACATGAGGGGTGGGCAACGCAACCGCCAGAAAAGCAACGCAGTCTCCTGAAGCTAGGCAGAAGACAAACTGATTTGGGATGGCTATTGCAGGGAGGTATTGGACTAGAAGGACAGCCCCCATGGGTGTGACTATGTAGATTTATTGTTCTTTTACAAGTCTTATGCCTAGAAACTCCTGTAAAGATGAAGTCAATACCCCATAAGTGAAGACTGTGTGAATGGGCGGCGACTGTCGGAGGACGTAAGAGAAATTACTTTTAACATTAAATTTCCATGGCAAATCTTATTTGAGATTTTAGTGATTGGGCTTACATCCATTCACGTTTCTAAAATACATAAAATTAAGTAAAACATCTTAAGATTTCCTGTTAAATGACTGTACCATCAAGCTCACACATTGCTGTCCAAGAATTTCATGCCGGGGGCCAAATCCTATTAAAACGTAATGATGTAATGCAGCAAGCAATGGTGGTTATGAGGGAAGATTAAGCCACAAGAAAGCTGTTAGTTGACAGCCTTCATTTAGTGTGAATGACAATATGCCAAAACAAGAAAACATGCTGCATTAAAGAGGGGGGACCAATAATCCAACACGTCTAGAAGATCTTTCATCCAGGGTAACTCACAAAGACAGTGGAGAACAACTGTGTGGGTTGTGGACAAGTAAATATTAAAGGATAACTCTACCCTAAAACTAAAATCCCTGCATCTATGAATCGCCACATTCTAACACTAAACTATCTAGCCCTGTAAAGAAGAAATCAGTATACTTATATTTTTTGAAGCCGATCCGACCCTATCTCCAGCGGCAGAAGCTCTGCAGAGGACACAGCCCACGACGGCTGTGTAATGAATGGGATGTGACGTCACCCATAGACGTACTACGGGGCTTCCGTTGTCGGCTGTGTCCTCTGCACCCGCCTCCACAGCGAAGCCGCAGCTGACAGCTCAGCGTGGTATCGGGTCAGATTGGCTTCAAAACAAGTAATTATACCGATTTTTTTCTTTACAGGGCTGGATAGGTTAATGTTAGATCGTGGAAATCTATAGATGCAGGGGTTTTAGTGTTAGGGTGGACTTATCCTTTAACCCATTTCATAGCGGAGATGCCTTTTGATTCTGAGATTTAAAATAGTGGCAGAGTCACTTTAAAGGCAAACTGTCACAATAGAAACATGGGGGCTACTATTGCTGTCTTATCCTTCTGAAAATGTTTGTTGCCTGACCCCCTAAATTTAGTTATAATGCAGATAAAGGCTTCTGACTTTTCTCCAACTTCACCTTGTTTCTTTTGGGTCAGTGACCATGGGCGTCCGCAAGGGGGGCAAGTGCCCCCCCCCCCTGGAAATTTTCTGGCCTGATCTAAGAGGGGAATCTATGGGGACCCTGCTCTAAAGGGGAATCTATGGGGGACCCTGATCTAAAGGGGAATCTATGGGGGACCCTGATCTAAAGAAGAATCTATGGGGGACCCTGGCCTGCTCTAAAAGGGGATCTTTGGGGACCCTGCTCTAAAGGGGATCTATGGGGGACTCTGTACTGGCCTAATCTAAAGGGGGATCTAGGGGCACCCTGGCCTGATCTAAAGGGGGATCTATGGGGACCCTAACCTGCTCTAAAGGGGATCTATGGGGATCCTGGCCTGCTCTAAAGGGGGAGGGGGGTCATATTGTCTATATATATATATGTATATTTTTTTTTTTTTTTTTTTGCAGGGAGAGCCTGGAGTACCTGGTGGTGCAGGGAAACCTGGTAGCATGGGGAATATAGGTGAAAATGTAAGACTAAAGAGGGATCTATGGGGACCCTAGCTTGCTCTAAAGGGGAATCTATGGGGGACCCTGGCCTGGCCTGCTCTACAGGGGGATCTTTGGGGACCCTGCTCTAAAGGGGATCTATGGGGGACCCTGTTCTGACCTGATCTAAAGGGGGGTCTATGGGGACCCTGGCCTGCTCTAAAGGGGATCTATGGGGATCCTGGCCTGCTCTAAAGGGGTAGGGGGTCATATTGTCTAAATATATATATATATATATATATATATATATATATATATATATATATATATTCTTTGCAGGGAGAGCCTGGAGTACCTGGTGGTGCAGGAAAACCTTGTAGCATGGGGAATATAGGTGAAAAGGTATGATTAAAGAGGGATCTATGGGGACCCTAGCCTGCTCTAAAGGAGGATCTCTGGGGGGACCCTGGCCTGGGATGCTCTAAAGGGGGATCTATGGGAACCCTGCTCTAAAGGGGATCTATGGGGGACCCTGGCCTGACCTGCTCTAAAATGGAATCTATGGGGGCGAAAAGGGGAGAAGCATGGGTGACCTTAAAATGATGCCCCCCCCCGAAAAAAGTTCTGCGGACGCCCATGTCAGTGACTCATTAAATATTAAAACCAGTGGATCAGAATGAAAGACAGCTAGTAGTTTCAAGAGGTCAGCAATAGCATCCAATGTTTCTTGTATGACCTATAATTTAGTACAATCTTACCATGAGTGTTAACAATTTTATATTGAGTTTGGAAACACGCAAGTATATGGGTACAGCCATGTATGCTCATCCTGCCTGGCAGTAGCTCACAGTAGCTGTGCTCCACTTCTTTTCCATCTAACTTCATGTCTATGGGTCAGGCCTGGCCAGGCCGACAACAGATTCTGTAAGGGTTGTTCAACACCCATTAGGTGCGCATCAAATTCCCAGATATACTGATAACCCCTACAAGGAGCATGTACAGTATACTCCTGTATATGATACGATAATTACAGCCAGGTAAAATTAAGACTTTTAAAGTCATGCCAAGTACCATGCCAGGATACCGTAAAAGTGATCATGCAGCTTTGAAGTATCACTTTTACATAAAAGCTAAGAGCGGGTTGATAAAAAAATAAGAAAATACCAAGCTCACGGTTGCAGCAGTCATGTTGGAACAGGAAGGGGCCATCCCCAAACTGTTCCCACAAAGTTGGGAGCATTAAATTGTCCAAAATGTCTTGGTATGCTGATGCCTTAGGAATTCCCTTCAATGGAACTAAGGG
The DNA here is from genome assembly GCF_965119305.1 of Pelophylax lessonae. Taxonomy (NCBI): domain Eukaryota; kingdom Metazoa; phylum Chordata; class Amphibia; order Anura; family Ranidae; genus Pelophylax; species Pelophylax lessonae. Next base: position 212,416,224 of record NC_138778.1, read on the forward strand.
GACAAACCCAACCCCTGAAAAACAACCCCCCCCACCATAATCCCCCCTCCACCAAATGATTTGGACCAGTGCACAAAGCAAGATTCATAAAGACATGGATGAGCGAGATTGGAGTGGAGAAACTTGACTGGCCTGCACAGAGTCCTGACCTAAACCCAATAGTACATCTTTGCAATGAATTAGAGCGGAGACTGCGAGTCAGGCCTTCTCGTCCAACATCAGTGTCTGACCTCACAAATGCACTTCTGGAAGAATGGTCAAACATTTCCATAGACACACTCCTAAACCTTTTGGACAGCCTTCCCAGAAGAGTTGAAGCTGTTATAGCTGCAAAGGGTGGGCCAACTCAATATTGAACCCTACGGACTAAGACTGGGATGCCATTAAAGTTCATGTGTTTGTAAAGGCAGGCGTCCCATTATGTGTGTCATTTTTTTTTTTGTTTATTCTTTTAAACTGATTTTAATTAAGAAAATGTGCAAATCACATCTGTAACATATATAACATATCTTTTTTTTTTTTCTTCCATCAGTTCATCCCTCACAGTTATTACCTTTTGTTCCACCAGCCCCATCCTAATAAATTGCAAGCTCACAGGAGCAGGGTCCTCCAAACCCTTCTTATATTGAACCGTATTGTTGCTGTATTGTCTCCCAGGGGAGGACTGGCCTAGGGGGCAGGGGGGCAATTGCTCCCCCCCCCCACCCGGGCTGCTTTAATGCCCCCATAAAAAGGCTGCACTGCTTCTGCCACAGACATGCCTAAAGGATTCCTGGTGAAGAGAAGTAAATAGTCCACAGACAGGAAAAAAAGTGCAGCCCCCCCCAGCATTGATGGTGTAAACTGTGTCTGAACAGAGGCCGGTTCCATGCCCCACTGGAGACTTTCCTCCCCCAGCCAGCCCTGACCCAGCTCCCCCCAACTGCCCCCTGCTGGCCAGGTGGAGAACCTGGATTTGATCAGTAGAGAGTATCTGGAGCGGAGCTTCAGTCTGGAATGGGGGTCAGGAGGAGGCCGGGAAGAGGGAGAGTCGCTGCACCATGGGCCTCTGCTTTGTACTTGCCCCCTGGGCCAAAATTTGCCAGTCAGCCTCTCTTGTCTTCCTTTATATTGTAAAGCACTGTGCAAACTGTTGGCGCTATATAAACCCTATGTAATATAATTTTCTATTAATATTAAATAAATACAAGAAAATACATAGCTTTAAAGGCCCTAAGTCCCGGTTCACACTGGGGCAACTTAGCCGCCTGACAAGTCGCGCTCCATTCAGTGCAATGGAACCGTTCTAATCGGAGCAACTCAAGTCGCTCCGACTTAGAAAAAGGTTCCTGCACTACTTTGGGGGCGACTTGCATTGACTTCTATTAGAGAAGTCGTAGGCAAGCCCCGTCGAAGTCACGCTGCACGGGGCTGCTTCAGAGCCGGGGCCACTTTGAAGCTGCCCCAGTGTGAACCCAGACTCAACCTCCAATATTTTTCTTCTAAACCAGGAAAATAACGACAGCTTACTGCTGGACCTTCTTCTATTTTTGTTGAATGTTGGAAAGACACTACTCCTGCACTACTTTGGGGGCGACTTGCATTGACTTCTATTAGAGAAGTCGTAGGCAAGCCCCGTCAAAGTCGTGCTGCACGGGGCTGCTTTAGAGCCGGGGGCAACTTTGAAGCCGCCCCAGTGTGAACCCAGGCTTAACCTCCAATATTTTTCTTCTAAACCAGGAAAGTAACGAAAGCTCACTGCTGGACCTTCTTCTATTTTTTGTTGATTGTCGGAAAGACACTACTCCTGCACTACTTTGGGGACGACTTGCATTGACTTCTATTAGAGAAGTCGTAGGCAAGCCCCGTCGAAGTCGCGCTGCACGGGGCGGCTTCAGAGCCGGGGGCGACTTTGAAGCCCCCCCCCCCCAGTGTGAACCCAGGCTTAACCTCCAATATTTTTCTTCTAAACCAGGAAAGTAACGACAGCTCACTGCTGGACCTTCTTCTATTTTTTTGTTGAACGTCGGAAAGACAAATGAAAAACCAAAGGGGGCTGTATAGCATTGGGATTGAGAACTGATTAAAAAAGAAAGCTACAGTGAAATAGCTTGTACGTTTTCAACGCCTTAATCCTGCTTCATTTGTCTATTTTATATATACAGACTACTCAGTATATTATACATAGGAGCAATATAGGTAAATAACATAAGAAGGGAATGGTGCAGTTACCTGGAGTGATGTTTCGGAGTCTCAGCGAGGTGCAGTGACCTGGTCCTTGGAGTCTCAGCGAGACGCAGTGACCTGGTCCTTGGTGTTGTTGATCTGATATAGAGAGGGACATAGCTGTGCTCAGTGCACAATGCTGTGGGAGGAGAGAGTATCCTTTACAGTCCGGAGTTGCGTTATTGCCACCAGACACACCTGTCACTGTTGGATCTCACTCCTCGGATACGTCCCATTCTTAAAGCTGAAGAATTTAAAGAAACACAGCAAATCCCATATGACCCTTCTTCCCGAACTCCCTACAGTCCTCTGTTGCTGGCTCTTATCAGGCTGGCATCTCATCTTATGAGGCTGGCATCTTATCTTATCTTATTATCTTATCTTATTACCTTATCTTATCTTATCATATTATCTTATCTTATCAGGCTGGCATCTCATCCTCAGCTCCCTATGCCCATAGAGCGTGCCCAAGTAGGGCACCAAGAGTTAATGCCACGGGCTGGGACACAGAATCCTATCTCCCCCCACCCCACCCCCCCTGGCTTGTGCCCCTGCACTGGGATTACTGGGACAAATTTCAGCAGCTGGGTTGGGTCATTAGCAGCTATCAGTCACCGGAGTTTCCTGCCCAGGTTGGGCTTTGACAGGCAGGGATCGGGATGTAAAGATGATCCGCTCCCTTGTTCTTGATCAAGATGTGAACGGATCGATGAGGCTGCTAATCCAGGATCGGACCACTTGCTGTTCTTGAGAAATTATAAATCATGCTTTTGCCGGAGAGTTCATCAACAAATAAAGACTTTGGGCACCAAAAAGTCTTAACTTTTTTATTTTTATTTGTTTTATTTAGAGCTGATGATCATAGCAGGTATCATTTCTTTATCTTTCCAGGAGAGGTTACGGAACGAAAGGACAACATTTTATCAGTAGCTACAAAAATGCACAATGGCTCAGAACTTAAATCGACAGCTGCTATGTTCTTATCCAAACAGTGTACAGTAAACCCCCTTCCATCTCTGGGGTTACGTTCCGGACCCACCCGCGAAAAGTGAAAATCCGCTAAATAGAAAAACCCTATTAAAATACACTGTAGGCATGTTTTTTTTACGGTCACTGTACGTGTAAAAGCATTTTGAGGTCTTTAAACACACTTTAAAAACAATAGAAACTAATTTAAACACATAAAAAATACTGAGAGACAGAGCAAGAGCTATGGAAAACACAAAAATATTTAATTTTTAATAATTTATATAGTAAAATAACATTACAGAAAAAAACACAATATACCGGGACTGCAAAAACTGAACCACGATGGAGCGGGGGTTTACTGTACTCCCAAAATCAGGAAGGCGAAGCACAGCCCTCGCCATTGAGGCAAGTGGAACAAAACTCTCATGCTGGCCATACACTAGCTGAAAAATCGTTCCAAAATCTGTCATTTGGTCCGTTCGTTCATTTTTCGTCCAGTTAATGGGCACAAATAGAAAATCGGTTTTAACTTTTCAGAGCTGAAAAATCGAAGGAACAGTTTGGAAAATTCTGCCGAACGAACGATATACGGCAGCAGGTCGGATCCTTCCTGCGAAACAACGTACCAGTATGTCGCTTCCCAGGACCGCACGTGAGGGCGCGCACCCACGCCCATTCGCCACAGGCGAAGCTGATCTTCGGGTCACCCGCGATCGCTCCCCGTGGAGATAGAACGATGGTCTGCGGTTGTAAAAACGGCACAGCGCTGTTCTGTCAGCAATGAACACAGGGCTCCTGTGTTCCTCTTATTTAGGAACACAGGTCCCTGTGTTCATTCCATAATAAAAACAGAATGGTGTAGCGCTAAATTATGAATGACAAACACTTATACTGAATCAAAGTATGATGTTAACATATACAGTCCAAAAAATGAACACTGAAGTCCATAAAGGAAGGTATTGGCTGAAACAGATTCCCAGGAAAGGAAAAGCTCCAAACAAATGAAGAAAGGTGAAGATCAGGTGTGCCCAGGAGTAGAAATGAATTCACCAGACAATATAGTGAGAGATGGTTCCTTACCAAATAGCTCTTGCCACTAGATTATAGGTGGCTGAACGCTCATATGAAAGAGAGATCCTCCAATGTAGTGGAATGGCCAGGCAGGAGCATAGGTCACTCTCTCCGGGGACAACCAATCATTGGTCACAGGGATATCCAGTGTATAACCATGGAAATAAAAAGGGGAAACACTCCCATAGCGCATTACCAATGTATAACTTTAATAAATAAAAAGGGATGCACTCACATGTAAAAACTTTGTATGTCAGCGGAACAAACAATGACATGCAGCCGCAGCGTTCCTGCAGTACATTCCTCCTTGGATCATGGGTCACCTGGCAGTATGGTGGAGAGCTAACGCTGATGATCCATCCAAACACCAGGGACCAATACGAACTCTCGCGCCGTCAGGATAAACCACTACATGTTTCGTGATAACTCACGTCCTCTGGGGGTTGGTCCTAGGAGAGTTCGTATTGGTCCCTGGTGTTTGGATGGATCATCAGCGTTAGCTCTCCACCATACTGCCGGGTGACCCATGATCCGAGGAGGAATATTCTGCAGGAACGCTGCGGCTGCATGTCATTGTTTGTTCCGCTGACATACAAAGTTTTTACATGTGAGTGCATCCCTTTCTATTTATTAACCACTTAAGCCCCGGAGGATTTGGCTGCTTAAAGACCAGGGGGTATTTTGCGATTCGGCACTGCGTGACTTTAACGGACAATTGCGCGGTCGTGCGACGCTGTACTCAAACGAATTTGACGTCCTTTTTTTCCCACAAACAGAGCTTTCTTTTGGCGGTATTTGATCACCTGTGTGATTTTTTGATCATGCGCTATAAACGAAAAAAGAGCGACAATTTTGCAAAAATAACAATATTTTTCACATTTTTTTATATGAAATTCCCCCCCAAAAAAATGTAAAAATCAAAATTTTTTAACATTTTTGGCCAATTTGTTTTATGCTACATATGTTTGGTAAAAAAAATCGCAAAAAGCGTATTTTGATGGGTTTGCGCAAAAGTTATCGCGTTTACTAACAAAGGGAAAGATTTTTGTCATTTTTGTTGTTTTTTTTTTTTAACTCGTAATGGCGGCGATCTGCGATTTTTTTTGCGGTACTGCGACATTGCGGCGGACAGATCGGACCCTTGACTGACATTTTTGACACTTTTGGGGTTACCAGTGAAATTTCTACAGTAATCAGTGCTATATATATGCACTGTTACTGTAAAATTACACTGGCAGTGAAGGGGTTAACTTTTTTTGAGAGGGAGGGGCTATGTGTGTCCCTAGGGGCGTGATTCTAACTGTGATTGGCTGTGGCTTGAGATGTATGAACAGTGATCAACGGTTCTACATAGTAGAACCGTATGATCATCATTCATACACCGGGGAGAATGATATGACTTTTTCCCTCTGCAGCGGCGATCGCGAGTGACCGGCGGACGATCGGGTCCGCCGGTCACACGCGCGGGGGGGGTCCGTGACCACTCGGGAGCGGGAGCGCCCCTCCGAGGGCGCGGGCTCGCTCCCTAGACCCTCACAGGCTAGCGACGTAGCCCTACTTCACTCTGCCTGTGAGGGGCTGACCGCCGCAGTAAATAGTCGTGCGGCGGTCGGCAAGTGGTTAAAACCACTTTTGGTTGTGTTGTTAATCTGTTAATCTTTATGCTGCTAGCATTAGTAAACAGATAGGAAGGTAAATTTACCTGTTAAAGGCCCCTTTCACACTGGCTGTCCGATCAGTTTTTCAGGCTGACCCGATCAGACATTGCATTGTCCTCTATGGAGCGGCGAATGTCAGCAGAGCAAACATGTCCGCTGACATCTGCCTCCATCCGATCCAATACTGTCCGCCAAAAACAGACGCATAGTGGTCCTATTTTCCATCCGTCTGTAAGATTCTGGTACCTCCGGTACCCTTAATCACCACTTTCTCTATAATGCGTCCCACCTTTCTCTTCAGGTGGTACGCATATACCTTTAAGAACGATGATGTCACTGCTGAGCGCCGCAGAGCGGCTATTTCAACCGCCGGCGGTCTCACTCACATTGTTCGTTCAACCTGCCTTGTTATCCACATGCTTTCAAGCCTGTCTCTCGATCGGAACCTCCAGCCATTCCCTTTACCTGGAGCAGACCGGAACCTCGCTACTGATCCCTGTATCTCGCTACCGGATCATTCCTTATCTACTGGACCTCTCTAAACTACTAACATTACAAGTGATAAGTACCCCGCAGGGGAACCCTCCATAACCTTATTGCACTATCTACCTATGCACATTAAGGACTGTTACTACCTATCTATACTATCCTATCATCTGCACTGTTACATAGATTGCTAGCTCTTCAGCCTACTACCATCTATCATCTGCACTGCTGCATAGATGGCTAGCTCTCCTGTCTACTACTATCTATCCTTGCACTGGGTTAGTCTATCCTGTATTTGTCATCTGCTGTCCTCACCACCTGTTAGCATACTCGATACTAACCTATCTGCATTCCTAAATACCATCTTGAACTCTCCTATACAAAACCTATCAAGTGATTACCATCCTTGTCACTGTTCACACCTGTCCCTTCAGCACATCACCTTCATACTATCATATACATCCTATCACTCCAGGAACATCTCATTGAGTGTGTATATATCTGTATGTTGAAGCTGACAGGCCCACGGTGATGAGTCCTGGAGAGTTGGATCTGGTATTCAACACATCTCTACATGACTACTGAGTGGAGATTTTGCAGCTGCAAATCCAGCCTATAATAAAAACGCAGGAGCGTTACACCGTCCTGGAGATTGGATCAGCTGGAAGCGGACAGGCAGTCTGTTACCATCGGGCTCCATAGAGGAGAGTGTGACTGTATCCATGTCCTCTCAGCATAGCGGAGCGGACACGGACCTGTCATCTGCCTGCTCAGCGGGGATCAGGGGAGAGATCCCGTGTGGAGCAAGCGGATTCCGCATAGCGGAGGCACCCTTGTAAGTGCCGGTTCACACTACCGCGGCACGACTTTGGGGGCGACCTGTGAAGTTGCGTGCACCGCAACTTCGGCGCGACTTGCACGGACTTCATATAATGCATGTCAATGCAAGTTGCTCCGATGTTGCCCCGAAGTAGTACAGGAACTATTTTCTAAGTCGGAGCATCTTGAGTTACTCCTATTAGAACGGGTCCTGTAGCACTGCATGGACCAGTCGCCTGACAAGTCGCGGTAGTGTGAATGGGCACTCAAAGGGACCCTAAACTTAATTTTCTTCAGTTGATTCCTAGTTTCTGTCCTAGGCCAAAATGATACATTTCAGGAGTCTTCAGAAGGAGGGAGAGGCTTTCTCAGCTAAGTACACCCTCCTGCCTGCATGCATGAGCTAAGGGCACATGGATTCCAGGAAGAAAATACTACATGAATCATCTGCTCTAACTCAAGATGACCAGTTAGAAAAGCTGGAGAATGTATTTAAAAGTAATTTCTTAACAAAATAAAGCATGGAGACATGGATGGTTTTGGGAGTTTGCTTTTAAAATAAAATGTGAATTAACCCCTTCTGGACCGCCCCACACATATATACTGTGGCAGAGCAGCCCTCCTGCGTAAAATCACTTGATTTTGTGCAACAGGTCTGGGGCGCATGTGCGTGCTGCCGGCGACCAGCTCCAAATGTGATTGGACACAGCGGGAACCAATCAGCAGGTCTGGTGGACCCAATGTTCGCCAGCACCCGGCGATCATTCAGGAGAGAGGCAGAACAGCGGTCTGTCTATGTAAACAAGGAAGAGGGGAAGATGAAGATGTTGTGTTTCTGCTAAGCAGGAACACGGACCTCTGTCTTCCCCCAGTCAAAGCACCCCCTCCCCCCGCAGTTAGCAAGCACTCCCAGGGAACACATTTAACCCTTTTATCGCCCCTTCTGAGATAGAACGGTGGTCTGCTATTGTAAACACGGCAGACCGTTGTTCTATCAGCAATGAACACAGGGATCCTGTGTTCCTCTTATTTAGGAGCACAGGTCCCTGTGTTGAAACCATAAGTCCATCCCCCACACAGTTAGAAAGCACTCCCTAGGGACACATTTAACCCTTTGATCACCCCCCCCCCCTGCTGTTAACCCCTTCCCTGCCAGTGTCATTAGTATAGTGACAGCCCATATTTTTAGCACTGATCACTGAATTAGTCCCAAAAAAGTATCCGATTTGTTCGCCACAATGTCGCAGTCCCGCTAAAAATCCATTACTAGTAAAACAAATAAATAAATAAAAATTCCATAAAAAATATTGCATCGTTTGTAGACGCTATAACTTTTGCGCAAGCCAATCAATATACACTTTTTGGGATTCTTTTTTGTTTACCAAAAATATGTAGCAGAATACAATATTGGCCTAAATGGATGAAGAAACTAGATTTTTTACTATTTTTTTATTGGGTATGTTTTATAACATAAAATAAAAATGTATTATTTATTTTTTTCAAAGGTGTCAGTATTGTTTTGTTTATAGCACAAAAACTAAAAATCCCAGAGGTGATCAAATACCACCAAAATAAAGCTCTATTTGTGGGGAAAAAAGGACATCAATTTTATCTAGATTGTAAGCTCTAACGAGCAGGGCCCTCTGATTCCTCCTGTTTTGAATTGTATTGTAACTGTATTGTCGTCTTCCCCCACACTGCAAAGCGCTGCGCAAACTGTTGGCGCTATATAAATCCTGTATAATAATAATAATAATTTGGGTACAGCGTCGCACAACCGTGCAATTGTCAGTTAACGGAACTCAGTGCCGTATTGCTGATGTACGGTGCTGAAGTTGATAAATATCGTTTTTCAGTTTGTTGTGCTCCAAAAAAATTTTGGTTCTGCTTTAACCACTTTACCACCGGAGGATTTTGCTGTCTTACGTCCAGGCCACTTTTTGCGATTCGGCACTGTGCAACTTTAACTGACAATTGCGCGGTCATGCAACGCCATACCCAAAAGAAATTTACGCCCTTTTTTTCCCCACAAACAGAGCTTTCTTTTGGTGGTATTTGATCACCTGTGCGACTTTCTTTTTTTGCGATATTAATTAAAAAACGTGACAATTTTTAAAAAATAACAATATTTTTCTACTTTGACAGTGAAAAAATATCCAATATATTCAATTTTTGTCATATATTTAGGCCAAAATGTTTTTAGCTACATGTCTTTGACAAAAAAATTCTCAATGAGCGTATTTTTAATTGCTTTATGACCGGAAGGTTTTACCCCATTCCTGACCAGGCCATATTTTGCGATTTGGCACTGCGTTACTTTAACGGACAATTGCGCGGTCGTGCGATGCTGTACCCAAATTAAATTGATGTCCTTTTTTTCCCCACAAATAGAGCTTTCTTTTGGTGGTATCTGATCACCTGTGCAATTTTTACTTTTTGCGCTATAAACAAAAAAAAAGAGCGATAATTTTGAAAAATAACAATATTTTTCACATTTTTTTATATGAAATTCCCCCCCAAAAAAATGTAAAAATCAAAATGTTTTATCATTTTAGGCCAATTTGTTTTCTGCTACATATGTTTGGTAAAAAAAAATCGCAATAAGCGTATTTTAATTGGTTTGCGCAAAAGTTATTGCGTTTACTAACTAAGGGAAAGATTTCTGTCATTTTTGGTGTTTTTTTTTTTCTAACGAGTAATGGCGGCGATCTGCGATTTTTTTGCGGGGACTGCGACATTGCGGCGGACAGATCGGACCCTTGATTGACATTTTTGACACTTTTGGGGGGACCAGTGACATTACCACAGTAATCAGTGCTATACAAATGCACTGTTACTGTAAAAATTACACTGGCAGGGAAGGGGTTAATTTTTATTGGAGAGGGAGGGGTTAATGTATGCCTGGTGCTTACTGACGTGTGTGGGGGGAGGTGACTGTGTGACACAGGGACAGATCGCAGGTTCAGCTATGCTGAACCCTGCAATCTGACCCTGCCTGTCACTTAGGAGATCCGCCCGCTTTGTTTACACAAGCGGGCGGATTTCCACACTAGATCCCCGACGATCGGGGAAGAGCAGCGGTGATCACCGCCGCTCCTCCCTTGGCCCAACTCCCGCTGTAACTGAATACAGCATGAGCGAGCCTCCGGTGGCTCGCGCGCGCCGCCGAGAGAGGGGAAAGTCTGGTGACGTAGGTCTACATCGCCGGACGATAACGAGCCACTTTGCCGCAGTACAGTCAACGTGACTGGTCGGCAAGTGGTTAACCTACCTGATTTTACTAACTAGAGGCAACAGTCTTGCTTTTCCATGCTCTGGTTATGAACCGTGCCTGGAATTCCTAAAAAATCAGTATGATTAATATCACTATAAGTGCCCTGTGAGAGACTGATGAGTGCCCAAGATGCAGCCTACGTTTCCTTTGGATGGGGAAAACTGTCATGCTTGTGCAAGTGCTGACAGATTTAAATTTCATCGTAAAAGACTTTAACATGTGCCCATGACATATCATCATATCAACAAGTCTGCAAAATGTCATCCTGTTTTAAATTATGAGAGTGCTGGCATTGGGATATATATTACAGTAAATAAGTTGTCAACCTGTACTTCACCTATTCGCCTTCCCTGCACCCCTGCAGGAACCTAAGAGAAGTCCTGAGTCAGTTTCATAGTCAAACTTGAATGAAGCTTACGTAGGGCTGAAGCCCACCCCTACAAAGCAGCATTTGGGTCATGTTCTTTGCCATTCTGTTTATCTGTGGGGGTTAGAAGGTGAAGTCATGTGTAAATATTAAAGTGGAACTAAACCCATCAGTTTAATGGTTTCAAAAAGCAGATGCATTCCCAGCATGCCACATTTGCTTGTGCCCTCAACCAAACTATCAAACCATCAAATGGCCGGTGTCATAACTGATCACGTGTTCAGCACGAGGGCAGTTGCAGGTCAAACAGAAGCTAAGGTGGCAGATTCCTTGGCTAAAAAGGATAGAAAGGTTTAGTTTCGCTTTCAAGTGGAACTTTAGCCAGAAAATGAAAGTGGAGTTCCACCCAAAAGTGGAAGATACACCCGAATCACACAAACCACATCCAATATATGCAAAGCAAATTCCTTGGGATGAGCCAGCTTGGGACACAAGGAAGGCAACACAATGTCATCATTCAAATGGAAGTCAGAGACAACTTTGGGCAGGAATGATTAACAGGGACAAAGTAGCACTTTATCCCTATGGACCACTAAATAGGGACTGCGACAGGATAATACCGCCAATTCCGATACTCTGTGGGCCGAGGTAATAGCCACCAAGAATGTCACCTTCTGGGATAATGTAGGCTTCTGAAGAACCGAAAACACGAAATTTAAACCCCATGTCGGCAAAAGAGACCGTACAGGTGGAGCCACATGTCGAACCCCCTGAATGAAGGTATGAACTAAAGAGGGCATGGCTAGGGGTCGCTGAAACAAGATTGCCAAGGCAGACACCTGGCCCTTGATGGTACTCAAGGCCAACTTCTGATCAACGCCCTGTTGAAGAAAGGTTAGGATCTGAGCCACAGAAAAGGATCGAGGATGAGCGCCAATCGACTCACACCAAGAAATGTACGCTTTCCAAGTACGATGGTATATCTTGCTGAAAGACAACTTCCTCGCCTTCACCATAGTAGGGATCACTGATCCAGACAGACCTCTATCCCTCAGTACCTGGCTTTTAACAGCTAAGCTATTAAAACCAGCGACTGTAAAGCAGGATGATAGATCACCCTTGGGACAACTGGTCTTCTCTGAGAGGAAGCCCTCCAAGGGACGTTTACAGCCACTAGGATGATTGAAAGATCCTTGCTTTTGATTCCTCGCAGGAACTGTGGAAGAAGCCGTAGCCGAGGATGATACTGGGCTTACCGTGGCCCTTGGACGCCTGCGGCATCTGTCAGAGGACCCCGTGACCTTGTCACTAACCTCAGTATCCTCCTGTGGAGCCGAACCTGCTAAAGGAGCTGCATGTAAGACTGTACAAATAGAACTGTCTTGAAGTTGGATACCACCAGACTCAGAACCTGTATGCAAAATGGGAGAGAGAACTATCTGCGTGACAGCAGCTGGTGAATCATGGCTTGTGGTCTCTGAGGTTTGTGCAGAGAAAGGTCCACCCTGGTCAAAAATAGAATCAGACCTAGGTACACTAAATCAATTCCATGGACAGGGTTAGGGGGGACCATAGGTAGTTGAGACATCACCTGAACCTTTGCAGGAATTAAATCCGCACAAGGAGACTCAGGACCTAAAAAACAAGCTTTGTCCCCCTTTCTGGGTACCCCCAAAAGAAAAACATTTTGCGGATCTCCCTAACGCTCACCAAAGAAGTCCAGGGGGCCGGAAACCAGTAAAGATGTTACCGGGGGGTGAGGGCAGACTTTCATCCTGAAGGAGTCTTGTCTGCTGGTCCGGGGAAGCTAGCTCTAGGCTTACCAGACCAAGGTTGCTTGGAACCTCCCGGGGAAGATTTAAAAGATCCATTTGCCTTATCCTCCATCCCAGAAGCACAAAACTATTTTCTATGGGCTGAGAAGGAGGGCCCCCGTCTGTGGCGAGGCTCCTTCCCTTTCCTTGACTGTGGCAGGAAGGTACTCATCCCCCCATGATATCCTTAATGATATCATCCAGGGTAGCCCCAAACAAGCGATCACCTTGAAAGGGAAGATCAATGAGAGCTTTCTTAGAGGCTTGGTCTGCAGGACCATTTCTTAAGCCACAGCACGCGCCTAATCACCACCGCTGAAACAGAAAATTTGGACAGCGCATGAGCTATATCCAAAGCAACATCACAAATAAACTGCAGCCTATGGACCAACTGGTCAGCTAAATCAACACAAGCAGCGGGGACCTACTCACCCCCAGGCCCTGGCGCAAAAGCTTGGCTGAGGCAAAGACTGGCCACAATGCCGAACCAGCCATAGTAAACATGCTGCGTGCCACAGCCTCCGCTTTCTTGTCAGCCGGTCCTTAAAGGACGGGGATTTCTCTACTGGAATCATGGTTGCTTTATTCAACCTGGAAACAGGAGGGTCCACCACTGGTGGGCTAGCCCACTTTTTTTTAAAGTGACTCTTCAAAGGGGTAATTTAAAGCAAAATGTTTGGGGACCACAAAAGGTAATTTTGGTTGTTCCCATTCCTTTCAGGAAAACCTGTCAAAATAAGGCACATAAGGAAACACCTTTGGAGTGCGAGGTGACTTATGCGTACCAAATAACACAGCCACGTCCGTGGCTATATCAGCCGCATCCTCCATTTTTAAAGTCTCGTGCACTGCAGTGATAAGTGCATCTACCAGTGCTTATTCATTTGCTGCTGCAACCATGAAGGAATCATCCTCACCAGGGCTTTTTTTCAGCGGGAACGCGGGGGAACGCAGTTCCGGCACCTCTAGCACTGAATGTATTTTATGGCAAGGAGTGCTGGGGTGTGCCTGAAGATCTATTGATGCTGGCTGCTGGGGGATCTATTGTCGTTGGTGATCTATTTTTTGTGGGTGTCTATTGTTGCCAGGCATGTCTATTATTGCTTGTGGGGGGGGGTCTTATGTTGCTAGGGGGTAAATTGTTGCTGGGATAGGTTTATTGTTGCTGGCTGTTGGAGGGTCTATTGATGCTAGCTACTGGAAGATATGTTGTTGCTGCTGGGGATCTATTGTTGCTAGGATAGTATTTTGTTGTGGGGGTTCAATTGTTGCTGGGGGAGGACTATTGTTGTGGGGGAGGGGGGTCTATTGCTGCAGGAGGGTCTATTGTTGCTGGAGGGGGGGTCTACTGTTGCTGGGGTGGGGTCTATCAAAATTCCATACAAGTTACTTAGTAGCGCTGGAAGGTGGGTAGGGGGTGAAACCTAGGGACCCTGTTCAGAGGTGGGTAGGGGGCAAAGACGAAGGGTGACTCAGAAGGTGATAGTTCCTGTACCTTTTCTCTGAGAAAAAAAGCCCTGATCCTCACTATTGGATGGATCAGGGGGTGTCATATTAAGTCCCCCTGGACGGGCCATGTCCACAGCAGCATCAGGCTCAGAATTAGATGAGACAGCCAGAACAGGGGAAGGCGGGGGACGCTTCCTCCTGGGCTTTGCCCACACGCCACTTCCACCCAGGACACTAAGGACTGCAGGACCGCCGTCAGTGCAACCATGGGAAGCTGGGGTTCCGAGGGACCTGCCAGCTCCATGAGGGGGTCAGTGGGGGAGATGTGACCCTAAGGCTCCATATGGAAAGAAAGACCTCACAGTACAAAAACAATCTTTTAGCACCAGTAAGAATCCACTCAAGGCTCAGGGTACCTATATGCAGAGAGAAAGATAAAGATAACAGGGACCACCAAAAACTCCCCCTACTGACCGGAGGAGCGCAGAGAATTCGAAGCCAGCATCATCATGGACGCTATCCCTGTTCATACTGTTTTACTTTTTTATTTCGTCTCCATTTTCTGACACACTTGTGGTACCTTCTGGTAATAGCCTTCTTACTATGACACTGCACCACAATTTATCTTTTTATTCTCTCATTTTTTCACCTTTATGCACCTCACCTATGTTCCGCACAGCGCATGTTTTTTCCCTTTTTTCTTCTCCTTTGGGTATATTATACTCATTCTCTGCCTCAACATATATGTTACCTTATTTTTCTATTTCTCGACACTTATACTCATTCCATATGAATCATTTATTTAATTATATTAATATATATTCCTATATGCCATTATGGATGATTAGTCGAGGCGTTGATTTCTTTTCCCATGGAGATGACACCCTTCTCACATCCTTTGCTTTCCCACCCCACAAGCGCAGGATATTGCTCCCTCAGCTCCCGGGTGAGACAGTCTCAGAGCACACAACCCCCTCCACCCAAGCCCTTTGTGGCGTAACTCTGTACCAATTTGTAAGTAGACCACTTTTTGCTGACAGACATTGCCATGCTTTGGCGGTTACTACCAGACATTTTTGCATATTTTTTGACATTCTTATTCCTTGATAGATTTACGATTGCTTATGCTCCTGACGAGTGTGGAAACACGAAACGCGTAGGGAATTACAGGATGCAATCCTCATGGAAAAAATGTTTTTCCTACATTATATACACATGTCTGTCTCAACTATTTTCTCATTCTGGGACTCCAGTACTCAGATCACTGTGATACCGTATATCCTTCCAAGTCTTGGTCAGACTGGTATTATTTATGCATGCTATCTCGTATTTATACATGTTGAACATTGTTACTACTTGCTGTACTCAATAAAATCGATGAATATCTACATGTATATTTTTATGTCCTTGTTTTACAATCAGATTCAGTCATATGCCTCAATCAAAGTCCCAACCTTCCTTCATTTGTACCCAAATATTAGGGATGGAGATGGAACGGCTAGTTGTAACCTCATTTAAAGTCCCAATCTTCCTCTACATATATACATATATCCCTGTTCATATGTCCTGGGGACAGGAAGAGGAAACTAAGGAGGAACAGAAAGAGGAAGAGGAGAAGCTTCGGCATCCCCACGAGGCTTAAGTTTTCTCCAGGATCTCCCTGACTAAGAGATCCCAGCCGGGAGCCTAGGTACTTACTCCTGACTAGACAGTTTATAAGTGATTACCTAGAGAAGAGAGGGGGGTTATATACCAAGCTGAGGGCCCATGGGCGTAGCCAGGTGTTTTTGTTCTGCCTAGTCCTACTCCTGGAGGAGGCAATATCACCCACTAGATATGATTTATGGAGTGCTGTGTCCGTCGATGAACAAAAGAAAAAAATATATATATATATTTTTTTAATTCATTAAAGTTTTTTCCCAAAGAAATTGCGTTTGCAAAACCGATGCACAAATACCGCGTGACATAAAAAATTGCAGTG
The DNA here is from genome assembly GCF_965119305.1 of Pelophylax lessonae. Lineage (NCBI taxonomy): Eukaryota > Metazoa > Chordata > Amphibia > Anura > Ranidae > Pelophylax > Pelophylax lessonae. Next base: position 212,432,317 of record NC_138778.1, read on the forward strand.
ATCGCCATTTTAGAGAGAGAAAGTCACATGCTCCCCCATGTGTGAAAGTAAAAGGCACTGCACAGGCTCTAACACATGGGTGTCCAACCTTTTGGCTTCTCTGGGCAACATTGAGTGTAGAGAAATTTTCTCGGGCTGCATATAAAATATATACTATAGTTAAGGTATATAAGTAATAAAATCCCGCCGCACCCCCCGCACTAATTTAACACAACTAGAGGATGATCAAATGAAATGGAATCATTATACAGGGGTTTACTTGTTCTGAGAGATATTAAAGGAAAACTCTAACCACCATGAACTGGTCATGGTGGTAGGAGTCAGAAACACTGCACATGCTCGCCTCCAACCCCCCCCTCCCCTCGGTGCAGCCTCTGCCTACCATTAGTTGGAAGCCGCTGTGGCCGTGCCCCCGACCCGACTTCCTTCCTCCCCAGCAAAAAAAAAATATTTCAGGGGTCAGTGGGCCGCATTGCCTGCGGTTCCGGGCCGCATGCAGCCCCTGGGCCGCAGGTTGGACATGCCTGCTCTAACAGGTATATGGGGTGGTGGGAGAGTGTGAGGAACACAAATGGCAGCAGAGAAAGGGACCCTAATTGAAAAACAGGATCACTTTAACCACTTTAGCCCCGGAGGATTTTCCTGCTTAACGTCCAGGCTACTTTTTGCAACTTCGCACTGCGCGAATTTAACTGACAATTGCGCCGTCATGCAACGCCAAACCCAAACAAAATTTACGTCCTTTTTTTCCCACAAACAGAGCTTTCTTTTGGTGGTATTTGATCCCCACTGCGCTTTTCATTTTTTGCGATATTAATAAAAAAAGAACGAAAATTTCGCGAAAAAAATGACATTTTCTACTTTGACAGTTAAAAAATATCCAATATATTCAATTTTTGTCATATATTTAGGCCAAAATGTATTTAGCTACATGTCTTTGACAAAAAAATTCTCAATGAGCGTATTTTTAACCGCTTTAAGACCGGAAGATTTTACCCCATTTACCCCATTCCTGACCAGGCTATATTTTGGGACTCGGCACTGTGTTACTTTAACGGACAATTGCGCGGTCGTGCGATGCTGTACCCAAATTAAATTTATGTCCTTTTTTTCCCCACAAATAGAGCTTTCTTTTGATGGTATTTGATCACATGTGCGATTTTAAATTTTTTAAAAAAAAAGAATGACAATTTTAGAAAAAAAAACATTTTTTTTACATTCTGATACAGTGCCTTGCGAAAGTATTCGGCCCCCTTGAACTTTTCAACCTTTTGCCACATTTCAGGCTTCAAACATAAAGATATAAAACTGTAATTTTTTGTGAAGAATCAACAACAAGTGGGACACAATCATGAAGTGGAACGAAATTTATTGGATATTTCAAACTTTGTTAACAAATTAAAAAACTGAAAAATTGGGCGTGCAAAATTATTCAGCCTCTTTACTTTCAGTGCAGCAAACTCTCTCCAGAAGTTCACTGAGGATCTCTGAATGATCCAATGTTGACCTAAATGACTAATGATGATAAATAGAATCCACCTGTGTGTAATCAAGTCTCCGTATAAATGCACCTGCACTGTGATAGTCTCAGAGGTCCGTTTAAAGCGCAGAGAGCATCATGAAGAACAAGGAACACACCAGGCAGGTCCGAGATACTGTTGTGGAGAAGTTTAAAGCCGGATTTGGATACAAAAAGATTTCCCAAGCTTTAAACATCCCAAGGAGCACTGTGCAAGCGATAATATTGAAATGGAAGGAGTATCAGACCACTGCAAATCTACGAAGACCTGGCCGTCCCTCTAAACTTTCAGCTCATACAAGGAGAAGACTGATCAGAGATGCAGCCAAGAGGCCCATGATCACTCTGGATGAACTGCAGAGATCTACAGCTGAGGTGGGAGATTCTGTCCATAGGACAACAATCAGTCGTATACTGCACAAATCTGGCCTTTATGGAAGAGTGGCAAGAAGAAAGCCATTTCTTAAAGATATCCATAAAAAGTGTTGTTTAAAGTTTGCCACAAGCCACCTGGGAGACACCAAACATGTGGAAGAAGGTGCTCTGGTCAGATGAAACCAAAATTGAACTTTTTGGCAACAATGCAAAACGTTATGTTTGGCGTAAAAGCAACACAGCTCATCACCCTGAACACACCATCCCCACTGTCAAACATGGTGGTGGCAGCATCATGGTTTGGGCCTGCTTTTCTTCAGCAGGGACAGGGAAGATGGTTAAAATTGATGGGAAGATGGATGGAGCCAAATACAGGACCATTCTGGAAGAAAACCTGATGGAGTCTGCAAAAGACCTGAGACTGGGACGGAGATTTGTCTTCCAACAAGACAATGATCCAAAACATAAAGCAAAATCTACAATGGAATGGTTCAAAAATAAACATATCCAGGTGTTGTCCAGGTGTTGCCAAGTCAAAGTCCAGACCTGAATCCAATCGAGAATCTGTGGAAAGAACTGAAAACCGAGGAATGGGCCAAAATTTCAGTCTCTCGATGTGCAAAACTGATCGAGACATACCCCAAGCGACTTACAGCTGTAATCGCAGCAAAAGGTGGCGCTACAAAGTATTAACTTAAGGGGGCTGAATAATTTTGCACGCCCAATTTTTCAGTTTTTTATTTGTTAAAAAAGTTTGAAATATCCAATAAATTTTGTTCCACTTCATGATTGTGTCCCACTTGTTGATTCTTCACAAAAAATTACAGTTTTATATCTTTATGTTTGAAGCCTGAAATGTGGCAAAAGGTCAAAAAGTTCAAGGGGGCCGAATACTTTCGCAAGGCACTGTATATAACATTCCCAAAAAAATAAAATGTATAAATCATTTTTTTTTAACATTTTAGGCCAATTTGTTTTCTGCTACATATTGTTGGTAAAAAAAAAAATCACAATAAGTGTATTTTGATTGGTTTGCACAAAAGTTATTGCGTCTACTAACTACGGGAAAGATTTATGTCATTTTTATTATTTTTTTTTTACTAGTAATGGCGGCGATCTGCAATTTTTTTTGCGGGACTGCGACATTGCGGCGGACAGATCGGACCCCTAACTGACCTTTTTGACACTTTTGAGGGTACCAGTGACATTAATACAGTAATCAGTGCTATAAATAAGCACTGTTACTGTAATAACGACACTGGCAGGGAAGGGGTAAACACTGTTGGTGATCAAGGGGTTAAATGTATGCCTCATGCTTACTGACTTGTGTGGGGGGAGGGGGTTGTGTGACACAGACAGAGATCGCAGGTTCAGCTATGCTGAATCCTGTAATCTGTCCCTGCCTGTCACAGAGGAGATCCACCCGCTTTGTTTACCCCCCTGTCCACAGCCACCTCTGTACCCCCCCCCCCCCGTCCACAGCCACCACTGTACCCCCCTGTCCACAGCCACCTCTGTACCCCCCCCGTCCACAGCCACCACTGTACCCCCCCCCCGTCCACAGCCACCACTGTACCCCCCTGTCCACAGCCACCTCTGTACCCCCCCCATCCACAGCCACCTCTGTACCCCCCCGTCCACAGCCACCACTGTACCTCCCCGTCCACAGCCACCACTGTACCCCCCCGTCCACAGCCTCCTCTGTACCCCCCTGTCCACAGCCACCACTGTACCCCCCCTGTCCACAGCCACCACTGTACCCCCCCCTCCCCGTTCGCAGCCACCACTGCCACCCCCTCCCCTTTCCAGGAGCTGTGTTCATCAATGAACGAAAGAGAAAATTCCATTTAAAAAGAAAAAATTGCCAGGACCAAAGATCCCAGCATAGAACTAAGTCCTTACTCCTAACTAGGCAGAAAAAAACGGAATGCCTATAGCTGAGAGTGGGAGTATACTCCCTGGGACTGCCCATAGGCATAGTCAAGCTTTTTCCTGCCTAGTGTCCTACTCCTGTAGGGTGCAGTATAACTCAATGGTTAAGAAGAATCAGGTGCTGTGTTTATCAATTAAAGAAAGATAAAATGGGTGTTTGTCATACAAGTGTATGTCAGAGGTGTGAATGGGGCCTTCATCATTTCACAAACTATGTAATGCTTTAAGAGTAGAAATGAGCAATTAGCACATGTGCAAAAATGAAAAACAAAATGTCCAGCAGTGAAAGGGTTAAAATGACCCTCAAAGTGACTATCTGAGCGCTCTCCCCTCCTCCTCTCTGGCAGTAGCAGATGCCCATGTCTGCAGACACTACACCCATACTGAGCACAATGCGCAATATTCTGCACTTTCTTTTAGATTGAGTCCCCATCATCCCCCACATATCAGCTAAAAGCTAAAATACCCAATGCCAACTCTGTAGTTCTGGCACCTGTGAACTCAGAGGGAGGCGCTGGGAGAAGTTCAGAGAGAAACTATGGGTTGCAGGAAAGAAAATCCCCCTCCCACAAAGCTATTGTGTTCTCCCAGCAGGGGGGCACACAGTGATTATTGCTTATTTGTAATAAGTGCATCAAAAAGCAGACAGGCTGGTTGTACCCAAGGTTCTCGATTGATCAACATGGGTACAATCAGCCTGCACATACATGGTTCTAATCTCGGCTGAAATTTGTACCGCCTATGGTCAGCTTAGGTACTCACTGCAAAAATAAATACCAGGATAACCTTATACTTGTACAGAACACTACATACATCTCAGCGACGCTATGACTGCATTAACAAGTAAAGACATGTTGTGACAACGTCTGGCCACACAATGAAAGCATATAGGACAGGAGACTGTCATCACTGTTAAAGTGAACTCAGGACACAGACGGCTGTCCAGTGTACAAGCTGCCAGGCTGTTCTCTATAATACATCTAAGACAGACAAAAAGCAGAACCCCACCAAAAAAAAAAAACTGAATAGCCCATTAACCACTTAAGCCCCGGAAGATTTTACCCCCTTCCTGACCAGGGCCTATTTTGCGATTCGGCGCTGCGTGAATTTAACGGACAATTGCGCGGTCGTGCGACGCTGTACCTAAACGAATTTGATGTCCTTTTTTTCCCACAAACAGAGCTTTCTTTTGGTGGTATTTGATCACCTGTGCGATTTTTTGATCATGCGCTAAAAACAAAAAAAGAGCGACAATTTTGCAAAAATAATATTTTTCACATTTTTTTATATGAAATTCCCCAAAAAAATGTAAAAATCAAAATTTTTTAATATTTTCGGCCAATTTGTTTTATGCTACATATGTTTGGTAAAAAAAATCGCAAAAAGCGTATTTTGATTGGTTTGCGCAAAAGTTATTGCGTTTACTAACAAAGGGAAAGATTTTTGTCATTTTTGTTGTTTTTTTTTTTTAACGCGTAATGGCGGCGATCTGCAATTTTTTTTGCGGTACTGCGACATTGCGGCGGACAGATTGGACCCTTGACTGACATTTTTGACACTTTTGGGGTTACCAGTGACATTACTACAGTAATCAGTGCTATACATATGCACTGTTACTGTAAAATTACACTGGCAGTGAAGGGGTTAACTTTTTTCGAGAGGGAGGGGTTATGTGTGTCCCTAGGGGCGTGATTCTAACTGTGATTGGCTGTGGCTTGAGGTGTAGGAACAGTGATCAACGGTCCTACATAGTAGAACCGTATGATCACCATTCATACACAGGGGAGAATGACAGGCGGCTTGTTTACATTAGCCGCCTGCCTTTCTCCCTCTGCACCGGACGATCGCGAGTGACCGGCGGACACCGGATCCACCGGTCACATGCGCGGGGGGGTCCGTGACCGCGCGGGAGTGCGCGCTCGCTCCCTAGACCCTTACAGGCAAGCGACGTAGTACTACGTTGCTTTGCCTGTGAGGTGCTGACCGCCGCAGTAAATAGTCGTGCGCCAGTCGGCAAGCGGTTAACCACTTTCCGATGTCATAGGACATCCTCAGTTTGCAGTGATTATACTGGGAAGATGCCTACATATATATGTATGCATCATCCCGGTATAAAAATTTCAGCTGGAAACTCCCTGTAATGCAGAAGTGATTTGATTGCCTGAACAGCCTCTCGACCATTTTGCGGGTGGCGGAAGGGGGTCCCACTCCCCTTCTCCAGGCTCTGCTGTCCAATCGCCGAGCCCGGGAACGATGCGACTGGCGGCGACAGCTGCACAGAACAGAGAGAGAGAGGAACTGACATTGTTCCTCCATCTCTGTGACCCCCCGGACACTGGAAGTGCCGAGTATATTGTCACTTCCTGATGATGCCTTCCAGGTGAATTGCATGAATGGAGAAAGATCTGGGAGAAGGATCTGGGAGTCTTGGTAGATAATAGACTAGGCAATAGCATGCAATGTCAAGCGGCAGCTGCCAAAGCCAGCAGATTATTAGCATGCATGCATAAAGAAAGGGATGTATTCCAGAGATAAGACTATAATCCTTCCACTTTATAAAACTCTGGTCCGACCGCATCTGGAGTATTCTGTCCAGTTCTGGTCACCAGTCCTCAGGAGGGATGTGCTGCAGCTGGAGAAAGTCCAGAGAAGGGCAACTAAACTAATTAGGGGATTGGAGGACCTTAATTGTGAGGAGCATCTGCAATCGCTTGATTTATTCTCCCTGGAGAAGAGACGCCTGAGAGGGGACATGATAGCAATTTATAAATATCTCAATGGTGATATCAACATAGAAAAAAAGCTATTCAGTTGCATGAGGACTCGAGGGCATACAATGCGATTAGAGGAGAAGCATTTTAACCTCAGGCGACGTGGGGGGTTCTTTACTGTTAGGGCTACAAGATTGTGGAATTCTCTACCACAAGAGGTGGTTTATGCGGGAAGTATGGTGACTCTCAAAAAGACTCTTAGACGTACATCTCAAGGATCAGAACATTCAGGGGTATGAGAGATGATTACGGCCACACATACCTACACAGGTTGAACTGGATGGACTATTGTCTTTATTCAACCTCACCTACTATGTAACTATGTAACTATGCATTGAGGTCTAACTACTGGTGGAACTTCCGAGTCTCTATCAACGACACATCCGGTCCATGTGGAACGCACGCCGGCTCGGTAACACGAACGGCGATGAGTACTGTAACGCAAAAGGCTTTGTGGGTGCTGGTACAAAGCACAAGCAAATTTGAGTGCATTGTATTAATCACGTCAGCTCTGGAAGGTTTTCCCCCTTAATGACCATGCCATTTATTGTGATACGGCACTGCGTTGCTTTAACTGACAATTACGCGGTCGTGTGACGCTGTACCCAAATAAAATGTATGTCTTTTTTTCCCCACAAATAGAGCTTTCTTTTGGTGGTATTTGATCACCTTTGCATTTTTTTTTTTTTTTGCGCTATAAACAAAAAAATAACCACAATTTTGAAAGAAGAACAATATTTTTTTATTTTCTGCTATAAAACATTCCCAATAAAAAAAATTTAAAAATCTAATTTATTTTATCAATTTAGGCCAATGTGTATTCTGCTACGTTTTTGGTAGGAAAAAAAATCCTAATAAGTGTATATTGATTGGTTTCCGCAAAGGTTATAGCGTCTACAAACTATGGGATAGATTTATTGACTTTTTTTTTTTTTTAATTGTTTTTACTAGTAATGGCGGCAATCAGCGATTTTTAGCGTGACTGCGACATTGCAGCGGACAAATCTGACACTAACCGTGACACTTTTTGGGGACCAGTGACACCAATACAATGATCAGTGCTAAAAAAAAAAAAAATGCACTGTTACTGTATAAATGCCAATGGCAGGGAAGGGGATATTACTAGGGGTGATCAAGGGGTTAAGTTTGCTCCTAGGGAGTGATTTCTAACTGTACTGTTACTGAAAGGTACTAGAGGAAAAAGAGAGATCTGTGTTTCAGCTTAGCTCAAACACAAGATCTCTCTCTGCCTCTGTGACAGAACAGCGGTCTACCTTGTTTACATAGGCAGGCCGTCGTTCTGTCATTCCACGGTACGATTGGCTGGCCCCTGTGGCCATCACGGCCGCCGGACCCGCTGATTGTCTCCTGCTGTGTCCAATCACAGCGTGAGCAGTGCTCCGGCGGCATGCGCGCACCCCCAAAAACCCGTGCTCAGAATCACGTACATGTATGTGATTTTGTGCATCCGGGCCGCCCTGCCATGGGGGTGGGCGGACCGGAAGTGGTTAAACCTTTTGCATGACTATCACGTATTTTTCTCTCATTCTAAAATTTTTCCTGAGGAAACATTGGAGGTTGAAAGATAAGGTCTTTAAGGATCTGGTCAGCCGGATCCTTAAAGGCTGGGGACTCTTCAACCGGAATTACGGTTGGCTTGTTTAATCTGGAAACCGGAGGGTCCACCACCGGCGGCACAATCCACTTCTTAACCACTTGCCGACCGCCGCACGACTATCTACGTCGGCGGTCAGCCCCTCACAGGCAAAGTGACGTAGGTCTACGTCACTAGCTTGTGAGGGTCTAGGGAGCGAGCGCGCGCCCCCGGAGGCGCGCTCCCGCTCCCGAGTGGTCACGGACCCCCCCGCGCGTGTGACCGGCGGACCCGATGTCCGCCGGCCACTCTGCGATCGGTGGGGGAGAGGGAGAAAGTCAGGCAGCTTGTGTAAACAAGCTGCCTGTCATTCTCCTCGCTGTATGAGAGCTGATCATCTGGATCTACTATGTAGATCCGTTGATCACTCTGCATACAGCTGAAGCCCCAGCCAATCACAGTTAGAATCACGCCCCTAGGGACACACACAGCCCCTCCTTCTCAAATAAAGTTAACCCCTTCACTACCAGTGTATTTTTACAGTAACAGTGCATATGTATAGCACTGATTACTGTAGAAATGTCACTGGTAACCCCAAAAGTGTCAAAAATGTCAGTCAAGGGTCCGATCTGTCCGCCGCAATGTCGCAGTACCGCAAAAAAAATCGCAGATCGCCGCCATTACGCGTTAAAAAAAAAAACAACAAAAATGACAAAAATCTTTCCCTTAGTTAGTAAACGCAATAACTTTTGCGCAAACCAATCAAAATACGCTTTTTGCAATTTTTTTTACCAAACATAGGTAGCATAAAACAAATTGGCCGAAAATTTTAAAAAATTTTGATTTTTACATTTTTTTTGGGGGGAATTTCATATAAAAAAAAGGGAAAAATATTGCTATTTTTGCAAAATGGACGCTCTTTTTTTGTTTATAGCGCGTGATCAAAAAATCGCACAGGTGATCAAATACCGCCAAAAGAAAGCTCTGTTTGTGGGAAAAAAAGGACGTCAATTTCATTTGGGTACAGCGTCGCACGACCGCGCAATTCTCCGTTAAAGTCACGCAGTGCCGAATCGCAAAATACCCCCTGGTCGGAATGGGGGTAAAATCTTCCGGGGCTTAAGTGGTTAAGGGACTCCTCATAAGGGTAACGCCTACTAAAGTGCTTAGTAACCCCACGGGACTCTTTGGTCATCCCCACTCGTTAGCAACAATTCTGTCAAAATAGACGGGGAAAGGAAACACCTTTGCCACTCTGGATGGCTTGTGAGTGCCAAAGGGAACCTGCACCTCCGTCGCCGCTTCAGCTGCATCCTCCATCTTCAGGGTCTCCTGCACAGATACAATCAGTGGATCCACCAGCGCCTTTTCGTACGTGATTGCAGACGTGGAGGAATCATCCTCACTATCAGAGGATTCCAGGTGCATGGTTGCAGACCCAGCAGGGTGACCCGCGTCTGCGGCGGCCGAATCAAATTCAGGATCTGGTGAGACAGATGAGGCAGGGGAAGGCAGGGGCACTTTTTGCTAGCCCGTCGCCCGCAAGCCACCTCCACCCAGGACACAGGGGACTCCAGGACCGCCGTCAGTGCATGGATGGATGGTTGGGACCCGGAGGGCCCCACAACCTCAGAGAAGGAATCAGGTGTGGATATGTGCTCAAAGACTCTATGAGTCACCAGGGGGACCCCACAAAAAAGTGTAACGGTGCTACGGGACAAACCCAACCGTGCTGGCAGCAGCACCACCCGGTCGCCAGGCACAAAGCACCAGCGATCCTCAGCAGAGAGGGAGAGGACCCCACCAGACTTACCACCCACAGAAACAAGCATCTGCAGCCACCAGGATAATCTGCATTACACATTGAGAAAAAAAAACACCCCCCTCTGGGTGATCTATGTACAATGCAATGATTGTAACAAACTTTGTTGCAGATTCCTAGCTTTTGTTATTCTGGGGAAAAAGGATTTTGTTAGTATGTGTCCATGAGCAGAGTGAGTCTGTAATGGAGTGGTTTTGTAATCATCAACCAGCTGCTGCACCTGCATGGTTCTAAATCAGCAAATTGCACGGTCTGCATCCCTTTAGATATGATTTCCTTTGATATTATCTCACCAAAATGTAATTTTTGTTGCAGGGGATGCACAAAATCGAATTTGTATCTAAGTAGACACTTCTGGGAAAATTTGTAAGCCAATCACACAAGCAAGAAAGGACATATCTAGGGGGTGTTCTGTACACCATCTGCGTACAGAACACCTCCAGGTAGCCATATTGCATTTTACAGAGGATTACAGCACTGCCGTTTGAAAAGGAAAGGTAATTCACATTTAATTACAATATGACTTGTGTCACAATTGTATACGCTATATTATTTTTTTTACTTGCTAATTTTTTCCCATAAAAGTGGGGTTACTTTATTGTTAACCTTTATTGTTGCATTTCTGAGCAAAAGTATGGGAAAATATCTCTTGTGAGCTTAGCTACTAGTTATATAGCTTCTAATAGTTATCTTACCTTAAAGCAGCAATTCCTTAGGCAATATAACACTGAGAATTTAGATTTTCAGTTGCTCTTAGACTCCCTCTGGTGTGTATTTAAAGAAAAACAGTTACATTCACATATACCCAGCATAAAACCTGCATTTATCACTGTATTTATAAAACCCATAATGGACGAGCCCCGACCTATACCCAGCATTCACACCTGAGCATTTTGTCAGGTGAATCCTGGGGCACAACAACGCTCAAAATAAATAATACCATTGTTCTCAATGGGCCTGTTCACACCTGAGCTTGTCAGCTGAAGCCTACAAAAATACATGAGCTTCTTTTGCAAAAATCATGCATTTTTGGCCACAAGATTTAACCACTTAAGCCCCGGAAGATTTTACCCCCTTCCTGATCAGGGGGTATTTTGCGATTCGGCACTGCGTGAATTTAACGGACAATTGCGCGGTTGTGCGACGCTGTACCTAAACGAATTTGACGTCCTTTTTTTCCCACAAACAGAGCTTTCTTTTGGTGGTATTTAATCACCTGTGCAATTTTTTGATCATGCGCTATAAACAAAAAAAAGAGCGTAAATTTTGCAAAAATAACAATATTTTTCACATTTTTTTATATGAAATTCCCCAAAAAAATGTAAAAATCAAAATTTTTTAACATTTTCGGCCAATTTGTTTTATGCTACATATGTTTGGTAAAAAAAAAAATCGCAAAAAGCGTATTTTGATTGCTTTGCGCAAAAGTTATCGCGTTTACTAACAAAGGGAAAGATTTTTGTAATTTTTTTTTTTTAACACGTAATGGCGGCGATCTACGATTTTTTTTGCGGGACTGCGACATTGGGGCGGACAGATCGGACCCTTAACTGACATTTTTGACACTTTTGGGGGTAACAGTGACATTACTACAGTAATCAGTGCTATACATATGCACTGTTACTGTAAAATGACACTGGTAGTGAAGGGGTTAACTTTATTTGAGAGGGAGGGGTGGTGTGTGTCCCTAGGGGCGTGATTCTTACTTTGATTGGCTGTGGCTTGAGGTGTAGGAACAGTGATCAACGGTCCTACATAGTAGAACCGTATGATCACTGTTCTTACACAGGGGAGAATGACAGGCGGCTTGTTTACATCAGCCGCCTGCCTTTCTCCCGCTGTCACGGACGATCGTGAGTGCCCGGCAGACATCTGGTCTGGGGGGGTCCGTGACCGCGCGGGAGCGCGCCTCCGGCGGCGCGCGCTCACTCCCCAGAGCCTCACAGGCTAGTGACGTACCGGTACATCACTTTGCCTGTGAGGGGCTGACCACCGCAGTATATGTACTTGCGGCGGTCGGCAAGTGGTTAATGGGAATGCCTGAAAACAGCGTGTTTACACATTTTCCAGGTGCTCTTATATATGCAAGGTTACAAGAGACAGAGGGCTGTTTTTGTTGACTCCAAGTGTTACATTACAATTATTTAACCACTTAAGCCCCGGAAGATTTTACCCCCATTCCGACCAGGGGGTATTTTGCGATTCGGCACTGCGTGAATTTAACGCACAATTGCGCGGTCGTGCGACGCTGTACCTAAATGAATTTGACGTCCTTTTTTTCCCACAAACAGAGCTTTCTTTTGGTGGTATTTGATCACCTGTGCGATTTTTTGATCACGCGCTATAAACAAAAAAAGAGCGTCAATTTTGCAAAAATAGCAATATTTTTCACATTTTTTTATGTGAAATTCCCCCAAAAAAAAATGTAAAAATCAAAATTTTTAAAAATTTTCGGCCAATTTGTTTTATGCTACCTATGTTTGGTAAAAAAAATCGCAAAAAGCGTATTTTGATTGGTTTGCGCAAAAGTTATCGCGTTTACTAACAAAGGGAAATATTTTTGTCATTTTTGTTGTTTTTTTTTTTAACGCGTAATGGCGGCGATCTGCGATTTTTTTTGCGGTACTGCGACATTGCGGCGGACAGATCGGACCCTTGACTGACATTTTTGACACTTTTGGGGTTACCAGTGACATTTCTACAGTAATCAGTGCTATACATATGCACTGTTACTGTAAAAATACACTGGTAGTGAAGGGGTTAACTTTATTTGGAAGGGAGGGGCTGTGTGTGTCCCTAGGGGCGTGGTTTCTACTGTGATTGGCTGTGGCTCTAGCTGTAAGGACACTGATCAACGGATCTACATACCAGATCCGTTTTATCAGTGTCTTTGCAGCGAGGAGAATGACAGGCAGTTTGTTTACACAAGCTGCCTGACATTCTCCCTCTCCCCCGCCGATCGCCGAGTGACCGGCGGACATCGGGTCCGCTGGTCACACGCGCGGGGGGGTCCGTGACCACGCGGGAGCGGGAGCGCGCCCCCGGGGGCGCGCGCTCGCTCCCTAGACCCTCACAAGCAAGCAACGTAGCCCTACGTTAGTTTGCCTGTGAGGGGCTGACCGCCGACGTAGATAGTCGTGCGGCGGTCGGCAAGTGGTTAAAAAGTTAAAAAAAATGTACATTTTTTGTAAATAAGTAATTTTTCTTTTGCACTGATAGGCGGCACTGAAAGGCATCACTGATGGGCACTGGGAGGCATCACTGGTAGGCATTGCTGATGGGACTGCACCATCAGTACAGATCCCCCTGTCAGGAAAGCCACTTATTGGCTTTCTACTCACGCGCTGTCAGCGTGAGTAAATGAATGCCGATAACTGGTACTTCCTATTTACTCTGTGATCAGCTCTGATTGGACATAGCTGATCACATGGTAAAGAGCCTACGTCATAGGCTCTATACTGTGATCGGAGATGCAGTGTGTCCGAGCGACACACCGCACCACCGATCTCCACGCTGCTTGCCCTAGTGGCTTGTTCTGAAGGACATCAAATGATGTCCAGTCAGAACAATTAAACCACCGCCCGGCCGTCATTTTGCTATAGGCCGGACGGCAAGGTGTTATTAATGGCTCAGAAAATGGACCCCACAGACACCATCAGAAATATCCCCGACCAGGCAAGCACTAATACTGATACACGAGGGAAACAGAAGCAACAGTCACCAACATCCTGCAGTAATGTCTGTACTCACAATGTCCCCGGCTACTTGGAATCCTCCTTCCAATATCAGACAGACATTTGTCCAGTGAACCCTTCAGACCAGATCCTTATTTAAATTGCAGAGTTTCTTTTGCAAACATTCCCTCCCTCCTGCTTTAGCATAGCTGGGACCTTGATGAACTCATGTAGAAGCTCAGCTGAGATGCCTGGAAGGGAAGCAGCCCTTCAAGCTAGGAACTTCTCCTCCTGGAAAGGAACAGGGCTGCCTCAGCTATTTGTGTTCTTCCCAGCCACCTTCTGGGCACCCTCCCCCAGGGATTGGTTGAGATAACAATTATTCAGGCTGCCGACTTGCCTCTTCCATCCCACTACATTCTAGAATCCTCCAGAAGGCAGAGAGAAGCAGTCAAACCTGCAATCACAAGCTGCTCCACTACTCCCCCCCCCCCCAATCCATACCAGGCCCTTAGGGCCTGCCTGACTGCATGTTTTGATAAGGGCCTGGTATGAGTTTTGGGGTGGGGGGGCATGAGGTCCCTTTTAAAATCCATACAGGGCCTGGTATGGATTGGGGGGAGGGAAGGACATTGCTAGCAATGGTTTTTTTTTTCTTATTCAGCTGTCAGCCGTTTTCAAGGACGCAGCGTCCCCTGAATAAAAAAAACCCCAAAAAACAAACTGCTAAACGCTGGACTCCGGCGTTTAGCAGTGTGTAGGAGACTTTAGCAGTCAAAAAGCTGCTGCACCAGAACGCAATGGCCCTGGTTTTTTTTTACAGCTTCTAAATGTATATGCCCCTAAAAGGTCCCTAAAGAACATTGAGAGGCGTTTCGAAGCTGTAAAAAAAAAAAAAAATCTGAAATGTCTGCTAAAAGCAGCAGTAAAAACACTGAGGCCTAAATAGTAACTCCACTTTTGTTGAGAAAAACAAAAAACATTCCTGTCTGGGAAATCTATGTAAGTGCCGGTCAGGGCCGGTGCTACCACTAGGCGAACTAGGCAGCCGCCTAGGGCGCACTGCCACCTAGGGCACAGCCATGGCCAGTGACACATTCCTCTCCTGTCACCTCCTCATCCCCGGTAGATGTCACCTCTAGAGAGGGGGGCAGTGTGTACAGGAAGGGGGGTGTAGGGTTAAAGGGGGCAGTGTGTATGGGAAGGGGGGTGTAGGGTTAAAGGGGTGTAGCATTAAAGGGGGGCAGTGTGTGCATGAAGGGGGTGAAGCATTAAAGGGGGGCAGTGTGTGTGCAGGAAGGGGGGGCAGTGTGTACAGTAAGAGGGAGAAGCGTTAAAGGGGGGGGCAGTGTGTGCCGGAAGGGGGGGCAATGTGTGTACAGGAAGAGGGGTGTAGGATTAAAGGAGGGCAGTGTGTACAGGAAGAGGGGTGTAGGAATAAAGGAGGGCAGTGTGTACAGGAAGGGCAGTGTAAGGCTAAAGGGGGGCATTATGTGCAGGAAGGGGGGGGGCAATGTGTTTTTTGGGGGGGGGGGGTGCAAGTAGCTGGTCTTGCCTAACATTTATGCGATCACAGCGATCGCATGTAATTCCGAGCGCACTGCTCCTAAAATTACATGCGATCTCTGTGCGGTGCAAATTTCCGCCATACAGTTTGTATGGCGGAATTCGCACCGCAATCGCACTAAAAGACGCACAGGACCCTTTTTTTGGTCCGCATCTGATATGGGGGTGTCGTTAACTTTGAATTGACACCCCCAGCGTATCGCATATTGCAGTGTGAACTGCCTGTGCTGCGGTTGTGATGCGGGAACACGCAGTATATTCACAGCGTTCCTGCATTGCATAAATATGAACCGGCACTAATAGCAGTTTGTTTGTTTTGTGACCATGTGTAAAGTGACAAAAAACGTTTTCCCTGCGCTATGGTAATATAAATCACTTATTTGCAGCTGTTCATCACCTTGTGATCACTATAAAAAAAACAACAAAAACACAGCGCAAAACAGTAAGGCCCCATTCACACTACTGCGACTTTTGGACCGCAAAATCGCATGACAAGTCGTTTTCCATTACTTTCAATGAGCCCCATTCATATCAGTGCGTTTTGAAGTCGCACAGACTTTAAAGTAGTTCCTGCACTATTTTGCCACGATTTAAATGCATTTTGAGGCATATAGCCTTGCCATTGCTTTCCAAATTGCGTCAAAATCGCTGCGAAATTGCGGTAAAATTGCGTTGCATAAGTGTGAAAGGGGCCTAAAACAGAACTTCCTCTAAATGTGTATAAAACCTAGATGAATGTAAGTGCAATAAATTGCATATTGCAGAAATTAAAATATAAACCAAAAATGTATTATGTGTACAGTGAAATACTTTTCGTGCAAAACATGTACCAAAAGGAATAATTTCCCAAAGAAAAAAATATTTGAATAATCCAATCAAAATAAAAAGTCCAAATCAGCAAGTGTCCAGTGAAAGAATATATATCGTGCTCAGTGCTCTCTTCTCAAATAAAAATTGTGCCAATCCGTGCTTTCTCACGCAATTCGTGATGGTGCACCCCCACTTGTGAATGCTCTTACCAGACTGTGTGGACCCCTTAGCAATACTGCATGCGGGTCGCTCAAGCTTAGGCCTGGTAAGGAAAAAGCACTTTTTTTTCTTTTGTTGGTCCCGCGGAGACGGAAAGGTATTGGAAATGATATGGATTCCCCAAATGGACATCACTCAAGGCAAAGGCAGGAGAGACAGAGAATCTTCATAGCGTAATACGTTTCTTCATAGCGTAATACGTTTAACCACTTGCCGACCAGTCACGTTGACTGTACTGCGGCAAAGTGGCTCGATTCTGTCCAGCGACGTAGACCTACGTCGCTAGACTCCTCCCCCTGTAGGCGGCGCTCGTGCGCCGCCGGAGGCGTGCTCCCGCTATTTTCAGTCACAGCGGGAGTCGGGCCAGGGGAGGAGCGGCGGCGATCGCCGCTGCTCTTCCCCGATCGTCGGGGAATCGAGTTTGGAGATCCGCCCGCTTGTGTAAACAGAGCAGGCGGATCTCCTAAGTGACAAGGAGTGACAGATTGCAGTGTTCAGCATAGCTGAACATGCGATCTGTCCCTGTGTCACTCAGTCACCTCCCCCCACACACGTTAGTAAGCACCAGGCATACATTAACCCCTTCCCTGCCAGTATCATTTTTACAGTAACAGTGCATATTTATAGCACTGATTACTGTAGTTATGTCACTGGTACCCCCAAAAGTGTCAAAAATATCAGTCAAGGGTCCGATCTGTCCGCCACAATGTCGCAGTCCCGCAAAAAAAAAAAAAATCGCAGATCGCCGCCATTACGCGTTAAAAAAAAACACCAAAAATTACAGAAATCTTTCCCTTAGTTAGTAAACGCAATAACTTTTGCGCAAACCAATCAAAGTACGCTTATTGTGATTTTTTTTTTACCAAACATATGTAGCAGAAAACAAATTGGCCAAAAATTAAAAAAATTTTAGATTTTTACATTTTTTGGGGGGGGGGGGGGGATTTCATATAAAAATTTTTAAAAATATTGTTATTTTTTCAAAATAAACGCTATTTTTTTGTTTATAGCGCAAAAAGTAAAAATCGCACAGGTGATCAAATACCACCAAAAGAAAGCTCTGTTTGTGGGAAAAAAAGGACGTAAATTTAGTTTGGGTACGGCGTTGCACGACCGCGCAATTGTCAGTTAAAGTCGCACAGCGCCAAATCGCAAAAAGTGGCCTGGACGTAAGACAGCAAAATCCTCCGATGATAAAGTGGTTAAATATTAGAGTAACACTTGCAATGTAACAGGCACAAGATCGCTTGTAATAATAAACATCGGGCAATGCTGTGTGTTCCATGTGTAAAGTGAATCTAATAAGAGCTATTTAATAATTATAAATCAGCTGCTGCACCTGCAAGGCTCTAATGAGGAAAGTTACAGGTTCTGCATTATATTGTTAGTGATTTCCTTTGGGAGTATCACACCAAAAATGGCATTGTTGTTGCAGGGGATGCCCAATATCTGACTTATTTTAGTGCAGACTTCTGGGAAAATTGGTGAGCCAATCACACAAGCAGAAATTACATTTATACCATCTGTGTACAGAACAGCTCCAGGTCGCCATATTGCATTTTACTGAAAATCACAGCAGCTGCAGATTGAAAAGGAAAGGTAATTTTTAATAACATTCAATTACAATATGACTTGTGCGATTCCCGTGACTTGCCATTGCGGGCGTTCCGCAATTTGCAATGAATCCGAGACGCCAAATATGTGAACAGAGCCTTAGTAAAGCAAAGGTTCCCTTTCCATTTATTTCTCTTTTTTTTTTTTGCTTTGTTTCTGACAGTTTTACGAAATCATCCCTCAACTATTCCAGGACTGCCACTGCAGCTTGTCTAATAATCTATATACAGCAAAATCGCGTGACCCAGCCAGCCATGTCATCATGGGCAATGACAGACACATAACCCAGAATGGCCTTGTATAAGTACACATTACAGCAGCATGGCCTCACTCGTAAAGGGTTCACAATTCAAGTTATATGAATTTCCCCAGTACAAGATATACCATGATACAGCCAAGCATACTTTACACTGATTGCTCCTTTTTCCCTGAGTGATTTTAGAAGATTTTTTCCCCCATACAACGGGTATAGAAAAGAATCACCCCCTTTTAATATAATCACATTTTGTTGCTTTGCAGCCTGAAATGAAGACAGCTACAGTTTTAGTTTTATCCAGCTGTATTTACTAGTGCAACCAATAACATCCAAGTAAAAGATATAACACCAACATGTCATTAACCACTTTAAGACCGGAAGATTTTGCTGCTTAATGACCAGGCCCTATTTTGCGATTCGGCACTGCGTCACTTTAACGGACAATTGCGCATTCGTGCGACGCTGTACCCAAACGAAATTGACATCCTTTTTTTCCCACAAATAGAGCTTTCTTTTGTTGGTATTTGATCACCTGTGCGATTTTTATTTTTTGCGCTATAAACAAAAAAACGAACGACAATTTTGAAAAAAAAAAAAAATTCTGCTATATAACATTCTCAAAAAAAAAAAAAAGTTAAAATCAAACTTTAACATTTTAGGCCAATTTGTTTTCTGCTACATATTTTTGGTAAAAAAAAAAAAAAAAATCGCAATAAGCGTATTTTGATTGGTTTGCGCAAAAGTTATTGGGTTTACTAACTACGGGAAAGATTTATGTCATTTTTTTTTTTTTTTACTAGTAATGGCAGCCATCTGCGTTTTTTTGCGGGGCTGCGACATTGTGGCGGACAGATCGGACACCTAACTGACATTTTTTGGGGGTACCAGTGACATTACTACAGTAATCAGTGCTAAAAATATGCACTGTTACTGTAATAATGACACTGGCAGGGAATGGCACTTGCATACAAAAGTTGCCGTGTGGTTTCGGCCCTTACCCCTATGAGAAGACCAACAAAAAATTATAGAAAGGAAAAGATGGGGCTTTGCAGGCCAGTGGGAGTAGAAGGATCAGACGCAAAACCAATTTATAAAACCAAATAACATTTTATTGGTATATAAGATAAAAAGCATGGACTACCATGCATATTGGGTGCAATTAGACTAACATACAAATAGTAAAATCAAGCAGGATGAGTCATTTACAACATAGAAATACGTCCCATAAGGGAAACAAAACCAAAGAGCCTGTGTAGGATGGAGAGTAGGTCTCACGATGGAATCGGTCAATGTAGGTCCCCAGCAAGCCGACGCGTTTCGCTCAAGGCTTCCTCAGGGCCTGAGAGACCATGACAGACCGGTATTTCCTTATTGGTAATGACTCAGAGTAGATGACAAGGTTGTGACGACACAAATACTGAATAGGGATTACTGCTTCTGTATTCAAAATATAAGCTCCATGTTGGCGTCATACACATTCTATTTGCGCTGGATTCAAAGGTTTGGACCCTCGTGTACCACAAAGGGAAGGCTTATAATCTTCACTAATGGTAGTCTCCTGGGAATCTCGACTACCCGTACCCTCTCCCTGATATATTCAAAATTATGGATACTCAGCATTAGGTATAAAAAATCTATTTTTGGTACAGGAATGGCTCCAGGCAGGAAAAGACATGCATATATGTATCACTATTTTTGATAGAAGGGACAATAAGTCCCGAGCTCCACAGGCCCTTAGTAGCTGTAGTACGCCAGCAACCTGCCTTTAACTGACTAAAACTGACATTTTTGGGGGTACCAGTGACATTACTACAGTAATCAGTGCTAAAAATATGCACTGTTACTGTAATAATGACACTGGCAGGGAAGGGGTTAACCCTGTGGGTGATCAAGGGGTTAAATTTAAGCCTAGGGGAGTGATTCTAACTATGGGGGAGGGGCTTGTGAAATGATCATAGAGACATGTAATCCTATATAGCAGGATTGCATAGTCTCTGTGATCATGTCAGGGAGAATGACAGACGGCTGTGTTTACATCAGCCAGAGTTGTATAAAGTACTCGAAACCCATACTTGAGTAAAAGTACAAGTGCTCGATCAAAAAGTGACTTGAGTAGAAGTTGAAGTGCTCAATCAAAAAGTGACTTGAGTAGAAGTACTAAAGTATTCAACATTTTTTGTACTTAAGTATTGCAAGTAGTTTTTTTTTTAAATTTTGCTACTCAAGTACTGAAAGTAAAAGTACAAGTACTGTGTTATGTAGTTATTAAAGAAAGAAGTCAAAAGTTTGAACATCATATTGTTTTTTATTATTTCAAATGCAGCTTTTATTTATTCATACAGTAGCATTTATTTTCGTATGCGCTGATAATACACGTTTTGAGCTTCATGAAACCTGCCATCTACTGTTCTGGCAGTGGTCATTTTTATTATAGTAACGAGTAACTATGCAGCACAAAATAAAATATTGGAGTAGAAGTATTGAAATCATCGAAAAAATGTAGTGAAGTAAAAGTGGAAGTAGGAGAAAAAAATTCTACTCTAGGAAAGTACAGATACCGACTTTCGGTACTTAAGTACAGTAGTGAAGTAGTTCTACTTAGTTACTATACATCTCTGACATCAGCCATCCGTCCTCTGTCAGCGGGGGGAAGATCGCCGGTGTCAGGCGGCCATCGGAGCCGCCTGTCACACGCACTGGCTTCCCCGCTGACGATCGGGGGCCAGAGCGCGCCTCCAGCGGCGCGCTCGCCCCCTAGTGGCCTCGCAGGCAGATGGCGCCTATTAATGTGATTTTGCCTGGGAGAGCCACACTGCCTATGTAAAAAGGCAGTGCAGCGACAGGAAATGTTTTTTTAAAAAAAAAAAATCTAACAGAATTACTGAGTTGGAAAAAGGATCACCCCCTTATGTCAGTATTTTCTTAAATCACATTTTGCTTTAATTACATACTTTAGACTGTTGGGATATGTCTCTACTAACTTTGCATTCCTACAGTAAAGCAATGACCCAAAGCACACAGCAACAATGAGCACACAGAGACTGAAGGAGAAAAAGGTGAATGTCCTTGCATTGGCTAGTCAGAGTCCAGACTTAAACCCCATTGAAAATCTGTGAAATGACTTGAAGACTGCAGTCCACAAACGGTCACCATCAAATTTAACTGATCTTCAGCAGTTCTGCAAAGAAGAGCGAGCAAATATTGCAAAGTCTAGATGTGCAAAGTGAGTAGAGACATCCCAACAGACTAAAAGCTGTAATTAAAGAAAAAGATGGTCCAACAAAATACTGACATAGGAGAGTTGATTCTATTTCAACTCAGAGAATGTTTTTTATTTTTTTTTTTATTTTTTCTGACATGTTGGTGTTATTTCTTTTACCTGGATGTTATACGTTGCACTAGTAAATACAGCTGGATAAAACAAAAACTGTATCTGTCTTAATTTCAGGCTGCAAAGCAACAAAATGTGATTGTTTTAAAGAGGGGGGGGGGGGTATTTTCTATACCCGCTGTTTGGGGAAAAAAATTCCAACTTTGTCAGTGGCTTTTTTTTTTTCTCATTATTGACATTGAGGACATATCCTGTTGTGCGTTTTACATGTTCGAGAATATTATTCTGAACGAATATAACACATTCTTTTTATTAATCGATTTATTTCTTTTTAACAGCATATACCAATCTTAGTGAATACAGACTACAGTAGGGAATTTACAAGTATATTTATTCACAAGACATGTATTCACAATAAATAGTTAGACTTGAGATGACACAGAGATCATTTCGACATAAAATACAAACTTAAAACGATAAATGCAATGTGATATGTAGTTCCATGATAACATTAAAAAGAAAACAAGATTACGTTTCCCCAGGTATAGTATAAACCATAGATAAATGTTCTATATAATCAGACCACAATTGTCTGCGAATTGCGCAGCCAACAGTCACTCCGCTGCAGTTGGAGTGAGAATAGGCTATGCAAAACGGGAGACTAAATCGCTAATATTGCGCTAAACTTGATACTAATAAAAATGTATAAAAACAAAAAATCAGTTTTTAGAGAAAAATCGAATATGGTTCATATGGCTGGGACTGTAATCTCGTTACCCTTTAGCATGAAATTTAAAACATGTAAGGAAGGAAATAAACGATAGTAACTAATAATCAGATAAACAGCAAGGTATATTTACCACAGTTAAAATGGCTGCTAGCTTAAAATGGTCGTTATCAGAGTCCTTAAGATGGCTGCCTTTCCCAAAATGGTGGCCGGTTAGCGAGGAGTTTCATCTGGCGTCCTTCAAAGTTACAGGTAAGGGATGGAGCAAGATGGAGTATGTATAGATGAGGATATGTATAGATGTGAGTAGCGTGTGTGTTGCTAGTGTAATGAATGTTGTCGTAGTGTGTGTGTGTGTGTGTGTGTGTGTGTGTGTGTGTGTGTGTGTGTGTGTGCGTGCGTGCGTGCGTGCGTGCGTGCGTGCGTGCGTGCGCGTGTGTCACATCTGGGTTTCCCTTTTTATATTGTTGAACAAAAGGGCAGTAAAATTACCATAAACCGAACCCAGAAGGAGGAACTTTATCCCCATTGGTTGGGATTACTTAACCATTAACTGATGAGGTCATTGGGCGACACCTCTACTAGTCATTCAGTATATTGGATATTAGAATTATATGATAAGTTCTTCATTTAATAATAATCATAAAAACAATATGAAAATCTGTCCATACTCTCATAATACACGTGTCCATCTAATATCTCCATCATGTGTCTAGGTAAGGATTGGACCTGGTAACGCAGTTTAATAAGGATATATTACTAATACGATATATATATTGATTGGAAATGACCGATTTACCCAGATACTTTACATTTAGTAGCAGTAAAAATTATATAGATACATATAAAGTTATATATATATTGCTACACAACAACTTGTATATGTAAACTTTTCTACATATAGGTTATTTCCAATCAGAATATTATCCATTAAGAGATTATTATGTTAACAACAATACAATCATGATTTGGGACTGGATATAAAATATGGGAGAAATTCTGACCATTATACACTACTATATAATAGATATAATGTCATTCTCAATAGAAGATTGTCATAAAATCATAAGTTCCACACCCCCCTTTGGTATATGATGGGACAAGGATGTTGTATAAGCTTATGATTATATTAAATTCATTTGACGATGCAGTTCTAATCAGTCTACATGAACAATGTTTATTTGACACCATGTAGCTTCCAATGGACAATTGTCTGTATGACACAATCTCTACCCCCCTCTTGGTGTAGGTTAATGAATTACACGTTCTTGTCTTTGTCCAGGCTGTTTTCCGTTTGTTTCACTTCTCAGGGTAGAAACAATAGTTTATTTGCTAGGGAATGGATGGACACAGGTGTGATTCTGAAACTGGTTGAATTTCTGTCATTGTGGAGAGAATTTTCATCGCCAGAGCATTATATTCAAAGTTTATCTAAACACAATTTCCTTTTGGGGGCAGACGACCTAGCTTCTCATCTCAAGGACATGTAAATAACACAAATTCAACAATGGACGCAGTGTGTGCTTGAAACTGAAGGTATTTTGACTGAATCAGTGACAAGGTCATTTGAGGCCCCAAAGTTCACAATTCTTGACCTGTAATATGAAAAAATGTATTTCTATTTTTTACTGGAAGTCTAACAATCCTTCCTTTTGTAGTCAGACACTAGGACAAGAACACCAACATGTTTTCAAGTGGAGTAGATAAATGTTAAAATATTGGTTTTAAAGTTATACTATTAGGGATATACACTCACAGAAACTTTATCATTAGGTACACCTTGCTAGTACCGGTTTGGACCCCCCCTTTGCCTTTATTCTTCATGGCATAGATTCAACAAGGTATTGTAAAAATTCCTGAGATTTTGGTCCATAGTGACATGATAGCATCACACAGTTGCTGCAGATTTGTCGGCTGCACATCCATGATGGGAACCTCCCATTCCACCACATCCCAAACATTCTCTATTGCAGGGATTCCCAAACTACAGCCCTGCAGTTGTTCAGGAACTACAATTCCCATCATGCCTAGTCATGTATGTGAAAGTCATAGTTTTACAATGCCTCGTGGAATGTTTAATTCTGCAACAGCTGCAGGGCCGTAGTTTGGGAATCCCTGTTGTCTATTGGATGAGATGTGGTGAGTGTGGAGGCCATTGGAGGACAGTGACCTCATTGTCATGGTGAAGAAACCAGTGGTGAGATGATTGGAGCTTTGTGACATGGTGCATTATCCTGCTGGAAGGAGCCATCAGAAGATGGGTAAAGTGTAGTCATAAAGGGATGGACATGGTCAGCAGCAATACTCAGGTAGGTCGTGGCGTTTAAACAATGCTGAATTGGTACTAAGGGGGCCAAAGTGTACCAAGAAAATATCCCCCACACCATTACACCGCCACCAGCCGCCTGAACCGTTAATACAAGGCAGGATGGATCCATGTTTTCATGTTGTTTATTCCAAATTATGACCCTACCATCTGAATGTCGCAGCTGAAATCGAGACTCCTCAGACCAGGTAACGTTTTTCCAATCTTCTATTGTCCAATTTTGGTGAGCCTGTGCAAATTGTAGACTCAGTTTCCTGTTCTTAGCTGACAGGAGTGGTGTAGTAAAATTTTCCTTGACCCATGAAAATCTTTGAACGCGTCACTTCTGGTGCGGCTGCGTCACAAAACGGATGCTGTCGCCAGGGCTGGCCCAAGACATTGTGCTGCCTGGGTCCGAGAATAAAAAAAGCTGCCCCCCCCCCCACCAAAAGAAAAAAAATTCACGCCCTCCAAGAGGCCCCCACATTCTATAGGACTATGAAAGCAGTCAGAGGGGTGTGAGTGTGTACGGAGTGACAGCAGGAGCAGGACAGAGAAGTAGACACTGGGCAGATGAGCGCACCAAGCTTTCTACGGTCTATAGTGCCACAGTGCCCTACAGGGCTGCGGGCATGGTACAGGAGAATGCGGGGCTGCGGGCATGGTGCAGGAGAATGCGGGGCTGCGGGCATTGTGCAGGAGAATGCGGGGCTGCGGGCATGGTGCAGGAGAATGCGGGGCTGCGGGCATGGTAGAGAAGAATGCGGGTCTGCGGGCATGGTAGAGGAGAATGCGGGTCTGCAGGCATGGTAGAGGAGAATGCGGGTCTGCAGGCATGGTAGAGGAGAATGCGGGTCTGCAGGCATGGTAGAGGAGAATGCAGGGCTGTGGGCATGGTAGAGGAGAATGTGGGTCTGCGGGCATGGTACAAGAGAATGCGGGGCTGCGGGCATGGTACAAGAGAATGCGGGGCTGCGGGCATACTACAGGAGATGCAGTGGTGTGGGCATGTACCATGTGTGGCTGTGGAGCAGTCTCACTTACCTCTTTCTAAAGGATTTAATAATGACGCCGCCCGGCGCCAACACGTCCGCGGCCGGCCTGACATGCGCACTGCGCATGTGCCGCCGCCGCTCGGTAAAGCCCGTACATGTTTAGCTATTCCCGGAAATAGCCAAACGTTTACAGGCTTTCCTGAGCTGCGGCGGCACATGCGCAGAGCTGTGTCTCCTCTGATCTTTGTCAAGCGCTGGGGGACTGGATCGTCTCCTCCAATCAGTTTCCCCACAGCCCTCGCGCTGGAGACTTGTCGAACCCAACTTAAAGCGGAGTTCCAGCCTAACCGCACACTCCCCTGTCCCACAGTCCAGCGATGCGCCGTCCTCTCCCTCTCTGCTCCGCGGCGCCGGCATCATTGATGTGGGCACCCGGCTGTGACAGTTTGCGGCTTTACAGCCGGGTACGCACTGCGCATGCGCGAGTTGCGCTATGCGTCGTGATTGGCCAGCAATCTTCTGGGACCTCTGACATGTCCCAGAAGATTGCAGGGAGGGAGGGAGAGAGGAGAACTTCCGCTCAGGGCGCCGTGGCGCTCCGAGCGGAAGTGGGAGCGGGTACATGTCAAAACTAGGTACCCGCTCCCCCCCCCCAAAATGACATGCCAAATGTGGCATGTCAGGGGGTTAGGACTATTTAAAGCGGAAGTTCCACTTTTGGGTGGAACTCCGCTTTAAGTGAATTAACCTCTAACATGCCGAGAAATTGGCTGGATCTGGATGATAGCGGTACACAGGCCGGAAGAAAATGGGGGACACACTGATGTGGCATGGAGGAGGAACAAATAAGCACTAATGAGGCACAGACAGGCATAAATGAGGCAGGGGTGGTGCCGATCGCTGTGTACGGCTTGCCAGGATTGGAGAAAGCTGAATGGGACATGCACCGGTTTGTTGACAAATGATCACTCCATCATTGGATGGAGTGATCACTTGGTAAAGGGCCGCTGTCATTGGCCCTTTACCACAAGCTGCAGGAAAAGGGATCCTGGGAGGACGTCCCTGTACAACCTCCCAGGATAAGCTGACTGCGCTGTAGCGGTCATTGGGCTATGCCCCGGTCAGCCCGTAGATAATCCCTATAGTCTTAGCTATCCAATAGTACCCGTGAAGTGGGGCTTTGCATTACCTCTGTTCCACAGTATTTGATTCTGCAGGAATCCCTTGACTCTTAGCTATTTAACAGTACCTGCAGAGCAGGGCTCCACCGTTCCCATGTTCTGCGGTAGTCAGCCAAAATCTACCCCAATGCAGGTCCCTGTGAAAATTAAGCAAAAAAAAAAAAAAAAAAAATATGTATGTGGCCCCTGGGAATCATATAGTATCCCTCTAGTAACCTTGCTGTACCAAGTTTGGTGCCCCTGGGCAACATCTTTCCTCTACCGCGGGGCCCTTAATTTAGGCTAGCTTGGCCTAGCCTATGTTAATATATGGCACAGTAGGGAATTTTGAGGGGCCACAGCTTGGGCCCCAAACATGTCCAGGGTTCCAGCTGTGGGAGCTTGGACTCTTTCTGAGCACGAGCTGTGGCCCCTCAAATTCACAACCACGACTAAGCCAAAGACTAACATAGCAGGCCAATCTACCATAAATTTAGGGCCCTGCGGCACCCAAACTTTGGGGGGTTACAGGCACCAAACTTGGTACAGGGATACTAGATAAACCCCCCCCCCAGGAGCCACACATTTTTTGGGGTTCATGCATAATTTTTTTTCCGAGGACTGGCATGGGGGTCAAATTTGCCTGAATACCGTGGAACATAGGTACCAGTGAGCCCTCTGCAGGTGCTATTGGATAGCTAGGAATATGGAGATTAATATGGTACCCAGCAGTCTCTGTTCTGAAGTACTGCCCGAGGGCCACAAACTCCAAAGAGGCCCCTGAAAAAGTTGACCATTTCAGGCTAGTGACTCCAACATTTTTAAGAGTGGTAAAGGACGATCTCTCCTACCTCTATGCCAAATATGGGTCCCTGGACTTGTTTGGTGCCCGAGCCGAGACCCTGCAACGATGCCCACTTGAAGATTGCCATACAGCCCCAAGCTGACTGGAATAGAGGGCCTCATTGTACCTGAATACTGGCGGCTAGGGGCCTCAAACTTGGCAGAGATATTATAGGATCCCCAGGGGCCACATGCATTTTTCGGGGGCCAATGCTTAATTGTTACAGGGACATGTATAGGGGTAGATTTGGCTAACCACTATGGAATACAGGAACTGCAGAGCCCCACTCTGCAGGTACTGTTGAATAGCTGAGAGTCCAGGGATTCCTGCACTACCCAGCACTTCCCGTTCCACAGTACGGCACGAGGGCCATAAAACTGTCAAGTGGCCCTGGAAATAGTTGACCAGGAAATATTGGGCTAGTGACTCCAAAATGTTTGGTAAAGGAAGACATCCCCTATCTTTGTGCCTAATATGGTCCCTCAGCCTCATGCAGGGCTGTGGCCCCTCAAATGTCCATACTACCACCATGCCATAGATTAACATAGCAGGCCAAGCTACTATAAATTTAGGGCCCTGCGGTACCCAAATCACAGGGGTTAAGAGTACCATACTTGGCAAACTAATAGTAGGGGGGCACACACACCCCCCCCCCCCCCCCAGGAGCCACACAATTTTTTTTGGGCCAATGCCAATTTTTACAGGGGCTGGCATGGGGATTGAATTTGGCCAAATACTGCGGAACATAGCTATCATCTTTGAAGCAGGGCTTTGCATTACCTAGACTATGGGGATTAATATGGTACCCAGCACTTCCCACTCTGGGGTAATGACTGGCGGCCATATGCTTCTAAGTGACCCAATAAAAATTTGACAAAGGCTAATGACCAATATTTTTGGGATAGTGATGGTAAACCTCCTTTACTCCGTACCAAATTTGGATTCCCCCCCCCCCCCCCAGACATGTTCAGGGATGGAGCTGTGGCCCTGCAACTATGCCCACTCCAAGCTTTCCATACCGCACCAAGCTGACCTACCCCTGGGGGCTAGGAGCACCAAACTTAGCACAGGATAAGACAGGCCCCCAGAGGAAGACCTTGCTTATTTCTGTGCCAAAATTTGGGACCCTGGACTCATTTAGGACCAGAGCTGTGGTCCCTCAAAGTTCCCCACTGTGACTGCATCTATAACATGATGGACCCCCCCCCCCCCAATGACAGATTCCCCCCTCTTCATGCTCCAGCCGCTGTGAAATCCCCAGGCATGAGCACTGACCATTTGGCATGGAAGGGGTAATTCAGCCTGCGTCCCCCATTATTATCCAGATCCAGTCGATCGCTCAGCCTGTAAGGGGTTAAGTCACTTGAGTTGTGTTTGGCAAATCGCCAGTGGAAGGGCTGCAGGGAAACTGATTGGAGGAGATAATCCAGTCCCCCAGCACTTGACAAGGATCAGACAGCTAGATAGAGACAGCTCTATAATTTTCCTTGACCTCCTCTACAATGCTATGCACAGCCAACCCCTGCTCTTCAAGAGCAGACTAAGGCCCCTCCCACTGCTGCTAGCTTCGCTCCATCTCCGCCTCCCTCTTTATAGCCTCACTACAGCATAGCAGCTCAGTTCTAATATTCCTCGACCTAAGAATATCCTCTGCGCATTGGTGACGTGACAGCAGCTCTTTCATGACACAACCGCCAGAAGTGACGCAGTCAAGGATTTTCATGGGTTGAGGAAAATTTTGCTATAGGGGCGTGCTCTTCTGCTGCTGTAACCCTTCTGCTTTAAGGTTGTATGTGTTGTACATTCAGTGATGGTATTCTGCATGGTTCTAATAGGAGGGTATTTGGGTTACAGTTGGCTTTCTATAATCTCTAACCATTTTGCCTCTGACATCAGCAAGGCATTTTCATCCACATAACTGCCACTCACTAGATGTTTTCCCTTTTCAGACCATTCTCTGGAAACCCCAGAGAAAGTTATGCGTGAAAATCAAAGTAGATCAGAAGTTTTTGAAATACTCAGACGAGCCTGTCTGACTTTAAATGTGGCATGTTTGTTGATGGCACTTTGATGCTCAGTTTAAACTGCAGCAAGTCATCTTCACCACATCTAAATGCATTGAGTTGCTGCCATGGGATTGGTTTATTAGCAAGCATTTGAACAGGTGTACCTAAAGTGGCTCGTGAGTGTATATCTACTCTTGCTGTGCTCGAGATATTGCCATGGACTATTTGTTAGAAGAAGCATGGGAACCTTTTTTGGCATCATACTGAATGCAGCATTGGTCCAATGCTACATCTATCCCCCAGCAGCACTAACACTGAGAATCAAACTAACACTTGGTCCTTAGAGGTCCCTGAGTAGAGAGCTGGTGACCATCAGACACTGACTCTTTGCTCAGTGGAGCGCTGGACTGTGAAAGGTGCAGGAGCAGAGCACACCCCTTTCTGTAATAAAATGTGAAAGCGGACCTGACAAAATTTTATACCAGCTCATTCTAGAATCCTCTGGGATAGGAAGTCAAACCTCTGGGATAGCTAAACCACTAAGAGGTGGGCAAGACAGCAAACAAAGCCAAGAAACCAGAATAGGGGAACTGGCTGCAGGTCAAAGAGGCACCTGAAGGGCTTTACACTGGCATTGGATGAGGAACAAATTGCCTGGAAGTAAGATACTAGGTGTCAGCCTTACAGATCAAGGAAATAGTTGCCCCAATACCAAGTTTGCCAGAAATAGAAGTGTGAGCCGAAAGCCGGATACACACTATACAACTTTTGTTGTTAGATTTCCTTTAGATTTAAGCCCCGTACACACGTACCGAATGTCGGCCAAACGAGCGGCCGTCTTTTGTCCGGTGCTGTCCTGTCAGCTGAAAAGTGCTAAAGACTGCACACGAATTTTGTCGGCCAACAACAGCTGACTGCAGAAGTGATGTCATGTGATGGTTAACTTTCCGTGTGTTTTCTTCTCTGAGCAAGCCCAGTCTTGCTAATCTGTTGTTTGTCGGCCAAATTCTGTACTGACTGGCGAACAATCGGCCGTTCTGGTGACGGCCAACAAATATTTAAAGTCTACACGACAGTTTCTGTACGGCCAAAAATGCGCTGTCGGCTGTATCATACTAACAAGCCTACAATCGGCCGATCAGTCGGCGGCCGAATATTTACGGCCAACAATCGGTACGTGTGTACGGAGCTTTACCTTCAATTATGTAGTGCAAGGGCCTGCCTGATTGCATACAAATTGAAAGGGTTTAGATTTTTCCTTTAGCATTACCAAAACCATATAATAGGAGGTTAAATCTAAAGACAATTGTATAGTGTATCCAGCTTTAAGGCTTCATGCACACTGGATGTTATCAAAACGGCAGTAGAAAGTTGGAGTTTGAGCATTTTTTTTTTAGCAAAACAATACTCCCACAAAAGCTTATAGCTCAAAAAACGTTGATAAATGTCAATAGACGCGTAAGCTTATGTCAGAGCGTGCTTACATCTGAAAAACTCCTCAAAACCCACCAGTTCTGGGGTTTTGCCAGCCAGAAAACACCTGCCAAAAACTGCTAACAGTCTACGCATGTATGGACACATATGCTGGAGAGTTTACTGGCTGCAGAAAAAAAAAAAGTCTTGACGCCAAAAACATACCGTGTGCATAAGGCCGAATATAGCGAAGGGGAAAGCAGATTCAAGACCCCAAGCATGAACAATGGTCTGTTTTAGGCACCTAGTGTCACAAGAAGCCAGAACATCCGTGTGGGAGATGATCCAAAATAAAGTATTTTTAAATGAAATGGGCAAGAGGCTTAAGCCTCGTACACACGCACCGATTGTCGGCTTGTTAGTATGATGCTTCCGACAACCGACTGCGACTTTTCGGCCGAACAAAATCTGGTGTGCATGCTATAATATTTTTGTTGGCCGTCACCAGAACGGCCGATTGTTCCTCAGTCAGTACAGATTTCAGCAGACAAAAGTCAGATGAGCAAGACTGGGCATGCTCAGAGAAGAAAAAACACACGGAAAGTAAACCAGAACAAGATATCACTTCTGCAGTTGGTGGTTGTTGGCCGACAAAATTCGTGTGCAGTCTAGAGCAAATTTCAAACAACACTGGACAAAGACGGCCGATCGGTCGGCCAACAATCGGTGCGTGTGTACGAGGCTTTACACAGCTCGAACCCTATACAGACAATGGAGGGAAAATTTTCTTTTGAACCTGGACTGGACAAATGCATAGGAGAAAAAATGTCCTGGTTAAAAGAGAAAGGGCGGACTACCCAAAACAAGATGTTCTGGGCCTCAAAAGAGCCTTGCCCCTATGCAGGACCAAACAAAGCCAAATTTCAGATCCCAGGAGTCACAAGGGAATAGATAAGGATACCACATAGGAGACCCCTTGAACAAAAATCTAAAGAGTGAGGAGGACAATGGATGTGCCAAGACGCAAGTATTGGTCCAGACCTAACTATAAAAGTAGAAGAGGATTCATGCCAAAGAATCTCCTGGAATTAAAGCCCCTGGATTCACATCAAGTGACATAAGCCTTCCACATCAGGTGTTATACATTTGATGCAAGTGGATTTTCTAGCTAGGAGTCCACAATCAATATCCCCCAACTAAGACACGTGTAGAGACAACTCTCCCAGATCCATACACTGCCAGCTGAGGAAATCTCCCTGCCAACTGCCTTAGCCAAGACTGTGTATACAGCTAGAAGATTTAAGTTATGCCCAGAACCATATTGGCTCTACCTGTTGCCAAAACTAGACTTCTGGTTCCTCTCTACAGACTGAATCCAGACAAGATGGCCTTCCAACAGGTTGGAACACTGAAGAGACAACCAAATCCTCCAAAACTCCAGGATGAGATCCGACCCCAAAAAATCCAAGTCACTCACATCAACAAGGTGCTCTGGACTCCCTCCTCATCTCAGACTGGTGCTCATTAGATTCTTCCCAAAAAAAAAAGAAGACTTGTAGTCCCTGTAATTCGGCTTTGAAAAGCACTATTTGAACCCAATTAGAGACATTCTGTCTTTACTCATTAATTTTCTTGCAACTATCACCTGTGTGTCTGATTAGATGGCCTTTGGAGGAGGGCAGGACATCTTCCAACCTCAAGGCAGTTTTTGCCCATCCATTAATTGCTGGGTTCCAATTCACCAAAAGGAAAATCCCCCTCCATTGTATGGCATTCAAGCTGCAAAAAGCTAGCCACAGATGGATTGAACCTTAGGCAGTTCAGCAGGCACTGGCTGAGATTCAATCCATCAGCAGGCTGGTTCTACTAAAGCCAATCCATCAATAGACTTCAGTACAACCAGCCTTTTGGATTTTTTTGTATGCGATTACTGCCAGTGGCTGGAGCCAATGGCAGTAATTGTGTTCTGCTAGAAGAGAAGTCCTCCTCCTCCTCCTCCTCCTCCCGAAGGCAAAACAATGTCCTCATTCAGATGGAAGTCCGAAACCACCTTTGGCAAAAAGGACGGATTAGGTCAAAAGACCACCTTATCCCTATGAACCACCAGGTAAGGGGAGCGGCAAGACGCCGCCGCCAACTCCGACACTCTGCGAGCAGAAGTGATCGCTACCAGGAACACAACCTTCTTAGATAGCATGGGTAACGAAAGTTCCCTGATGTTTTCAAAAAGGGGAACGCTGCAACACGGACAGAACCAAGTTCAAGTCCCATGGGAGGTAAGGGCTCCCTTCTCGGAGGAGCCAGGTGACGCACACCTTGAATAAAGGTGCGAATCAAGGAATTAGACGCCACAGGGCGCTGGAAAAGAATAGTCAGTGCAGAGACCCGGCCCTTAATCGTGGCCAACGCAAGACACTGGTCCACACCAGTCTGGAGGAAAGCCAACACTCTCGCCACCGAGTAGGAACGAGGAGAGAAACCCCTGAACTCACACCAGGCAAAATAAGCTTTCCATGTACAGTAATAATCTTACCAGAAGAGGCTTTTCTAGCCTTGATCAAAGTAGGAATGACCTCCAAGGAGAGACCCCTGTCTCTCAGGACCTGGCTTTCAACAGCCAGGCTGTTAAAGCCAGCGACTAAAGCAGGATGGAAGATCGGTCCCTGGGACAGCAGATCTTTTCGCATTGGCAGCCGCCACGGAGGCTCCACGGCCAGGTGAACGATGTCCGCGTACCAGGACCGGCGAGGCTAGTCCAGCGCTACCAGAAATCACCAGCGATTGTTCGAGGCCAACCTGCGAAGGAACCTGGACAACAATTGGAGGAAAGGCATAGGTCAGTCGTTACTGACACCAAGGCACCACCAGCGCATCCGAGGCGTCTGCCAGAGAATCGCGCGTTCTTACCACAAACCTTTCCACCTTGTGGTTTAGCCGAGATGCGAACAGATCCACATCCGGGGATCCCCACTTCGCACACAGCATTTGAAACACCTCCGGGTGCAGGGACCATTCCCCCTCGTCCAGGGTCTGGCGGCTCAGATACAGATAATCGGCCTGCCAATTCTCCACACCCAGAATATGAACTGCCGATATTGCCGGGACATGAGTCTCGGCCCAAGACAGAATACAGGTCACTTCCTGGGCACTCCTGGTGCCCCCTTGGTGATTGATGTAAGCCACCGCAGTGGCATTGTCCGTCTGCACCCATACAGGACGGCCCTGAAGATGATCCGACCAATGGATCAGGCACAGCCTGATCGCTCTCAGTTCCAAAATGTTTATCGGAAGGGAGGATTCCTCCTCCGACCAAGTGCCCTGGGCAGACAGGTTGCCCATGACACCACCCCAGCCCGACAGGCTGGCATCCGTGGTCATTACTGTCCACAGAATTGGCCGGAAGGATTTTCCTTCCGACACCGCCGGGTACTGGAGCCACCACAAGAGATTCATTCTGGTTTGGCGACTCAGAGACACTCTCAGGTCCAAGGACTAAGGAAGCCGGTCCCACCTGGCCAGGATCTCCGCTTGAAGAGAGCGCGTGTGAAATTGTGCAAATGGTATCGCCTCGAAGGCCGACACCATGAACCCCAGGGACCGCATACAGGTCCTGAGTGACGAGGATTTGTTGTCCCTGAGGGACCTGACCTCGTTCTGTAGGGTCCGGAGCTTGTCCTCCGGCAAGAACACCTTTGCTTGAGCAGAGTCCAGAACCATTCCCAGATACTGGAGACGAACCGAAGGCGACAAGGTCGACTTCTGAATGTTGATCATCCAACCGAATTCCTGAAGCGTCTGGACCGTAGTGGACAGATCGTGCAGCAGGCTCTGACTGGCACTCGATCTTAACAGGAGATCGTCCAGATATCCCAAGACCGCAATGCCCTGTGCTCACAACAGGCCCAGAACAGGCGCCAACACTTTGGTAAAGACCCTTGGAGCTGAAGCGAGACCAAAAGGTAACGCCACAAACTGGTAATGATCCTCCGCGATAGCAAATCGGAGGTACCTCTGATGACCCTTGAAAATGGGGATGTGCAGATGATATGAATCCTTCAGGTCTATGGAAGCCAGGAACTCTCCCGGATTCAGGGAGGCCACCACTGAGCGGAGTGATTCCATGCGGAACTTTGGAACGCGCACAAAGCGGTCCAGAATCGGACGCACTTTGCCCTCCTTTCTGGGCACAGTGAACAGATTCAAATAGGAACCCCGAAACCTGTCCCGATGAGGCACCAGGACAATCACCCCCTGAGCCAGAAGATCCTGCACTGCCTGATGTAGGTCCTGTAACCGCCCTGGGGTCAAATGAAGATTTGAGGGAAAGAATCTGTTCGCCGGCCGTGAAAGAAATTCGATCTTGTACTCTGACCGAATGATTACCTGAACACACCTGTTCGTGATTCGGAGCAGCCAAGGTTGGAGGAAACCGCGCAAACATCCTCCCACCCCTGTAACGGGTGAGGGCACCCCTTCAGGCAGAGGCGGACGGAGCCGCCGCACCGGCCTGGCTGGATTTTTGTTTGCCAAACCAGGGCTTTTTCTGACTACCTTGGCCCTTGAAGGGTTTACCCTTGTTCTGCGCCTTGAAGGCACGAAAGGACCCTTGAGTAGGTTTAAAGGACGGGCCCCGCTTACCACGGAAAAACTTGCCCTTAGGATTCTGGGGCAGTGAAGTGCCCTTACCCCCCGTGACTCCTTTAACCAATTCATCCAAGGATTCCCCAAAAAGGCGAGACCCCGCATAGGGGATGTCAGCCGACCAGCATTTTAACCAGATTAAGCGACGGGTTAACCACAACGACACTGGACAGGCGTATATCGCCAAGGGGGCCTCATTCAGAGCCGCATCGCACAAATACATGACCCCACGATGAATCTGCTCCACCATCTCTACTGTAGTGGGAGGGGCAGAGTCGGCCACGAGGGTGCGTTTGAGCACCTTGGTCCAATCCGCCACAGCCACCATCACAGAGGCAAAAATAGGCTTGAGCATGGAACCCGCCACCATGTAGGAATGACAAGCAAGAGACTCCAGTCTCCTATCAGTAGGATCCCCAATAGGCCTGCGGAATATAATCGCCGAATCGATGCATCGCGATGCGACCCTTCGCGATTCTGCATCGATTCGGGGTGACTGCAAAATCGATTAGCTTGACGTCACTTCCGGGGTGGCCGGCGCTTGATGAGAGTGGGGGCGGCCGGGCTTGCGAACACGGAGCTCCTCGTGGGGGAGGAGAGCGGAGCCTGCAGAGCAACCCGACCCATGGACTGCCGTCCCCCCCAATTGACTGGCCGAGGAGGCCTTGCTTTCCGCCTGTACCGTGCACTGCACGAGTCCAAACTCCAAATGCCTGACATGAGGCTCATCAACCGGGACCTGTCTGTGTCCAAGCCCTACTCCATACACCTACCGGCTACCGCTACTTCACCCACAACTGGCTGCAGCTCCGCTTCCTGGTAAGTCGTGGCACTACAGGGCCCAGCATTACTCCTTACCAGGGCCTGCTATAAATACAACTAGGGGCACTACAGAGCCAAGCATTCCTCCTTCCCAGGGCCTGTTATACTACAACTAGGGGGACTACTACAGACTCTGTAGTCCCTAGTGGTAGTATAACAGGCCCTGGTAAGGAGGAATGCTGGGCTCTGTAGTCACCCTAGTTGTAGTACAGTAGGCCCTGGTAAGGAGGAATGCTGTGCGCTGTAGCTCTGTACAGAGCCCAGCATTCCTCTTTACCAGAGCCTGTAAT
The DNA here is from genome assembly GCF_965119305.1 of Pelophylax lessonae. Lineage (NCBI taxonomy): Eukaryota > Metazoa > Chordata > Amphibia > Anura > Ranidae > Pelophylax > Pelophylax lessonae. Next base: position 212,469,003 of record NC_138778.1, read on the forward strand.
ACTACAACTAGGGGGACTACAGAGCCCAGCATTCCTCCTGGGCCTACGGTACTACAACTAGCATCAGTTAACTCTTCTAACCTGATGTGGCCTGCTCTAAAGGGGGATCTATGAGGGGACCTGCTCTACTAAAAGGGGATCTCTGGGGATGTTGGCCTGCTCTAAAGGGGGATCTATGGCGACCCTGCACTAAAGGGGATCTATTCCATAAATCCCCTTTAGAGCAGGGTCCCCATAGATCCCCTTTAGAGCTCAGTTCCCCTGGATCCCCTTTAGGGCAGGCCCAGGCTCCCCATAGATCTCCTTTAGAGCAGGGTCCCCATAGATCCCCCTTTAGAGCAGGGTCCCCATAGATCCCCCTTTAGAAAAAGGGTCCCCATAGTAATCGTGATGCATCGCAGAATCAAATATCGAATCATGACCCTAATAAATTGTAATCGCATCGAATCGTGAGGTAAGTGAAGATGCGCAGCCCTAATCCCTAAACGCCGGGGAGTCCTCAGTGGGGAGCAGGGTAGCTTTGTTCAACCTGGCCACCGTGTGATCCACTTGAGGAGGCACACACCAGCGCGCAGCCGTAGTAGCCGCAAAAGGGTAGAGAAGTTGAAACTTCTTAAGCACCACGAAGGTGTGTTTTAAATTACGCCATAGCTCATTCACCTTATAGTGAAACTCTGCGGGGCAAGGGAAAACCTGCGCCGTCTTGCGGGTCCTGTGTGTACCAAAAGAGGACACAACACCCGGAGGAGTGGGCTCATCCTCCAAATGTAGCGTTTCCTTTACCGCTAGGATCAACTCATCCATAGCTGCGCGTTCCTCTGGTGACCTGGGGGGGGGGGGGGGGAAATCATCCACCCCTGCAACCTCCGCCTCCCCCTTGGACTCTTGCGGGTCCTGAGAAGAGCGAGCCCCTGAAAGGGCCATGCTACCTACAGCAACCATGTCACATTCAGAATCGGAAGAAAAGGAAAGTCGAGGCCTTTTCCTAGCAGCACGTTCAGACATCAGCACATCCATTTTTGACACCAAAGTTGCCACAACAGCAGCCACATTAGTGACAGCGGAGGATTCAGAGGACCCTGAATCCCCCACCAAAGCTGGCGGGAATTTGCTGTCCTGGGATTCCATAACAGAAAAGAAAATTATTATTTTTTTTTTTTAAACTGGCCCTTTAAGTGCGCTGCGGACCCCCACAGCACACCATTATAAGACTTGACACACAGACCCCCCGCAGGGACAAAACGGACCAGGAAGATGGCACAAGGCAGGACAGGAAAAAGAACAGCAGGACAGAACCCCACAAAGTGTTACCAGCTTCTTAGGTCGCTCCTGTGAGAAAGGAGGAAGTGATGTCACCGCTGGAGGCTGAACTAGGCTGCAGGCCAAGGGAAAATGGATGCCTATGGAAACTAATGGGAGGCTTCGGCAAGATGGCCGACGACATGTGCTCGGAACGATCGTTTGCCACACACAAGATGGCGCCGCAAGGCGCGAAAATACACTACATAGCATGCTGTATGAGCGCCCACAGTGAAGCCAGACATGCTGCCCACACTTAAAATGGCGGACCGGCAGTTTTTAACCCTGCAGCGGTCACCACATTTGTCTGCATCCCCAAGCACCCTAAAGTGACATTAGGAGAGGGACCCCCAAAACCCCACACAGCGCTGCTGTGAGAATAAAAACCCCCGCAGGGATCGGGACCAGGGAGCCCAAAACGCACAGACACACATGGACTGCCGACCCCAGGCAGAGGCCCCACACAGAATGTACTTACCTGTACCCGATGGCTTGGGGTGCCTCATATCAAGTGGGAAACCGCCCACCCTCAGATGGCAGGGGAGTGCCGCCAGCCAAAACGCAGGACACTAGTAGTGCACGGACGAACCTATGCTGTGTCCAGTGAGGTAGCCACCTCACATGGCTGCATCCCAGGTGGACAGGGATGGGTCGTTTGTGAGGCCAGGGCGAACACATAGGCTGCGAAACGCTCGATGGCGGGCAGGGATTCCATCTGACCTTCTGTCCTGGGAACCAGGACGGTCAGTCCGATTCCCGGCTCCGCAGACGCCGTCTTCATCCAAAGATCCACTAACTAGTGCTGATAAAATAAACAGCTAGCAATGTAAAGAAAAAAAGACAGCTTTTGAAAATAAATCATAAAAGAAAAAAAAGAAAGGCTGAGACTGTAGCCTCAGCACAGGGAAGCCTATCCACTCCTGAAGCTAGGCAGAAGACAAACTGATTTGGGATGGCTATTGCAGGGGGGTATTGGACTAGGACAGCCCCCATGGGTGTGACTATGTAGCTTTATTGTTCTTTTACAAGTCTTATGCCTAGAAACTCCTATGGAGATGAAGTCAATACCCCATAAGTGAAGACTGAATGGGCGTCGACTGTCGGGAGGACGTAAGAGAAATTATCTTTTCTCAGGTCATGAGACTTCATGACGCCAGAACGATTTTTTAATTCTTTCAGGTAAATCTGATATATACTGTAGGATTATTCCATATTTTCATACAGACTGGAAGTGGTATACTTGAGACAACTTCTACTTCCTAAAGCACAATTTACTGCTGTGCACAAGTAAAGGCCTGTACACACTTGAAGGAAAGCGGACGAAATATCCTCTGATTTTACTCTTGCTCAGCGTTCATTACCGTTTTTAGTCGACAGTGCATAAATGTCCACGGAATTTCTCGTCCGATTTTTTTATTTTTTGGGACATTTGTTCCCAGACTTCCGGGTTGTCAGCAACTTCAGATCATGCGCGGTCTTTCGTATCCGATTTTTAGCGGACGTACTGCATACACATTAAACGAAAATTGGTGGTCTGGGGACAGACGATAAAAATTTTGGTGTTTGTCCCTCGGCAGATTTTCTACTAGTGTGTACCCCACTTGAAAATAGTGTAGCAGGAGAGCAAACTAGACACACAGCTAAATGATGCAAAGGACAGGCACATTTCTAGATGCAAGTATTAGGGTCCATTAACAAGTATGCAGAAAGGGCTGTCCTCTATTACACAGGAGAGATGAGATATGCCGATAGGTGGAGAGATGAGATATGCCGATAGGTGGAGAGATGAGATATGCCGATAGGTGGAGAGATGAGATATGCCGATAGGTGGAGAGATGAGATATGCCGATAGGTGGAGAGATGAGATATGCCGATAGGTGGAGAGATGAGATATGCCGATAGGTGGAGAGATGAGATATGCCGATAGGTGGAGAGATGAGATATGCCGATAGGTGGAGAGATGAGATATGCCGATAGGTGGAGAGATGAGATATGCCGATAGGTGGAGAGATGAGATATGCCGATAGGTGGAGAGATGAGATATGCCGATAGGTGGAGAGATGAGATATGCCGATAGGTGGAGAGATGATCATCAGTCTGCTGCTTTCCCTTTCATTGTTGAATCAGTGTGGGGGGGGGGGAGACAGGTGTGTTTTTTTTTTTTTTTTTCCCCCTGTTAAAGTAAAAGGGTTTCATGTTATGCACCTCAGATCTGTGCATCCAACTCTTAGCATTAAAGCGGTAGTATACTCAGCACTTCGATATCTGTAAATCCAATCTAAGCCAGTAACATGTAATCTGCAATCAAATATCATGTAAACTATTATGAGTTTTCCTTACAATTCTAATTTCTTCCGTTCCGTCTGTATTTTGTCGTGTTGTGCGCTGCCATCCTTGCTGTGGTTTCCGTCTGCTGTGCATTGCGGTATTTCCGCCCACATTATGTCTAGTAGGGCTGCACGATATTGGGGAAAATAGTACATTGCGATATTTGGTTTTCAACGATATATATCGCGATATTTCTCTGGGTGGAATGCAGAAGACACTGACAGTGTGGATTAGGCAGAGTCGGGACTCACAGTGGTGATAGGAGGTAGAAGAAATTAGAACACAGCCCAACATGAGTGGAGCAGCCACAGCTCCTGACTGTGGTCATGTCTGGAGCTCAGGATCAGATGGTGACCCGTCAGGCACAGGGTCCCCCCCACTGGCAGGTGGAAGGGTCGGTACAGGACCACCTTGTCCACCAGGGGGGTTTTGATCAGCTCTGCGAACTCCATAGCGGACCCCGGAGGATCCCCGTCACCGTCCTCTCATCAGGGGTACTACACCTGACACAGCGCTCCCCCTGCCTCACCGGAGACGAGTTTCCCCTTGCTTTTGGCTGTGATCCCAGCTCTGCCTCTAGTCTCCAGCCGACCATTACTCCACCCATTGACTCTATTTACAATACATTACGGCCTGATCCCACCTCCGTGTGCGCCCCCGATGCAGCCAGGAGAGACAATGGGCGGAGTAATGGTCGGCTGGAGACTAGAGGCAGAGCTGGATTGCATCGGGCTGGAGGGGCAGAGTTCCGATCACAGCCAAAAGCAAGGGGAAACTCGTTTGTGTCGGCTGCCTGCACAATATCGTGTCTTCGGCGATATGAATATCGCCCGCAGAACGATAGTCGATAGCACATCGACTATCGTTCAGCCCTAATGTCTAGTGTTCGGAAATCCCACGCATGCGCAGTAGACGCCGAAACCAAGCTTCGTTTTGGGTTCATAACCATTTTGACAGCCAAAAGGAGGCTGTCCACTATCGCCCTTCTGCACAATTGCTCACCTCCCGCGGAGTCTCGCGTGAGCACGGGGCTGACATCCAGCAGAGGAAATGCCGCAGCCCCGGCATAGACCCTGCATTATTCCCGGAGCATCATTAGCTTGCCGAAAAATCAAGGTAAAATGAGCATGCGGGGGTGACGTCATTGACCCGAACCAACTAAATAGAAAGAGAACGGCAGAAGAAAAGGTTAGTCATGTCATACGGACAAATATGATTTATATTGTGCAAAGTACCGAAAATGAGTATACTACCACTTTAAGTTCCATGGGGGGGGGGGGGGGGGGAACGACACAACCACCAACCCCCACCATCATGAACAGTTAGAGAACAAAGAATTCAAGACCAGCGTGCAATGAGGTGACCATTCACAGAAGAATAGACTAGGGTAGGGAAAAGGAAAAAAAAACGCCTACGTTGGGAATTTTATATATTGGTTTATTAACAAAAAAAAAAAAAAAAAAATTAAACTGTACACTAAATAAAAATGTTTAAGAACCAAAAAATGAAAATGTTATGCTAGTATTTACAGAGACTTTACATGAAACTTTAGTATTTGCACATTTCCCAAAAATATTTAAAAATGCAAACTTTTTTAAAAAACACTACATTTTTTTTCCCCCCTCTACCCCCGTAAGGTTTCTTTTTTCCTTCTTTCTCCACGGCAAAAGGGTCGCTTGAGGCATGGTATATCTCAATCTTTACAAACTTGCATTACCAGATGCAATTTTCAGATCTTAAATCTGTCAGAAAAGTTGGGGGATTTGGGAACGGTGAGGGGAAGATCGCTTGTTTTGACTTCCACAGGTTTGAACTTCCTGACAGGCTGAGCCTTGTGGACCTAAAAAGAAAAAAGAAAAAATTTATACATAAAGCTGAGTGTCCTAATCCAAAATGTATTTTTTTTTTTTTAAACACTATTTTGAGTAGTGACTAGTTGGGACCTAGCAGGGTTTTTCTTTGTCATTAGTTTCCCCATTGGGGACATTTATACTTTTTTTTTTTTTTTTTAAGTACAGTATACATATCCAGCATTTGCCATTGTAACAGATGTTTAGTGTCGCAAAGATGTTTCCTGATTTACAACAAACAATATAGAAATCTGAAAATAATGCCTCGTACACACGCAACGATTATTGGCCGACCGATCGGCCATCTTTTGTCCAGAGTGGTGTTTTGTTGGTTGGAATGTGCCTAGACTGCACACGAACTTTCCCGGCCAACAAAAATCTACTTCAGAAGTGATGTCATGTTCTGGTTTACTTTCCGTGTGTTTTTCCTTCTCTGAGCATGCCCAGTCTTGCTCATCAGATTTTTGTCTGCCGAAATCTGTACTGACTGACGGAAAATCGGCCGTTGTGTTGATGGCCAACAAAAATTTTAACGCACACCAGATTTTATTTGGCCGAAAAGTCAGAGTCAGTTGTCGAAAGCATCAAAAACTGTTTTGCCGCGTTTAGCAGCATTTTTACATTACAAAATGATCAGAAATGTATCCCCCATTGAAAACACCTATAAAAATAAACGCAAGTTACCGTAAACGCGTTTGCGTGCAGTTACAAGCTTTTGGCGTTTCAAATGCAAATAAACGTCTGAACGTATTTTTTTGCTTCAAGAAAAAAAAAAAAAAAAAAAAAAAAAAAAAAAAAAAAAAAAAGGCACTAACCTCAACTGCCTCCGACTAAAAAGGTCAGTGTACATGGACAGATCAGATAACAGAGGAGAGTTCAGGGGCTGCTGAGAAAAACACCCGACTGTTCCTAAACATCCGTTTAGGCTCGGTTTCCACTGCTGCGGCTACAGAGTCGCGCTACTTCTAGCGCGACTCTGTAGTGTTCACTTGTTTGCGGCTTTCAGTGAGACTTGTCGCTCATTATAGAAGGAAGTCGCACTGAAGTCGGCCCAAAAGTAGTGCACAAACTACTTTTCAAGTCGCCGCAACTCAAGTCGTGGCAGTGAGAACGGGCCAAATAGAAATGAATGACTTTTGACTTGCTGTGCGACTTGACATGTGTTAAGTCGCAACAGTGGAAATCGAGCCTCATCAGCAGCAGTGTACATGAGGCCTTATAAGAAAATATAATAGGATGGGACATTATGTAATCTCACTGCTCGATTCCTTTCTTCTGTCACATCTCACCTCTCTAAAGCGATAGAATGTGGGAGAAGACCCCCAAATAATGCAGTTTTAGTGCTAGAAAAACCCGTCTCACAGTAACCCGTGGGTGCAGGATAACATACACAAAAAAATAAAAACCCTCGCTACATCCTCTTGAAGCAACAGTCCGACTTCGTGATACTAAAGAGTTTTTAGTTAAACATGTTCTACTTACCTGTCCTGCAGTTGTTTTGCACAGAGCAGCCCAGATCCTCCTCTTCTCCGGTGCCTCTTCGGTGCTCCTAGCCCCTCCCTCCTATTGAGTACCCCCACAGCAAGCAGCTTGCAATGGGGGCACCAGAGCCACAGCTCCCTGTGTCATTTGAACATGAAGCTGCGGCCCGGCCCCCTTTTTCTCCCCATTGGCTGACTGCTGTTCAGGACTCACCTCTTCATTAGCTGAGACAGCAAAGTCAGTCAACATCGCTGAATCTAGATGGACCTCAGGTAAGTATTATGGGGGGCCGATGCACACAAGTTTTTTTTTTATCCTAGTTCATTAAGATAAAAGCCTTCCTGCCTTTAAAACCACTAACTCATTTAACTACTTAAACTCTCATTTAACTCTCATGCAAATACCCCAATTGGCCTGAGAGCCTATCCAAAAGGCAAAAATGAGGAAAAAAAAAAAAAAGAAACTAGGCGATTGAGGGAAGGAAAACGAAGCATGAAAGAAGTGTAAACTACCCTAAAAGAAAAAGTAGTCCATGGCAATCCCATCTCATGGGAAGATTTTCCTGCCCTTTGTTCAATAAAATGCAACAAAAATTTAGAAGAAATCTATACGAAAAAAAAATGAGTCCTCATTGGAACATTGTATTTTACCTTGCAGTCTGACAGTGGTTACCAGGACAAAGGATCAATCTTCCCAGTGTGTAAATAAAAACCCAAAAATGGGTGGTTGAGTTCTTGACAAAAAAAAATAAAAAATTCATGCCAGCCATCTGATCCCAGTAGGGTTGCTGATAAGAGTTGGCTTGCATGGAGAGAAAAGGAAGCACCAAGCCATAGGGATTTGTACCCAGAAAGGAGTTAGCCCTAAAATCACATCTATGTCAATTCCACATTGAATTACAATAAGATCTGGCCCATTACCAATTATCTGAAGGCATTGAGGGTTTACATTTGGAGTTTAGTGAAGAGATCCACACATTTACTTCTTTGACTTCTGCAAGTCACTATGCTCTTTAGCCCACTTGCTGAGAAGCTGTGCGCAGGATCACTTGTATATACGCATGATCCCACACTTGCGGGTGCAAACATGCTCCACCTTGCTTCCGCTGTGATTGTGCACAGCGGAAGCCGCGGACCCAACGACAGGCAGCACCAGTCGATCATTCTGTACACAAGCAGAATGGCAGTCTATGTAAAAAGGCAAAGGGTCGTTTGCTCAGTACAAAAAGGCATGGATCCTGTGTTTCTGCAAAGCAGACACATGGATCCATGTTTTCTAGTAAAAACACTTCCCCTGCAGTAAGGAAACACTAGCTAGGCACAGTAAACCCCTTTCCTGCCAATGTCAGTCCAGTAAGTGCATATTTTTAGCAATAATCACTGTATTAGGGTCACTGGTTCTCCAATACAGTATTTCTCAACCTTTTTTCAGTTGTGGCACCCTTTAAAATTCTGCACAACCTCGAGGCACCCCATTCTAAAATGTAAAAAAAAAAAACCTAAATGAATAGTTTTACATATGGCAGCAACCCAAAACATGAGCCATTCAACATTAGAAATGGTTTATTCCTGGTAAACTGGTACTGACTAGTATTTATTTTCTCCTTCTGTTTCTCTTCTACTTGCCAATGTGAACCCAGTGCTGATGGAGAGGGGAAAAGTAAGCAAGGATTCTAAGCAAGCACCCATCGTTCTCCTTATCAACCAGTGATGTAATTGGTTGTCAGGGTGCCAGTGGCTTGACCTACACAGTACCCAAGGTTGTCAGGATGCCAGTGGCTTGACCTGCACAGTGCCAAGGGTTGTAATGCTGCCAAGTAAAAACCTGTGGCAATTTGTTGCTATTTTTAGGCATTTTGCCAAGGTACACCTGAAGAACCCAGGAGGCACACCAGGGTGCCACGGCACCCTGGTTGAAAAAGGCTGCTCCAATACAGTGGGGTTTGTTCGTGTCAGGTTTGCCGCAATATCCCAATCCCGCTACAAGTTGCTGATAACCTCTATTACTAGTATGGAAAAAAATTCCATATATCTATCCCAAAGATGGTAGACACTAACTTAAGCAAACCAATCAATATACACATATTGGGATGTTTTACCAAAAATAAGTAGAAATTATAAACTGGCCTAAGATGAAGAAATTAGATTTTTCACATTTATATTGGATGTTTTATATAGCATAAAGTTAAAAAAAAAAAAAAAAACAACACTAGATTTGGGTCTTACTGTAAAATCCTTTTCTCTCATGTTCATTGACAGAACGCTCCATATCTTTTGACCCTTGGGTTATGCTGCTCTCCATAGGAGTAGGACTAGGCGTAAACAAATTTGACTACGCCCCTCGGGCAGTCCTAGGGGGTATACTTCCCATTTCTTGCTATAGGACTTCAGTTTGTAACAAGCTGAGTCAGAAGAATACATAACCCAACTTGGATGCAGCACCCACCCCTCTGTCAATGATCATCAGAGAAAAGGATTTTACAGTAAGACAAAAATCCAGTTCTTTTGTTCATTGACAGACACAGCTGCATATCTTTGACCCTTGGGATGTCCCAAAGCAGTGTCAACATGAGGGATGGGAAAACACAGCAACACACAATTCCCAAAAGGGCTAGACAGCCAACCAGGTAAACCAGAGGCTCAACCAGGAACTGGAGCTCACCAACCAGAATGAAAACACCACTCAAGAGGCAGGAGCCTCTGCAACAGCAGCATGCAAAACTTTGCAGCCAAATGCAGCATTCACAGAGGCGAGTAAATCCACCTTGCAAAATTTTTGATTGTATGCACAGACGACCATGTGACCGCCTTGCACACCTGGACCACTGGCGCCTGATGACAGAAGGCCAAGGAGGCACTAAGCCTTAACAAGGAAAAGAGGAACCTGACCCGATGGAATTGGCCTGCACCACTGTCTGCCTGATTCATCTAGAAATGGTCGCAGCAGATGTGGCCTGCCCCTTACAAGATCCATCCATAAGGACCAACAAGGAATCAGATTTCCGAATCAACTCAGTTGCCATGTACACCCCGATTATCCGAACCACATCCAGGGAATGTAAAGCAATTTCTTTAGGCTGTTTTGGCTTGGGGCACAAGGAAGGCAACACAATGTCTTCATTCAAGTGGAAACCCGAGACAACCTTGGGAAGGAACAACTGACCAGGAAGGAGCACCACTTTGTCCCTGTGAACCACCAGACAGTGACCGACAGGACAATGCAGCCAGTTCCGGCACCCTGCGTGCATAAGTAATAGCCACCAAGAAGGCCACCTCCTGTGACAGTAAGCAGAGGAAGTTCACGAATATTTTCAAAAGGCGGTTTGTGAAGAACCGACAGTACCAGATTCAGGTCCCACGGACCTTACCAGAGGAGCCAAGTGGCGAACCCCCTGGACGAAAGTGTGAACCAAAGAATTTGCAGCCAACGGCCAGTGGAAAAAATTGCCAAGACAGAAATCTGGCCATTGCTGGTGCCCAGAGCCAAACGCTGATCTACACCCTGTTGTAGGTACTCTAGCAGACGGGACACCGAAAAGAAATGGATGGACCCCCCCTGAGACTCACACCAAGAAATGTATGCCCTCCAAACTCTATAAATCTTCCTAGAAGTACATTTCCTAGCTTTTAACAGTGTAGGAATCACCAGAATCAGACAACCCTCTATCCTTCAGTACCTGGCTTTCAATAGCCAGTCCGTTAAAGCCAGCAACTGCAAGGCAGGATGGAAGATCGGCCCTTGAGACAAAAGATCTTCACTGAGAAGGAGTCTCCAAGGAGCATTGGCTATCAGCCTTACAAAGACCTGCATACCAAGATGGGCAAGGCCAGTCTAGAGCCCCCAGTATGACTGGAATCCCTTCTGCCTCAAATTCTCAGCACAAGCTGTAGTGAAGAAAAAGCGTAAAAATCAGACAATACTGACCCCAAGGGGCCACCAGAGCGTCTGCCAAGATCTTGCCACAAACCTCTGAACCTTTTGGTTGAGACAAGAGTCCCCCACCAGACACAGTTGAACACTTCCCGGTGAAGAGACCATTCACCCAGCTCCAATGCCTGTCAACTGAGGCAGTCCGCCTGCCAAATTCCCACCTCTGGAATGTGCACAGCAGAGATGTCCAGATCGTCTTAAGACAGACGGAGACTCTGCTCGCAGAAGATCGTCCAGGTACCCCAGTACCGCGATCCCCCTCTGCCTGAGCAAGGCTAACACCGGGGCAAACACCCGAGGAGCTGAGGAGAGACCTAAGGGTAACGCCACAAATTGATAATGCTCCTCACACGGTAGGGCAAAGAAAACGCTGGTACCTGACATATTGGGATATGAAGGTAAGCGTCCTTGATATCGATAGAGGACAGAAAATCCCTTTGAGGAAGGGAAGCCACTACCGTGCGAATGGACTCCCATTCTGAAACCGCACAAAACAGTTCAGGGCCTTGAGGTCCAAAATTGGACAGACCTTGCCCTCCTCCCTGGGAACCGTAAATAGGTTTGACTAAAAACCCTGAAAACGTTCGACTCTGGGAATGTTACAATTAGGGAGGAAGGAGGAGAGCCGCTCAGGTGAGGAAAAGTGCTCTGGTGCAGGTCGGATCCGTCATCCAAAGTTCAATAGTTCAAAGAAAAAAAATGACCTTATGATTAAGCGATCCTAGAATCGTGAAACACGTTTACCTGTCCTGTGTCTATGTGAAGCTTTGTATGGATTATATCTGTCCAGTGGGGCTATGTCGCTGTCGACCTAGCCTAGAGCTGTGGTCTGCACACTTGCTGGCCAGACTAGGGAGACCGTAAGGATCTAAGATATCCAGTTGATCACCCAGTCCAGCAGTGGATTGTTACCGTGAAAACTACAAAGGAGAAAGGTTAAAAAAGGAAAAAATGCCAGGACCATAGATCACAGCAAGGAGCTAGGTCCTTACTCCTGACAGGGCAAAGAAAAAACAAAAAAACAGATCCTAGAGCAGGAAGTGAGTATACCCCCCTTGGGACTGCCCTATAGGTGTAGTCAAGCTATGTTAACCCTTTTCTGCCTAGTATCCTACTCCTAAAGGAGCAGCATAACCCAACGGTCAAAAGGAGATATGAAGCTGTGTGTCAATGAACGAAAGAGAAAAAAAATTTTTTTTGAAGAGTTTTTGGGAGCGTTTTTCCCCAGCAGGGGAAAAACAAAAAAATAAAACTAACAGCTTCAAACCCCCCCCCCCCCTTTCATGTACTGTAAAAATGCTAACGCTGCTAAAAACAATCCAGCGCAAAAACGCCAATTACAGCGTTTTTTCATCCAGCTTTTCTTCTAGCAGAAATGGTATCTGCCTATAATACAGTAGTGTCTGAACCTGCCTGTGCTGTAGGATCAAGAATTATGCACTGCCCACACCAGACAGAGCCTACCTTCTGAGGAGCAATATAGGCAGGAAAGAGGAGTTCAGCAAGCAAAAGAAACTCCAGGTAAAAGCTATGGCTAGGCCGATTTAAATTGTGTGCATTTTTCTGTGGGCTCAGTTCGGGATTTCCACCAAATTTCTATTCAGGGGACAACATTTTACTAGAAAACGTGGGAAACTGCCAAAACAGGGAAATAAAAAGCTGACAGTAATTCTGGGGGGGGGGGGGGGGGGGGGGGGGTAACACACCAAACAACTCCTGCACTGCTGTATGACAGAATAAGATAAACAAATCAATTGGCAAGTAATACAGTTCTTATATGCATGTGTTGAATTCAAAAGGAATTCATTTTCATTGAGTTGCCTACCGCTTCTTGTCTTAATCGGTTGATCTCCTCCTTTTCCTCCTCTTCCTGCCGCCTACGTTCCTCTTCTTCCATAAGACTTTTCTGGGCCTCCAGCTCCGCTAGACGCTTCTCAAATTCCTGGCGTTCTTTAGCACGCCTCTCTGTTGCCAACTCAAAGCCTTCCTGAACTATGGAACCAGAAAGGCTCTCTAAGTTTAGAAACAAAAAGAAAATTGGTGCAACAAGGAGAAAGGACGACACTGCTCATGGGTCATTGTCATTTTCAGATTTATTGGTTTTATGTTATTTCAGAACATAAATTATGTGCAAAGCATGGCCCATTAGCAGTGCCCTACAAAAAGGGGAGTTTCTCATAACCAAGTACCAGGAAACCCATACCAGAAAACTGGTGCAGCAGCGTGTGACAGACACTTGTGCCATTCAACAGTGATGCAAAGAAATATCAGAGAGGGGTATAAACTTACCGGTCAGGATCCGACTTTCTTTCTTAGGCACAAACGGCTCTTGATGGGTAACCGTATTAGGCCGTGCTTTGAATGTGGACATTTCCTTCAGCTGTTTAAGTTCTTCTTCAATCTGTATAGAAAGGAAAAAAAAAAAAAAAAAAAAAAAAACTTGTTATATTTAAAAGATGATCCAAAATTTGTAATTGACCTCAAACATGATAGATATACAAGATTCATTCTCTTACTGTAAAATTAATTTCTCTGATAATTGACGGACATGGCTCTGGAGAATCTTGAGCAGTGGGTTACACTGCCCCCTACAGGAATAGGACACTAGGCAGAAAAAAAAAAAAAAAAAAAAAAAGAGCTTGAACTAGGCCTATGGGCAGTCCCAGGAGGTATATGCCCCCTCTCTGCTATAGGTACTCAGTTTAGTTACAAGCAGTGTCAGAAGAATTACAACGCCACAGAAGGGGTGGGGTGCTGTGTCCATTGATCATCAGAGAAATGGATTTTACGATAAGTCGAAAATCCCATTCTCTTGTGCATGGACGGACACAACTCCTGAGATTGACCAGTGGGACGTCCCAAACCAGTGTCAAAATATGAGGGGTGGGAACAGCAACAAAAAATTCCCAAAGACTAAACCGTAGCCAACCAAAAACAACTGGAGCCCACCTGAAAACTCCCTCAAAGAGGGAACAGACCCTCTAAAAAGCAGCCTGCAAAACCATGCAGCCGAAAAAGACATCCGCAGATGCCAACATCCACTTTATAAAAACTGTGCGCCGACGACCAGGTGGCCACCTTGCATACCTTTGTCACTGATGCCCGATGACAGAAGGCCCAAGAAGCAATGAGCACCCATGTAGAGAGCGCCTTCACAGGTAAAGGAGGAACCTGACCCTTAATCAAATAGGCCTGAGTCTGTCCAATCCATCTAGAAAATGGTCGCAGACAAAGAGGACAGTCCTTTGAGGCCAATCCATGAGTACGAATAGTGGGTCTGACTTCCTAAGAGACTCAGTAACTGCCAGGTACGCCTGAACCACATCCAGGGCATGCAATGCAATTTCCTTAGGATGTTGTTTCGGCCTGGGACACGTCATTCAAAAGAAAAAAAAAAAAAAGGACAACTTTTGGACAGAATGACGGAAAGGGGCAAAGAGCCACCTTTTCTTTGTGGATCACCAAATAAGACAACGCCAATTCCAACACTGCGCGCAGAGGTGATAACTACAAAAAAATAGTCACCTTCTAAGACAGCGCAAATAGGGGAATCTCCCTGATATTGTCAAAGGAAGGTTTGTGGAGGACTGAAAGCACCAAGTTAAGATCCCAAGGCAGTAGTGGAAACCAAAATTAAAAAAAAAAAAAAAAAAAAAAGTACGCACCAGGGAGTGTGTGGCCAAAGGTAGTTGAAAGACCGCCAAGGCCGAAACCTGGCCCCGTGATAGTACTCAAAGCCAATTTCTGCTCAACCCCCGTTGAACAAAAGGTCAAGACTTGAGCCACCGAGCAAGAGTGAACACCAAGTGACTCACCACGGAATGTACACTTTCCACGTATGATGGTAGCTTTTCCTAGAGGTAGACTTCCTAGCTTTTAACAGTGTTGGAATCACCAACCCAAACAAACCTCTATCCTTCAGCAGCTGGCTTTAAACAGCTAAGCCGTCAAAGCCAGCGACCGTAAAGCTGGATGAAAGATTGGTCCTTGGGAGAACAGATCCTGGGAGAGGATCACTCCATCTTCGTCCAACGCCTGCCGACTGAGAATCTGCCTGCCAATTTTCCACTCCTGGAATGTATACAGCAGAAAAGGACCAGAACAAAGCCTTCTGCCCACCAGAGACCGCTGGCTACCTCCGGTGCTGCCAACACACTACCACCCTGGTGATTGAGATAAGCCACGGCCTGTGGTGCTATCAGATAGGATCCACACAGGACACCCCTCCAGGGATCTGGCACAGTGATCACTCCAAGTGAGTTCCAAAACATCGGGAGTCTGGACTCCTCCAGTGTACAAACTTCTTGAGCAGAGCTCTGGCTCAGGACATCTCCCCACCTGGACAAATTGGCATCTGTGGAGACCACTGTCCAATACAAGGAGAAAGATTTGTCCGACTAAGCTGGAGAGCGAAGCCACCAGACCAGAGACCCTTTTCCCGGCTCAGCCGGATCTGATTGTCCAGAGACTTCAGTCACTTGTTCCATTTGGCCAAGATTTCCCTTTGCAGGGACCTTGTATGGAACAGTGCAAATGGGACCGCCTCGAAGGTGGAAACCATCAGGCCCAGTACCTGCATGCAAGTCCGGAGATGAATCGCAGCAAGCAATTTCTGGAGTTTGTCCAGAGCAAGGAACACGCTGGCTAAGGTTGAATCCAGAGTCAGACCCAGATAGTCAAACTTTGTGGATGGAACCAGAGCAGCCTTCTGAAAATTCAGAAACCAGCCAAACTCCCGCAGAGTTTTTATTGTATCTCCAGGTTTTCCGGGGGAAGAGGAAGGAGGAGACTCCGCTCGTAGGAGGAGATTGTCCAAGTAACCCAGTACCGCGTTCCCCTGTTAGCGTAGGGAAGCTAGCACCGGGGCTAACACTTTTGAAGACCCGAGGAGCAGAGGCCAGACCAAAGGCTAACGTCACAAACTGATAATGCTCCTATCCCACAGCAAAGCTGAGGAAGCGCTGGTGACAGACCCATATCTGAATGTGTAAGTAAGCATCCTTGATATCAGAGGTAAGGAAATCCCCCTGATGCAAGGATGCCACCACCGTTGGAATTAACTCCATTTCTTGACTTCTGTACCCGCACAAAGCAGTTCAGGGCTTTGAGATCCAAAATTGGACGTGCCTTGCCTTTATTTCTACGGGACTCTAAACTGGTTCGAGTAAAAGCCTTGAAAACGTTCCAAGGTTGGAACCGGGAGAATCACCCTCTGAAGTAACAAGACTTGCACCGCCCTAAAGAGAGCTTGCAATCGGTCAGGGGACAGACAAGGAAAGAATCGTTGAGGGCAAGAATGAAACTCGATCTTGTAGCCGAACCATATCACTCCGTGGACCCACTTGTCTTGCACCAAGGAGGTCCACAGGCCCAGAAACAAGCAAAGACATCCCCCACCCCAGGTACAGGTGTGCCCTCACCTGAATGCAGAAGGAGCCTTGTCCGCGGGTCTGGAGAAAGCTGCTCTGGGCTTGCCAGACAAAGGTCGCTTGGATGCTTCCAAAGAGGCCTTGAACCCTTATCAGCCAACCCCAAGGGACACAAAAAAAAAAAAAAAAAAAAAAAAAAAACCACACTTGTGAGCTTAAGACAGGGCAGGTCGACGAGGTTCCTTAACCTTACCAGCCTGCAGAAGTTGACAGTACTGTCCCCAACCCCCACCCCGTGCAAAACTCTGTCATCCAGGGTAGCTCCAAACAGGCGATCTCCCTGAAAAGGAAGATCAGTTTAAGCTTTTTTAGCGATCTGGTCCAAGACCAACACTTGAGCCACAAAACACACCCAAGGACCACTGCTGAAAAACAGACCGCCTAGAAATCAGGGGCGCCACATCACAGATAACTGCAGCTCCACAATGGCAGGGGGGAGCCGTTTACCCTCCAGGTCACGGAGTAAAAGCTTAGCCCACTCAGTTAGAGTTCGCAACACCAAGGCAACGGTGAAGACCAGCGTAAGTGCTGAGCCAGCCACAGTGAACATATTGCGGGCCACAGTCTCCACTTTACCCTTCAGCTGGATCCCTAAAAGCCGGCGATTCTACCAGAATCATGGTTGCCTTATTTAACCTGGAAACCGGGGGATCCACCCCTGGTGGAACACTCCTCTTCTGAAGGAGACACTCTTTAAAGGGGTACCTCATTGCAAATCGCTTAGGGACCACAAAGGGATGTTTAGGACATTCCCACTCTTTTGCGACAAAGTGGTCAATAGGAGGGGAAAGGAAAGCACTTCGCTGCTCTAGACAGCTTGTAAGTGCCAAAGGGAACTGGTGCCTCTGCCCCAGCTTCATCCGCCATTTTTAAAGTCTCACGCACAGACACAGTGTGTCCACCAGCACCTTTTCATGCATGGCTACAGGAGTGGCGGAATCATCCTCACCATTTGAGAAATCAAGGCACGTGGCTGCAGACCCCTCAAGGGGGGCCACGTCCACAGCAGCCAAATCAGATTAAGGATATGAGGAGACAAATGAGGCAGGGGAAGGCATTTACTAGCCCGCCACCCAAAAGCCACCTCCACCCGGGGGGATAGCTACTTCCAATTCCAGGCAGCAACCTCTTCAGACAGAACCCCTTCACCATCAAAGCGGGGGGCTGTCAGTCAGGAGGAACATTGTGATGCAGACTGAAACCCGGTTGTGTGCGCCCTCACGAGACGTTTAACTCGCAGGCCTGCCCCCATCCGGTGAGACTGTCGTGCCCGACCTTGCGGAGCAGTGGTCTGCGTGCAATTGCTGGCCAGACTGGGGTGATCACGGGATCTAGATTATCCAGCCCGTCGCTCAGTCCAGCAGTTGATCGTAGATCTCACAGGAAAAAATCCAGAAGAAAAAAAAAAAAGGCATTTTTGAAGTTTGATTTATGAAAACTGATGTCGTTGGCACCCGAGTAAACTGGAAGTGATGTAGTCACTTCTTGGTTACCATAATCAAGAACCAAATCGAAGCCAATTTCATCATTCTTCGGGTCTCCAGCCAGCCGGTCTCCCAGTGGAACAGAGAGGCCAGGTGAGCAGCAGGAGGAGGAGGGGGGGGGGGGGGGTACGGACATCTCCCTCCGCTTACCTGCATTGGGCCTTATTTTACGAGTCGACTGCTGGCTTTAAGAAAAGCAGTACTGGTACATGATTTGGCAGCAAGTGATTAAAGAATTACATCTTAGCTGGTTATATGCATGTATAGCATATGCAACTCTTCCTGGCTGTAAAGCATGTACAGATCTAGGTGAGCATCCCAGCAGCCCTCCACACCAGTTGTCTTCAAACTGTGGCCTGGGGGCCGGATGTAGCCCTTTGCTTGCCTTTATCCGGCACTATTCCACCAACTGATAGATGGACTACCATTTGCCCTACTGACACCTCCCATGAGGCACGATTCTTCTCATTGACATCACCATTGGGGCACTATTCCTCCTATTGAAACCAATGAGGCACCGATGTCGGGGCATTTTCCACTCCAACTGGCCACTGTCAAGCCCCCCTAAAGCCTCAAGGACAGAAAACTGGCCCTTTGCTTAGAAAGTTTGGAGACCCCTGCTTCACACGATGTTAAAGTTTAATTTAGATTACGGGCAGAGGTATTCTTTAAATCTGCTATCCACACCTGATGTTTCCAAATTTGATGCCTTGTCTCTCCTCGTTTATCAAGTTCCAGCTTAAATGGTTCTGGTTGCGTTTTCTCCTTCACCTTTTTCTCAGGAAGACTGATGTGGTCGAAATCAGGTAGAGGCTGAGCCTTGAACTTGGGAGCCTAGGAGGTAAAGAAAAAAAAAAAAAAAATTTTTTTTTTTTTAACATGCTTAAAAAATTTGTCAGTTCAATTTAAATAATCCAACTGCTTACTTCTGCATTCCGGAGCTCTTCCAGTTTTCTTTCCTTCTCTTCCATCCTTTGCCGGTCACGCTCATTAAACGAAAAGGGACACACTTCTACTTGTTTCTGCTCCACCAATTTTGGCTTGAAGGGGACTCCAAAATAAGGCATTGGATTGGCTTTGATAACAGGGACTGGCTCCTCCTGTAAAAGAACACATGGACCAATTTTTCCAGATGCAGAGGAAAGTTCTTAACCAGATTCCTGTGAACATATTATTAAGGCATGTTAAAAAGGACTTCAAGTGAACCGGTCCTTGCCTAAAACAGGTCTTAAAAAAAAAAAAAAAAAAAAAAGTAATACTACTGAACTACAGACACCTTGGCTGGTTTTATACTTCTAAAATGATACCCATTGTTCAAGTGGAGCCCCCCCAGATTCTAGGGCCAAGGCCAGCACTTACCTTCAGCTCCTCAGACTGCATACGAATTCTGTTCTTTAGTGCAAAAGCTGGAGATTGTGGCATAGTTACAGGAAGCATTTTCTTTACAGGAACCCCCTGAAGGCGGCAAGAAAAATGAAAATAAAAAACAAAAAACACAGACACTAATACCCACATCCACCGCCCCCCCCCCCCCTCCGGGCTGCCCTCTGCAAAACCAACTGCACAGAAGCTGTATTTTTTTTTTTTTTTAAAAACCCACCACCAACTTGTTATACTTGCCTGCTCTGTGCAGTACTTTTGCACCGAGCAGCCATGAACCTCCTCCTCTTCAAGTCCTCTGCTGGAGTTCCCGACTGCAGACCGCTATGAGAGCACCCAAGCAGGCTTTATCCCACGCTGCTAAAGTCCATTTGCACTGGCCCCCCACTCTCCTCTCATTGGCTGTAATTGACAGCAGTGTGAGCCAGTCGCTCTTGCTGTTGTCACAGCCAATGGAGGGAGAGTCCCAAGACCCGGCTCTCGTGCACAACACTGGCTTGCAATGGCACTTAGGGGGGCTGCTGCTTCACCCAGGTTTACCTTCATGTATGAAAAAAACCCAACGCACACCTTCAGCCTTTACACTCAAAACTTTGTTTTTAGCCCTGCTTGAGAAACCTAACAGAGGTTCTGTAACCTTAATGTAACGTAACCCAAACTGCCTCCAGAGCTGCATCCATGAGAAATTCTTGGTTGGCCCAAAACTAATCTATTGGATGTGTTCATGAGGTGTTTCCATCCCCTTTGTGCAATCCAGTTACTAGCTTAAAGGGATTGTTAAGTTTTGTTTTTTTTTGTTAATGACTTTACAATCACTTTAAGCTAGTAACTGGATTGCACAAAGGGGATGGAAACACCTCATGAACACATAAAATAGGAGATTCGTTTTGGGCCAACCAAGAATTTCTCGGGGATTGCAGCTCAGGAGGCAGTTTGGGTTACATTAAGGTTACAGAACCTCTGTTCTGTTTCACAAGCAGGACGAAAAGCAAAGTTAGTGTTTGTAAAGGATATTTTCTTTAGCTTCGTGCATTCTATACAAGGTAAAAACCTGTGTGAAGCAGCACAGGGAACATGATCATAAACACACCAAAAAAAAAAAAAAAAAAAAATCCTATTTTCCATCTTACCCATTGAGAGAGAAAGGAAGTCTTAAGCTGGCCATACACAGGTCAAACTTCAGCCATGTTACTGCTTAATACATTGAATAAATCTGCCTGCCAATTGACTAGGCGTAGAATGTAGACAACTGTTAAGGATAGAACATACATACAGTTCTGTCCAAGACAGAATTTGCTCTACTTACTACAGTGAAACTTCTGGCTCCAACCTAATAGACGTGTACCACTGCTGTGGCATTGTTTGACTGCATTTGGATCAGATGGCCCGCCAACAAGTTGGTCCAACACTGAAAAACTCCAAAAATTGCTCAAAGCACTAAGCTCCAAGAACTTGATTCCCCAATGCAGACAAAATGCTCAAGACTGCTGCGCCGCCCCCCCCCCCCCCCCCCCCCAAACAGACTGGTGTCCATTGGGATAAATCACCCAAGAGACCAAAGTACCTCCCTTCATCCTCATTGCAGAGTACTCACCACCACATCCTGTAAGATCTTTGTTGGACATGGCCTGGAATGGAAGGTGAACATCTCCTCTTCTTCCTCTTTCTTCTCACGCTGTTGAATTCGCTTTTCAATTTCCAAATTAAAGCCAACTGCCTTGGTGGGCTCTTTAACAGGAGGTTTTCTTGGTATGAACGATCCACCCTCCAAAACCTTTGGATTAAGCTCCTGGGCTTTGAACTTGTATCTAGAGCGAATGGAACAGTCGAGTTTAACATCGTTAGGTGAGAAATTAACGTTTCAGAATGGTAGTATAAAACTCCATACAGGAAAAAAAGATTAACAAAAAAAGCTATCAAAAATAAAAAAGTTGAATGAATATCCAAATGGAGAGGTGGGGGGCTGGAGAAGCAAATCGAATGTTAAAAAGGTCCACCAAGTAGTTTTGTGGGAAAGAGAAAAAAAAAAAAAAAAAAAAAAAAAAAAAAAAAGCATGCTGCTGCTAAACATCTTAGGCCTGGTTCACACCCATGCGCATTTTGATGCTTTTTGCAGAAAACGCACTACAGTTCATTTAACATTCTTTCCAATGGGACTCTTTTCAGCCGCTGCTTATTTGGAAAGGGTTAAGAACTTAAGAGGAAGTAAACCCTCCTCTGCAAGTTGTACCTATAGTAAGCCTTACCTATAGGTACTGTAAATAGGTCCTAAACATGTACCGTTTTGGAGATATTTACCTTACATGCAGCCAGTGACATCACTGGCGCATGCGCTCTGAAGGAACAGCCGCAGGCTCCCGCGCGTGCGAGTGACGTCACCGCGGCTCCGGCCAATCAGATGGCCGGATGCCGCGATCCCGGAAGATGGGCGACTGAACATGTCGCCCGTCAGAGGCAAGCGGGCGCACATTCTAAGGCAAGTATTTCATAATGAGCTAGTATGCGATGCATACTAGCTCATTATGGGTTTCTCTTTCCGGTTGAAAAAAAATTTAAATTTGGGTTTACAACCTCTAACGCAAAACCGTACTTTTTTGGGTCAATAGACCTCAATGGAGAAGCTGTAGTTTTTTGCCGCAATTTGCGTTTAACCACTTCCGGACCGCTCACCATGTATTGACGTTAAATACTGGTGCCATGGCAGCATCTAGCTGCCATAACCCCGGTATTCTTCTACACATCCAGGTGTCCCGTTGGATAATGCCTTCCGTCGAAAAATGCATCTGACAGACTGCGCATGCGTGGTAAATGACGTCACTCCAGCTGACTGCTCCGCTCAGCTAGGGTTGACGTCATTATTGCGCGTGCGCAGTCCGTCAGATGCATTTTTCGATGGGAGACAGTGCGGGAAGAATAGTTATAAGACATCAGCTGACTGAGAGGAGGCGGGGCAAAGGTAGGCGGATTAGGAGAGCTGAGGAGGCGGAACGGAGGTGCGGCCGTGTAATGAATGCATTAAAAGCAGCTCCTTCTGTTCCAAGTATACTAATAAAAAAATAATTAACGAAATACTAAAGATACATATTAAAAACCAAATCTGAAATAGTTTTTAATATTATATATATATATATATATATATATATATATATATATATATATATATATATATAGAAGAATTAAAAAAAAAAAATACATACACATAAAAACACCCCACTACAAACCCAATAATGGAAATCAAGCTCCCAACTACTCACTGCTGTAGCTGATCAAGTTCTTCTGCTTCAATCTCAGCTGAACTCTTGCAGGTTGTTGGTCGGTGCCGCTGCTTTGTCTGAAGCTGTGGGGTCTTTGGAAGGGTTACTCTGGCCCTTAGTGGTTTCACTGGCGATGGCCCTAGGAATAAAATAAGAAAAAGCATGCAAAAATTAAAGCAAAACGAGCAGCTCCTTTATTATACCTGACCTGAATTAGTACAAAATGTAAGATGGCTGTGTAATTATATGTATGAATTAGGGACCTTCGATTGTAAGCTCCTTGAGGGCAGGGACTGATGTGAATGTGCAATGTATATGTAAAGCTCTGCGTATAATTTACAGCGCTATACAAGTACCTGAAATAAATAATGTAGAACCATTGTCTAAAAAAAAAAAAAATGGATTTTTGCCTTACCGTAATATCCTTTTCTCTGATATTCATTGACGGCCACCGCTCCAGATCTTCTTGACCGATGGGATGCCCTAAAGCAGTGTCAATGTGAGGGGTTGGAAGAAAACACTCCCCAAAGGCTAAATATAGCCAACCAGGAGCTCACCTGCAACACACCCTCAAAGGAGGGCTAACCTTTCCCAACAGCTACCTGCAAAACCTTGTGGCCAAAAGAACGGAGGACCACGGACGCCTTGCAAACCTTCCGTTTAAAAAAAAAGGAAAAAAAATGCTAGGACCAGAGATCCCAGCAAGGAACTAGGTCCTTACTCCTGACTAGGCAGGAAAAAAAAAAAAACTGAAGTCCTATAGCAGGAAGTTGCAGTATACCCTATAGGCATAGTCCAATCTTTTTCTGCCTAGTGTCCTACCCTGTAGGGGGGCAGCATTAACCCATCAAGATGATCTGGAGCGGTGTTAATCAATGAACGAAAGTAAAAAAAATTAAATGGGGGGGGACCCCCACACCCAATAAGAGCAGCTTCATAGAAACTGAAGCTCAGAAAGCAATATTCCCCATAAGAAAAAGCACTGTTCCATACCCAGATCACATCTCAAAAAAAATTCTATTTACCTTCCAACTCCCTTTGCCGGCTGCGCAAGTGGAATCGTTGCGGGGTTCTTTTTTGGAAGGCCATGACTTGCTCGGCTGTGGAAGTGTACTCTGCAGTGGTTTCCTCATGTTTCCTTTTGTTACTTTTGGAGAGGTTGAAGGGTTTGGGCACAGTACGACCCAACTTGCTTGCCTATTGGAAAAAACAAAATGATAGCATCTGCTAGGAACAAAAGGGATAAAGTTCTTTTTTTTTTGAAAAGCATTTTTTTGCAGTAGGAGCCAGTAAAACATTGCACCAGCGATCAGTGGATCACCGGTGCAATGCAGGTCTCCTGCACACTGTCAGTGAGTCTGTACATACCCGTACAAGCAAGCCGATACTCGCTGACAGGAAGGCTCAAACTACCATAGCACTGTGGTAGTTTGAGAACTACAATCAGATAGCCATTAAGGATGTCTGGGCTTGCAGTTAACCAAGACACACAGAGCTGTGTGTATGAATGACAAGGCCACGTGGGAAGCCCCACTGTTTTTATTAGACAGACAGTGACCGCTAGTATGTAGAACTTCTTGTACTGCTGCCACGGGGAAAGGGGGGGGGGGGGCAGCGGTTGCAGCACTGGGAACAGGTTACAGGTTTCCAAAAAAAAAAAAATAAATAGGGGTGGGACATGTCATGTAACACAGGGCTGACAAATTTGCTTGGAATCTAGGGGCCAGCTAAAAAAGTTAGGAACCATTTTTTTTTTTTTTTTTTTTTAACAAAGCTTTATTTTCAATGAACAATGATAAAGTAATGTGCAGCAAGGTGGGGCAATAAGAGGTCCAGTGACCAAGAGTAACATATGCCACCTTAGGCCCCTTTAACACGGGCGCCTCCACCAAGCAGAATCAGCTTGCTCAGCAGGGATCTCTGCCGATCCCCGCTGAGCAGGCAGATGACAGGTCCTGTCCGCTCTGCAGACACAGACACAACCCATTCTCCTCTGTGGGGCAATCAGATGGAAACAGACAGTCTGTTTCCATTCTATGCCATCCAATCCACCATCCGTCTGGGGGCGCAAAGTGAAAGGACACCTCTTGCAGTGCATACAAGGTGCCAGGTCGCTAATTCTAGTCGCCAATGAGACCTGGCGCCTGGGGTTTGTCGGGCACTGATTTAACATGTTACCAAAGGTAAACCTATCCTTTTAACAATGGCTTGGCTTTATTTAAATTCATCTACCCTTCCTACACCCCCCCCCCCCCCGCCCCAAGTTCAGCTTTAAAGCACTAGGACACAAGACAGACCATGGCTCTGCCAAACCTCTTGCTCATTACTGGCTAAGAGTGGGCCAGCTCTTGTACACGTCAATGAATATATAACATACCCACTTTACAGTCAAACATGCATTTTATGCTAGCAGATTAACACCTCAAAACATTTACCAACAGGCCCAACAGAATAAGACAGTGGAAATATAAATTTAGGTTACAAACAGGAAATGTCTAAACCTGTCCAGATGGCAGATGTAGCAGGGGAACAAAAAAAAAAAAAAAAAAAAAAAAAAAAAAAGAAACGTATAGTGTACAAAATTTTTTAAATAAAAACTCCAGGAAATACACCAGTAAAAAAACAAAAACAAACAAAACAGTAGGTTCAAAGTGTAATACATCCTGCTGTCCCTTTCCAACAGTCATAACCATTAAGTGAAAATGACAGGTATTAAATGTCTCACCGGGGATGGTGGATGCTTTCTAAGTTCGGCAGTAAAATCAACTTTTTTGTATTCCGTTGCCTGTTCATTTGGATGCCGTTTGAGGCGGTCATCAGTGTGGAAGTGGAAGTCCACAGGCTTTGTAGCCTGAATAGGCACCTTCTTTAATGGTTGATCTAAGAATAAAGCAAAAAGGGTGAGTTTTGGGCTAACAGTTTAATGTTTTACAGGTATACATGAGATGACCCGCTCCCACTAAAATAAATAAAAAATACCTCCTGCTAAGGCAGATTTCAAGGACTCCTCATTCTTTTTCAGCGCCTCAGCCAGTTCCTGCTGAAGCTGCTGCACCTTCTCAAGTTCTTGCTCCTCTGTGTTCTTAGCCTTCTGAGTCAAATGTTTGCGTCTGGTGGATCAAGAACTATTTCAGGCAACATCTCAATACAAAAACCATACAAGATCACACAGGGTTTCTCAACCTTTTGACCGTGGAGGAACCCTTGATCAAATCTACAGCGCACTGAAAACATTGCTCACTGAAAACATTGGTGTGATCAGCTAGCTGTTACATTTTCGAACATAAAGATAGGTATGTTTTAGGAGCCATTATTCTAGGTATGTTTTAGGAGCTATTATTCTATTTAAGTCAAACCCGTGCTTGCTTTTTTTTTTTTTACTGCACAGATGCTTAATTTTGGGTCCAACTTGAAATAAACAGTGTGCTATATAAATCCTGTATAATATTATTATTAATAATAATCATATAATACAAAGGGTCAGAAGAGAGTAGTACATGGGGAAAACCGCAGGGCACGTTACACGAAAAGGGATTCTTTATTTGCAGAGCAATGCAGGGAAGCTGCTGCAATCAGTCTTGTGCCATTCTCAACCCCCCCCCCCCCCCCCCCCCGTCACATATAAGCACCTGGGATGGACAAAAGGGGAGAAGGGGGCTGTAAGGGAAGGGAGTACCAGAGCTAACCTGGTCTATAGAGAAAGTGGTTTGCCATAACAAAAATAAAAAGAAAAAAAAAAAAAAGAGAAAAAAAAAAAAAAGAGAAAAATACACTTATTTAATAAAAGTAAGGGCTCTTTCACACAGAGCGGACCGCATTGCGATCCGCTCCAGCACTTTTTTTTTTTCCATGGAGTGGATGACACTTGTGTCATCCGCTCCGTATGTCCGCATATCATGCCATCCGTTTGCGGATGATATACGGACATAATGCAAGTCTATGGGCATTGCGGATGTCAGCGGATGACACCGCTGACATCCGATTTTGCTTCCTTTCTGTTTTTTGAACGGAGGAAAACTAGGGTTCTGTTCCGTTCCAAAAAACGGAACAGAACTGAAAGGAAGAAAAATCAGATGTCAGCGGATGGTATTCCGTTGACATCTGCAGTGCCATTGACTTACATTATGTCTGTAAATCATCCGCAAAAAATAGGATGATTTGCGGACATACGGAGCGCCCGTGTGAAAGGGCCCAAAGGGATATTTAAATCTTGGCAAAAGGCGGCATTAGTTCTGGTGTACTTATGGCATTCTACTTATCAGTGAATTCACTCATCCTGGTTCAATTGAGGCCACTAGGGCAAAGGGAGAAGAGTTGCGGTGGGGAGGTTGGGAAGTGATGTTTTTTTTTTTTGATAAGTAGGTCTCTTATTAGACAGTAGTTAAAGCAGAGCTCCACCCAAAGGGGGGGGGGGGCTGGAGAGCAGGTACCCGCTTCCACTTCCTACTGGAAGTTCAGCCCATGCGGTAGGCGGCCCATTCAGAAAGCGAACGCTTCGCACGTGCGCAGTAGGAAACCAGCTGTGAAGCCGCGATGCTGGTTTCACTTACACAAGATGGCAGCGCCAGCATAAGAGCCGATTCAACAGCTTGGGTGAGGATACCGCGGGATCCCTAGACAGGCAATTGCCTTAATCGTAAGAGTCAGCAGCTACAGTATTTGTAGCTGCTGACTTAGTTTTTCAGTTGGGGGGGGGGGGGGGGCTGGAGCTCCACTTTAAAAGACACGAATGCAATAACTGCATTGTGATTATATGGCCCTGCGTGGTCTAAATGTATGCTGTCACTGTATTGTGTGGCCACCAATGTTCTTTATTAGTTTTGTACTTTTTTTAAAAAAAATACATTATAAAATAGACAATATCGGTTGGAGTCGGGCTTTGAAGTATACATGTTGCTAAGACTGCATTGACGGAGCTCAGGTTCACACTAAAGTCATAGATGTTAGCACCCTGGTGTCTTACTTAAGAACTGTTGGAGTTGAGGGCAAAGTTACTTTAGCCCTTAGCTTTGGAGACACTTCAGCAACACTGGTTGATAGACCTTTGTTGATTGTATTGTCTGCGGATTTGCATCTAGATGAAGACCTGGAAATAAAAACATATGTCTTGTAACTAAATAGGACATATCCATAGCACCAAATCTTCCTAGCTAAGATTTTTCCTAAAATACATACAGTTTTGATTTCTTCATAGGAGGTTGCTCTTGCTTTGGAGGCACTTTCTTTCGTTCAGCTCTAATTTTTGCCATTTGGCGGTTCCTTTGTTGGGCAGATAAACGTTTGGAAGACCTTAACAAGTAGACACATAAAATTAAGGGAAGCCTTTAAGTTAAAAAGCAGGACATCCACACAGTTTAAAAATTATCAGTGTTATTTCTTCATTAAACTCCAGCCAAAAAAAAAAAAAAAAAAAAAAAAAAAACCACTTTTGGTTAGTGTTGCAACAGTTAGAATGTAAAGTTTTATTGCCATTTGCCTTTCTTGCAACGGTCATGATTTTGCTGACCTAGTGACAGAATTTACATGGAAAGCTGACAAATTTACAGTCATCACAGCAGGCCCTTTAAACCCACTGCAGTGAAACAAGGAGTTTACACCAGGCAAGACTAAACGACCCAAAAGGGGAAGCTCTGCTTGTTTGCACCCTCCCCCTTCGGCATTTTTTTATATTTTTTGGGGGGGGCGCATGTGGATACCTATTAAGATTGCCGCAAGGCGAATTATGAAGTATCCGCCCCCCCCTCCTGGATGAACAGAGGAAAGGAAATGACGATAACTCATTTGTTTACATGTGATCAACTGTCATTGGACACTGATCACATGATAAAGAGCCTACGTCATCAGCCCATTACCCCAAATCGGTGAGGCGATGTGTCTGAGGGACACCGCTCACCACGCTCCCCCAGGGGCAAGAATGGGAAGGGTAACGACTGAGCGGCTCCCGGGCTGCATCGGTCGTTACCGCCAGAAAGCCAACTCTAAACAATGGTACCAGGGTGATGTCTCTAGCTAGAGGCATCACCCCGGTATAACACCGCAAAGTTTGCCGACATAGCCCTACGTCACTTTGCGGTAAGCGGTTAACGACCAGGCCCTATTTTGCGATTCGGCACTGCATTACATTAACGGACAATTGCGCGGTCGTGCGATGCTGTACCCAAATAAAATTGACATCCTTTTTTTCCCCACAAATAGCTTTTGTTTGATGGTAGTACATCACCTGTGCAATTTTTATTTTTTGCGCTATAAAGAAAAAAAAAAAAATAATTTAATCAGAAAACATTTTTAGGCCAATTTATTTTCTGCTACATACTTTTACTAGTAATGGCGGCGATCTGTGATTTTTTGCGGGACTGCAAAATTGCAGTGGACAGATCAGACCCCTGACATTTGGGGGGCAGTGACATTACTACAGTAATCAGTGCTAAAAATATGCACTGTCGCTAATAATGACACTGGCAGGGAAGGAGTTAATCCTGTGGGTGATCAAGGGGTTAAACGGAAGCCTAGGTGAGCGATTCTAATTGTGGGGGGCGTGGCTTCTGAAAGCACCATAGAGACGTGATCCTATATAGAAGGATCACACGGGCTCTATGGTCATTGCAGGGTGAAGACCGGTCGGCTGTGTTTACAACAGCCGACCATCCTCTCAGCGGGGAGCAATTGCGGGTGTCCGGCAGCAATTGGAGCCACCTGACCCATGCATCAGCTTCCTCGCTGTCGGCAGGATGTGACCCCGGCTCAGCAGCAGGAAATAACCACACAGGAAGTGATGTCGCCCGATAAAGGATAGCACCAGGGCTACACAAAGATGCAAGCCCATACAAATCAATAGGAAGCTACAGGGAAAATGGCTGCCCCATACAGGTCTATGGGGGAAAAAAAAAAAAAAAAAATTCCATTGCCCACACCAAAGATAGCGGCACCCACAGCACACCATGCAGCTAGGGACCGACACATGAAGGCCTCAGGAACCACAAAAGGGACCAGCAAGCACAAGGTACCATTTTCCTGCCTAGACTACCCACTCAGCTCATGGAGTGGAGGCTGCGTCTGTCAAAGGACAATAGAGAACTCTGGTTTTAACCATAAATCACCCAAAAAAAAAAAAAACCCCCCACACACACTATATGCAATAACAGAACCTGTATAGAGACCACATCCCACCTTCTGGCCTTTGTCTTTGGAGTCGGCTGTTTATTGGCCACCACATTTTCTGTGAAAGAACACAAGGTAAGCTTATTTTTTAGAAAGCACACAAACAAAAACACTAGTCGTCATGCGGCAGACTGAATTCTTACCTGATTGTTCGATGTTCTCTGTGGTTAGATCAGGCTGTGGAGGGACATTTTCTGCATCGTTAACCTGGTCTGGGACATCGATCATGACAATTAGTACAATGTACATTTTTCCTTACCATCTCATGTTGCAAGATGTTACATTTACATCACTATTAAACCCCGAAAATGTTAACATATTGTAAGCTTATCAAATCCTTAAAAGTGGCTGCATTTTTGGTGCCCGTCCTGAAGGCGCACCAAAACCGAGAGACATAATACAACTCTTATTAGGTCTGTGATGGCAAACCTTGGCACTACATTTCCCATGATGCTCACATTGCATGAGCATCATGGGAAATGTACTTCCCAAAACATCTGGGGTGCCAAGGTTCACCATCACTGCTACAGTAAAAAATGCAGCTAACCCACACCAAACATGCGGGTACACTGCACTACTCATGGTGCAGTCAAACCACACTGCATCAGTGTGACAAGGGCCTAAGTCTTTTTTTTTTTTTTTTTACAGAGCAGCCCAGATACTCTTCTCTGTCCCTCTTCGGCTCTCCTGGCCCCTCCCCTCTTCAGCTCTCCTGGCCCCTCCCTCTTGTTAAATGCCCCCCACAGCAAGCAGCTTGCTATGGGGGGGACTCAAGTCGAGGCACCGTGTCAATTAAAAAACAGAGCCACTGCATGGCCCCACCCCTTTCCCACTCCTATTGGCTCACTGACAGCAGCAAGAGCCAATAGCGCCACGCTGCTGTCTCAGCTAATGCTGCTAGGAGTCCTGGGCAGCCCAAGACATCCCCTGCAGCAGTGGTCCTCAACTCTGGTCCTCAGTGCCCACTAACAGGCCAGATTTTAGGTATTACCTTGGGGAGATGCAGATAGAGTACTGCAATCACTGAGCAGCAAATGTTATCACCTGGGATGCATTTCAGTTATCTTGCAAACCTGGCCTGTTAGTGGGCCCTGAGGACCAGAGTTGAGGACCACTGCCCTGCAACATTGCTGGATCGAGATCGTTCTGTTGACAGCCAACAAAAATTTTATAGCATGCACACCAGATTTTGTTCGGCCGAAAAGTCGGTCGGTTGTCGAAAGCATCATACTAACAAGCCGACAATCGGCCGATCGGACGTTGGCCGAAAATTCACGGCCAACAATCGTTGCGTGTACGAGGCATCAATCAGTGGTTGTGTTGTAGAAAAGGAGGAAAGCCCCTATCTCCTTCGCTCACAGTGGGGCTGATTTACCAAGGGCCCTTTTAAGCTGAATGCAGTTGGATGCATTTTGGACTGCACTCCCAACTGCATAGGCAGCCCGAAATCCAGGCTATCCTATGAGCATAGTTCACACCATTGCAGTGCAGAAAAGTACAGCATGCAGCATTTTTCCGCAGCACAGAAACACACCAACGCATCACAGTGCACATGGAAGCCCAAGGAAATAAAGAAGTGACTTCAAAAGGACAAATGCATGAATAGGTACAGACTGGAGAAGAGCAAAACCTCCCCCTTCTGATTGGCTGAGAGAGCTCCCGCTGCTGGCCAGGAGCGGGGGGGGGGGGTGGGGGGTGCCTGAGGCTCGGATTGTATCTCAGACACAGGTGGCCAGGGAGCAAGCATGCACACTTGCCCCCAGAAAGGGCAGCTTGCTGTGGGGGCACTCGTCAAGATTGGGGGAGTCCAGAGGGGAGGATCAGGGCTGCAGAACTGTTGCACAGAGCATGGCATGTATGACATGTTTGACATTTTAGAGCAAAAACAAATGAACCACTTTAAAGTGTTACTAAGCCCTTTTTCCAAAAAAAAAAAAAAAACCCCAGACAAACATGCCTATACTTACCTGCTCTGTGCAATAGTTTTAAACAGAGCAGCCCCGAGCCTCTTCCAGGGTCCTCCTGCCGGCACTCCAGGCCCCTCTTCATTTGGTGCCCCAGGAAAAGCCAATTTGTACTCGCTCCAGAGTCCTGCTGCTGTCAACTGACAAGACAGCGGGACTCAGCCCCTCCCCCTACATCACCAGATTTGAGCGACAGCAGCAGGAGCCAATCGCTCCTGCTGCTACCAATCCGTTCAATGAGGAGAGAGACAGCAGGGAGGGGAAGGGGAGCAGCTACACTCGTGCACGCTGCTGGATCGGATGGGCTAGGTAAGAAGGGGGGGCAGCTACAGCATAGGTTTTGCACCTTCATTCCTTTTTATAAACCCTGCAAGGTAAAGGCATAATGTGCCAGTATGTATTGCATACTAGCACATAATACTTTAGAACAAAGCCATCTTGCGCCGTACTGTCACTGACAGGCGCTTCCACCTTCACCCGGTCTTCCTTGCAGGTTTGCGTTTGCACTCCCCAGTTTTAGTAAATCAACCCCAGTGTGTAGATCACCAAATAGGTGTAAGCCCCGGTTCATAACGGATGCAGCTTTAAAGTTGCTTCACTTCAGCGGAATCTCAAAGCTGCCATTCAGTGCAACTCTTTCATGTGCAGGTTGCCAACATCTGTGTGATGTCTTACACAGATGTCCAATTCGCACATTAAACACAAAACAAAAATAGTGCAGGAACCTTTTACAGATCGCACCGATCTGAATGGTTTCAGAGTGGTAAATGGGGTGAGACTTGACAGATCAAAGTTGCGTGACAAGTCGCACCAAGTGCAAATGGGGGCTAAATTCACAGCAGCAAGTTTTGGAAAACCTAAAAAGTTTGATCTCATGCTGTGAGGATTTCTAACAAGGAACTGAGCAGAAGTTACAAAGTGCACACAACACCCCAACCAGTGCAAGGATTTAAATGTTTTCTGTGTTCAGTTTAAAAGTGTATTTTCTTAAAACGCCTTACCGAACCAGGAGTCTACATTATTATCATCTTCACCAAAGCTGCACATAGGAACGTCGTACGTATAGCTTCCCTGCAGGTCGGACATAATTGCCTTGCCTCTAAGACGACCAATGCAAATCAATCGTGCTGTGCCCGCCTCATAAGCCTGTATTATAAAGAAAAGCATAGGTCAACAAGTGCAAAATGGAACAGGGCATTGCCAAGACTAGAAACACGTTTTTGGTTACAATAAAGCTAGCCAAAAGGTTCAGGACAAAAGAAAATTTGATCAAAATGTATACACTGCAGGTTCACACACACGAAACAAACACCACACGGCATTTCCCCCCCACATCCATACCAAAAGGGGCTTCACTCATGACTAACATTTCCTCAAATAGCTAAGGGGGTAGGGCCACCCCGCAACATCACCTGGTGGCACCCCCGTGACTTTGGCAGCCCAATATGCACTGGTCGATGAAGTCACAGGGGGCGGTGCCAGCCATGTCACACATTTGTCCCAATCAGAGCTCTCACCACTCTTCCCAGTAATGGCGGCAGGTGTCAATTAATGGATTCACAGTGGAGGACATTAAGTTTTTACTTTTTAATAAAGGAATTGTCAAACTCTTGTACTGTCTTTATTCCCGAAAGAAAGACGTCTTACAATTTTTATGAAAAAAAAAAGTGTTACTCGTCTTTTCCAGTAGTCTTTCAGGACAGCCACCTTAGAGAGACCTTGGCTCCTCCCTTCTTAGGAAATACCGCCCTATTCAAAGAGATTTAAGCCCCCTATTAGCCGTTGCCCTTTAGTGCTCCTAGTACCTCCGGCTAGCTGCGGGGGGACACACATATATACAGACCTTATTTTCCTGACCAGCTTATGTCCAGACCTTCTTGGGGTGGGTAACGGTGCTGTCCTGAAAGACTACTGGAAGAGACGTTACGGTAAGAGTAACTATTTTTCCCTAATCTTTCAGGACAGCCACCTTCAAGAGGATAAGCGAGTACTTACCCCCCTTAGGGTGGACCACCACTTTAAGGACTTTGTGCCCAAAAGCCTGACCTTTAGCACTACAGGTTGGACCGGTTGTCTGCTAAGTAAAGGTTGAAAAACTGGACCAGGTTGCTGCCCGACAGATCTGCTCCGGGGTAGCACCAGCTCTTTCCGCCTAGGAAGTTGCTATAGCCCTACTGGACTGTGCCCCGATACCTATTGGGGCCTCCTCCCCACTTGAAGCACAGACCTGGCTGATGGCTAACCTGAGCCATCTGGCCAAGGATTGTGTAGAGCAGTGGTCCTCAGGGCCCACTAACAGGCCAGGTTTGCAGGATAACTGAAATACATCCCAGGTGATATAATTTGCTGCTCAGTGATTGCAGTATTCTAGTCTGCATCTCCCCAAGGTAATACTTAAATTCTGGCCTGTTAGTGGGCCCTGAGGACCGGAGTTGAGACCACTGGTCTAGAGGCTTTAGAACCAGCGAATAAAACAAGGAATCAGACCTCCTAAATTCCTATGTACGACCCATGTACTGAAGGACACACCCAACTTATGAAAAATACTGTTTTTTTTTTTTTTTTTTTTTTTTACAGGATTCGAACAGAAGGTTGGTAAAAAAAAAAATTTCTTTGTCTCTGAAACGTCGAGACCACTTCTGGTAAAAAAAAAAAAAAAAAAAAAAAAGAAGAAGAAGAAGCCCGATCTGTTCTAAACAAAATATGAAAAAAAAAAAAAAAAAAAAAAAAAAAAAAACCTAAAAAAGGAGCAAGGAGCTCTAACAGAAAGCGCTTCTAGTTCACGAACCCTTCTGGCGGTAGTGATCGCCACCAAAAGAACTGTCTTGAGGGTTAAAGACTTCACCGCACAAGACTAAGAGGTTCAAATGGCTCTCCTAAAGGCTCCTAAAGGCCCGTACACACGAGTCGAAATTCGGCCGGGAATTTTCGTCCGATCTGCTGATTTTCGGCTTGTTAGTATGATGCTTCCGACAACCGACTCAGACTTTTCGGCCGAAAAAAATCTGGTGTGCAGGCTATAAAATGTTTGTCCTCCGTCAAAACACGGCCGATTTTCGTGCAGTCAGTACAGATTTCCACAGGGAAAAATCTTATGAGCAAAACTGGGCATGCTCAGAGAAGAAAGAACACAAAGAAAGCAAACCAACACATGACATCACTTCTGAAGTAGAATTTTGTCGTGCGGGAAAATTCGTGTGCAGTCAAGGCACATTCCAACCAACAAAACAACTCTGGACAAAAGATGGACGACCGGTCAGCGGAAATTCGTTGCAATGAAGACTACTTACTGGTCTTTTCCCATTTAAGGCCTTAAAGAAAAAAAATGGACTAACCAAGGGTTTTCGGCTAAGGATACTTCTAGAAAGACACCTTTTTGGCAAAAACGTGGCCTTTTAGGGTGCCGACAGCTAAAACCTTTATCTGCCCCCCTTTGTAGAAATTCCAGCACCGTCACTGACTGCCTACATCCAAGGAGCTCTCTGCACACCAGTTGTTAAAGAGCTTCCAGGTCCTAAAAGTAAATGGCCCGCGTTTCCCTTTTCCTGCTACTAAGCAGCGTCGCCACCAAGTGATCTGAAAACTCCTTACTTTTTAGCAACTCTTCCTCAGAAGCCAGGCTGCGAGAAGCTAACGCTCCACCTGGGGACAGGAAACTGGGCCTTGAAGAGGAAGTCCTCCTGAATTGGTAGAATCCAGGGGGGTTCCACTGCCAGACTTTTCAGGACCAAAAAAAAAAAACAATCTCTTGGGCCAATGTGGTGCTATAAGATTAGGGTCATGTCCTCCTGAAATTTAGAACCGCTGGTATTAATACCGGCAGGGGCGGGGGGGGGGGGGGGGTGGGTGTACAGGAGGCATAGCATTTGTGGGAATGCCAACTCTGAGCGAGTGCATCCACTCCCAGCACCCTGTCCCTTTGTTCAAGGAGAAGTAGAGCCACGTTTTCATGTTTTGCTGAGAGGCAAACAGATCCATGCATGGCACCCCTCATCTCCGAGTGATCAACCTGAAGATCTCCTGATTGAGAATCCAATCGCCTTTTCTCTAAGTTTTTCTGAGAAAGGGAAGAGAAAAAAGAAGATCGGCCAACTGGTTCAATTTTCCCTTTAGGTGAACCGCCGTTAGGGAAAGTACTTGAGCTTCGGCCCACTGAAGAATCACTTCGGCCAGAACCCAGAGATTTGCTCTTGGTTCCCCCTTGTCAGTTGACCTAAGCAACTACCGCAGAATTGTCTGAGCGGACCTGTACGTTGTGTCCCTGTAGTCCTTTTCTGGAAGGCTCTGAGAGCCAGTTTGACTGCTCTAAGTTCTCTCCAATTTGAAGATATTGGAGTCTTCGTCCCCCCAGGACCCCTGCACCAGTTGGGAGTCCAGGTGTGCACCCCACCCGGTCCCACTTGTGTCCATAGTAACAATTCTGAATACTGGTGGGACCCAGTCGAGACCCTGAGACAGGTTCAAGATCTTTCTCCCCCACCAGAGGATCTTTTTATACATATCGGTACGTACACTAAGGAATCCAGGGAACCCTGAGTGTGGTCCCATGCCTCTAGGATAAACAGATGCAGAGGGTGAAAGGAGACCCGCCCACTGTACTGCTGGGATTGCAGCCATTAGCGACCCTAGTGCCGACATGGCTTGCCTCACTGATATAGGTCGATTGCTTTGCAAGAAGCCCATGACTGTCTATCTTCTGACTTTTTTTCTAAAGGGAAGAACCACCATTTTAAGTGTGGAATCTTCTCGTACCCCTAAAAAGGTGACCTTTAGCACAGGTATGAGGAGCCACCCCAGGCTCTCTAGCAATTGTCTTATGGCACTTTTCCACTGCAAGTACCGGCTCGGCTCTACTCGGCCCGGTTTGCTTTTCCACTGCTGGTAACGCATGGTACGGTATGGTTTGCTTTTCCACTAAAGTAGTACTAAAGTTAAGTGGGTGAAACAACAACAGGGTGGGTGGGATTCTCTGACTAATCAGTGGCTAGTAGTGACTGCATGCAAAGGATTGTGGGATATGGAACCTTTTGGAACCACAATCGAGGTGGTACTGTTTTTGAGAGCCGTACCGTTCGGTTCCATGCAGTGGAAAAGCGCCGCGGTACCATACCGTACCGAACCTAAACCATACCATGCGGTACCAGCAGTGGAAGAGCACAAAAGCGAGCCGAACCGTTCGGTTCCATGCAGTGGAAAAGCGCCATTAGTTGTCAGAAGGTCCCTGGAAAACTGCTCCTGAGACAGGGAAAACAAGAGCAGAACGTCCACGTAGGCAATGACCGAAACGCCTCTGAGCCGCAAGCAAGCCGAGGCTTCTGCCATGACTTTGTGGAAAATGCAGGGGGAAGAGGACAGACCAAAAGAAGGGCCTGAAATTGTAGATGTATCGAGCCCTCCTCCATTCTTATGGCCAACCTGAGGAACTTTTGACACCCTTCTGATATGGGAATTTGTAGGTAGGCATCTTTCAGGCCTATTGCAGCCATGACGCAGTCTAGAGGAAGGATAGCCCTTATGGAGAAGATTGAATCCATCCTGAATCTTTTGTAAGCAATTGAGGCGTTTAAGGGTTTTAAGTTCAGTATGTCTGCACTTGCCTGAAGGTTTCTGTATGACAAAAATGGGGGAATAAAATTCCGTGCCCAACTCTTTTGGTGGTACCTTCATCACGACGCTCTGTACCTAAAGGTCTTTCAGGGAGGAAAGTAGGGTCGACACCTTTTCCCTGCATTTTGGTAAATTGGCGATGATCATCCTGCGTGGAAAAGGGGGGGGGGGGGGGGTCAGAATGAAATTCCAAAAGATACCCCCTTCTTACGATTCCCAAAACGAACCCCCTTCTTATGATCCCCAAACTGAACTGACTGGAGGTGACTGCTTCCCACCCATTTCTTTTTCAGGTTGCACTCAGCAAGCGGATGGCCCAAAATCAATTTTGAGGCCGGAACTCCGCTTTAACTAAGCTCTCTACACATTCTTTACACAGTGCCTTAGTCCAGGATTCCCCCATAGTAGCTTGCATGATGGGAATCTTTTCTTGGAGCTATGAGGCAATTTTGACTTGTCTGCGGCCTTACTCTGTAATGCATAAGAAAAGACCGCACAGCTCAGCACCCATACTGGCCCCCCAAGCACTAAAAAGCTTGTAGTGTGCCTAGGACCGACCACCACCAGGGTCCCAGACCATCACCATAAATTCCCCCCGGACCACTAAGGGGGGGGGGGGGGAACTAATCACCATGGAGCTAGTGAGTGAAGGGAACACCACCCCTCTTACCTTTATATGGCTGGAGCTGGCTTCCCTTGGAGCAGTCCCCGAGACCTGTGCCTCCAACACCTAGGAGTGGTCCGCCTCGCGCCTGTTGCTGTTAGTGTCCCCCTCTGAGACTTCGGCCGCACCAGCCGAACGTCCATGCCCGCTCTTCAAAAACGCGACCTGGAACCAGAAGTGCCCGCCTCCACCGGAAATGACACCCCCTGTCATCCAGTCCAGCCAGAGCTCCATTGCTGGCCGCAGAATGCAGGAGGCTGGCAGCACCTCCGCAGCGTATAGTTTACCAAAAAATGTATTATACGGTTTGCCCTAAAATGTAACTTTAGTGTAATTTTTTTTACTGAAAGGGTGTAAATTTCTATGGATTGAACCTACAGGTAAGCCTATAATAAAAAACGTACCTATAGATACTGTAAATATCTCCCAATTGTGCACCATTTTGGATACATTTATGGCACTTTTCCACTGCAAGTACCGGCTCGGCTCCACTCGGCCCTGCTTGGCTCGGTTTGGTTTTCCACTGCATGGTACGGTGTTGGAACAGTTCGGTGCTTTTCCACTAATAGTAAGTGGGTGGGATAACAACGATTCTCTGACCAATCAGTGGCTAGTAGTGACAAACAGTCAAGACTGCATGCAAAGGATTGTGGGATATGGTACCGGTACGGTCCTCTTGGAACCACAACCAAGGTGGCATTGTTTTAATCGAGCCGTACCGCTCAGTTCCATGTAGTGGAAAAGCGCCGCCGTACCGAACCGTTACAACATCGTACCATGCAGTGGAAAAGCGCAAAAGCGAGCCGAACCGTTCGGTTCCATACAGTGGAAAAGCGCCATTACTGTATATGCCGCCGACATCATCCGCACATGCGCTTTGAAGGAATGGTCCCTTGTGCACTTTCTACAGAGCCCTGTGCCGTGACCGGCAGCTCCCTTGCGCATGTGCAGGAGTAACGCCACACAGCCACTCACACCGCCAGAGACTGTGGACGTGGAAGGAAGATGGGCGAAGATGGATGCAGCCTCCAGCGGTGACAACAAGGGCTTTGTTTGCAGGCAAGTTTCACATGATGCGCTAGTATGCAATGCGATTTATAGCAGAAAGTTTATTTTTTTTCCTCCAAAACAGTCAATCTTTGTTTAGTGCGCAAAAAAATAAAAAAAAGAGCACAGGTGATCAAATACCACCAAAAGAAAGCGCCATTTGTAGGGGGGGGGGGGGGGGGGGTTGGAGGACATCAATTTTGTGTGTTGCACAGCCGCACAATTGTCAGTTAAACGAATGCAATATCGCAAAAAATAAAAGCGGTGTTCCACCCAAAAGTGGAACTTCTGCTTTAAATACTGATGACCCCCCTGACATGCCACATTTGGCATGTCTTATTTTGGGGGGGGGGGGTACCTAGATTTGACAGGTACCCGCTCCCACTTCCGCTCAGGCCGCCTAGGCGGCTCGAGGCAAAGTTCTCATCTCTCCCATCTTCTGGGACACGTCACAGAAGATTGCCCAGCCATTCACAACATGCAACGCGACTCTCACACACGCAATGTGCACCTAGCTGTGAACCCGCAAGCTAGTGCCCACACTAGAAATGCCGGTGCCGCCAAAAAGGGGGGGGGGGGGTGAAAGGATCGAGGCTCCCCCTGGCCGCATTGCTGGATCCTGGGACAAGTGAGTGTGTGTACATTAAAAAAAAAAAAAAAAAAAGTCAGCAGCAACACTTTTTGCAGCTGCGGACTTAAAGCAGAGTTCCACACTAAAATTATACTTACCTCCATCTTCATGCCCGCGGTCACCAGAAAAACAAATGGATAGTGACAATTTTTTTACTTACCTGGTTTAGAAGAATACTTACCTTACTTCCTCCCCTCTGCGATTCGTCACTTCCTGGCTTGCAATGATTCCTGGAAGCTGAAGGTCATTGCTCTCAGGAATCAATGCGCCCGCACCGGCCCCGACGTCAGTTCCGGAGCAGGCGCCGTCATACCTTGCTAAACAGCTTCTGGGCATGCCCAGAAGCTGTGCAGAAAAGACGCTGCGGCGCCGGAAGTGACGGCGGGGCCGGTGCAGTGCATCGTGGGACCGAAGAATACGGAAGAAGACACAGAAGAGGATCGCGCTGGCTTCAAGCTGCCCACACCTGAGATGGCAGCGCTGGAGAATACATTTTCAAGGTAAGTATTTCTCCTAAAAAGGTAAGTGCAACCCGGGACAGATCAGAGGCTATCCATTGTGGAATGCACTAGCCCTGACTGTCCCGGGGGTATTTTATCTAAATATGACCCCCGAGGCCGGAACTCCGCTTTAAAGGGGAAAATCCTTCCTGTCCAGAAGTGCTTAAAAGAGATGTATGGGATTCTTCCCAGGGTGGAACTCCGCTTTAATAAAAACACAAAAATGAGTAGAACCCCCGCTTTAAACACTCGATCTTCGCAAAAATTCTGTAAGGGTCCTTCCTTTCACACAGGCGCAACCGCCGACAGAGTCCAATCTGCTCAGCGCAGGATCAATCCACCGATCCCCACTGAGTAGGCGGAGACGGAGCTGTCAGGTCCCCGCTGTTATCTATAGGGAGATCGGATGAGAACGGACCGCCTGTCCGTTCTCATCCAATCCGCCAGACGGATTGGAAAGTAGGGTTTCCACAGACAGGATCGGATAGCAGAGGGTGTCAGCAGACATGTCACCGCTGATATCCGCTGCCCCATAGGGATGCATGGAGCATCTGATCCGGTCCACCTGAAAAACTGACAGGGGGATCGGATCAACAGTGTAAAAGGACCCTAAGCTGGTAAAATCTTGTGCTCTGCATTTATCAGTTACATAGTTTACAGTTCTTTTCGTGGGACTACAGACCACCACCACCCCCCCCCCCTCCATGTTAGAAGAGTTGGGGAGGGGGGGGGGGGGGGGGGGGGGGAGGGTCCTATAGACCCAATCCCCTTGGCAACACTCCTTTAAATTGAGGGGTGTCACCCTGGGACAGGAAGTGCGTTACTGGTAGGATCACTAGATAAATGCACAGAAAAGAAAAAAAAAAAAAATTATATATATTTTTTTTTTAAATAATTATTTTTTTAAATATATATATATTTTTTTTTATTAATAATAATATTATTATTATTATTATTAATACATTTTTTTTTAATATAATAAAAAAAACAACACCCACACCAAACCCTGATAATAATATATTAGAAAAAATATGGGAATATCACAAAATAATAATATAGGGTGTGTAAAATGTATTTAGAAAATAAAACAATAAAATAAATAATACACGAACACACCCTATATTTATAGAATATTGGTATACATTACATACATATCTATATCAGTGTCTCATAGAACTGATACTGGCCGCCATGTCTTGTACTCCCCTCTATACTTCCAGTCACCGACAAACAGCAAACTCAACCAACCGTTCATTGCCGTCCCAGCACCCCTCCACACCCTGCTGCAGCTCACTGTACTCCTCCTCCTCCCCAACCGGTCTTCCCCTCACCGTCTCCGTTATCCCCCCCGGAGGTCCTTACCGACACACAGATAGCTGCTCCGCCGCTTCCCGCACGTTACCAGTTTAAATCTAGCCTTACTTTCCAAACAGGCCAATCGCTG
The DNA here is from genome assembly GCF_965119305.1 of Pelophylax lessonae. Lineage (NCBI taxonomy): Eukaryota > Metazoa > Chordata > Amphibia > Anura > Ranidae > Pelophylax > Pelophylax lessonae. Next base: position 212,510,454 of record NC_138778.1, read on the forward strand.
GCTTCGGACGTCACGGAGTACAGCTATTGGTCAGAAGTCTTCCCTGTGAATTCTGGGAAATGTAGTCCATCTGAAGGGCTGGGCCACGTCCTAGAGGTTGAAATGGACTCACGTTCCCAGGACTCCTTGCGGCGCTTCTGCGCATCTCGCCTTTTACCCGCCTTCCCTGAGGAAAAGGAATTTGAGTTATCTATTAGTACCCATGCTCCCCCTCCTCCCTCACAGATACAGTGTGTTCATTATGAGGTGAACTGCTGCCAGTTATTCATTAAAGTGTAAAAACAGAGATCAGGGTGTTATGTGAGCGATGCCAAATATACCATTTTTGACAAAACGCTTATTCTGTGTGCAGTGTTCATAAAGGCAGTAATATGAAAGTACATAATGTATAGGAACCTACAAAGGAAAATATATATATACATACATATATATATATGTATATAGATATATATACACTGCACACTAAAAAATGAAAGTAACACTTTGGAAACACATCAGATCTCGATGGGGAAAAATCTCATGCTGGATATCTATACTGGTATGGACTGGGTAATGGGTTAGGATCTATACTGGTATGGACTGGGTAATGGGTTAGGATCTATACTGGTATGGACTGGGTAATGGGTTAGGATCTATACTGATATGGACTGGGTAATGTGTTAGGATCTATACTGGTATGGACTGGGTAATGTGTTGGGATCTATACTAATATGGGCTGGGTAATGTGTTAGGATCTATACTGGTATGGACTGGGTAATGTGTTAGGATCTATACTGGTATGGACTGGGTAATGTGTTAGGATCTATACTGGTATGGACTGGGTAATGTGTTAGGATCTATACTGGTATGGACTGGGTAACGTGTTAGGATCTATACTGGTATGGACTGGGTAATGTGTTAGGATCTATACTGGTATGGACTGGGTAATGTGTTAGGATCTATACTGGTATGGACTGGGTAATGTGTTAGGATCTATACTGGTATGGACTGGGTAATGTGTTAGGATCTATACTGGTATGGACTGGGTAATGTGTTAGGATCTATACTGATATGAACTGGGTAATGGGTTAGGATCTATACTGGTATGGACTGGGTAATGGGTTAGGATTTATACTGGTATGTACTGGGTAATGTGTTGGGAATGAAAGGATGCCACATAGTTTGATGGAAATAAAAATTATCACCCTACAGAGGGCTGAATTCAAAGACACCCCGAAAATCAAAGTGAAGAAATGACGCAGCAGGCTAGTCCATTTTGCTGAAATTTCATTGGTCCTCAGTAGTTTGTATGGTCCTCACGTTCTTGTATGCATGTAAAAAAGAGAATTGATGCTCCTGCGCTTGAGGGGTTGTTATGCGACTTGCTTTAATGGAAACACGACTCTGCTGGTATTGTCGTCGTTCCTGCTATGCTGCGACTCTCAACAGGTCGGGGAAACCCAAATGAAGCTCTAAAAAGAAAAAGTACAGAGGGCGCACCAGCCTAGAGCATTACCTTTGAAACAATATCTTTTAATAAAATTGTATGCACATCATACTCACATACCTGCATAAAATAATCCCAATTTAGCTGCCACGCATTTGATTTAAAACCCATTATAGGCTAACATACATTTTATCTATGTACACCCTTGCATGACCGTGCAATTGTCAGATAAATTAACGCAGCGTTGTATCGCAAAAAATGGCCTGGACATGAAAGGGGTGTAAATCTTCCGGAGGTCAAGTGGTTAACAAGGCCTTAGTCACCAATACAAGTAGAAATTTGGATTTGGGGTGATTGCATTTATTTGCTTGCACACAATATAAAGAGACCAGCATGTATTGAAAGCCTGCACTACAATCTCTTTAGTAAGCCAATAAAATAGTCCAAACTTATACATCATAATAAAAGGTTGTGAGGTTTCACAATGAAAATGTAATGAAGAATTTATTTCTCTAGGCCTTCCTAGAACAGGAATGGTGACAAGAGCCCGAAATGTGTAATGCGGCCATTTTTATTTGTCTTTGTATGGCTTTGCTGACTTCTTGGTAATAATTTTCATCTGGGGTCTGGGTACGTTAATGATTTTATTTTTCGGGTCCTCATATTAGTCCTCATATTAGTTGAAGAACCCCTGATATAAACCACCAAAGTACTCCAGATAAATACTGTGTGTGCGATGAAATGAGAAATCACAGCTGAACCGCATCCCTGGATGTTATTTAACAATTTTGGCATTTTGGCCCTCTGATTTAGATTTGCATTGTTAGGCCTCATTTACACGGGTGCACCTATCCATACACCTGTACGAAGGGCCAGCTTTTCAGGCAGTCTCATTAATGTCTATTAGGAAGCAGCAGCTGCTCTGAGTTGAACAGCCGTGTGTGTGTGTGGACACTGGGGGAGGATGCAGAAGAGAAGTGTAGACAGTAGGACGGCACATAGTATGTGCAGGGAAGGAGTGTGGAGGGTAGGACGGCACACAGTGAGTGCAGGAGAGGAGTGTAGAGGGTAGGAAGTAGGGACAGACAGATTATCAGCAAGGCCGATATATCGGTGGCCGATATGCACTTTCCCCCGATATATCGGTATCGGCCCTGGAACTGGCCGATAGTGCCGATATTTTTGTGACGTCATTCTGCCTACTTAGGCCGCCTCCCTCGCCTTCGACAGCCTCGTCTGGAGTCAGGACTAGTCTCGCGGAAGGGTATCACAGCCACACACCCACCCACAGCAGCCCGGTGCCAGCCAGCCACCCACACCCACAGACCCTGTACCAGCCAGCCAGCCACAGGCACTGTACCAGCGAGCCAGCCAGCCACCCACAGGCCCTGTACCAGCCAGCCACCCACAGGCCCTTTACCTGCCAGCCACAGGCACTATACCAGCCAGCCAGTCACCCACAGGCCCTGTACCAGCCAGCCACCCACAGCCCCTGTGCCAGCCACCTAGCCACCACAGGGTGCCAGCCAGCCAGCCACCCACCACAGGGTGCCAGACAGTCAGTCACCCACCACAGGGTGCCAGACAGACAGCCACCCACCACAGGGTGCCAGACAGACAGCCACCCACAGACAGGGTGCCAGACAGACAGCCACCCACAGGCCCTGTACTAGCCAGCCACAGGCACTGTACCAGCCAGCCGCCCACAGGCCCTGTACCAGCCAGCCACCCACAGCCCCTGTGCCAGCCAGCCAGCCACCCACCACAGGGTGCCAGCCAGCCACCCAGTCACCCACCACAGGGTGCCAGCCAGCCACCCACCACAGGGTGCCAGCCAGCCAGACATCCACCACAGGGTGCAAGCCAGCCATCCACCACAGGGTGCCCGCCAGCCAGCCATCCACCACAGGGTGCCAGCAAGCCAGCCACCCACCACAGGGTGCCAGACAGCCAGCCACCCACCACAGGGTACCAGCCAGCCATCGACCACAGGGTGCCAGACAGCCAGCCACCTACCACAGTGTGTAAGACAGCCAGCCACCCACCACAGGGTGCCAGCAAGCCAGCCATTAAGCATTAAACAAAAATGAACATGTTCAGTACCAGATTTGTGTCAAAAATTGTCTTTATTTTTCAAAACTTTAAATGTACAAAATATAGGCCAATATCGGCCGATACTGATACGTTGTGACCAAAATATCAGTATGGGCCCTGAAAAAACTATATCGGTCTATCCCTAGTAGGAAGGCACATAGTATGTGCAGGAAAGGAGTGTAGAAGGTAGGACGGCACATAGTGTGTGCAGGAGAGGAGTGTAGAGGGTAGGACGGCACATAGTGAGTGCAGGAGAGGAGTGTAGAGGGTAAGACGGCACATAGTATGTGCAGGAAAGGAGTGTAGAGGGTAGGACGGTACATAGTGAGTGCAGGAGTGGAATATAAAGGGTAGGACGGCACACAGTGTGTGCAGGAGAGGAGTGTAGAGGGTAGGACGGCACATAGTGAGTGCAGGAGAGGAGTGTAGAGGGTAGGACGGCACATAGTGAGTGCAGGAGTGGAGTGTAGAGGGTAAGACGGCACATAGTATGTGCAGGAAAGGAGTGTAGAGGGTAGGATGGCACATAGTGTGTGCAGGAGAGGAGTGTAAAGGGTAGGACAGCACATAGTGTGTGCAGGAAAGGAGTATAAAGGGTAGGAGGGAACGTAGTGTGTGCAGGAGAGGAGTGTAGAGGAAAGGATGGCACGTACTGTGTGCAGGAGATGAGTGAAGAAGGCAGGACAGCACATAGTGAGTGCAGGAGAGTAGTGTAGAGGGTAAGACGGCACATAGTGTGTGCGGGAAAGGAGTGTAAATGGTAGGACAGCACATAGTGTGTGCAGGAAAGGAGTATAAAGGGTAGGAGGGCACGTAGTGTGTGCAGGAGAGGAGTGTAGAGGGTAGGATGGCACGTAGTGTGTGCAGGAGAGGAGTGTAGAGGGTAGGATGGCACATAGGGAGTGCAGGAGAGGATTGTAGAGGGTAGAACGGCACATAGAGTGTACAGGAGAGGTGTGTAGAGGGTAGGATGGCACATAGTGAGAGCAGGAGATGAGTGTAGGGGGTAGGACGGCACATAGTGTGTGCAGGAGAGGAGCAGAGGGTAGGACGGCACATAGAGAAAGCAGGAGATGAGTGTAGGGGGTAGGATGGCACATAGTGTGTGCAGGAGAGGAGCAGCGGGTAGGACGGCACATAGAGAAAGCAGGAGATGAGTGTAGGGGGTAGGATGGCACATAGTGTGTGCAGGAGAGGAGCAGAGGGTAGGACGGCACATAGTGTGTGCAGGAGAGAAGTGTAGAGGTAAGGACGGCACATGCAGTTGAGAAAGGAGCGCGCATGCCCTGTGAGGCTACTGCGGGCGCTCGGAAACGCGTTGTGCGATTGGCTGCTGGATTTGTCACGCTGGGCTCCCCTATCTGTCGGCGCCGGATCTACTGAGGAGCAGGGCGCCCTTCTGAAGCCGCCAGCCATCCTACCTAACGGTCTCTCGGCTCACCAGGTGTCTCCCTGAGGAACAGAACACCTTCCTGGAGCCGCTGGCCATCCTACTATCTGGTCTCTTGGCCCTCCAGACATCTCCCTCCTTCACCATCCCCTGCACCACCTCTTGGAGCCACAAACATCCAGCCGTGGACCCCTGTGTTCCTGCAGACCACCTAATAGATGAGCTATTTTATACTGTTTTAAATGTGAGCAGTTTTTCTGTACCTGCCTTACCCTTTTAATTACCCTGGAGGGGCTGAGTGCGGGGGACCGTCACCGCGGAGGGGCTGAGTGCGGGGGGGACCATCACCCTGGAGGGGCTGATTGCGGGGGAACTGTCACTGTGGAAGGGTGAGGGCAGGGGGACCGTCACCATGGAGGGGCTGAGTGTGGGGGGGACCGTCATCCTGGAGGGGCTGAGTGTAGGGGGACCATCACCGTGGAGGGGCTGAGTGCAGGGGGATCATCAACATGGAGGGGCTAAGTGCGGGGGGGCGTCACCCTGGAGGGGCTCAGTGCGGGGGAACCATCACATTGGAAGAGTGAGTGCGGGGGGAGCATCACCATGGATAGGCTGAGTACGGGGGGACCTTCACCGCGGAGGGGTGAGTGCGGAGGACCGTCATCATGGAGAGGCTGAGTGCGGGTGGAACTGAGGGGGGTTTATTTGCCGCCCCCACCCACAAAAAGTTTGGTACTAGCCGCCACTGGTTGGTTGAGGGAGGGAAGATTTTGTTTAAAACTTGCTGCTTATCAATTTAAATGCTCTTTTATGCTAACTCCAGCACTGGAAAAATACTATTTAGTTCTCTTTTTTTGTGAAGGGGCTGGGAAGTTGTTTTTTTGCCATAATTAACCCTGTAAACCCTATGTGTGAGAAAACTTGGCGCCTCGCCACTTTTTGACTTGAAAAAATGTGTATTGCAAAATGTGTATTATAGAAAGGCTGTCTGTGTTGCTGCTAACCCAAAGCACCACAAAATGTAAGTGCAATACTTTGTAAGAGGTGCATCTCAAAAATTTGAATATTATCAAAAAGTTAATTTATTTCACTAATTCAATTCAAAAAGTGAAACTCATATATTTTATATAGATGCATTAATTTGATGATTATGGCTTACAGCTAGTGAAAACCCAAAATTCAGTATCTCAGAAAATTAGATTATTGTGATAAAGTTCAATATTGTAGACTCATGGTGTCACACTCTAATCAGCTAATTAACTCAAAAACTTAATATTAAATGGTCTCTCTTAGTCTGGTTCATTAGGTTACACAATCATGGGGGAAGACTGCTGACTTGACAGTTGTCCAGTAGACAGTCATTGACACCCTACACAAGGAAGGTAAGTCACAAAAGGTCAATGCTAAAGAAGCTGGCTGTTCACAGAGTGCTGTATCCAAGCATATTATTAAAAAAGTTGAGTGGAAGGAAAAAGTGTCGTAGAAAAAGGTGCACAAGCAACAGGGATAACTACAGCCTTGCAAGGATTGTGAAGCAAAGGCCATTCAAAAATTTGGGGGAGATTCACAAGGAGTGGACTACAGCTGGTATCAGTGCTTCAAGAGCCACCACACAGACGTATCCAGGACATGGGCTACAACTGTTGCATTCCTTGTGTCAATCCACTTCTTAACCAGAGACAATGTCAGAAGCGTCATACCTGGACTAAGGAGAAAAAAGACTGGACTATTGCTCAGTGTTCCTCTTTTCGGATAAAAGTAAATTTTGCATTTCATTTGGAAGTCAAGGTCATAGAGTCTGGAGGAATAGTGGAGAGGCACAGAATCCAAGTTGCATGAGGTTCAGTGTGAAGTTTCCATAGTCAGTGATGATTTGGGGATCCATGTCATCTGCTGGTGTTGGTCCACTGTGTTTTATCAAGTCCAAATTCAGCTCTGCCCTCTACCAGAAAATGCTAGAGAACGTCATGCTCCCCTCTGCTGACCAGCTTTATGGTGATAATGAATTCATTTTCCAGCAGGACTTGGTACCTGCCCACACTGCCAAAACTACCAATACCTGGTCACATGATAATGATATCACTCGCCTGACCTAAACCCCATAGAGAATCTGTGAGGTATTGTCAAGAGGAAGATGAGAGACACCAGACCCAACAATGCAGATGAGCTGAAGGCCGATATTAAAGCAACCTGGGCTTCCATAACACCTTAGCAGTGCCACAGGCTGATCGACTCCATGCCACGCTGCAATGATGCAGTAATTCATGTAAAAGGAGCCCCGACTGAGAATAGAGTGCATACTATACTGTACATGGACATACTTTTCAGTAAGCCAACATTTCTGTATTAAAAAAAAACTTTTTTTCGGTTTTATGTAATTTTCTTATTTTCTGAGATACTGAATTTTGGGTTTTTACTAGCTGTAAGCCATAATCATCAAAAAAAAAAAAAAAAAAATGCTTGATATATATAGCTCTGTGTGTAACAAATCTATATATGATATATGAGTTTCACTTTTTGAATTTAACTACTTTACCACCGAGGATTTTGCTGTCTTACGTCCAGGCCACTTTTTGCGATTCGGCACTGTGCGACTTTAACTGACAATTGCGCGGTCATGCAACGCCGTACCCAAACTAAATTTATGTCCTTTTTTTCCCACAAACAGAGCTTTCTTTTGGTGGTATTTGATCACCTCTGCGCTTTTCATTTTTTGCGATATTAATAAAAAAATGCGACAATTTTGTATAAATAACAATATTTTTCTACTTTGACAGTTAAAAAATATCCAATATATTAAATTTTTGTCATATATTTAGGCCAAAATGTATTTAGCTACATGTCTTTGACAAAAAAATTCTCAATGAGCATATTTTTAACCGCTTTAAGACCGGAAGATTTTACCCCATTCCTGACCAGGCTATATTTTGGGACATGGCACTGTGTTACTTTAACGGACAATTGCGCGGTCGTGCGACGCTGTACCCAAATTAAATTGATGTCCTTTTTTTCCCCACAAATAGAGCTTTCTTTTGATGGTATTTGATCACATGTGCGACTTTTACTTTTTGTGCTATATACAAAAAAAGAGCGACAATTTTGAAAAAATAACAATATTTTTCACATTTTTTTATATGAAATTCCCCCCAAAAAAATGTAAAAATCAAAATTTTTAAACTTTTTTTGCCAATTTGTTTTCTGCTACATATTTTTGGTAAAAAAAAATCGCAATAAGCGTATTTTGTTTGCACAAAAGTTATCGCAGCTACTAACTACGAGAGATTTATGTCATTTTTATTGTTTTTTTTTTTTTAACTAGTAATGGCGGCGATCTGCAATTTTTTTTGTGGGACTGCGACATTGCGGTGGACAGATCGGACCCTTGACTGACATTTTTGACACTTTTGGGGGTACCAGTGACATTACTACAGTAATCAGTGCTATAAATATGCACTGTTACTGTAAAAATTACACTGGCAGGGAAGGGGTTAATTTTTATTGGTGATCAAGGGGTTAATGTATGCCTGGTGCTTACTGACTTATGTGGGGGGAGGGGACTGTGTGACACAGGGACAGATCGCAGGTTCAGCTATGCTGAATCCTGCAATCTGACCCTGCCTGTCACTTAGGAGATCCGCCCGCTTTGTTTAGACAAGCGGGCGGATCTCCACACTCGATCCCCGACGATCGGGGAAGAGCAGCGGTGATCACCCCCGCTCCTCCCCTGGCCCCACTCCCACTGTAACTGAATACAGCGAGAGCGAGCCTCCGGCGGAGCGCGCGCACCGCCCACAAGAGGAGGAGTCCAGCGACGTAGGTCTACGTCGCTGGACGGGATCGTGCCACATTGCCGCAGTAGTGTCAATGTGAGCGGTCGTAAAGTGGTTAATTACTGAAATAAATTCACTTTTTGATGATAGTCTAATTTTTTGAGCACCTGTACATATCTTCAATACAGTAAAACCTTGGATTGCGAGCATAATTCGTTCTGGAGAGATTCGCCTCTAAGTGTAGCAATATGGTTACATTTAGCCCCGGTTCACACTTGTGCGTGTGCGGGGTTCGCATGTAATGTCGGAGCGCACTGCTCCGACATTACATGCGATCGGCTGTGCGGTGCGAGTTTAGCCATACAAACTGTATGGCTAAATTCGCATCGCTCCCGCAGCAAACACGCACAGGAGGCATTTTTTGCAGCCGCATCAGGATCGGATCGCACAGCGGTTCACACTTGTGCGATCCGATCCTGTGCGAACTGCACGATCGCACTGCGATATGCGATCAAACTGGGGGTGTCGTTAAGATTACATTGACACCCCCAGCGTATCGCATATGGCAGTGTGAACTGCCGGGGGTGCGTGTGCGATGCGGGAACAGGCTGCGAGTTCGCAGCCTTCCCGCATCGCATCAGTGTGAACCGGACCTTAATGAAGGTTCAACATTTAGCAACTCACATGGTTGATGATTAAAATAGGCACACCTAAGTATGCAGGCATCCGGGGTAAAGCTGTCCACATAGACCATCTTCTGAACCACCGGCTCTCACCACTGTCAGTCTGCAATCCTGACCGGGAAGAATAGCCTGCAGTAGAGTGATCTGAAAGTGAGGCTTTGAATCGCTCGTGGAGCGCAGCGTGGAAGGGTGTGATGAAGATGGCAATGCGGAGGATGGTCTATGTGGACAGCTTTACCCCAGATGCCTGCATACTTAGGTGTGCCTATTTTAATCATCAACTATGTGAGTTGCTAAATATTGAACCTTCATTAATTGACATCTGAAATCGCTTTGCTATCTTCTTATAGCCTTCTCCAGCTTTGTGAGTGTCAACTATTTTCAGTTTTCTAGACAACTGCTTAGAAGATCCCATGGTGCTGATTGTTGGGGCAAGGTCAGATGAGTCTGGGCATTTAAAACCTTTGAGATTGACATCACCTGGTCTTCCCAGACGATGATTGAGAACAATCCATGACACTGGCAGGTCTCAGCTTTGCAAAGGGGGCAGCGCATGCTATGAATTCTGCAGGGTGCCCAAACTTTTGCAGATACCATTTTTTTGTTTTCTGTTATTTTGAAAGTGTAAATGATGGAAATAAAATCAAACTTTTGTTGACATATTATAAGAATGTCTAATCTGTAATTTGATGCCTTTTGGAGATTTTTCCATCTTTCCTTGGCTTCTTTATGCACATTAATACAAATTTTTACCTGGGGTGCCCAAACTTTCGATCCCCACTGACACTTAAAGGGGCAGCTGCTGGTGCATAAAACTAAAAAAGATTATATTGATAAAATAGAGGTGAGGTGTCAATTTATTCACACATATGGTTTAATGTTATTTATCCCTATGTGTACTATGATGGCAGATATCATTATATAGATTTAAACAATGCCCGTATTAACAAAGAGTTTAAGATTCATAGGCTTGCCTTCGAAGGTTCATAAGCTTGCCTTCTATAATGTGTTAATAAGAGGAATTGTATATATACAGGTATACAGTATATATATATATATATATATATATATATATACCGTATATATAATTTTAACATGTGCTACCAAAAAATTGGTTCACTTTATTACTGCAATTCTACATAGATTTTTATGGACATCTGAACTGTTTAAAACCATAAAAAAATAAATAAATAAATAAATAGTACGGTCCTGAATTGGGTTAAATTTCGCTACATACGAGTTAGGTGTGGCCTTTGCTTTAAGTTTTTTCGACATGTTTGTCAGATAAGTGACTCAGCTAATCTGTGACGTCTGGGTGTCTGTCTCCCATCTCTTCATCTTTTGGAGAATATCGTTTTAGGAGTCGCTATAATCTATTAGACAAAAATAGAAAAAAAAATGACAAAATTGAATGACTACATAATTTTTTTTACAAGATTGCACCTGCATTTTGCTTGAAAGGTTTAAATCTGGGGTGTCGACACTGCAGCCCAAGGTGGATGTGCACCAGATATGGGAGTAAGTCACACGTGTGCAAGTCACAAGCAAGTCTCAAGTCTTAACCTTCAAGTCTCAAGCAAGTGCCAAGTTACAGTGGCGAAAAGCAAGCAAGTCAAGTCGAGTCCCTGCTAGAAGTCAAGCAAGTCAAGTCAAGTCATTTATTTTGGTCAAGTCACAAATTAAGTCAAAATACTGATTTACCCCAATTTTCACCTTTAATCAGTAAAAAAAGAAACACTTTGAATGCCCAAACAGCTCAAAATCCTTCGTCCGGTCATGTTTCAACACCACAGTCACTAAAAACATGTTAAGTATTTCCATTCTTAAACAGCCAGTGTCCTAAAAATCAGAACTCACTGAGGTGTTTTAAGTGACTGTGGTGTCAGAAACATAACAGGCACATTAATTTTGCTTTAACACATCTTGAGAAAATGCAAAAATTTAATAACTTAAAAAGGTAAAGTCATTTTGAGTCATATGTCTCAAGTCAAAGTCAAGTCTCAATTCATGAATACCAAGTCAAAGTCAAGTCGAGTCTTTTATTCATTTTAGTCAAACAAGTCTGTTAACTCCAATCTTGTCAGGAGGCAATCACGATGATATTACAGCCCTTCAGTTGCTAACCCCCCAATAGATAATGAATTCACCCTCCGTCCGGCCGGGAGTTATGACAACACATAGCACTCAAACTTAGTGCAGTCACAACTAACTTTATTGCACGTGAAGCTCATATTTAAGGCAATGTTTTGAGCGGAAAAGACTGCTCCAAACCGGTTTATAATTCATCAGTCAATAGCACATATCAGACAGAATAGTACATAAAAGGGCCTTTGCTTTTGCCATGCATTTGTGTCAATGTGAGGTGTTCCCGTATAATAATTTGTGTCCTGTGACAGAGTCGCCCCGGCTGCATTCAGTTGTCATGTGTTAATGTAAGCAATTGTCAATTGTTTATGGTTGGTGTCAGTAATCTCTTATGCAAAGTGTCTTGTAATCTAAATCCTTAATATCCAACTGTCAAGTGTTCAAATGAATGAATGGAGGGGTGGTTTAACATGTCGTCTAAATGCAAAATACAGCTGGCTAGTCTGGCTTGTTAAATCTGTAATTGCAGGGGCCACATTTCATCACAGGATGGGCATAAACTGAAATATATATCTGAAATATCAAAAGGCATGTTAATACACTCTTTCAAAGTCTCAAGTCCTCAAACTGGTGACGTAAAGTGGAGTTCCACCCATTTTAATAAGTTTAGATGTATGTAATCCCCTTTAAAAATACTTTTACCAATGGAAACTATTTTTATTTTTTTTTTTGCAAGGAAATACCTTTTTTTCTTCTTTATTCAGCCGCACTTCCGGGTCCAGCCACCTATAGGCGATTACGTCACTCGGCGATTCGCAAGGGCTGCCGGGATGTATCCCAGCAGCCCTTGCGAATCGCCTAGTGACGAAATCTCACATTAATACACCGGCACCAGCTGTACTCAGCGATGGATTGCTTTGAGTCTGCGCTCCGCCCCGCCTCCGCCCCCCCTCCTCTCAGTTAGCGTGGACAGAAAGCATTACCTCCCATAGAGCTCACTGAGAGGAGACGGGGCGGAGCGCAGACTCCAAGAAATCCATCGCTGACTACAGCTGGTGCCGGTGTATTAATGCGAGATCACTAGGCGATTCGCAAGGGCTGCTGGGATGTATCCCCGCACGCTAATCCCCCCTCCTCCAAATGATTTGGACCAGTGCACAAAGCAAGGTCCATAAATACATGGATGAGTGAATGAATGAATAATAATATAATGCAGCGCAACTCAATAAATTTATATCTCCAGCATGTGACAAAAACTGTCATTTAAAGTGTTACTAAACCCAGGAGCCTGCAGTCACTATATCTGGTCTCCCCAGGACTCTGCAGTCACTATATCTGGTCTCCCCAGGACTCTGCAGTCACTATATCTGGTCTCCCCAGGACTCTGCATTCACTATATCTGGTCTCCCCAGGAGCCTGCAGTCACTATATCTGGTCTCCCCAGGAGCCTGCATTCACTATATCTGGTCTCCCCAGGAGCCTGAATTCACTATATCTGGTCTCCCCAGGACTCTGCAGTCACTATATCTGGTCTCCCCAGGACTCTGCAGTCACTATATCTGGTCTCCCCAGGACTCTGCATTCACTATATCTGGTCTCCCCAGGAGCCTGCAGTCACTATATCTGGTCTCCCCAGGAGCCTGCATTCACTATATCTGGTCTCCCCAGGAGCCTGCATTCACTATATCTGGCCACCCCAGGAGCCTGCATTCACTATATCTGGTCCCCCAAGAGCCTGCCGTCACTATATCTGCTCTCCCCAAGAGCCTGTTGTCACTATATCTGCTCTTCCCAGGAGCCTGCATTCACTATATCTGGTCTCCCCAGGAGCCTGCATTCACTATATCTGGTCTCCCCAGGACTCTGCATTCACTATATCTGGTCTCTCCAGGACTCTGCATTCACTATTTCTGGTCTCCCCAGGACTCTGCAGTCACTGTATATGATCTCCCACAGTACACAGAACATGGAAATGCAATAATATTAGTAAATATAAACTGATAAATACCTTTTCTCATCAGCAGTATGAGAAAAAAAAAAATATAATTTTGAAAATAGAAATATATATATATATATATATATATATATATATATATATATATATATATATTTCTATTTTCAAAATTATATTTTTTTTTTTATAGCACAAAAAATTAAAATTGTGCAGGGGATCAAATGCCACCAAAAGAAAGCTCTATTTGTGGATAAAAAAAGTACTTTTTTTTTTTTTTTTGGGGTACAACGTCACACAACTGCGCAATTGTCAGTTAAAGTAATGCAGTGCCCTATCGCAGAAAATGGCCTGGCCATTAAAAGAGATGTATAGGATTCTTTTTTTTTTCCCCATTCATACTTATCTAGGTGAATGCAAAAAAGGACATCAAGTTTATTTGGGTACAAAAAAATGGCCTGGTCATTAAAGCGGTTGTATCCCGCTTTTTTACACTTTTACCTACAGGTAAGCTTATAATAAGGCTTACCTGTAGGTACAAATAATATCTCCTAAACCGGCATGGTTTAGGAGATATTTACAGTGCATGCAGCCGCTCGCGCGAGCGGCGCATGCGCTCTGAAGGTCCGGGGGGACCTTCAATCTATTTGCCGGGAGCTTGCCGGAAAATCACTCCCGCACACATGCGCGGGAGTGACGTCATCGCGGCTCCGGCCAATCATCGCGCCGGAGCCGTCTCTTCCAGCCAATCACCGCGCCGGAGCCGCCGAACCCGGAAGAGACGGCGAGGGATCATGGCAGCGCCCGCAGCGATGTCCGGGGGTCCGTGTCGGGGCTTCGTTCTAAGGTAAGTAATACATAATGAGCTAGTATGCGATGCATACTAGCTCATTATGCCTTTGTCTTGCAGGTTTTTTTTTTTTTTTTGAACTTTGGGTTTACAACCGCTTTAAGGGGTTAAAACCTGCCAAAGCTGAATTGGTAATTGAACAAGCTGAAGTTAGAAGCTGATTGGCTGCCACGCACAGCTGCACCTGATTTTGCACTCTCCAATTTTACTAAATCAACTCCACTAAATTATTTTTTATTTATTTGTTATTTTTTTTCCCCACAAAAATAGAGTTACCTTAACCGGCTCCCGACAGGCCGCCGCCTTTTTACTTCGGAAGTGTGGCTCTGCTGCGCAAATCGATCTAGGTCTACGTCGGTCGCGAGCAGGCAGGGGCAAGCGGGGACTCCGATGCACGGAGCAGGCGTCTCTGATTGCTGCCTGACACCCACGATCGTTCCCTGCTGAGAGAGAAGAACGGTCAGCTGTTGTAAACACAGCCGTCCGTTCTTCTCCCTGGAATGATCACAGAGCTCCTGTGATCCTTCTATATGGGATCACATGTCTCTATGATAATTTCACAAACCACGCCCCCCACAGTTAGAAACACGCCCTAGGTCAGTGATGGCGAACCTTGGCACCCCAGATGTTTTGGAACTACATTTCCCATAATGCTCAGCTACACTACAGAGTGCATGAGCATCATGGGAAACATAGTTCCAAAACATCTGGGGTGCCAAGGTTCGCCATCACTGCTCTAGGTACACATTTAACCCCTTGATCCCCCACAGTGTTAACTCCTTCCCTGCCAGTGTCATTATTACAGTAACAGTGCATATTTTTAGCACTGATTACTGTAGTGATGTCACTGGTCCCCCCAAAAGTGTCGAAAATGTCAATTAGGGGTCTGATTTGTCCACCGCAATGCCACAGTCCCGTAAAAAAAATTGCAGATCGCCGCCATTACTAGTAAAAAAAAAAAACAATAAAAATTACATAAATTTTTCACGTAGTTAGTAGATGCGATAACTTTTGCGCAAACCAATCAAAATACGCTTATTGCGATTTTTTTTTTACCAGAAAATATTTAGCAGAAAACAATTTGGCCTAAAATGTTAAAAAATTTAGATTTTTACTTTTTTTTGGGAATGTTATATAGCAGAAAGTGAAAAAATATAGTTTTTTTTTTTTTCAGAATTGTCCCTCTTTTTATGTTTATAGCGCAAATAATAAAAACCGCAGAGGTGATAAAATACCACCAAAAGAAAGCTCTATTTGTGAGTAAAAAAGTTCATCAATTTTATTTAGGTACAGCGTCACACAACCGCGCAATTGTCCGTTAAATTAATGCAGTGCCGGATCGCAAAATATGGCCTGGTCATTAAAGCGGAGTTCCGGACACAAAATTGACATAATCGATTTTGGGCCATCCGCTTCCTATTTGTCACCTGAAAAAGAAATGGATAGTTACGATTTTTTTTTTTTTTACTTACCTTGTTATTGAAGAAAAATATACTCACCTTTCTTCCACCTCCTCCCTCGGCGGCTGCGGCCCGCGCCGTCACTTCCTCTTTGCATTGATTCCTGGGAGCTGAACGTCATCGCTCCCAGGAATCACTGCACCTGCACCGGCCCCGCTCGTCACTTCCGGTGCGGCGCCACATTCCCTGCTAAACAGCTTCTAGGCATGCCCAGAAGCTGTGGAGGAATGCGGCGCCGCACCGGAAGTGACGAGCGGGGCCGGTGCAGTGCATTCTGGGAGAAGAGGACACGGAAGAGGACACAGAAGAGGACGCGCTGGCTTCAGCTGCCCACACCTGAGATGGCAACGCTGGAGAAGAAATTTTCAAGGTAAGTATTTCTTCTTGCAGGTAAGTGCGAACCGGGACAGATCAGAGGCCCGGGGGTATTTTTATTGAAAAAAAAATTTTGTGGCCGGAACTCCGCTTTAACCACTTGCCGACCGCTGCACGACTATCTACGTCGGCGGTCAGCCCCTCACAGGCAAAGTGACGTAGGGCTACGTCACTAGCTTGTGAGGGTCTAGGGAGTGAGCGCGCGCCGCCGGAGGCGCGCTCCCGCTCCCGCGTGGTCACGGACCCCCCCGCGCGTGTGACCGGCGGACCCGATGTCCGTCGGCCACTCTGCGATCGGCGGGGGAGAGGGAGAAAGTCAGGCAGCTTGTGTAAACAAGCTGCCTGTCATTCTCCCCTCTGTATGAGAGCTGATCATATGGATCTACTATGTAGATCCGTTGATCACTCTGCATACAGCTGAAGCCACAGCCAATCACAGTTAGAATCACGCCCCTAGGGACACACACAGCCCCTCCCTCTCAAATAAAGTTAACCCCTTCACTACCAGTGTATTTTTACAGTAACAGTGCATATATATAGCACTGATTACTGTAGAAATGTCACTGGTAACCCCAAAAGTGTCAAAAATGTCAGTCAAGGGTCCGATCTGTCCGCCACAATGTCGCAGTACCGCAAAAAAATCGCAGATCGCCGCCATTACGCGTTAAAAAAAAAAACAACAAAAATTACAAAAATCTTTCCCTTAGTTAGTAAACGCAATAAGTTTTGCGCAAACCAATAAAAATACGCTTTTTGCGATTTTTTTTACCAAACATATGTAGCATAAAACAAATTGGCCGAAAATGTTAAAAAATTTTGATTTTTACATTTTTTTGGGGGGAATTTCATATAAAAAAAAATGTGAAAAATATTGCTATTTTTGCAAAATTGACGCTCTTTTTTTGTTTATAGCGCGTGATCAAAAAATCGCACAGGTGATCAAATACCGCCAAAAGAATGCTCTGTTTGTGGGAAAAAAAGGACGCCAAATTCGTTTAGGTACAGCGTCGCACGACCGCGCAATTGTCCGTTAAAGTCACGCAGTGCCGAATCACAAAATACCCCCTGGTCGTTTAGCAGCCAAATCCTCCGGGGCTTAAGTGGTTAAAGGGGAAAATCCTTCCTGTCCAGAAGTGCTTAAAAGGGATGTATGGGATTCTTTTTTTTTTGTTTTCCCCTATTCATACTTATGTAGGTAGATGCAAAAAAGGACATCAAGTTTATTTGGGTACAGCGTCGCTCCTTCCTCTTCCTCCCTCTGCGGCCGCGGCCCGTGCCTTCACTTCCTCCTTGCAATGATTCCTGGGAGCTGAACATCATTGCTCCCAGGAATCAATGCGCCTGTACCGGCCCCGCTCGTCACTTCCGGTGCAGACGCCGCATTCCCTGCTAAACAGCTTCTGGGCATGTGCAGAATCTGTGCAGGGATGCTGCGCCTGCACTGGAAGTGACGAGCGGGGCCGGTGCAGGGCATTCTGGGACTCCGACGTCACCGAAGAGGACGCTCCGGCTTCAGCTGCCCACACCTGAGATGGCAGCGCTGGACAAGACATTTCCAAGGTAAGTTTTTCTTCTAAAAGGTAAGTGCGACCCGGGACAGTACAGAGGCTATCATTGCTTAAACGCACTAGCCCTGACTTTCCCGGGGGTATTTTTAGGTAAAAAAAAAAATTCACTTTAAAGCTGCTCTTTCGGTGGCAGCTGCCTGTGTAAAGAAAGCCTTAGAAAAAAAAAATGCTTATTTTTTAACTTTGTGATTCGACACAAAGTAAAGCCCCGTACACACGTACCGAATGTCGGCCGAACGATCGGCCGTCTTTTGTCCGGTGCTGTCATGTTGGCTGAAAACTGCAAAAGACTGCACATGACTTTTGTCGGCCAACAACAGCCGACTGCAGAAGTGATGTCATGTGATGGTTAACTTTCCGTGTGTTTTTTCTTTTCTGAGCATGCCCAGTCTTGCTAATCGGCTGTCTGTTGGCTGAAATCTGTACTGACTGGCGAACAATCGGCCGTTCTGGTGACGGCCAACAAAAATTTTAATGCCTGCACAACAGATTCTGTTCGGCCGAAAAGTCGCTGTCGGTTGTCGGAAGCATCATACTAACAAGCCGACAATCGGCCGATCGTTCGGCGGCCGAATATTTACGGCCGACAATCGCTACGTGTGTACGGGGCTTTAGGCCCCTTTCACACAGGCGGACCGTTCAGATCCACCTGTCAGTTTTTTTGGTGGATCTGAACGGTCCCTCCATACATTCCTATGGGGCATCGGATGTCAGCGGAGACATGTTCACTGACATCCGATCCGTCAAATCTGGATGGATGGAAACCCTATTCCGGATCAGATGAGAACGGACCATTCCCATCCGATTTCCCCCATAGAGATGTATGGGGAACTGACAGCTGTGTCTCCGCACACAGCACGGAGACACAGCTGTCATCCTCCTGCTCAGCGGGGGATTGACGGATCGATCCCCCGCTGAGATAAACGGAGTCCGTCTGACGGATGGAGTGTGTGAAAGGAGCCTTAAGCCCCGTACACACGTACTGATCGTCGGCCGAACGATCGGACGTCTTTTGTTCAGGGCTGTCCTGTCTGTTGAAAACTGCAAAAGACTGCACACGAATTTTGTCGGCCAACAACAGCCGACTGCAGAAGTGATGTCATGTGATGGCTAACTTTCCTTGTCTTTTTTTTTTTCTGAGCATGCCCAGTCTTGCTAATCTGCTGTCTGTCGGCCGAAATCTGTACTGACTGGCGAACAATCGGCCGTTCTGGTAACGGCCAACAAATATTTTAAAGTCTGCACGACAGATTCTGTTCGGCTGAAAGTGCGCTGTCGGAAGCATCATACTAACAAGCCTACAATTGGCCGATCGGTCGGCGGCCGAATATTTACGGCCAACAATCGCTACGTGTGTACGGGGCTTTAGGCCCCTTTCACACAGGCGGACCGTTCAGATCCACCTGTCAGTTTTTTTGGTGGATCTGAACGGTCCCTCCATACATTCCTATGGGGCATCGGATGTCAGCGGAGACATGTTCACTGACATCCGATCCGTCAAATCTGGATGGATGGAAACCCTATTCCGGATCGGATGAGAACGGACCATTCCCATCCGATTTCCCCCATAGAGATGTATGGGGAACTGACAGCTGTGTCTCCGCACACAGCACGGAGACACAGCTGTCATCCTCCTGCTCAGCGGGGGATTGGCGGATCGATCCCCCGCTGAGATAAACGGAGTCCGTCTGACGGATGGAGTGTGTGAAAGGAGCCTTAAGCCCCGTACACACGTACTGATCGTCGGCCGAACGATCGGACGTCTTTTGTCCGGTGCTGTCGTGTCTGTTGAAAACTGCTAAAGACTGCACACGAATTTTGTCGGCCAACAACAGCCGACTGCAGAAGTGATGTCATGTGATGGTTAACTTTCCTTGTCTTTTTTCTTTTCTGAGCATGCCCAGTCTTGCTAATCGGCTGTCTGTCGGCCGAAATCTGTACTGACTGGCGAACAATCGGCCGTTCTGGTAACGGCCAACAAATATTTTAAAGTCTGCACGACAGATTCTGTTCGGCTGAAAGTGCGCTGTCGGCTGTCGGAAGCATCATACTAACAAGCCTACAATCGGCCGATCGGTCGGCGGCCGAATATTTACTGCCAACAATCGGTACGTGTGTACGGGGCTTTACAATGCACAGTCTGAGTGATCCCTGGAGGGGAGGAGACATAGCAGGCCACACATTATATATATTTTTCATTCAACCTGCTGACTGACCTGCTTTAGGCGCATCAAGCGTTTGAGAGTTTTGGCTAGAATAATAATTTATTCTGGACACTGGAATGATTGGCCAAGCGCTAAATGCGTCTAGGTATAGTTTAGATGAGTTTACGCACTTTTGGCATTTTTTTCTGCTTATCTCCTGAGCACGCTGGTGATTTTTTATTTTTTTTGGCTGTAAGCACTCCCAATACACCTATGTGTTACCCCAACACTTCATATTCCTGATATGTGGCAGCTGTACCATGTACTTGTATGACAAAGTCTCCTGTTCTCTTTGTATTGCTTCCTTTATGTGAAATCCCTGCTGTTCCTGCCAGTCCTTCTGCTTTCCTATTAGAAACTGACCACACTATGCAGGAGAACACACTGTGGACAGTTTTCTAGCTATGCTGGGAACTCAGCCTGCTCCCCTCCAATGATCAGACTCCTCCCCCCAGCTATTCACTGGGAAGCTCAGTGTTCTGCTGTTTCTCCTCCCCCAGCTCTTGTGGGAGCAGAGGGGATGTGATCACTTATAAATAAAGGTAAAAAGCTGTTTATAATGTGTCTTTATGTCTGTACAAAAAATGTTATGCCTTTCATTTCTATTTTTAAACTGAATGGGTTGTTATATAAGGTGATTGTGTACAATCACTTTAAGGGCAGACAATATAAAGCCAAACTCCTGTAATAGTCACATTTGTTTTAGTCCCTGTTCTGCATGAAGCCTTAAAGTCAAAGATATCTCCATTGAAAGATATTCCAAATCTGCCCTCGCACATAGAAATCACTGGACAGCAAGCCTTTGGTCGCCATTTTGTTGTAGACCACTGGAAAGTCTTCGGAATGATGGCTGCCTTTTTTTTTTTCTGACGCACTAAGTGCGTGGCTTGGACGCACGACGCTAGGCATGCTGGGAGCTGTAGTCCCCCTGCTGTGCGTGAGGTGCGTGCGCAGGTTGCTTCCCGGGCAACTGCTCTTGTCGCCGTACTGAGCTTCATAGGCTTGAACCGAGCCGTCAAGGAAGGGGCGGGACTGAAGGGGGGTGGAGGAGAAGAGAGCCTGGGGGAAAGCAGAGAGGAAATCTCCACAGGAGTGACGAGCGGGGACCCCCGCATAGGGACCCCATATAGGTGAGTGTGTGCTGGGGGGTCACTCATCATCGCATTACCATGGTGACACGAGGGGGGAGATATATACTGTATGTATAATATAGGGGGTATATACTGTATAATATGGGGGGGGGGGTATATACTGTATAATATGGGGGTATATACTGTATAATATGGGGGGTATATACTGTATAATATGGGGTATATACTGTGTGATATGGGGGGTATATACTGTATAATATGGGGGTATATACTGTGTGATATGGGGGGTATATACTGTATAATATGGGGGTATATACTGTGTGATATGGGGGTATATACTGTATAATATGGGGGTATATACTGTATAATATGGGGGGGTATATACTGTATAATATGGGGGTATATATACTGTATAATATAGGGGGGTATATACTGTATAATATGGGGGTATATATACTGTGTATATATATATATATATATATATATATATATATATATATATATATTATGGGTGTATATACTGTATAATAGGGGGTGGGTATATATAATATATGTGTGTGTGTGTATATATACTGTATAATATAGGGGGTATATACTGTGTGTGTGTGTGTGTATATATATATATATGGTATATACTGTGTATATATAATATGGGGGTATAAACTGTATATATAATATGGGGGTATATATACTGTATAATATAGGGGTATATACTGTTTATTAGGGGTATATACTGTGTGTGTGTGTATATATGTGTATATATATATATATATATATATATATATATATATATAATATGGGGGTATATACTGTATATATAATATGGTGGGGGGGTATATACTGTAAAACAGGGGGTATACACTGTGTATGTGTGTGTATATATATATATATATATATATATATATATATATATATATGGTATATGCTGTGTAATATGAGGGGTATATACTGTATATATAATATGGGGGTACAAACAGTATAATATTGGGAGTATATACTGTAAAACAAGGGGGTATATACTGTGTGTGTGTATGTGTGTGTGTGTGTGTGTGTGTGTGTGTGTATATATATATATATATATATATATGTGGTATATACTGTATAATATGGGGTATATACTGTGTGTGTGTATATATATATATGTATGTATGTATGTGTGTGTGTGTGTGTGTGTGTGTATATATATATATATATATATGGTATATACTGTATAATATGGGGTATATACTGTGTGTGTGTGTGTATATATATATATATGTATGTATGTGTGTGTGTATATGTGTATATATATATATATATATATATATATATATATATATATATATATATATATATATATATATATATATAGGGGGTATATACTGTATAATATGGGGTATATACTCGGATTGGGCGGGTGTGGAAAGTGGGGTCCCCCAGGGTTCTGTCCTGGGACCAATCCTGTTTAATTTATTCATAAATGATCTAGAGGAGGGGATATCTAGTACAATCTCAGTATTTGCGGATGATACTAAACTAAGCATGCCAATATCTTCTATGCAGGATGTGGAAACCTTACAAGTGGACCTGAACAAAATAATGGGGTGGGCAACTACATGGCAGATGAGGTTTAGCCCCGGTTCACCCTACTGCGCGTGCGGGGTTCGCATGTCATGTCGGAGCGCACTGCTCCGACATGACATGCGATCAGCTGTGCGGTGCAAGTTTAGCTATACAGTTTGTATGGCTAAATTCGCATCGCACCCGCAGCAAACACGCACAGGAGGCATTTTTGCTGCCGCATCAGGATCGGATCGCACATCGGTTCACACTTGTGCGATCCGATCCTGTGCGAACTGCACGATCGCACTGCGATATGCGATCAAACTGGGGGTGTCGTTAAGATTACATTGACACCCCCAGCGGATCGCATATGGCAGTGTGAACTGCCGGGGGTGCGTGTGCGATGCGGGAACAGGCTGCGAATTCGCAGCCTTCCCGCATCGCATTAGTGTGAACCGGCACTCAATGTTGATAAATGTATAGTAATGCACTTGGGGGCCAGAAACCAGAAAGCAAGCTACTCACTAGGGGGGGAACCTCTGGCTGAGTCTAGGATGGAAAAGGACTTAGGGTTACTGGTAGACAACAGGCTTGGCAGTGGCATGCAATGCCAAGCCGCCGCAAGCAAAGCCAACAGAATACTGGGATGTATAAAAAAGGGGATTCACTCCAGAAATAAAGAGATTATTCTCCCTCTCTACAAGACTCTGGTCCGGCCACATCTGGAGTATGCTGTCCAGTTCTGGACACCGGTCCTCAGGAAGGATGTGCTGGAACTGGAGAAAGTCCAGAGAAGGGCAACAAAAATAATTAGGGGAATGGAGGACATCAGCTATGAGGAAAGACTACAAGCACTGAACTTATTCTCTCTAGAGAAGAGACGATTGAGGGGGGATATGATATCAATGTACAAATATTGTACTGGTGACCCGAGCATAAGGAACAAACTATTCAGAGAAAGGAGATACAATAAGACACGTGGCCACTCACTAAAACTAGAGGAAAGGCGGTTTAACCTTAAAGTGCGTAAGGGGTTCTTCACTGTAAGAGCGGTGAGGATGTGGAATTCTCTTCCACAAGCAGTCGTATCAGCAGGGAGCATCGATAGTTTCAAAAAACTATTAGATGGGCACCTTAAAGACCAAAACATACAGGAGTATACAATGTACAACATACAGGGGTATACAATGTACAACATACAGGGGTATACAATGTACAACATACAGGGGTATACAATGTACGGTTAGCAGCAAACACACACACACATCATAGGTTGAACTGGATGGACTGATGTCTTTTTTCAACCTCACTAACTATGTAACTATACTGTGTGTATATATACATATAATATATACATATATATGAGAGAGAGATGTATGTGTGTGTATGTGTGTATATATATATATATATATATATACTGTATAATATGTATATATAATATTGGGGTATATATAATATCTCATATGTTATATGGAGGGGGTGTGATTACTGCATTAAACAAGGGGCGTGTGTGTGTATATTATATAATATGGGGGGGTCATGACCTATATATTAATATATGTGATGAATATTGGGGTGTGTGATTATTATGGTGACAATCTATAGAAATGTATTATGGAGATACGGGGGATTATATATTACTATACAGGCTTTATATAGCGCCAACGGTTTATATACTGTATATGAGTGTGATTACTACACATCACTATGGTGATGGAGAGATGTGTGGTTACTACATTGCCATGGTGATAGATATATATATCTATTTTATACTATTGGGGGGGAATGCAGGTAGAGGTTATCCTGGTGATCTATTTATGTGTACTATGTGGGGGGGGGGATGGAAAATAGGGTTTCCATCCGTCTGGATTTGACGGACCAGATCGGATAGCAGCGGGTGTCAGTGGAGATGTCTCTGCAACAAGATCAACAATCCTATTCTATTTATCTATATCTAATTCTATCTATACTTCCTAATTCTATCCATCTTTCCGTCCTTATCCTATTCTATCTCTCTACCTATCTGCCTGTATTCTCCAATACCATCCATCCATAACTCTTCACTGCAACATGGTAA